>NC_133408.1:161473333-162180000 GCF_049350105.2 Macaca mulatta | reverse complement strand
TCACTGCTTTGTTATCTACCAACTGTATGACTTTGGGCAAGTTATTTAATCCCTGTTTGCTAACCTATAAAGTAAGGCTATTTGTACCATCTACCTGAAATAATTGTTTGGGGGATTAAGTAAGATGATGTTTATAAAACCTTTAGAACAGTACTTGGCACATAAACACCATTTAATTCATGTCGGACATTATTTTTAAAACACATAAACTCACATAAGATTTATATGAATTTCAACACATATTTGTAATTACTGATTATGGTAGTCAATTATTACATTTGTACAGCAATAAACTTTTGTATTTATTTGATTGCCACAACAATACTGGGAGAGGTTAGGGCAAGTATTGTTATTGCCAATTTGAAAATAAATAAATGGAAATCCACCCAGTGAACTGATTTGACCGTTATCACTCAAGTATCATCACTGAGTTCAAAAGCTCAGTACTCTGTGTCTAGGTTTAGGGTTCATTTTTACCTGCCACCATTGTAAACTACATTTACTGAAAAAACAGGCTTTCCAAGTATTGTCAGCCTGCCACATATTTGTATTGCTTATTTGTATTATTAATCCTGTATAAGTTTATTTATCATTAGAACTTTGGTAGGAAGTTGTTTGTTTGTTTGTTTTAAGACAGTGTCTCACTCTGTCACCCAGGCTGGAGTGCAGTGGCGCAATCTTGGCTCACTGCAACCTTCACCTCCCAAGTTCAAGCGATTCTCCTGTCTCAGCCCCCTGAGTAGCTGGGTACAGGTGTGCACTACCATGCCCAGCTAATTTTTGTATTTTTAGTAGAGACGGGGTTTCCCCCTGTTGGCCAGGCTGGTCTGGAACTCCTGACCTCAGGTAATCCACCCTCCTCGGCCTCCCAAACTGCTGAGATTACAGGTGTGAGCCACCGCATCCTGTTGGTAGGAAGTTTTATAAGCTGAAGTACCTAAAATCAAGGTTTGTTTTATATTTCCCTCTTAAGCAAATTAAACATTGCCTTCTGCCTCTACCATCTCATTTACACTAATTAGTGGCTTAGCATTAGAGCCAAAAGAACTTTAACCCAGATAATCATGATTTCTGTTTAGTCCCCTGTAGACAGATGCATTGCTGAGAGAGGTTTTCTCCTCCCTTTTGGAGTCCCTGATGCTGTTGAACCTCAGCCACCCCACAGGAGGTCATACCCTAGGGAGGGAATTATACAGCCCCTCATCTTCCTACCAACCCAGGGCAGGATGGCAAGAAAGAGAAGGGGACAGGTGGTAGACCAGACCCTGTATTCTCAAGGTAACTGCAACTGTTGCTTTCATTTTCAAGGACAGTGATTGCTTAAAGTGTTCTGAAGCCATCATTAGGAGAAGAGGCATTCATCACAGATTGGCTTATATTCATTAAGAATAGCATCATCAGGAGTACAACTTGAGACATAAATATATACTTCTGCAAAACAATGAAATGTTCCAGTTGATGGCAAAATCTTGCTAACCTGAAACTGTTTTTTAAAAAAATAGAAAAAAAAAAAGTGTTTTCCATTTTATTTCATTGCTCATCCTGGCTTTGTCTTCCAAGTTAACTTTAAGAAGACCTTTAGGAATTTTTTTCAGAGTCCTGAAACAACCTGAACTAACATGACTGTTATTTTCTTAGTTTTAACTTTTTGCAAAGATATTGGTTGTGAACTGGAAGTGAGATTTTGAAAATGCCTCTTTGCAGGGCTGCATTTTTCTGTGCTGCTCTACTCAGAGTTGGGAATCTCAGGTTCTTCTTTTCTTTGTCACCACTATAGCTATAAAAGATAGGCGCAAGATCTGTGTAATAAAATCATTTATACTTTTTTGTGTGTTTTTACATTATGTCATATACCCATTTTGTCAAATATTTAACCAAAAAATATTCAAAGGTAATATTTGCAAAAAACAGTATGCTCAATTTTTCATGCGTACCATTCCCAACCAGTTTTTGCATTCATATATTGGTCACAGCATTGAACCAGGCATTAAAATGTCCCAAACTCTCAAATCTATTATTTATACTACACTGTTCTTCCTTAAGTCAGCCTTTACCATCTGCTTATTAATTACATGGCAATCTTTTTAGTTACTGATTATTATTTTATATCTATTATTTTAAGGCCATATTTACTATAAATGTGAAACATGAAATTTTTATAAACATGAAAAGTTCTTTGGAAAATAGTGTGTCAAAATTTTGCAATCCCCTTTTATGTGATTTGTATCTTCCTGTTATAATCCAATTCATATTTGAAGCCAGGCGCCGTGGCTCATGCCAGTAATCTCAGCACTCTGGGAGGCCAAAGCTGGCAGATCATTTGAGGCCAAGAGTTGGAGACCAGCCTGGCCAACATAGCGCAACCCCATTTCTCCTAAAAATACAAAAACACTAGCCAGGCGTGGTGGCATACATCTGTGGTCCCAGCTACTTGGGAGGCTGAGCCATGAGAATCGCTTTAACCTGGGAGGCAGAGGTTGCAGTGAGCCGAGATCAACCACTGCACTCCAGCCTAAGCGACAGAGTGAGGCCCTGTCTCAAAAAAATAAATGAAATGGTGACTGGCTGCTGAATGGAGAATGGATGTGAGCAAATACTTTTCATAAAGAGCAATTTGCAATGTGTGAAGGCTCTAAAATACATACCCATTGATCCAGTAATTATTAGAAGTTTATCCTAAGGAAATAATCAGTACTACATTCAAAGATATTTATGTAAAAATATTTACTACACTATCATTGAGAATACCAAAAAATTGAAAACAGCCATTTTAATAGGGTAATAGGTAAACAAATAACAGCATATCCTTATAGCAGAAGATTATGCTATTATATTAAAAGTGAAATCACAGAAAAATATTATAAAGTGTGATACCAAATATTTCAATGTTTCTATTAACAGAAAAAAAAGAAATATTGGAAGTAAATACACCAAAAAAATCAGAATAGATATGTTTAAATTATGAGATAGAAATAATTTTTCTTTTTTGTTTTATATATGTTCTAAATGTTGTAAACTAATCATGTATTTCTTTTATAAAGGAATAAATGTCCTTGTACATTTTAATTCTATTTTCTATTTCATTCATCAGTGCCAAATGTATGATTTTAATTTGTACCTATAAAATTTTTCTCACACTAAAAAATATTATATTTTGTGTATCATACCTGTTTGTGAAACTAAGACATGTTATAAAATATTTTCAACTGGCACAGTACTTGTGCATGTTTCTAAAAAGTAATGTATTTCTCTATGTTTTTATCCTTTTGTAGGCATTTGCCTGGTGGCCTGATTTATTGGCTGAACATGCAGAGAAATTTTGGGCTTTATTTACAGTAGATATGGACACTGCACTAGAGGCTCAACCACAAGACTCCTGGGATAGTTTTCCTCTTTTCCAACTGCTTAATAATTTCCTCCGAAATGACAGTGAGCATTTGCGTTTTCTTGAGTATGTGAAATGGGGAGGGGTGGGAGAATGTTGAATGTGAATGTATTTTTACTGTGCCCTAGCAGCAGCCTGACAAGAGTTCGCATGGGTAACATTTAGGTTTGCTCAGCCTGCCTGACTGTGTTAGGCCAGAGACTAAGGGAGCCCGGGGCCACTCCCACACTCCACTGGGCTCTGAAGGTCCTCTCATTCCCATCCTCCTGCCTTCATTGAGGTCCGGTAACCTAGGCATCCTTCTTTATGAACTTTATTGTACTTTATGAATCTGAAAATCTTTAAAGGCTGACATTTCAAAAGTACTTGAGAACATTTACATCTCTGAAAGACACCTTAATTCATTATTGTAAAAATCATGTTATGTTAAGGCTCCTACTTAAATCCATTGTGGCAATATTGCTGGCCTGAGGGTCGGTTCATTTCTACAGATGATAGGCAGATATTGCTATGTAGTATGACTTGCTCATTCAACATTTAGAAATTAAGGAGAATGTAAAATCTCTCTATTGAGACTTTTATTCTCAATTTAATAATAACTTTTACATTTATTCTGGTAGATGGTCTTCTAGCAAACAAGACAAACTTTGTTTTTTATCAAGATTTTAACATACAGATTCCTAGGCCTTTCCTTGTAATGCTTTTTTAAGTTTCACTTAGTCTCAAGTTTGGTTACCACTGACAACCTTTGTTTCAACACTTGAAGTGACCGTGGGGGTCACTAATTCCCTACTGAATAAAATTATTGTCATGATGCACCAAGGTGAACTCTGCCTCTTCCTAACCGCTGGTTCTGACCCATTCTCTTTGATCAATGCAACAGTTGTCTTCTGTCATGTGTTTTCTTCTGCCACTCTTTATTCCCATATAAAACAACTCTGTCTTACAATAGGGTTTTCATGCCCATTGCCATTCTCATCACCGTACCCTGAATAGACCTCACTCCATTTCTCAGTGTTGTTCTGGAGTGTGGTGCTCAGAAGAACACAGTGCTCACCATGTGACCTGAATAACCAGACCCAAATGAGAGGTACCTTGCTTCCTTCTTCCCTGTCTTCCTGCAGCCCATCTCTGCTCTGACTCTCCAAGGAACTTCTTCACGCTGTTAATACATTTAGAACTTGTTTAAAATTACACTTTATTTAGAACATTTTATATGTTAAAACTGCATGTGCTTTTGCTGCTCTCTTCCCAGAAGGCCACTGCTATATCTTTCTGGTTGTAAACCTAAATTCATGTTTTTATAGTGTTTGTTTAAAGAAAAAATCTTTATTGGTTTTGTTCATGGCTCTAGTCCAGTCTTTCTTAACTTCCTTTGGTTGTTCACCCCTTTGAGTCTGTGACAAAACTGGGGAGGGCGGGGAAATCACATAGATATGAAATTGTTTGTAATATTGTACTTTCCATGGACATCCTAAATTTAGGACACCAGGTTAAAAACCTCTGTTCTAGTAAGAGAGGCATTATGTTAGAATAATTAGCAACATGAGCTTTGGTGCCAGACAGATTCACGTCTCTCTGTCATTTACCACTTGACCTTTGACAATAGCTTAACCTCTCCAAACTCTAGGTGCTGTATCTATAAAAGAAGGAAAATAATAGCACCAACAGTGTCTTTGTCAAGGAGCATTAAATAAGATGATAACTCACATATAATAGATGATAAATAAATATTGTAGATTTTGTTAGTCTTATTCATTCTCCTATCCAATTTCGTTTCATTTCCAAAGATGCTATTATAAGCTTACAATTCCTACCTTAGATTCAACCATAAGGCCTGCTCTCAGTGGTTGCTAATAAACCCACATGCAATTATCCATATGTGAATCATTCATTCTGCAAATTATCCTAAGCCAGGTGTTTTGTTTTGTTTTGTTTTATTTGAGGCAGAGCTTGCTCCATCACCCAGGCTGGAGTGCAGTGGCACAATCTTGGCTCACTGCAACTTCCGCCTCCCAGGTTCAAGCGATTCTCATGCTTCACCTTCTCAAGTAACTGGGATTACAGGCATGCACCACCACGCCCAGCTAATTTTTGTATTTTTAGTAGAGACAGGCTTCCACCATGTTGGCCAGGCTGGTCCCAAAACCCTGACCTCGAGTGATCCACCCGTCTCAGCCTCCCAAAGTGCTGGGATTACAGGTGTGAGCCACGACACCTGGCCCTCAGTCAGTTTTTAAGTTCCAATTTGGTTCCCTCCTGCCACCTACCCAATGTGGAATGACTGTCTTCCTTTCCCAATCTTATATCATCATTCATTTTCTGCTATGAAATTACAGTCAGGTTTTTAATATTATCTTAAGACAAATGTATAACAATAAACCTGCTACCAAAAATAAGTATATATATATAAGGCATTAAGTTCCCTAAATGATAATAAGTAAGTAGGATGTTTTTCTTTTGTTTTGTTTTTTGTTTTTGAGACGGGAGTTTCTTGGGTTTTGTTTATTTGTTTGTTTGTTTTTGAGACAGAGTCTCGCTCAGTTTTCCAGGCTGCAGTGCAGTGGCGCGATCTCGGCTTACTGTAAGCTCCACCTGCGAGGTTCACGCCATTCTCCTGTCTCAGCCTCCCAAGTAGTTGGGACCACAGGCGCCCGCCACCACGCCTGGCTAATTTTTTTGCATTTTTAGTAGAGACGGGGTTTCACTGTGCTAGCCAGGATGGTCTCGTTCTCCTGACCTCGTGATCCACCCACCTCAGCCTCCCAAAGTGCTGGGATTATAGGCATGAGCCATCGCGCCTGACCATATGTAAGATATTTTTTAACACTGTTTTCTTCATTTGAATGAAAACTCAAGAATCAAACATACTTAGATGTATGTTGGGGATTATTTAAAAATGAGGCATTTATTAATGTTCACCATCAAGCAATTAGTTAAGATGATGAATATTTTAACATATTCAAAATATTGTAATCTATTTTGTAGAGAAAACAAAATATGTTGTGGATTTCTTGCAAGTTCTGTTGGAGAACTTCTACTACAATGAATTAATATTTTTTGATGATATTCCATTCATCTAGAATGAATGGAATTACCTACAATGAATTACTTATCTACAATGAATGGAATATCATTAATTTCAATGAATTAATATTTTTTCATATTTATTTTTAAGAAGAGATTTTTTGTGGCCGGGCGCGGTGGCTCAATCCTGTAATCCCAGCACTTTGGGAGGCCGAGACGGGCGGATCACGAGGTCAGGAGATCGAGACCATCCTGGCTAACACGGTGAAACCCCGTCTCTACTAAAAATACAAAAAACTAGCCGGGCGCGGTGGCGGGTGCCTGTAGTCCCAGCTACTCCGGAGGCTGAGGCAGGAGAATGGTGTAAACCCGGGAGGCGGAGCTTGCAGTGAGCTGAGATCAGGCCACTGCACTCCAGCCCGGGTGACAGAGCAAGACTCCATCTCAAAAAAAAAAAAAAAAAAAAAAAAGAGTTTTTTCAATGCAAGTGTAAATTTGTGGGGTAATAAATTAAAACTACAAAATTTTCATAATTGTAACTATGAAAATGTAATTTTCAATCATATTTACAAATATTTAATTCACATATAAATGTGTTTTATATTTCTCTCCTGATTTAACCGTTTCTATACATTGACTACATATCATCTTGTGCTATTTTGTTGTACAGTACTTAGTCAAAATAGAGAAGCATTTAGTGCTGATCTCTTTTGAGCACTTTCAATTTTGAGGGTAAGTCTAGGTCTTGGCTTTTATTTTATGATGATTTGCAGATTTTAGAAAACCTGAATTATTTCTGAGAAAAACAGCTCCTCCATGTAGAGAGGTAAACAGAAAAGTTCCCCAGTGTCATACTTTCCTTTTGGTACTGGGAGTATGGTGTTATCTGGGGAACTGAAATAAAATGCAGTGACTTTTATCCCATACTCACAAGTTTCCATCCAAAATCAAGACCACTGAGTAGTTGATAAAACATAATTCTTCTAGCTATTAATATCACCCTTGGTGATACGGAAGACCATTGTTAATAATTGTGTGTTTGTTTTTTTACATTCCTTAGATACTGAGTGATTTACTGAATTCAATTCAAATGTTTAATGTCAACCTGCAGCTGCCCCCAAATTATCCTTTTGGAAAACTATGGGAAAATGTTGAACTTCTATCCTTTTAGTACCCCTTGAAAGAAAAAATCTTACAATGAGGCCATAGCATTACAGTTTTTACCATGTTGACCCAATTAGAGTTATTGTCTAAGTTCCAAATAATTACAATTTTAACTAGTCAGAGGTAATAGGACAGAGAGCTCTGAATGTCCAATATTAGGAAGGGAGTTAATTTGTTGAAAAACAGTGCTTGCTTACATAGGCATAAGTCTGTGTGTGTGTGCATTATGCAAAACAGGCTGTTAATTATATTTAGATTTTTAAACAGTTTGTGATTTATTATTAATAATGTTGAATATTTATGTTTGCTTTCCCAAAATTTAAAATTACTAAGACCTCTCAAACTAATGGAGATATTAGTTAGAATTTGTACTTTATTAGTGGCTTGAAAACTTTATAGCTGAGTTGGGGGTGGTTCATGAATAATTCAGATATCCCAATTGGTTACTTATCTTCCTTATATTAAAATGTTTATGCTTTGATGTTTAAAAATAGCTTTTTATCTTTTGGAGTATGGAAGGGATCTTAAACAAACCTCTTCATTTTCTAGCTGAGGAAACCTAATGCCTAGAGGCAGGAACTCGGGCGGGGGCTTGACAGTAGGGAGTTAAGGACAGAGATGAGTCAGAGCCTGAGTACTGTGTCTCCAGTTCAGTCTCATTTCACTGTAACAAAAGCAGATTCTGTGGGCATTGATAAAATAATATCTTTTTAAGGAAGACAAAAAAGTCCTTGAACTTTTATTTTTTAATGAGAAAATATTTATACGGGCATTGTGTTGTAGGGGGGCAGAGGAAAGGAGTTGGTTAAAGAGTACAGAAAGGATGAGATAAAGGTATGTATGGTCTTAGCATGTATGTTAGGAATCATCTGTGACAAGACTGCTAGGGACTGAACTAATTAGGGAAGGTTCAACACAGCAAATTCGGTTTCTGTTTTAAGGAGAAAAAAAAAAAATCTATCTGGGGTGTGTGCCTTTCCTTACAGTTAGCCGTGATTAGGGAAAGTCATAGCTTGGAGAACTCTTGGAGATGAAATGTGGAGAACCCTTGGAGCTGAAATGTGGTTTTCCTCAAGGGAAGAGCACCAGCTGCACCACAATTTTAGCAACTGTCCCCAATCTCCCACCCCTCACAGACTCACTCACTGATTCCCAGAGCAAGACTGATGATGAAAACAAGGCCTCCATTTCTGGCCAAAAAAGACCGAGCTCTCACTTCGCCCTCTACCCTGCCTTCATCTACCCCAGTCTACTCCCCTACTAAAGAGGTAATTTAATGGGCAATCAGTTTAAATGGTATCTAAGGAAACAATTTTGAAGGAGAGCTGTATTAAAATTGAGGGAAGATAAATGTTTTCATAATGAAGTAATTAGCACGATGGTTCAATGATACTGGGTGACTATAAAGCTAGTACAAATAGATTCTACCCTTGCACGCTATTTCCACAGTTGTTCTGTCAATAATATATAAGGCAAGTGACCGCGTCTGACAAATGGAAGCCATCTGCAAATGGCACAAATCATTTCTTTCAGCACTACTGAAAGGCAAACCCTTGGAGCTAGTCACCTTTTAATCTGTGGATATGCTAGCAAGTGGCAAATGACCATTCTATTGGGAACTGGTTCCCAACTGAAAAATACCACGGTGCTGCTTCTTTAATTAACAGCCTTTTCACATTACTAGCACATTAAAGCCATCCCAAAGAACACCCGTGCTTATATAATCAATGTCACAGCGTCTCTGCCTAAACGAATAATAAATGTTCCTGCTCTACACTAAGTGAAAACCTATTCTCCAAGACTTTCACCTTCATAAAGATGGGCTCATAAAAATCGAAAAAGGAAAAATTGGAATGTGGTCTCATGAGGATAAAAAGGCTAGTGTTAATAATTAACAAGGAGAGTGAAGTGGAGTCAAATTAGCCATAATAGAGCCCAGAGTGACTGGCAAAGTCACCTCTCATTATCAAAAAACTCATTAAGAAATGAAGAGGTGGAAATCCCGCTGGGTTATTCTCACACTTAGGCTGTATCAGAGATTATTTTTCAGATTTCTTTCAAATGAAGGACTGTTAGGTCACCATATTGTATATTAGGTTAATCTTCAAGCTTTGAAATATGGAAGGCTGACACCTGCGTGTTATTCTATTTCAAGTGCTTAAATGAGCTGTGCATCTGAAATTCACGAATTGGTGTTTATAGATATATCTGGATATACATATACCAGGGACAATGCAGAAAGGGTATAACATCTAGATTAAAGCAAAGCTGTGTGTGCCAGCTTAGTTTTATAAGTATGCACTTTACAAATGATGAAATAAGGGCCAAAATGTGAGAATATATTTAACTCTAATCCCCAGAGTTGACTGAATTCAAAATGGTGTGTCAGAATTTGTTTTACTGACCAGTATGGTAAAGGAAATATAAAAGCAAGAAGTCACTACCTTTTTCCCCTCAGTTGAATTCCACAGTACTGTTCTAATTTCTTTTTTTGTTTTTGTTTTGTTTTGTTTTGTTTTTTGAGACAGAATTTCGCTCTTATTGCCCAGGCTGGAGTGCAATGGCGTGCTCTTGGCTCACTGCAACCTCCGCCTCCCAGATTCAAGCGATTCTCCTGCCTCAGCATCCCAAGTAGCTGGGATTACAGGCATGTGCCACCACACCTGGCTAATTTTTATATTTTTAGTAGAGGTGGGGTTTCTCCATGTAGGTCTGGCAGGTCTGGAACTCCTAACCTCAGGTGATCTGCCCGCCTTGGCCTCCCAAAGTGCTGGCATTACAGGCGTGAGCCACCACGCCCGACCTGTTCTAGTGTCTTTACTACTTGTAGACTTTTTAAAAATTTAAATCTGCTTTTTATATTTTCAGAGGGTTTAGTGGCTTCAAGATAATAACCTACTCTAAAATGCCAGTGTGTTTTTTGTAACAGATTAACCAGAACACCTGTAACTTCTGAAAACCATGGACATCAGGAAACCCACCCTTGAGAGAGTTATTGATCATGATATAGCTGTACTCAATCATTCCCATTGGTGGGGCAAGTATTGTGGGACATTAACTCAAAGATTAGAAGGCTGTGCATAGCTTGAGTAAAATTACAGACTTTTCTATTTGCCTTTAATATTTCATAATCTCATAAAAACAAAACAAAACAGCATAAGGACTGCTGGACCATAAGACTTCTTTGTTTATCTTTGCCTTATTAGCTTTGGTTAGGATTTATATTGACTTTTCTGAATTAATCTCACACGAAACAAGTGCTTAATGCCTGCAGTTTACAAATCCTAGGCCCCTTGCAAATACATGGATAAATAAGAAATGATTCCTCCCCTTGAAAAGCATAAAATCTAGTGGAGGATATGCACACATATACACAGATAACTGAATGCAGTAGATTGTAGAAGTATAACTCAAATTATGTGTACCATCCTATGAAATTTTTTCATTATAGTTTTAAACTTGGATTTGTTGCCCAAAAAGTAAGAAACGTTTAACAGCTGTGTTCTATCACTTCTTGTCGCTTTCTCTCCCTAGATAGACATATATGTGTATGAATATATATTAGCAAGTGCCACCAGGGAAAAGGAAGAGCTGGATATGATTTTAGGGGTTATTATGCTAGTTAATGTATACATTAATATTACCAAACTATAAAATTACTTATCAACTTTTTAATTAAAAGGACAATAGAATCCAATGTGTTTCCTAGTCTACTTAAATCGGATGCTCTTGGAGTTTCCGTTAGGAGGTAGATTATTATTGATATTTATTCAATAATCAGACATTTATTGAGTGACTACTTAATGTGCCAGATTCTTAGCTGGGTGCTATTCCTAGATCTCAGGGAGGGATAAAGCGGTTGGGGGTGGGTTGGGGGGAGTGAGAGAGAGAAAGTAGGTGAGTGTTTTCCTTTTACATAATGCTGTTCTAGACTGCAGTTCTCCTGGCTTTTCTCCTGAAGCCCATATTCATATTTCCTGTTTCTGTGATGGGAGTCTTCATTATATGCATTTGTCAACATGAAGAGTGACTTACTAATTTTCTTAGTCCACTGTGCTTGCTTTGCTTAGAGTTGATACAATTTGTAGTCTCTTAAATAATTGTTTTATGGCAAAGTCTGTTGATTTTATTGTGGTTGGTATTGTCTGTTTGTTTTGCTGGTCATGAATTACCCATTTCCTTCTGAAATGCCTAATTTGAAGTTTAAGGAGAAAAATCATTCTTTCTGGTAATCCACTAAAGCTGGCTAATTGGAAGAGGATGAGCACTATAAAATTAGATTATATGGGTTCAAGAGTCAGCAGCATATTTTTACCCTAAAAACAATATATGAATTCTTTTATTTGCTTAATCTTTATTTTACCCAGTGATTACTGTCTCAGTAATTGTTATTAATTGGATCATAGTTTAAATTTAAATTCTCTGTTGAAATCTTACTACTAAAAGCCTATGACAAGTACTTTTATAAATGTAAGACTTTTTAGTATGAAAATAATCAACACTAATTTATTATCGGGGATTTTCAAAATAATTGGGCATATTGCATCCTGGGTTTAGCTTATATTTAAGCCATTTGTTTTCTTTTTGCCATTTCTGATTGTACCATAGGGCTCGATGTCATTGATGCCTCATTATTTTCTAACAAGGTGATATTTGGAAACATGGAATCTTTTGGGGAAAAAGGTTATTTTTTTTATCTGAAAAGTAGGTGCTGCTTTTCCCCTTAGATGGTAATCACTTTTTGAGACTCATTCTGAGCAGCTCTTTTCACTCCCACATACTTGGGTATGGTGTCAGAAGTGCTCTCGGATGAGGCCACATTAAGAACTTGCCTCTTCCAATGAACTGTTGTAATGGGTGCTTTGTAAAGGCTTGATTTGGACAGGTGACAGCCCCAAATCATAACCTATCCTTATTAAACCATATGGAGAAGATAGAAGCACTTACTATGATGCCTCGGGCTACATATTAAGAGGGGCTTTTGACAGTGTCTGATAGGAGTGGAATGCAAGCTGCCATATGGACAACTAAGGAAGGAGCATACATTTACATAGACAAGTGTAGTGTAGTGTGTGTTTCTGTAGCTTGTCTTTGGAAACCAAATATTCTCTTTCCTTTCTTTCCCCCTCCTTGTGTATTTCTCTTTATTTCTCCTTTCTTCCCTCCCCCACCCCTCCTCTCCCTCTCCCCCTCCCCTCTATCATTTTCTCTTTGTCTGTCTCCCCCATTTCTCCCCCACTCCCTCCTTCCCCTTTCTGTCTAATTACCAAAGAAATAATACTGCCAATTTTCTAAAACTTTCAAATGTGGGTTTATAATTTGATTTTTTTTTTCAAATAAAAAAGAACTTTTTGCTGAATTCTGAGCAAACTTTTGGCTAGAATTTAAGATTTTTTTGTAGTTCATAGGAAATATAGGTAATCTTCATTTTCTTTAAATCCTGCAGGATATTTGCTATCAAGATTCATAACTGACCAGAGAAAATCCTTTCTTTGCCACAATCATTAAAATAAGGAACATAACATAACCAACTTTCATATTCATTAGAATTTTTAGCAGTCTGATCTTGTACATATGGGTTAAAAATAGAACTTGTGGCCGGGCGCGGTGGCTCAAGCCTGTAATCCCAGCACTTTGGGAGGCCGAGACGGGTGGATCACGAGGTCAGGAGATCGAGACCATCCTGGCTAACACAGTGAAACCCTGTCTCTACTAAAAGAAAATACAAAAAACTAGCCGGGTGAGGTGGCGGGTCCCTGTAGTCCCAGCTACTCGGGAGGCTGAGGCAGGAGAATGGCGTAAACCCGGGAGGCGGAGCTTGCAGTGAACTGAGATCCGGCCACTGCACGCCAGCCTGGGCGACAGAGCGAGACTCCGTCTCAGAAAAAAAAAAAATATATATATATATAGAACTTATAGCCATCTTATCTAATGCTATATATTTTAAACAAAGTATGAGGGGTATATACAGGCCTCAATAGGTTT
Source organism: Macaca mulatta (assembly GCF_049350105.2). NCBI lineage: Eukaryota > Metazoa > Chordata > Mammalia > Primates > Cercopithecidae > Macaca > Macaca mulatta. The sequence continues at coordinate 162,166,439 of NC_133408.1, read as the reverse complement.
TATAGGTGTCATTTAATACAATCTTCTGAATAATAATGTAGTAATCTTAGTATTCAAGTATTCATTCATCCAACAAACATTTGATTACTTGCTCTGAGCCAGGGACTTTTCTGGAACTTAGAATACAGATATAGTTCCTGCCTTGAGAACCTTAAATCCTTGTAGGCAGCGAGAAATATGTCAGCGAGAAATATGTCAGCAAGAGAAGATCACTTTTATAACAAAAACCACAGTGGAAACCTGTCCAGGGTAGAGAGTAAACAAGAGAAGCCAGTAATTGGGCAAGGGGACAGCAGAATGAAGCATTTCTAGAAAAGATTTGAGGAGCAAGTGTATATTGAATCATGAAAATCATTATGACTGTACCGCAAGAAATGAAAGGTAAGGCAACAGAAATGAGCTGGAGAAGTAACTTGAAGACAGATCTTGGAAAGCTTTCATACCATGCTCAGGCTTTTGAAGCTTGTCATAATGATCCACTAAAAGATTATAAGCTTTAGAGGTGACATTCTTAGTTTTATATTTCAGCAAGCCCCTCTGCTTATGATTTTGAGAAGATGGATTGGCAGAGGAAATATTAGGATCCTAAAGACCAGTTAGGTTATTATTGCATTAATCAAGACAGGAGATGAGAGGGCTGGACTAGTGCAACAGCAGTAGTGATGAAGAGAGCACGGTAACTTACTGAAAGATACTAAGAATATAAAATACACCAGTCTTGATGACTAATTGGTTGTCAGAGTGAGGAATGGTAGTTTTACAGAGGTTAACATGGAGTTTTTATATCAAATCCTGGTTCTATTAATGACTAATGATCTTAGACAAGTATCCTAAACTCTCTATGCCTCAGTTACCTTATTGATAAGTTTTAAAAAATAGTTCCAGCCGGGCGCGGTAGCTCACACCTGTAATCCCAGCACTCTGGGAAGCCAAAGCAGGTGGATCACATGAGGTCGGAAGTTCGAGACCAGCCTGACCAGCAAGGAGAAACCCTTTCTCTACTAAAAATACAAAAATTAGCTGGGCATGGTGGCACACGTCTGTAATCCCAGCTACTCGGGAGGCTGAGGCAGGAGAATCACTTAAACCCAGGAGGCAGAGGTTGCAGTGAGCCAAGGTCGCGCCACTGCACTCCAGCCTGGGCTGCAAGAGCGAGACTCCATCTCAAAAAATAAATAAATAAATAAATAAATAAATGAACAGTTCCTCCCTTGTAGAGTTTCTGTGATGATTAAATGAGATAAGGCACAGATAGGACTTCACATAGTGCTTGGTACTCCAAATATGCTAGGGAAGAGAAGGAGGAAGAAGAGAATGAGAGTTCTTAAGTAGAGACCCAATAAATGCAGATATCAGTATATTTTTTAAATTTGAGTACTATAGTGAATTAGATGGTTTGAATGAGAATATTTTATCCTTAAAGTTTAGCATGCTCATTTAGGTGGCATTTGATGAAAGTAACTGAATTTTTTGAGCTGTAGTACCTTCTAGCTTGATGATTGAATCTCCAGGAATAAATAAAGCTTCTTTCAGTGTGCTAATGAAAACATCATTAAGATAACATTAGTCTCCTAAATAAGACACCTATCATTAAGTATGATTATCGTTCACAATTTAATGGGAAATATTTTAGCATATAGCTGAGCTGGGAAAAGATTATTTAGCCACAAAAAAATACTAACCCATATCAATTAGAGGTAGAAAAAAATCTGTTGTATTTCCTTCTGTGTCTAGAATTACTTCCCATACCAATTTATGTACCTGTAGTTGTCCAGCCTCTGACAAGTTTCAGAAACTCATAAAGTAACATATCGAAGACATCTTCATATACATGCCACCGTGATATACATCATTTATATACATCATTTAGACCAAGATCTAAAACACTCTTAGGCTTTTGGGATATTTTTGCCCTGAAGAAGATAGTGTAGGAAGTTGTCACAGTGAGTATTTTATAAGACACTGCTATTGGACTTGCTAGTAATTAGATTTAGTAATGATACGCATATATAGCTATTCAGATCCATAAAAGTGGATGAGATTACTAACTTTTCCCCAGCTTCTCCCTCTTCACCCTAGTCAAAGCCACTATCATCCTTTACCTAATCTATTGCAGTAAACAACTGAGTACTAACCTTTTTCTCTGTTTTCACCCCTGGCTACCTAGTCCATTTTCCACACAGCAGCCAGAGAGATCATATCATGTCACTCCTCTGCATAATCATAAGCATCGTCAAGCTTCCCATCACAGCCACTACGAGCAACACTCCTTACTCAGTCCTAGGATCTAGACCCTGCTGTGGGCTGCCCCTCCCCCTCCCTCAGTCTATTGCAGTTACTCTGGCCTTTCATCTCTCTGCAAAGACCCAAGCTTATTCTTCCCCAAAACTTGTTTGCTAGCTGTTCCCTCTACCTGGAAACCGCCCCTTTAAGTCTTCCATGGAAGGTTCTTCTGTCACTTAGATTCAACTAAAGTACCATCTCTTTAGGAATACGTTTCCTGACCACACAGTATATTTTTAAATTCGCACATTTTCACTTTGAGGGCCACAATGGGGCTTAGGGCATGTTCTTTGAGAAATATTTACAATTCATGGTATTGTCATCTAAAATAAATTCTTTATTAAATATTACTTAGCATTACTTACTGTTTTCCTATAGATGCTCTGTTTTTTCATGGTGCAACTTAGGTACATACTCACCTGTATTTTAATAAAATTGTATCATCTGCATAGAAAACATTCATCACCTGAAAAAGGTGAGTGTACCTTGCCCAGCAGCCTTGTGGCACAAATTCTGAGACTTCTGTCACTACTTTAGGTAGGATGTTCCATACTATCATTTGTTAAAGACAAATGGAAAACTGAAAAATCCATGTGATATGCTGACTGTTTTTAAATACAGATATGCAAAATTGAATGACTAAAAACAAAACTCCACAAATAACTATAATGTTCATGAATCAAAATAGATATTCCCAAACCCACAGACACCCTCCTGAGTGAACAAGAATAGCTTTTACAAGTAATCAAACTTACCTCATAGAATTGAGCAGATTTAGCTCCTTTGTGATACACAGCATAGCACAGAGGTTGTAACTCTGCTTAATTGCTGTATTTACATGTGTCGGGACCTTCAGGGGAGCTGGCAGCTCCCTTGAATTTCCAGCGAGTGGTCATGTGCCTATGTGTTAAACCTCTTAGAAAATAAAAACATACCACCTGCCAGGAGAATTTTAGAGAGGTATTATCTATTTGTGTTTTGACAGTCATATATAGAAGGCTAATTATACTTTTTGATCAGTTTCCATGATCTGATATTCAATATGGGGGATATGATGTACTCTCATCTGCATTTTATCAGTTCTTCTGTGTCAGACTTTCTCAGGAAACATGTTTTTTTTGGCCTATATTTTCCAAATGTCTGATATTATCCCTCTGACAAACACTGTTTCTGCTTGGCTATTTCAGCACTTCTGTGTAATGGAAAATTTCACAAACACTTGCAAGAAATCTTTGTACCCTTGGTTGTCCGCTACGTGGATCTCATGGAGTCCTCCATCGCCCAGTCAATTCACAGAGGTTTTGAGCAGGAGACATGGCAACCTGTCAAGTAGGTATCTTACCTAGTGTCCGTAGAGCACCTGCCTCTTCAACCTTGACCTTATGATTTTACTTAGATTGGCCATCTGTAGTTATCGCTTATGGTGGTCCCTTCCCACGTTGTTTGTTTCTTTACAGGAATATCGCCAACAGTCTTCCCAATGTAGCTCTTCCAAAAGTTCCAAGTCTGCCTCTTAATCTTCCACAGATTCCTAACATTTCTACTCCTTCGTGGATGCCTTCTTTATATGAGTCCACGTGTGTATTCCTCACTTATTTCCTGGTGATGTGTTAGCTGGTGCATGGCCTGGGCTGTGTTCTGCGCAGATGTGTTTAGACTGCATGGCATTTATCATCGTTGGTTGAGGAATACTGCTTTTTTTTATTTTGAGTTTTTTAAGCTAGTAAGCTAAGCTTAGCATATCTGTAATGAATGATGTCGATTAAAAAGAAAAAATACACTAGTTTAATGTAGTTCATATGTAATATGTGGGATAGGAATCATTTGGTGACATTCTACCCTAAGTAAATCATTTGGTGACATGGTACCCTAAGTAAAATAACCAGAGTTCTTCTTAAGTATAGGCATTTTGAGGATTCTTAGCTCCAGCTTTATTACTGACCAGATGACTCACCTTGTGCAACTAGAAAACCTTTGGAAGAATGGTTTCAAGAATATAATGTTTTTCTATTTTTATCTTAGTCTCAACTTCTAAAAAACAGTACTACATCATGCAGGGAAGGGGTTGTCCTTTCATTGCCAAAACCAGGAAGTTCTTCTTTTGTTCTTTTATTATGCAGTTGGTATATCCTGGTATTTTTAAATAGTCTTTATATCATCAAAAACCATATTAACTTCACATCATGATGAGTTTGCCTGTTGCAGAATCAGCAACTAAGAAACACTGAAGTGAACAGGAATGGGATTTTAAATTTATCAGGTCTGAATTTAGATCTTAGCTTATTAATTGTAAGTCTTTCTTAACCTGAGCTTTTTCCTCAACTCTAAAACAATTATGACACCTAATTGAAAGATGATGTTTTTGTGATGATTCTTTAAAAAAAAAAAAAACTGTATTGAGGCACATCCTAGGCTCTCAATAAATGATTAGTACTATTGGCATATCCTAGGCACCCAGTAAATAATAATTAGTACTACTATACATTGTTGTTTTTGTTATTATTGCTATCATCAGGCATCATCATTATAATTTATAATGGTATAGCTTTTAAAACTATACCTCACAGCGATCAGAACGAAGTAATAGTCCTAGTTTACAAATGGGAAAACTTGGGCAGTTACCTGCTTTGCCCAAGATCTCATATGAAATCAACTAGAAAGAATAATCATGAAAGGAAGAAAAATAGCTTCCATTTATTGAGAATTTACTGTGTTTCCAGTACATTGCCAAGTTATTTGTCTCATTTAATCTTTATAACAACCTCATATCATTATCCCCATTTTACAGTTAAGAAAACTAAGTCATAAGGAAACTAAGAAACAAAACTTACCCAATATCTCACAGCAAGTAAGTGACAGAGGCAACATTTGAACCCAGGTTTGTTTGACTACAGATTCCTCACTCCTGTCATTAATTTGTTCTGCTCTCACAGAACATTGTGTTTAAGAACTTGCTGTTTTTCTACCTGTCTCACCACCAACTGCAAATCCACACCCAGTCAGGTATGCACACAATCAAGAAAAGAGATAGGAAAAGACCAAGAAAGAGAATAACTTGCAAAGTAATACAGCAGTATTTCTCCAAGTTAAACATCATAACTACATTCATAATACTCACTAGGATGTTATGTTACATGTGAATTTTTTTTCTTACAGATAAATGCTTTTGGCCATTAGAGTGTGTAAAGTGGTGTCTGTGTGTGCTCAGAAAATTACCTACAAAGTATAATGAACCTAAGTGTATGATTTTTTGTTATTTTTTACACTGTTTTATAATTTAACTCATTTTCTTCCTAATTTCTCATCTATTTAACACTTGATTTTAGCCAAGAACACTATCATGGGCATTATCCTGTGAAATTTAGTTTTTTGTTAGTACTCTTTTATTAACTTTGGGATTTTTATGAACTCCGAATCCCTTATTGAGGACTCTTTTTTAAAGTATGTTAATCTCAGGACAGAAATAATGACAAATTGGGGCTTTATAAGTAAAGTGATCGTGCTTTCACCATTCTGGGGAAATTGAAAAATGTTTTTTACAAGTTGATCACCATTATCTTTACCTACCAAGGTTATCAACATTAGGTTCTTTGTCAGAGTGTCCAGAATTACTCATAACGTTACGATGGTATTGCCATTTGTTTTTTGAAGTTTGAAACGTAACAAGAAACATTTATATTTAACATAAAGAATTAAAAATACAACTACTGATTAAATACGAAGAATATAAAAGTAACCATGGTTTTGAAGATACATCCCTGCCTACTAATGCATAAATCATGCAAGGATTGCTCATCCACGTATCTATCTGTATATAAATCTTTATTGTTTTTTTTTTTCTCTAGAAATGAATGCCAGTAAGTTAAGTTTCCTGCTGGCATTTTTAGGAAATTATCTCAGAGTCACTTATTCACATTTGAATTCTTTAATCTGTTAATAATACCTTTAGGAATAGGTCACTGATTAGAAATAATTTTAAAATGAAAAAGCTCTGAATAAATTGCAGGTTATATGTACTAACTCCAGAGAAAGCCTACTCACATTTTTTTCATATATCTGTCTAATTATAACAAACACTTGTTTTCTTAATTACATTCCCAATTAAACACATTTATTGTCAAGAATCTTACTATAGAATCAAACAGAAGAAAAATATAACCATATCTCTATAAAGGTTGTTGTATATTATTAGAAAATCTATTTTTAGTAGAATTCTGCCTTTACCAATAGAGATTTTGTTTTATGATGTTTTTCCTTGTCATTGTGTTGTTAAAGAATATATACATTTCAAATAGTTACATTTCTCCAAAGTAAAAAGATTATAAGAAGTAGATTTGCTTCTTCGCCAATTGTATTCAGTTATTGTTAAGACTTAGTTCCTCTAATCTACCAAACTGTACACTGTGGATGTGAAAGGAGATTTTGTTTGGTCTTTTTTTCTCTTAATTGTATTACATATGGCAAAAGGAGAAATAAAGGTAGTGTTTTTTCAACATTTTCACTGTAGAATCAGCATGGTGTTGTCTGGTTCTCTTATTTAATGGTGCATTTGAGGCACTGAATATTAAGGTGAAGAGATTTAAGTGAATAAAGTGCTATGGGAGTGTTCACTGCTTTGCTGTGATTGGTCCCTAGAGAACTTAAATCTGAGGGCATTTTGGCTAGACAAGGAGATCAGGAGGAATTACTGGCAGAATGAGAAGAGAAAAGCAATGTAGGTTTGTGATAGAGCTTTGATGCTGAGGCCAGGGTGGAGGGCAGAAATAAGTTTTTCATTAGTCAAGAGCAAGAGGTGACTTTTTTTCTAAGCTAGCTCATTAAGATATATTTAGCTAAATAATGTGGTGCTTTAAACAATTTATTTTTTTAAGTTTTACTTTAAGTTCTGGGATACATGCACAGAATGTGCAGGTTTGTTGCATAGGTATTTTCCACTGCGATGTTGTAATAAATGAGTTTATTTCTTTAATTTTCTTTTGTAGACTAGAAATACAAATTTGAAGTTAGTATATGTGAAGCAATTGTTGGAAAGCTGAGAACAAATGAATCATACAGCAGCTTTGTTTTTCTGCTTTTGCTTTTATGCTTTTTATAGTTAAATTTCAATATGTTTTGGTGTAGGAATATTTTACTTTCAAAACATTTGTTTCTGTATTAGCCTATGTACTTGCATAATGGAAAGTAATAGCATGACCCTTTGCCAAAATATTATATGAGTTACCTTCTTACATGGGCTGATAGCACAGTCCTCTAGAGTAATTTCACCATAGTAGTGAATGCTTAGCAAATCTTGACTCCACAGTTAGGTATAAAGAACTGAAATGCATTGTTTTTCTCCATCTTTAGAGCACCCTGAATGTCATTCCTCTGTTAGACCACACCTTCCACTAAGTTGGGTTTTAATAAGCCAGAAAAGGCAAAAAATGAAAATAAAAGATTGCTTCCCTATCTAGCCCATTTTATTTCCAGTACCTGTCTCACCTTTACCTATAATTGAGAAATTCAGGGACCCTATATTCTACACACGTGTAGATAGACAGAAACCACCATGGTGACAGAAGCACATATGCATGAATAACGGCAAAGGTACTGGTTGCTAACATAAGAATTTTCCTGCATAAAACATAATTTTGGGGATTTGCAAGAATCTTTATCCTAGTGAACAGTTACAATGTTTGTTCTTATGTACACAATATAATTTCCTTAGTAAAGTATACGTATCCATTTTACCTCTTTGTATGAAACCCTACCACCATATTTTTTTTGTTGTTTTTGTTTTGTTTTGCTTTTTTTGAGACGGAGTCTTGCTCTGTCACCCAGGCTGGAGTGCAGTGGTGCCCTACCACCATATTTATTTCTATTTTATTCTCCTTGCCCTGCCTTATTAAGAATTGTAAAGGAACAATTAGAAGGCTGAACAAAGAAAATATTGGATCATTCAAGATTTTATATGATTTTTTTTCACTGATGGCAATTGATACAGAAAAGAAAAAACAATGTATTAATGATAAATCTAATTAACAGGGGGAGTTCATGATGTTCATTTTTCCTTTTTCTTCTAGCAATGGCTCAGCAACATCAGAAGACCTTTTTTGGAAACTTGATGCACTGCAAATGTTTGTCTTTGATCTGCACTGGCCAGAACAGGAATTTGCCCACCACTTAGAGCAAAGACTTAAACTAATGGCCAGTGATATGCTAGAGGCCTGTGTCAAAAGGTAGACATGTATTTTCAAATTGCTGCTTAATGTTCCAGCACCCAAAAATATCACTTTTTATCAAGTACCTAATATATTATTGTCACAGCCAAGGTTTCATTATGCACTACTATTCCAACATTTAATGAGCATTAGGTTATCTTGATTCAATTCTGAGGACCCATGTAATTGATGAAATTGGCTGGATACTTTTTTTCAGGTCTCCCAACGATTGCCTTAGTCAGTAACATCTATACCATATTAATGGTTTCTTTAGGGCTTATTGTTATCTCTCTGGGAATACTGTGCTTTAAATTCCCAAGGTAATATCTCCTGAGACATATGAAAAAGGCCTGTTATGTTCTGTATGCATTATGTACTGTGTCTGTGTGCTGTGAAATGGCATAGTAAACTCAAAATAGGATCAGCACCATCAGTTGTTCTGGGATTACTATTTTCTGGTATTTTCTGTCCACATCTGATGAGTTCCATCTACCTGCTTACATTCTTTATAACTTAACTGGAAATAAGTTATGAGGCTTTGTATTCTTCCAAATGTGCTTTCATTTTATAATAGTTTTACAAAATCAGCTTTGCATCCTAATTGGTCAAGCATTTTTTTTCCGTTGTCCTTGTTCATTATGTATACAAGGACAATATGGAGCCACATATTAGAAAAGCATTCAAACACTGGTGAGGCCAATTGGATATTTCTGAAATCTTGAAACCAAGAAAAAAAAATCTGTCTTTAGAATAATGTTCAGTGACCCCTTAAGGCAAAGCCCTGGATTAGGTAGTTTAATGTTTTTTAAAAATCATGTTTGATTTTCATGTCTCAAATCTGTGGATTTTCATAGGATACTTCAGCAAAACCAATTCAAATTGCTCATGATGCAGTTTCTTTCAAAACCCTGTCTGCAATTTTAGGTTTTTGAAAGAGAATGTAAGTGACATAAAAGAATTACACATTGTCTGTCGTACATTGATTACGATGTTTAGAGTTTTCTAGACTTGTGCTTATTTTTTTTCTAATTTGGTAAGCCCTCGCATAGAGGATATTTTCTGCTTAAATGCATACAAGTGTGTGATTTTTCTACTTGTAAATTCAGACAATTAATTCAGACAATAACTGAAATTACGAGTTTTTTTCCATTAAATGTGGTACTCTATATATAACAAAAAGCTTCATTTGGGTTGTGATACTGCCTGAGTGACTGGATGAAGCTAGGCTTAATATAAAAATATCACAATCTGATCTTTCGTTGAGACACCTGAAAAGAAAAGCATCCCACCCCTTAGTGCCCAAGCACTACCACACTGCTTACTCCTTATTTGCATGTTTTAAATTAGCATCTTATAGAGTTGATTTCACTTTTTACAAGACAGGTGAGGTGTATAGCAGAATTTCTTACTCTGAATTCATGTTTTAAAAACTAGAACAAGAACTGCATTTGAACTCAAGCTACAAAAGGCAAGCAAAACAACTGACTTGCGCATTCCAGCTTCTGTTTGCACTATGTTTAATGTATTAGTCGACGCCAAAAAGCAAAGCACCAAACTCTGTGCCCTGGATGGAGGACAAGAGGTATGTAGAATTTGCCACATGGGGAAAGGAAGCACAGGGTGCCTTGGCATGCGAGATGCTCTTTCCACAAGGCATTCTCTAGATTGGATTGAAAAGACCAAGTTCTCCAGCACCAAATGTTTGATCTTTTCTTTATTATAATAATAGAATGCCCGTTATCCTTTGCTCATGTCGGTTTCTCCTTTTTGATATAAATACGGTCTAAAATTGTATAAGTGGCCATGAATTTTTAGATACAGCTTTTAACAGCTTAAGTGTTGTGTCATTTACATAAACCTTGCTTTTTACAACCAAATGAGAAATCTGGAAAGCTACCTGTTTTGTTTATCAAATCTAGAGTATCCAGAGTTTGCATCTATAAAAGACACACAAAAAAGTATGAAATAGTTTATTTACACAGTAGTTCCCATTTTAAAAAATTTAGGTAGAAATAGACTTAAAAATCTAGACCTCGTTCTTATCAATAAATATCCTATTCTTTCTATTTGATTTATATTTTGTTTGGTTTTATATTCAGAAGTACAATTTTATTTTACCCCATGATTTTTTGTTGAGAGTGGTGATTGGGTGAAAATTGATTTATTTTTCTTCAATTATCTGTTTAAGTTGACATTTTGTTGCCTTTTTTTCCCGTTGTAATTACTTTTTCTTCATTTCTTTATTCTTCCCTTCTGTTCTCTTTCATCATCTTTTTTTTTCCCCCATGGCATGATCCAGTTTGGTAGTCAATGGGTAAGTCTCATTTTTTTTTCTAAAAGCACATTTCATTTGAGTTATTATTTTTGTAAATATGTATTTTTATTTTCATCTTTTCAAATTAGAATTATATGAATTTATTTTCAGATTTTTGGCTTCTGTGTTCGCATATATAAGGCTAACAGCTTACAATAACATAGCAATAGTCCAAAGATTCACTAAACCACTAAATACTTATACCTTAAATAATGACAAGGGGAATGTTTCTCCTGTGTTAGGCTGCAGAATTTATAAACTACTCTTAAAATTTTAAAGATAAAATGATTTAAAACCAAATTAATTCACCTTCTTTTAAATTGAAATCTGAATAGCTATAGGAGCAGAGTGATTACATTTTTCAAGCATTTATCTACAGTATACTTTTAATACCAAAAGAATTTCAAGTTTGGAGCTTTAGATGACATATAGCCCCTAAAAACTTGAACCAGAAGTCCACACCCAAAGTCACTTCATAGAGATGAACCCAATGGTGGATTTCAGTGAGGTACAAGCCCACCAGTGATACAGTCTTTCCTCCCACTCATGGCCTAGGATGTGACCATCATCAGAGGTAAGGAAGAGGCAGGCCTGTGTCATGAGACTTCTGCCCTCCTCCACAACAGGTCATCATAAAATACCATCCCAGAATCCCTGAGTTACAAGGTTAGAAAAACTTTATGCATAAAGGATTAACTAGTGTTACTTTTTTTTTTTAATTTTTTCCATGAGTCAGAATGTCTTTGTGTCCTGCAGGTAGGTTACATCTTACAAGTCTTACAGTTGACAATTGGGAATCAAATTCAGGGTGATTCTTCCTGGGCTGACAATTCTCATCCAAGCAGAAGGGCTTAGTTAACTGTGAAGGTAGATGGGAAGGATTACTACTTGTGAATTCTATACCTATTGCCCCAGATATAGACATTAGCTATTTGGCCATAATTTATATTTATGCATGAATACATAGTTTTATTATTTGAGCAATTCAGCAGAAAAAAAATGTATTTATAATACCATAGCATACAACCTTACAAATTTATCAAGTAACTGATATGTGTTATAGAATGTTCAGTAATTACCATTCTCTGATCGCTTACAACATGATTTATTATATCTAATTATCTGAATAAGTAGGCAACTGGCTTAGATACCAGTGTTTCCTATTTACCTCCTCATTTTTTTTAATACCCAGCTGTAAGCCTTTGATTGTCTGCCTGAGAATATTATCTTGTTTCTTCATAAACCTATTCTTTTCTCATCTGGTTTGTGGAATCATCTTCCATTGATACTGGGTTTATCCATTTGTTCTTATTTTAACATACACTGCAGTACCTGACATGCAGTAGGCACTTAGTAAATGTTTGCTGAGTGAATGAACAGATTTGTTGTCACGGCTTTAAAAATCCTCCCCTGTAAGAAACAACTTGCTGTAGTACTTAAGAGGAAAAACAGGCACACACACACACACACACACACAAATGACGAACATTGTTACATTGTCAAATGATTCTTTACATTAATAGGTGGGTGGTTTTGAAGAGGAATCTACTGCTGTTCATTATGTGTGCACCTGTGCATTCACACCAGAGACAATTAGTTCCCCACAACTTTCACACAATTAACATAGTTCAAAATGTGCAGGTGTAAAACCCATTAGCAACCCTGAAAAAGTGGCAAACAAGAATTTCATTGCAAAAGAATTTTATACTTTGTTTTTTCTCTCCAGTAAACATACTCACATAATTGCATAGACCTTCCCTCTCTATATATGCCAAGATAAGTTTTGGAATTGTTGAAAATTAGTGTGTACATTACATATACAGGTGAGTCAGTGAACCCCATTTAAAATAGCAACAAAGTTGTTGAAAAAACTAGATCACTAGACAATTTGGAACCATATAAAAAATATGTACTACATAGTTAAACACGGCAGCAATGTTTTTGCTAAATTATAAATAAATTACCTCTCCAAAATCTCTAGTAAATTTGTTATATTGTCATCGCTTGGATAAAACTTGCGCAACTCCTTCCCCACAGTGCATTCCCTTCTGTGCTTCTAAGTTATGATTCTGTTTTCTTACACGCTACATGATGATGCCAACATGTTCCACTGAGGCCCAGAATAGGGTTTAATGGAGTGATTATTGGGTGAATGATCTGCTTATGTGACAGCTATGTGAAATGAGTCAGCAATCTCAGGCCAGTCCCTCAGGGACAGATGTTGAGATCACAAAACCACCGAAGTGTTTAGGATCTTCATTATCCATAACTGCACAAAAGCAGATGACTACATGGGCTGTAGGCATTCATCAGCCCTCAGAACCACTTCATTCAGTGGTCCCATTAGTTGATGATGAAGGTGAAAACTCATTAATATGGCAATTCAGGGGAGCAAGGGGCCCTACTTGGGCCAATTTTATTCTCAGTTAAATTAAAATGCACCCATTTCTGGAACTAACAATCCAGTACCTTTAAAATATTATATACCCCAAGACAAGGTCCAGAATCTTTTAAGAAAGCTGGAATTCACTGGCATCTAATTAGTCTTCATTTCCTGAGTGTATTTGTGTAACAACAGTCAGGTGAGGTGGTGCTGTTCACCTGATTGTAGAGAGGCCAGGATTTCGGAATGTGCCTGACCTATGATTTCCCTGGGCTTCAAGAAGTAAGGATTCCTGAATGGTTATTTGAATGTAAGTCCAGAGTCACCTGCTGGGAAAGCAGGCACAGTTTGCCTTTGAGAGCAGATGTGGGGAGACTTAGCTTAAGAATGAATTGAAATCTGACAAAGCCCTAGAATCTAAGATTATCAATCCAACTTGAAGTATTCTAAGAATTTTATTTTTTTTCTTTTTTTTAATTTCAACTTTTGTTGTAGATATGGGGGTACATGTGTAGTTTTGTTACACGTGGGTGTTGCACCCAGGTCCTGAGCTTGGTACTCAATAGGTAGTTTTTCCATCCGTATCTCCCTCCTTCCCTCTCCCCTCTAGCAGTCCACAGTGCCTGTTGTTCCCATGTTTATGTCCATGTGTTCTCAGTGTTTAGCTCCCACTTATAAGTGAGAACATGGAGTATCTGATTTTCTGTTCCTGTGTTAATTTGCTTAGGATTATGGCCTCCAGCTACATCCATGTGGCTGCAAAGGACATGATTTTGTACTTTTTAATGGCTGTGCAGTATTCCGTGGTGTATATGTACCATATTTTCTTTATCTGGTCTACCGTTGATGAACACATAGGTTGATTTCATGTCTTTGCTACTGTGAATAACATGGCAGCCGGGCGCAGTCGATCAAGCCTGTAATCCCAGCACTTTGGGAGGCCAAGGCGGGCGGATCACGAGGTCAGGAGATCGAGACCATCCTGGCTAACACGGTGAAACCCTGCCTCTACTAAAATACAAAAAACTAGCCGGGCGAGGTGGCAGGCGCCTGTAGTCCCAGCTGCTTGGGAGGCTGAGGCAGGAGAATGGCGGGAACCCGGGAGGCGGAGCTTGCGGTGAGCCGAGATCGCGCCACTGCACTCCAGCCTGGGCTGCAGAGTGAGACTCCATCTCAAAAAAAAAAAAAAAAAAAAAAAAAAACATGGCAATGAACACACAAATTCAAGTGGTTTTTGTTTTGCTTTTGTTTTCGTTTGTTTGGAGTAGTAATCTGTGTTCCTTTGGATATGTACCCAGTAATGGGATTGCTGGGTCAAATGGTAGCTCTGTTTTAAGTTCTTTGAGAAATCTTCAAACTGCTTTCCACAGTGGCTGAATTAATTTACATTCCCACCAACAGTGTATATGCATTACCTTTTCTCAGTATTTTTTATTTTTTTGTCTCCTTCTGTCACCCATGCTGAAGTGCAGTGGCATATTCATAGCTCACTGCAACCTCGAACTCGGGCTCAGGCGATCCTCCCACTTTGACTTCCAAAAGTGCTGGGATTACAGGCATGATCCACCATGCCCAGCCTCTGATAAAAACTTTTTAGGTTTTTATTGTTGGAAACAAAAATGTACCAAATTCTTACAAAAATGTCTGTTATACTAAATGGGAAAAAAAAACTAGCAATTTTATCTTGTAAATGTCTATGCAGATAAACGCTGTTTTTACCTGTGATCTCTTTTTGCATGTTCGTGTTTGTCTTTGAAAGTTATCTGAAAATTTCTAAAAAGCTGCTTTTGTGAACTAGTTTAAGCACACCACTGATCTTAGATGTTTTAAACAACCACTGAACACTCCTGTACCCACCCCAGATGAACACATAATATCCATTGTTATTTTGGCAGTTTTTGACTTGCCTTATTTTAAATGTGTGCACACACAAATATTACTTTCACAGTTAATCATTAATTACATTTATTGACATATTTCAATTTCTGGTTTCATCCTGGTTCCTTAATTCTACAGCTTCCTTTCATGTTAATCTGTCATTTTCCTGAAATACATCATTTAATAAATCTTTTAGCAAGGATTTAAAAAAAAAACAGAAAAAGAAAGTTATCTCGGTCCCCTGATGAATGACTTTTTCTAGCTGACTTTGTATTACCTGTGTATGACATATGTGAGTTATAATCTGCAGAATATATATGTAAAATGGGAATTCTCAGGCCATCTTTTCTCTCACGCTCATGCGCCTCTACCACCCCCACCACCTGTGCAGCCAGAGCAGATTCTGAAAGTTTCCAGCAGTTGTAGTATTAGCGTAAGTCATATCTAATCAGATACATTTACAATAGCAGAATTCCATATTATAGAAATCTGAAAACCTCACACTATTTGGATTTACCCCTTGGGTATTAAATTTAAGATGTATACTTCTTTCTTTATTCCTTTCTTTTTAACATTGTATGTGTTTGTTTTTGTTCATTCATTCTCATTTTCTCTCCCTCCCTCCTCATCTCTTCCTTTTTTTTCTCTTTCTCTCTGCTTATGGCTAGATCAGGTATCAAAGCAAGCAACAATCTACAGGTGTGTATTATAGGAGAATTTAATGGTTCCTATTGTCCCTTGACTTTCACTACTTTTCAAGAAAATGGGTATCAATGACCTCTTTTGTGGCTCATCACTTGATTTTAAAAGATTTGCCAGAATCAATTCAACCCAAAAGTTTAACATGTAGAAGCTCTGTATTTTATATACGATAGCTTTCTGATGACATTTGATCACTTTGAGTTCAAAAAATGAAAGTTATGAAAACACAGAAAAACGTTGGGGATAAGGCATATTTAGGAAACTGCTTGGAAGTCTGGGTGCCTCAATGCCTGTATGCTTTGGAGCACTTTCCATGTAGGAGGGAAGTGAGATACTTGAAACCCAACTCCTGTATCTCTTTCGTCTTCTACTCCAAAGAGTATCACATGGCATTTCATTTCCTCTTGCTGCATACACTGATATGGAGTCAGAAGGGTGTGAAACAAGAGTGGCAGAGCGGGAGAGCCAGGCAGAGCTTATTTGCATAAGCTTCTCCATCACACAGTCAGCTGCACAGCTTTCAGCCAGGAGCTGGGGGGCCTTTTTTTGTAAGTGTGTCTGTAGAGGGATTACCCTACCCATCAGCCCATGCACTGGAATTGTTCAGCTGGTCTCAGATATGTTCATGTGTGGGCCTGCCTGGCTCAGAAAATTATTAATAGATTGGATCAGAACTTTAACTGCCAGCCAGCATTTTCAGGCTCTGTTTCTTCTACCTGTTTTTCTGTCTTCTCTCCCCTTTTCCTTCTCTTCAAGATAGAAACCCACTCTCTATGTTTCAATTCCATTTATCCTCTGGGGAGCACAAATTTGGGAATTGATAACGGCTTTAAGTGAGACAGACGCGCTTTAGTGGGTGCAATATGTGCTCAGAAAATTCCACATTCACACTGATGTGGTTAATTTTAGATCACTCATCATTAGGCACTTATATTCACACCCACACACACTCAGACTCACACAGAAAAAGAAAATAATTCAGACACTCCAAAATTATCCTTCCTTTATTTATTATTTATGCAGGTTGATGATAACCACTTGTAGCTGTCGGAACCCTTGGGGAGAGGGGTGGAGTGTCGTTCCTGAGTATTCCAAAGCAGACCTAAGTTGATGTTTTGTTCTGTGTGGAAACTTTGAGACATGTTTTCAGCACCAAAAAAAAAAAAAAAAAAATAGCTTTCAAAAACTTACATCTTAAGAAACCATTCAACCAGCAGTGAAGTTGGTCTAATGTTTATATTGACCTGAGTACTTTTACTCTATGCATTTTGTTAGCTGTTCCAAGAAGCCTTGAACCATCAAGATAGGGTTAGTCTTTACAAGTCACATTTTCTGTGAAGTGGCTATTGGGGACAATCAGCTGTCAGATAAATGCTTCTAAAGGAAGAATTACTGTTTAAATGGATGTACCTTCACAAGCCTTGGAAGCCAAAGCTTCTGCTAATTTAAGAATGGAGCCCTCTAGTATTCTCTAAAGAAAAAAAAAAAAAGTCTTTCAGGTTGATTTTAAATACATCTTTTTTTGGTATTTATTTAAAGGCATCTTTTTCATGAGGAAGCGGTAATAAAACTATGGAGAGTGAGTGATGTTTCATTATACCTTTTATGGCCTATTAATTTGTTACCATCTATTCACCTTTGTTGATGAAATTCTAATTTTGCCCTTGCTCGAGCATATTGTAAGAATTGTATAAACTGCTGCTCCCTGTGCTGACAAAAAGGTCCTTTTAGAGTGAACAATTGGGAGCTCATTTTATTTCTAGAGCACATTTAAAATAACTTATGAATGAGAGTTGTCAGACATGAAATGCAGTATTAATTAAATCTTTTTCTAGTCTTTTTGCTTCTCCAGCTAAACCAACCCTTTAGAAAAATACATGGCCACCTTAATTATAGAGGAGAAGACAAAAAGTATCCTTCACATTCCTCTGCCTGAATAAGAATAAGAACTCGATTCATCTAAATAATAACCCCATTAGCTGCTTAACTCAACAGTGCACATGGGAAAATTTTCAAACCACAATGTGAAAAGTGTTGATTGGGTGGATCATTTTCAAGGTTTTGTTCTTTTAATGTTCAAAGTGATCATTTTAAATAAATCCGATAGGTCATAACTAGTAGATTTAGAGCATTTGTGACTGATGACAAAAATTTTGTGTCCATATCAACTAATGAATTTTTATCTTTTAATATCTAGCAACAGTACCATTCAAAAATAGATGATCTGATCGACAACAGTGTAAAAGAAATCATTTCGCTATTAGTTTCAAAGGTAATGTATTATTTATTCAGCTTTTTAAATCAAAGTGAAAAATAATTTTCAATGGAGAATTTTAAAAATATTTTTGAACATCTAATTGAGAAAAAATGTAGTTTAAAAGATTAGGGCAGGAAAAAATTAGAATTTTCAGAAAAGTTAGGAGTAGAAAAGGTTAGGAACAACTTTTGATTGTTTTTTGTATATAATAAATTTTGGCTTTTCCTAAAATTGTTATCATTTTAACACTAACTCTTCTTCCAGTAAAACCTTATTATGTCACATTCATGTTCTCTTGCTATGTAACTCCATAGCAGCTTTGAGTAGCCATCAGTCCTTGAATTTAGCCCATCTTTAGTGGCGACGGCACTAAGGCTGTAGATCTGGTCTCAGAGACAGACAGAGAAAGCTGCAGGGTGACATCTGAGGTCCTCCACACCCAGGAGTTTCCCAGGATTTCACATTTGATGCTCAAAATACCTTTGATAAAAGCTATGATCTTTCACTGTATAAGAAGAGATGAAGCAGTGGACGCCTCATTTAGTGATTAGATGATTTAGATTCCCACTAAGGTGTAGCAGACGGTCATGGGTAGCATTTAAGATGGGGGGCTGATAAGGAAAGGAAGAGAGAACATGAGAGCACCGGGAGTTTAAGAGGATGAACAAAGAGAATGGTCATGTTCCTAGAGGTACTTTCCTGTGAGCAGATATATCCCATGCTCTCACAAGGCTTCATCAAAAAGCCCCAAATCAGGCTTCTTCATAAAACAACTGGAAGGATGACAAGAAACAAAGGTAAAACCACTCCTAATTTAATAAACAGACAAAGACATCCTGTTTAGAAAAGAAAAAAAAAAAACAGAGACGTCACATGAACATGAACAATGTTAATCCTCAATAATTTAAGGAATGCAAAGTGAGCTACAAAATATACTATTTTCTCTAGCAAATTAGCATACATGTTTTTAAAGTAACATTCAGTTTTAGGTGAGGCGAGACACTCACCTCTCCTATATAGGGCAGTATAAATTGTTACAGCTGTTCTGGAAAATAGTTTGGAAATACATCAAGTACATTAATACCTTTTCACCTTTTTCTATTTTGTCATACTAAGATGCACAAAATATATACTATTGGTATTTGCCATATTATGTCTTACCAAAATTTGGAAACAACCTTAATTTCTAATAAGGGAAAAGGTAAAGCAAATTATGGGACATCTGAAAAGGTAAAGCAAATTATGGGACATCTGTATTAAGAAATGATACTATCAAAGACTATTAATGGTAAATGAAGAGTTTCATAATATAGTATTAAGTGAAAACAGCTGAATATTTAAAAGTATAAAGTATGGTCTGAATTTGTATCTTATAGGAAAAAGACTGTTAGGATAAACACCAGAATGTTAACAGAGCTTTTCTCTGGGTAATGGGAATTTTTTATTGCGTCTTCAATTTTTTTTTGTATTTTTCAAATTATCTAGTGTCATGTCTTAGAGTGGAAAACAACCACAAAGAAAAATGATGTTAGAATCACACCACCTCACCAGCTTATTTTTGTTCTCCTGATTTTTACCACTGCACCAAATACCTACACCTACACATACACATACCTCTCACACTCACCAACAAGTGGATAGATAGAGAAAAAAATAATAGGAAAACCATGGAGGGAAGGGGTGAACCACTGGAGAATCAAGCTCTCTGAGGAAGAGCAGTGAGATTTCCACCCTCTGAGAAGCCCAGCACAGCAGCTTGCATCACCACACAGTCAACCCACTACAGTGAAATAAAGTTAACTTTGCACCTTATTCTCTGTGAGGCCTTCAGGGAAATTTTATCCAGATATAACCAACCCATGAACATAGTGCTCATGCGGAAGTTGCCTTTTGTAAGAAGTTTGCATAATTGGCATCATTCAATTACAGGCTAGCAATAGATGGTATAGGGTTAATCAAGCAGTAAGGAAAAAGTCCAACAAGTTTTGCTTTGGGGGTGGGAAGGAAGAGTACAGAGAAGGCAGATGGGGCTGCATGTCATCTCTGCATCCATTTCTGGCAAAGTAAGACACTTAAATTTTTCTATATCAAATATATCTGGTTAATTTTAAAAATAGTGTATTTGAGCTAAGTAAGGAGAAGATATTCTAAAATAACCTGCACAGTCCACCAGTAGCTACTAGCCACATGTGGTTGTGGAGTACTTGAAATGTGGCTAGTGAAGCTGAGAAATTAAATTTTTAATTTAATTTTGATTAAAAGAGCCTCATATAATACTGGATATTATATTTAGAAATCAGCACTAGATTATAGTTTTCCTCTATGCCTAATTTATCCTGCTGTCAAATAGTACTTATCTTTAATTCTTTGGTTGAAAAGTATAAAATAAGTTTACTTGTTAGGTTGAACCAAACATCTCAAGCTTCTATAAGAGATGACAATAATTGATGTTTTCTAAAAAGATGATGTAAATTATCTCCATAATTATGATATTTTAAAACCATTTTATTAAGATATTAACAGACAAAAAATGTGTACATGCTTAATATATATAAGATGAGTTTATAGATAAGTATACAGCCATATAAGTATATAATCATAAAACCATCACCTCTAACTGTACCATAAACTTACCCACCACCTCCCAAAGTTTCCTCCACCCCTCTTAAATAATTATTTCTGTGTGTGATAACAGTCACATAAGATCAATTCTCTTAGCAAATAGTATTGTTTTCTGTAGCACTGTGCTGTAGAGTAGCTCTCTAGGACTTATTCATCATGCATAACTGAGACTGCTTTTGACAAATATCTCCCCATTTCACCCTCCCCTCAGCTCCTGAGAAACCAACATTCTACCCTCTGCTTCTATTATTTTGACTACTTGTAATTCCTCATATAATTGGTACTATGTAATATTTAATCTTCTGTGTCTGACTTATTTCACAGAGCATAATATATTCCAGGTTCATCTGTTTGTCTCAAATGGCAGGATTTCCTTCTTCTTTTGAGGCTGAATAATATTTCATTATGTGCGCGTAACTCATTTTCATTATCCATTCACCTGTCTTGTGGATATTAAAGTTGCTTCCAAGTCTTGCCTATTGAGAAGAATGCTGCAAAGAAATGAGAGTGCAGATATCTCTTCGATATACTAATTTCAATTCCTTTGGCTATATACCCATTAGTGGAGTTGCTAAATCATATGGTAGTTCTATTTTTCATGTTTTGAGGATTCTACACACTATTTCCCATAGTGGCTACACCAGTTCACATATCCACCAACAATGGGCATTTTCTCCACATTCTCACCAATACCTGTTATCTTTCGGATTGTTGATAAAAGCCATCCAAACAGATGTGAGCTAATATCTCACTGTCATTTTGATCTGCATTTCTCCAAAGATTAGTGATATTAAGCTCCTTTTTGTATACCTGTTGGCCATTTATACATGTTCATTAGAGACATAGTGCTTTGCTCATTTTATTTAATTTTTAATTTTTAATTTTTTTTTTTTTGCTATTGTTAGATGTCAACTCCTTATCAGACAAATAGTTTGTAAACATTTTCTCCCATTTTGTAGGTTGCCTTTTCATTATGTTGATTGTTTCCCTTGCTGTGCAGAAGCTGTTTTATTTGATATAATCTCATTTTTTAAAAAATTGTGTTGCCTGTGTTTTTCGTATCATAGCCAAGAAATCATTGCTATGGCCAATGTCAAGAAACATTTTCCCTATGTTTTATTCTAGAAGTGTTATGGTTTGGGGTCTTAAGTTATTTAATCCATTTTTACTTGATGGTGTTTTGTTGATGGTTTTGTTGATCCATTTGTTTATGGTGTGAGATAAGGGTCAAATTTTATTCTTTTATATGTGTACATCCACTTTCCCCAGCACTATTTATTGAAGAAACCATCCTTTTCTCTTGACACTCTGGTCAAAGACCAGTTGACCATATGTGTGGGGGTTTATTTCCGAGTTCTCTGTTTTGTTCTATTGGCCTATACATCTGTTTTTATGCCAGTAACATTGTTTTGCATCACCACATAGTCAAAAATCAAGTGTTTTGATTATTTTAGCTTTGCAATGGATTTTGAAATTAGGAAGTGTCGTGCCTCCAGTGTATTCTTTTGCTCAGAATTGTTTTGGTTATTTGAAGTTTTTTTGTGGTTCCAGATTAATTTTAGGATTGCTTTTTCTACTACTTTAAAAAAACCATTAGGATTTTGATAGAGATTGCATTAATGTGTAGATCACTTTAAGTAGTATGGACATTTTGACTATAATAATTATTCTAATTCAAGAACATGGGATTTTTTTTTGTTTATTTGTTATTTGCTTTAATTTCTTCAGTGTTTTATACTTTTCAGTGTACAAGTTTTTTGCCTTCTTGGTTAAGTATATTTCTAAGTACTGCGTTATTTTTGATGCTATTGTAGATGAGATTGTTTTCTTAACCTCCTTTCCAAATAGTTCATTGTTAGTATGCAGATATACAAATGACTTTTTTTTATTATACTTTAAGTTCTGGGATACATGTGCAGAATGTGCAGTTTTGTTACATAGGTATACACCTGCCATGGTGGTTTGTTGCACCCATCAACCTGTCATCTACATTAGATATTTCTCCTAATGTTATCCCTCCCCTATTCCTCAGTCCCCAACAGGCCCCGGTGCATGATGTTCCCCTCCTGTGTCTATGTGTTCTCATTGTTCAACTCCCATTTACGAATGAGAACATGCGGTGTTTGGTTTTCTGATCTTGTGATAGTTTGTTGATTTTTTTTCTGCAACTTTTCTGAATTTATTTATTCTAATAGTTCTTTTTTGTAGAGTCGTTAGGGTTTTCTACATATTAAGATCATGTAATCTGCAAACAGAGATAATTTTACATGTTCTTTCCTGGTTTGCATGCCTTATGTTTCTTTTCTTTTTCTTTTTTACTTATTTATTCTATTTTATATTTTTGTCTACTTACTTTGGCTAGGACTTCTAGTACTATGTTGAATAGAAGTGGCAAGAGTGGGCATCCTTGCCTTGTGCTGTATCTTAGAAAAAAACTCTTAGTTTTTCACCATTGAATATGATGTCAACTGTGAGCTTTTCATATGTAGCCTTTATTATGTTGAGATAATTTCATTCTATTCCTAATATTTTGAATATTTTTATCATGAAATATTACTTAGTTTTGTCAAGTGTTTTTCTGCATCTATGGAGATGATCTTGTGGTTTTTATCCTCCATTCTATTAATGTGGTGTATCATAACAATTGAATTGCTTATATTCAAACATCACTGGATCCCAGGGATCAATCTCACTTGGTGATGCTGTATGATTTTTTAATGTGCTGTTGAATTCAGTTTCCTAGCATTTTGTTGAAGATTTTGGTGTCCATGTTTATCTGGGCTTGTAGTTTTCTTTTCTGGCAGTATCTTTTGTCTGGCTTTGGTATCAGGGTGACGCTTGCCTCATAGAATAAGTTTGGAAGTGTTCCCTCTTCTTTTTTTTTTTTTTTTGTAGAGTTTAAAGAGAATTGGCATTAATTCTTCTTTAAATGTTTGGTGGAATTCACTTCTTCAAATATTTGGTAGAATTCACTTTCGAAGCCATTTCTTTGTCGGGAGGTTTTTGCATACACATTCAGTCTCATTTGTTATCGGTCAGCTTTCTTTTATTCTTTCGATGGTGTCATGTTTCCCTGATTCTTCATGATCCCTGTAGCCTTACACTGGTATCTGCGCCTTTAGAGAAACAGTGACCACTTCCCCTATTTACAGATGGACTTCAGCAGGAAAAGCCCTTCATCACTCACCCCAGCTAGAAATTTTGTGTGGGCCAGCTGTTAGGGCCTGTGCGCAGGCGTGATGCCAGGGTCCACAGGCAGGGTAGACTGTGGTTTTATTTCATTAAGAAAAACTAAAACATAAGGCAGTGATTCTTAAATGTTAGCACACATACACAAAAAAATTACCTGAGAGCTGTTAAAATGTAGATTTCCATACCCCAGTCTCCAATGATGCTGAGTCTTACGTTTGGGAAGAGGGGAAGGAACGCGCATGTTTAACCAGCCACCATGGTTATTTTACAATAGGGAACCATGAGTTAGACCTTGAGAAACACTGCTCTGGTAAATCTTCATCCAGACTGGCATGTAAACCTTTAAACTTCAGGATATTTTAAAAAAATAGCCTATAAGATAGTTTATTCACACTTGTTTTTACCAAGGAAGAAATGACTTTTTAAAAAGAGTTTTAAAGTACCTACTATGAAACAGTCACTGTAACTATACATATGTGACTTTATTTAAGCCTTACAAAACCTATGAAATGAACATAAAATAGAGTACTTTGCATAAAATTATATACTGTGACTCTGCCCCTAATGAAATAGGCAATCTTATCCTCAGTCACTGATAGGAACATAATTCTCAAAGTACTTTATTAAACTGATGCACGTCAAACACCTAATTAATTAGTGAGAATCAGGATTCAAACCTCTGAGCTTCAGATCCTTAATCCAATGCACTTAACTGATTCTACATCTCTGGGAAATCTGTAAAGAGCAACCAGCCCTTAAAAATTAAAACATGTGGTTTCTACATTAACTGTTACTACACTGTCAAATTCTAAGAGTCATGTCATGGACATTTTTATATCATAATAACTAACATAAAGTAGATGAAAATAACACTGAATTTCTCATATCCCAAATATTTTTTCCCATATTTTAATTGTTCTGTGCATATTGATAAAAGCATTTGCTACATCTGGATAAATAATAAACTGCACTTTCTTCTTTTTACCTCTCCTCTTCAAGGCCACCTTTATATCCTCTTCTTACCTCGCATGTTTTCACAAGTAACCTGAGAACGAGCCCAGGTTCTCAATCACATACAGTACTCAACAGTATGTGCCCCTCCCTACTATATACACATTTTATGTGCCTAGAAAAGGTCTTGGCCTTCCCTCTCTGCGCCCTTCTCTCTTCACTGGCAACTAAGTGCTGTTTCTTCTTGGGCCACTATCGTTGGTCCTCTATTGAATTTTTTTCTACAAATTTCTGTGACTTTTACACTTCCAGCTTTAACTCTGTGCTTGTGATTCCCAACTCTGTATGTGAAAGGCAGTGCAGAATCGCCATTAAAAGCCCAACTTCAGACCTGGGTTCAAATTTCAACTCCTCCACTAACTGTCTAATCTTAGTCAAGTTACTTAAACAAGCTTTTTATGGCTCAGTTTCCTCTTCTATAAAGTAGGAGTAATATGATAGTAGCATTTATGAGTGTTAGTGAATAGTAAGTAAGTTAATACAGATAGAGTCTTAGAACAGTGGCCAACACATTGTAAGTATTAGTTGATATTGTTATTATTGTTCCTCTCATTTTTTTATCACCTAAAACCCTGTATTTCCAGTTGCTTTCTGTACATCTCTACAAGGTCAATGTCTAAAAATACCACATCACCTCCACCCCACCCCAGGTGCCTCTCGTTTTGCATTTGCTGTCTCCATTGGCGGTACCAATCACCTCATTGCAAAATCTCGTCATCCTAGGGTCCCTGTCTTTATAGAATCTGCTCAAGCACGTCATGCAAGAGGATATCAGGGCCTTGAGTCAATCTCCTAAACACTCCCTTTTCTGCCTCATTCCATTCTCACTGGCACTACTATAGTCTTCCAGGCCCTCATCATTTCCCCACTTAAATTCTTGCCTCACTGATCTCCACCATGGTTCCCCACTTCAACCTTGATATGGTTTGGCTGTGTTCCCACCCAAAATCTCACCTTGAATTATAATCCCTATAATCCCTATGTGTCAAAGGTGGGAGCAGGTGGAGGTAATTGAATCATGGAGGTGGTTTCCCCCATGCTTTTCTCATGATAGTGAGTGAGTCTCACAAGATCTTATGGTTTTATAAGCGTCTGGCATCTCCCCTGCTTGCACTCACTCCATCCTGCTGCCCTGTGAAGAAGATGCCTGCTTTTCCTTTGTCTTCCACCATGATTGTAAGTTTCCTGAGGCCTCCCCAGCAATGCAGAACTATGAGTCAATTAAACCTCTTGCCTTTGTAAATTACCGAGTCTCAGGTGTTTCTTCATAGCAGTGTGTGAACAGACTAATATAGCCCTGAAGCCAGAGTATCTTTCCAAAATACAGATTTGACCATTTCTTGCCAATGCTTTATATGTTGTAGGCATTCCTTATTCCCTGTGCCATCATTTCCTAAATTGTGTCTCAGCGCACCTTGTACTTGAATTTTGTTGATGTCCCATGAGATGAGGTTGCTAACCCATTTGGGGTACATTGTATTCCTTGTAGTTCAGGGTGATGCACTGTTTGAGAGTGCAGTGTTCCTACACTTAACCTGTCCTGGGGCCCTTTATCCCAGAATTCCTAATAATATCTTGCAGGAATTAATATTCCTTAGAATATTGTTTGTGAAAGGTTGACCCACAAGAAAAACTTTTTAGCATCACCTACAAGTCCCTTCACAGTATAATTGCTCTTGTCCCTATAACACTCTCCCCCACATCTTAAACTCTAGTTGTTCCAAAGTTCTACTGTTTTCACAGTTTTTCAGACGCCTGTGCCTTTTCAAATTCTGCCGCCTATTTGAAGAGCCCTTTTTTGCTTTATTCTTGTAATTCAACTAGAAAAGTCTTGGTTTGCTGTCCTTTCTAGAAGACATCTTACCTTCCTAAGCAAATTTAGCCCTCTCCTCATCCAGTGCCCTCTGTGTCCACTTTCTGTGCCATTTCTTCATGGTTATGTGTGTGTCTCTGGGTCCTCTTTAATGTATTATTCTTTGTACACTGCTTGTCATATAATCCAATGAGTGTTTCCTGAATAAGTGGCATTAAGAAAAGGTGAAAGTAAATCTGGAAAATGCTAAAGAAATGTGCTCTGACATCAATACTCTAGTT
This sequence comes from Macaca mulatta, assembly GCF_049350105.2. Lineage (NCBI taxonomy): Eukaryota > Metazoa > Chordata > Mammalia > Primates > Cercopithecidae > Macaca > Macaca mulatta. Next base: position 162,139,503 of record NC_133408.1, on the reverse strand, counting down.
CTTGTCTCTAATCTAAAAAATAAAATAAAGTCCTTTGCATAAAACTATATACTGTGACTCTGCCCCTAATGAAAAAGGGCAACATTCATTTTTTAAAAAGGATTAAATTCGCAGCCATGAGGCAATGTAGAGTTTCAAGATGCAGCTCTGTGCCAGAAAGTATGCTCAATGCCAGGGATACAGTGCTCAGCAAAACAACAAGGTCCCTGCCCTCAGGGAGTCTGCTAACCCTTGGAGAAGACACACTAACAAACATAAAATGCAACCCATACAAATGTGTCATGTAGGATTATCTGTGACAGTGACTCATTTAGTCAGGGAAGAAAGGAAAGATTTTCCCAAGCAAGTGAGCTTGAGCACAATTCCTAAGAATGAAATAGTTAACCAGGAGGAGATGAAAGGACCATTTAAGTAGGAGAAACTGCAGAAACCAGGACCTCAAGCAAGACAAGGCTACAGAAGTGAGCAGAAGCTTGCAGGAAGTACTAAGGAGCTTAAAGTCTTTATCCCAAGAGCAATGGGAAGTCACTGAAAGGTTGGAGAGTGTGGGTAGGGAATTAATCAGATTTGCATTATAAGAAGATTCATCTGACTGCCTGTAGCAAACAGATTGGAGAGGGGATAGTCTAGAAGCTGTTACTTGGTCTCTGGTGAACTAATCCAAAGACATTTAAGATGTACAATGAAAAGGGAAATAGTAAGGAGTACTCTTAGGTTTATGGCCTCAATGTTAGTATCGTTCCCGGATGTGGGCTGTCCTGGAAGAGAAACAGATTTGGAGAGAAAGACCATGATGTCAGCATTGGACATGTCGAGATTGAGCTGCCTTTGAGACACCTGAGGGAGGAGACGTCAAGGAAGACATTAACTATTTGGGTGTGGAGCTCAGAGGAGGGATATGGGGTCAAAATATTGATGTGATTATAAGCTTTCAACAATTGAAAACAGTACTATATCAGCAGCCACTGTTCTCAGGCCAAGGTGCTGTAACTGGAACACCTATGGAAAAGAGGGGAAGTAACCTTAAAAGAAAAGGAAAAAGCCAGAAAAAGACTTCAATAACTTTTACCATGGGAAAAAAATAGGAGTATTAAATCTTACCAAGGAAAGAGCGTAAGAAATGTCATATTTATTGCTACTTTATATTAAAATCAAACCAACCGAAGTGTGGCATCATCAGAAAAGCTGGATTCTAGCTCCATTTTCTAATGTTACCAGCTGAGTCTCCTCACATGACTCATTTGCCTCATCAGAAAAAGTGGGGTTATTGGATTTTTAAAAAACTGACAGCCTTTTCTCAATCTAGAACAAAAGTCCTATGCACATATCTGCATAGAGCCTGCTGGTGGCCTGCATCTGGTGTCTCCAGGCTCTAGAAACTCATAGCACACAGAATGCTGGACTTGAAAGAGTCCTGAGGTCATCTACTAGGGACATTTCAAACATTTTTATAGTTTGTAAGAGAGACTTTTATATGCTTTAAAAATGTTTATAAAATATATTAATGTCTCAAATATATATTAGCACTGCAAAAGATAACACCAATCAAATAAAGCGTTGATGTCAGTCTGATTAAGAAGGGAAAGGAGGCCTGGGGCCCTACCTGGATGGCCTCATCTTTCAAGGCAGGACTAGTCATCAGTCCAGCCTCCCTGTTCACAGATGACGAAACAGAGGCCCAAGATCACTCAATAGATGTCAGCAGAGCCAGGATTTGGCCCTGAGGTCCCTACGCCTATGATCTCTCCACAACACCATGCAGAACTTAGCCAGACCAAGGAGGGAAAGAGTGGCTTCACCTTCGTCTTCTTGTGTCCCTTTTATATCTTGGTTGTACCAGCCAGCCTGTGGGTCCCTCCATGCAAACATTCTGTGAGACCAGCTTGTAGAGTCCAGCTAGAGTAACCGGGTGGGGCAACTCTGAGTCAGGTAGATGAAAATGTGATACATTGTATATAGCAATGAAAATGCCAAGGCTGGGTGCAGTGGCTCACGCCTGTAATCCCAGCACTTTGGGAGGCCGAAGTGTGCAGATCACTTGAGGTCAGGAGTTTGAGACCAGCCTGCAACATGGGAAAACCCTATGAGATAACTCAGTTATTCAGGTGGGCCCAATGTAATCACAAGGTCTTTAAAAGGGGAAGGAGGTGGCAAAAGAAAAGAATCAGAGAAAAAGATGAGATGGCAAAAGTGGGATTAGAGAGATGCTATGTTGCCAGCTTTGAAGATGGAGGACAGACACTATGAACCATGAAATGCAGGCAAGAAGCTAGAAAAGTCAAGAAAACAAATTCTCCCCTAAAGCCTTCAAAAAGGAATTCAACCCTGTTGACACTTTAATTTTAGCCCAGTGAAGCATTTATTGGACTTCTGAACTACAGAACTATACCATAATAAATATTTGTTGTTTTAAGCCAAAAAAAAAAAATGCTGGGCATGGTGGCATGTACCAATATTCCTAGCTACTCGGGAAGCTGAGGCATGCGAATCACTTGAACCCAGGAGGCAGAAGTTGCAGTGAACTGAGATCACGCCGTTGCACTCCAGCCTGGGTGACAAAGTGAGACTGTCTCAAAAAAAAAAAAAAAGAAAAAAGAAAAAAGCCAAAGAAAAACTAGGGGAAGGCTTAGAATAAGAATATGATTAACAGAGCCAAGAGTGAAAAAATGACAACTCTCAGAAAGCACTCCTGAACAGGGCCCTCAGTCAATTCTGGGTATGAATTGAAAGATAATTTCTATAATGTCCAACTTCCTAGATTCTCAATTATTGTAAAAAAAAACACAAAAGGATTTAGGAAAGAATATATACTTTTCCCCCAACTATATTGATACAGATATACAGGTGTATATACATTCTCTCTGTCTCTGTCTCTCTCTGTCTCTCTCTCTCTCTCTCTGTTTCTGGTAACTTAGAATAGTTTCTCCTGGATTTCTCTTAAGAATAGGATAGATAGAAGATAAATCTGATCTGACTGCCTACATTATGTAATTAAAATTTCTTGTTAATTTAGCCTGCTGAAATTAATTTCATTAAATTTACTCAATTTACTTGTTTGGATCAAGGCCATATATTCAGAAGGCACCTGTTCAAATCCAAGTATGTGCCCAAAAGGAATAGCATACAATTTTAGGAGCCTTTAGCAGAGAGAGACGCAAAGTAAAATAATTCACTTTATTTGTGGGGTAACAGTGAAAAGGAACAGTGAGAGAAAACAGTGTGGTGAATTCACCAACATCTGGTCTAGGTGTGTTATTTTAGAAGTTGTCCTAGATACTTTCAGAACAAGGTATGTTATGAATAAATGCATGCTGTCAAACACTCTCCCTCCTTCCTATAGATGTGCAGGATCCGGTAAGACCTTTTAGGAGTCAGTTGGAACAAAGCTTCAAATAAGGAGTTTCACAGCTGGATTCACAGAAAGAGGATGGGAAAGAGATAATTGTATCATGTTATTTATATATATATAAAAAATATATATGTATATATAATATATATATTTATGTGTATATATATTATATATATTATATTATATAGGGTTTCACTATGTTGGCCAGGCTGGTCTCGAACGCCTGACCTCGTGATTCACCCGCTTTGGCCTCCCAAAGTGCTGGGATTACAGGTGTGAGTCACCGTGCCTGGCCTCATATTATTATATTATATATTAACATTCTGATTTAGGGAAAACAACCTATTTTCTCCTAGTTCATGATATTCTGGTTCTATGTTCACATTTTTTTAGAATATGTTATTGAAACATGTTTTTTTAATTTTGAAAAGTTTTTTAAATAGATTCAGGGGGTACATGTACATATTTTTAACAATACTAGTTAGTCCTGATCTTAACACACAAAAACAAAACAGCTAATAGATACCCCTTGTCCCATCCTTCCCCACACAAAACACTTAGTTTTTCATTATCAGTCATACTAGGGATGGTTGTGTTTTCTGTGGAAGATTTTATAACATACAGTGTAAATGATGCAGATATTCCTTGCTTATTTCATGAAGTGTCACAGCTAAAAATGCAAGAACTCTGTGTGTTGAACCCTAGCTGGAATCCTCCCTGTCACTTAGAATTTATGGTTCTACCTTCCATATGAATCTTATATGCTGTCAAAATCAACAAGAAATGTAAATGCACATGCCTTGAAGCACACTTCATGTTTCCTCTACCAGTCGCTTCCAAGGGCTTCATGAGACAAAGTTAGTAATTATGCAGACAGATTTAGGTGTTAAATATTTTTCAAACAAACCCAGTTAATGGCATCAGTAATAAAGAGCAGGGAAACAAAGAGATTATAGCGTTTCATTCCAACCCGACATCCTCAGGAGAACAGAGAGCACAAGGCAAACTCATAAGTGTTTATATACTCCCTGAGCTGTACAGAGAAAGTTCACAGGAAGCAGTTAAAGATGCAGCAACTAAACCCAGCATTTAACTGGGTTTCTTTGGAATCTTGCTGTTTTATGCAATTAAAAACCAGGTGGAAGGTATATCATTACTAGTCAATCTTGAGATTTATAATAGAGTTTGATTTTTAAGGTAGCTCTTCTACTAGGTGTGCCTCAACAAAAATCTCACAAAGAAAACCTTCCTATAGGAACTGTACAGCTCAGCTGGTTAATCCCAGAGGTGCTGTCGCTGCTCACTGCCATGTAAGCACTTAGATTCCCTGCTGTACTGAGCCTCCCCAGGGGCCTTTAGGGATTGGGAGGAACCCAAGGAAAGACTCTCCACTACTTTTGAAATGGAGACAAAGAATTCTAAGGCATGAGTGCAACAGACCACAGGTTGACACCTAGGACTAACTTGTGTATCAGCCAATGCTGTGCCATGCTCTGAAGAAGACGAGCCAGATAGGCTGCCAGATGCCACAATGGAGAAACTTCTGCCCTAAATTCATTTGCCAGCAACCTTGCCAGAGAGTCTTTTTAGCCACTCCATCTCTGCTATCCTTCAACTCAGCTCCTGTGCCACCTTGTAAATGAAGCTGACCCCATATACTGTAGTCAAAGACATTCTTCCCTCTTCTGGTTCCAGCTATACTGCTTACCGTCTACACTGCCCATAACACTTCTGCCTTGTGTCATGTGCAGTTATGTTCATGTCTGTCTCTCCCACTAGTTTGTATTTCCCGAAGGAAAAGGTCTAAGACTGTTGTGTTTTTGTATTTCTTATCCGAGGTACTCATTAATAATCATAACAAAATGACGCTTACTCTGCCTTTTTTTTTTTTTTTTTTTTTTTTTTTTTTGAGATGGAATCTCACTCTGTTGCCCAGCCTGGAGTGCAGTGGCATGATCTCGCTCACTGCAAGCTCTGCCTCCCAGGTTCACGCCATTCTCCTGCATCAGCCTCCCAAGTATCTGGGATTACAGGCTCCCGCCACCACACCTGGCTAATTTTTTTGTATTTTTGGTAGAGACGGGGTTTCACTGTGTTAGCCAGAATGGTCTCAATCTTCTACCTCATGATCCACCCACCTCAGCCTCCCAAAAATGCTGGGATTACAGGCGTGAGCCACCGCACCTAGCCAAGCTCTTTTTTTGTTTTTTTGTTTTTTTTTTTAACTTGAGACAGGGTCTTCCTTTGCCATCCAGGCTGGAGTGCAGTGGTACAGTCATTGTTCAGTGCACCCTGAAACTCCTGGGCACAAGCAATCCTCCCACCTCAGCTTCCTGAGAAGCTACAGGCACATGCTACCATGCCCAGCCAATTTTTTTTTTTTTTTTTTAGTAGAGACAGGATCTTGCTATGTTGTCCGGGCTGGTCTTGAACACTGAGACTCAAGCAATCCTCCTGCCTTGGCCTCCCAAAGTGCTGGGATTACAAGTGTGAACCACCACACCTGAACTCTTGCATACTTATATGCAGGGCATGTTGCATTCAGCATATCATTTAATTCTTATAATTCTGTAGCATGATGGGTAAAGAGCATGGGCTTTGGAGCAAGACCACCTGTGTTTAAAGCCTTCCTCTTTCTGCCATCTGCCAAATATCCTTGAAACAGGCAGAATCCCAGTGGTTTTCCAACTTATAGCCTCAGCTTTATTCTACCCCCATAGAAGCCCCATAGATTTAATTAAATTAGACCCATTAGCTTAAGTAGCAAACTCATTCCTCTTTATCACTAAGTAATCCTAAGGCAGCCCCCATTAACTTGTGACTTAATGTATTCAGGTTTTTAGACACAGATAGTGATTTTGCTAATCATGTGGATAATATTAATTCTTTACTTTTTTTAGTGTTTGGTTATTTTCACAGTTCTTTCAGGTAAATTACCTCCACTGATCTTCAGACCATTCTTGTAAGGTGGGCGGGATAGCTGTCCTTTTCCCCACTTTACTGAGAAGTACAATGAAGAGAGAGAAGCAAAATGACTTGACATTTATCTCATAGCCAGACAGTGGCAGAGCTGCAACTTGAGCCAAGATGTAAATTCATCGACAGGCTTCCTGCCTCTATCTTGCTTTGTCCCTCAGCAACACACACGTGTGTATGCACAGACTCACTAGCAGGCACCAAGAACCAGGTGTTGGGCGAGAGCCTCCATGGTTCAAGCTGTCTAGTAACCATAGCAATTGCCGCTGTCCTCGTGGCAAATGAGATCACCCAGTACACACTTGCTCCAAGATTTGAGTTACAAGAGATGAGGCATTTTCCTCAGAGAGCCATTAAGTTTGGAATTCCCTTTCCCTGATCTGACATAACCCTTGAGTATTCATCTTCTGGGTCCTTGCAAACCATATCAAGTCGAGTTAACCAGTCATGATTGGTAAGAAATCCTAACAGTCAGGAAGAAAGTGCTAAATGGACTTCTACGTGTGAGCAATTTGCAATTTTGTGGGTGGATTTATTTTTCCCTAGGTATCCTTTAGGATAGCTACCCAGGCATACATTATTCTCATTCTTTAAAAATGCACTTATAGTTCACAGTCAGTCTGCATGATTTTGTTTCTGTGTTCTTACATCATGTCGCAAATGATGTGATCGAGAAACCTACAGGGAAGTTTTTGTTTCTTTTGCATAAACTATTTTGCAGTAATTGATCAGCCATAAAGAAAATATTATCTCCTGTGCACTCACAGCGAGTTCTCTGGTCACCAGAGACCAATAAGCTGTGTCCCTAGAACTATTATCACTTTGTTGAAGAAGCTGCTATGTGAACAAAGCCCAGCCTTCGTTAATTTCCCTTTTCGTATTTAAAAAACCTTGTCAGTATTTTCCCTTTGGGAATCTATAATTTGTCAATAGTGCGTATTATTTTAGTTCTAAGGAGATGTAGGGCAGTGTGTCCTTATTAAGATCTCTTATTCGTCAATCTTCATGCCAAATAAAGTAAAATGCTTCACATTTTTACTATATTATAGTATATGTGTTTATTTTCATTTCATAGAAATATATTTTTTTTAGAAATGTAAACCACTTTTGAGACTAATTTGAATTCCACATCCTCCCCCTCATGCTACTCCATTTAACTGATGGTGGAAGCCTGAGAAGTAAGGTGGTCAAACTGAGTCTGCATTCTACTGAGTGATGGAATTGGGATATACATTCTGAGTCTAGCGCTCTTTTCCATTGTACTCTGCATTGTGTATCTGTTTTCTCTCCATAACTGCTACGTAAGCTTGGGAAGCAGGGATGATCCTTATACGTGCCAATTAGATCTGCCTGGTAAATGGTTGTTAACTCATGTCAACCATTGTGTCATAGTTATAAGAGCTCACATGTTACGACACCTGCCTTTCATTATCTGTTCGTTTTTGTTTGGGGTTTTTTTTTGTTTGTTTGTTTGTTTGTTTGGCACGATCTCAGCTCACCGCAACCTCCACCTCCCAGGTTCAAGCGATTCTCCTGCCTCAGCCTCCCAAGTAGCTGGGATTACAGGCATAAGCCACCATGCCCTGCTAATTTTGTACTTTTAGTAGAGACAGGATTTCTCCATGTTGGTCAGGCTGGTCTTGAATTCCTGACCTCAGGTGATCCGCCCACCTCAGCCTCCCAAAGTGCTGGAATTACAGGCATGAGCCACCCTACCTGGCCCAGTATCTGTTCTTTTATATTCAGCCTCTTGTGTAGATGTAGAAAAAGTTGAAGGATAACCAGTCATATACGATAGAAAGGAATCTGATTAAGCTTGCCTGCCATTGTTTCTTAACATCCACATTGAAATTGCAAAATGTTTTAAGGAAAAATCTCATGGACCTAAGATTATTTATGAATGGCTTTAGTGATCTCATATGTATAGTGACTAGATTCCTATGACACATTATTTTTCATTTTTAAAAAAATTGTGTATATTGGCGAGGCACGGTGGCTCACACCTGTGATCCCAGTACTTTGGGAGGCTAAGGCAGGTGGATCACAAGGTCAGGAGTTCAAGACCAGCCTGGCCAATATGGCAAAACCCTGTCTCTACTAAAAATAGAAAAATTAGCCAGGCATGGTGGTGGGCGCCTGTAGTCCCAGCTACTCGGGAGGCTGAGGCAGGAGAATAGCTTGAACTCGGTAGGTGGAGGTTGCAGTGAGCCAAGATCACACCACTGCACTCCAGCCTGGGTGACAGAGCAAGCTTCCATCTCAAAAAAAAAAAAAAAAAAAAAGTGCATTATTTCCAGCCATGGGAAATGAAAGGACAGTAGAGTTCATGTTCAGAATGAAAGCGTAAACATCACAAGTCAGTCTGACCTCAGCTGTCAGTTTATTCATTGTGAATTTTTGTGCCATGGAAGAAATTGGTTCAGGAATTGTTTGCCCTGCTATTAGTTTGTATGCACAGTAACATTCTAAATACTCACTATAACTGTATTATAGTTTGTTTCAGTGTTGGAAGGTGTGTTGTCTAAGCTGTCAAGGTATGATGAAGGCACTTTCTTTTCATCCATTCTGTCATTCACTGTAAGTATTTGAATGAGTTCTCTTCTGTGGTCTTTTAACTGTTGTCGTAGTGCTTATATGGCAGTTAAAAAATAATTCTCATAATTATCTCTTTCTTTCCCACTTAAGGTGAAAGCAGCTGCAAAGTATGTTGATGTTCCAGTAAGTATTTTTGTATCTGCTTTTTAAAACTATATGTACTTCTTAAAAAAAGAAATTATAGTTTATCATGGGTTTATTTCAAATATTTAAACCAGTGCCATTCCCTTAGGGAGTAGTTTATTTTCCTTAAGCAAGCGCTAACCTTCATAACAAGGCGTGACAAGGTTATTTCGTTGACGTTTTCTGTTGTAACTCAGAAACTCTTAAGGAGGCCAATTCATTATAAGAACATATCACCTGAGTTGCAAAGGGAAGTTTTAGCACTCTAGGAGGGGGTAGAGAATGCCTCACACTATGTATAGAAAAACTGCTCGCTTTTCCTCCCCTTTACATGGAAGCTCTGACAGGTTTCTTATAGAAGGTAAAATAATGATGAAGATGAACAGGCTAAATAATTAGTGTTATATAAATATATAAAGAAAAAGTGTTATATAAATCAATAGTCACTTATTTTAACATTTGGTTTTTCATAGAATTCTTGGGAAATAACTCATAAGTTGTTCCAAAATTAAGATTCCATGAGCAGAAATCATGAAGCTGACTTAGCTACAATGAGAATATTCACATGGTAAACATAACCAACAAGTTGTGCAGCATTTTTAAGCTGATCATCATTCCGAATTAGTTTTTAATTTAAATTCTATTATCACATATATGATCAAGGCCTAAGGTGTTCTGTTTAATCATTTATTTTGGCACGTATGTCAATTTTCAAAGAATTAGAATTAGAGCACAATGAAAAATAAATTACGATTTAAGACTAGATGGAATACAAATTCGCTCTTTGTATTTGAAGAACATTATACCTCTACATTGCCATTAGAAATGGTAGCAGTTTTGAGTACTGGCAAGCTTTATGTATCAGTTGTAGATAGCTCTTATTTTTAGGTTACACAACCACATTTTATCTCCAGTTCTATTGCTGCTGTAGTTATAAATGAGTATTTTAAATGAGAAGGCCCTGGACTTTTCTACCTTTGCATTGGGTTTCTTTGGAACCAGACTTTTTATTTTACAAATGTTTCCCAAAGAAGTCTTCACACCCTCCTCTTCTTGTACCTGGAATCAAGGAATCAGTGCTGGACCATAAGTAGAAAAAAATCACATGTGTAGAGCCCCACAAAGCAGCAGCATGAAAGGGAGAATTAGGGGGAGATTTTATATTTGATATCTTAAAAAGTAAGAAACATATAATCTTGTATATATCACATTGGACTTCCTAACACACATGTTACAATATAGTTTTTGGTTGATTTTGAATTACAAATGGACTGTGTCATCAAAATTATTCATGTTCTTAGAGATTTTGAGGTTTTTAATTGGCCCTCTACTAGTTTATTCTCTCCATAGAATTTCAGAGTTGAAGGAGACAGAACATGGTTCATTTACTTCCCTTCTCAGTGCAAGTAACCCCTCCTCTAATATCCCTTACAAAGATTCACTTGGGCACTGTTTAGTTTTTTCAGTGGTTACAGGATGACCATATGGCAGCCTACTCTTAAGTATTGTGAGTTGAAATTGTCTTGGTGCATTTTACCCATTAATCCTCATTCTAATCTCTCTTCTGCATGATAGTTCTTTGCATATTTAATGACAATTTTCATGCCTCCTCTTCCCAGAAGGTGTGGTGGCTATTCATAGGCATCTGTTGTCTGAGGAATCCTTATTTTCTAGATTAAACATTCCCAATTTATTCACTAAACCCACTACTTAAATATTTATTTAGCTCATACTAAGTGCTAGGTCCTGGGCATACATGATGAGATATACATTCTTGCCCTCAAATGGTTTACAATCTTAAAGACAAAAGAGATAGGGAACCAGATATATTATTATGCACACTTCTGTGGCAATCATGTCCAGACTCTTCACCATGGCAATTACTACCCTAGAGGAATTCTAGCTTATCAGTGTCACCACTTAATCAAATTGCACCCTGGAGCAGAACATACTATACCATAGATGTGGTTTGACCATGGCAGATTACAAAGTGATGAATTCCTTCCTCAGTTATGGACATTACACTTCTATTGTTAATGCCTGTGAATATTAGCTTTAAAAGCTATGAGGTCTTGTTGGCCGTTGTTCTTTTTTATACTCAAACTCCGGCAAGTATGCCTCTCTGAAGCTGTCTCTTAAGAGAGTCTCATGAGAAAAAGAGCGCTGGCTCACCTTTCACAAAAATTAACTGAAAACAGACCTAGACACACATACAGTGCAGAACTGTACAACTTCAAGAAGAAAATATAAGATAAATTATATATGGCCTTGGATTTGGTGATGAGTTTTTAGATACAACACCACGTAATCCACGAAAGGAAAAAAATTGATAAATTGGACTTAAAATTGATAAGTGTACTCTTATTCACTATTAAGAGAATGAAAATGTAAGCCACAAATGGGAAGAAATATTTGCAAAACACATATCTGATAAAGGACTTGTATCCAAAGTGTTGTAAGAACTCTTAATACTCAACAATATGAAAACAAACAACCAAACTTTTTAAACAGGCAAAAGATACAAACAGGCACTGCAACAAAAAGGATATGCAGATACCAAGTAAGCTTATGAAAAAATGCTCAATATCATTTGCCATTAGGAACATGCAGATTAAAAGAAGATACCACTATGTACTTGTTAGAATGGCCAAAATCCAAAAGCAAACTGACAACAGCAAAATGTTAACAAAGATAAGAGAGCAACAGGAACTCTCGTTCATTGCTGGTAGGAATGCTACAGCTACTTTGGAAAACTGTTTGCCAGTTTCTTTTAAAGCTAAATATAATCTTACATGTAACCCACCAGTCACAGTTCTCAGCACTTGTCCAAATGATTTGAAATATATATCTACCCCAAAACTTGTGCACAAATGTTCATAGCAACTTTATTTATAATCACCCAAACTGGAATCAACCAAAATTGTCCTATAATAGGTGAATGGATAAATAGCCATTGGTTCATCCACACAATGTAATTCTATTCAGCAAAAATAAAAGAGCTCTCATCTCACATGAAGATATGGATGAATCTTAAATGCATATTGCCAAAAGAAGCCAAATTGAAAAGCCTGCATACTGTATGATTCAATTTATATCACATTCTACAAAAGGCAAAACTATAAAGACTATAAACAGATTAGTGGATGCCATGAGTTCAAGGTCAGGGAGGGCTGAATTGCTCAAATACAGGGGATTTTTTCGAACACAGCAACTATTCTGTATGATATTGTAATGGTAGGTACATGACACTGTGCATTTGTCAAAACCAAACTTTATAGCAAAAAGAGTGAACCTAAGTATATTCAGTTATTTAAAGGTCAACTAAGTGATCATAGAATCCCAGGATGGAATGGAAACTATAATAAAATAATTCTATTGTGAATGTATGAGATAAACTCACTGAAAGAAGAGTGGGGAAAGTGCTGATCTGAGTAACTTTGGAAATTAGTGGAGTCTGTGAGAATAGGGAAAATGGAACTTATAAATAAGCATTGTACTCTGGTTGATAAAGTTTTTCTCCACAGTTTAACAGTTTTGAAGCCACTATATGTGTGTATTGGAATTGAACAATTAAGTAAATGGATGGTGGTTGGTAGGAGCCAGGTTTCTCACTGTTGGAGTGAGGTTAGAGGCAAGCAAAGGAAGGGGACTAGAATGATCCTGTAATGGAGTAGAGTTGGAAATATCAGTGTGAATTTGTCTTTAGCTTAGTACAGATAGAGCTGGTTACATTTAACAGTATTTTTAGATATATGTATATGCACGCGTTAATGTGCTCACGTACATTTTCTTGCTCTGTTAGCTCAGAGAGCCTAGAAACAGTGATGCCCCAGTAGCAACAAGCCCACATAGCACTCAAATCTTGTTCTCTAATCTTTAAAGAAATGAACCAGGGCTCCTTGAAGAAATGGCCGATGATGGAAAATATACAAGATGAACATGGACCATCTTGTAGTGACAGAAAGGAGATGTTCACAAAAAACACAAAACTGGAAACTCTGTGTTTCAAAGAGACACAACAGATGATGGAAAGAGCTCCCAGTGGCCTAAGCTAGAATAATTTGAGCAAGCAAATATGTAAAGTAACATTGGATTATAATCCAAAGCATAAAATAAATATCCATTGGTCCATACAGATACAAGTAAATATTGAAGTACATAATTGGGGAGAAAAGACAGCTCTCCCATGCAGAAGAACTCCAAATAATTAATATAGATACTTCCCTCTCAAGGAGGTGGATCATATATCCCCACTCCTTAAGTGGGGGATGTACATAGTCACTTCCTTCCGAAGTGTACAATATGCAAAGGAAGATGGGGAGAATAAATTTCCAATGGAGAAAGTTGAGAAATATTACCCCAGCCAGTTGATCAAAGGTCAACCTCTGCAGTGATAAATCATACTGATAATATCAGCCCTTGATAGGATGTGATCAAAATGGCACTTTACCTCTATGATCTTCCTCTTGTAGCTACAGTCTAATCATGAAAGAAAATCAGACACATCTCAATAGGTGATACACTACAAAATATCTGAGAATACTCCTCAGAATTTTCAAGGTCATCAAAAAGAAGGAAAGTAGGAGAAAGTGTCACAACCAAGAGGAGTCCGAGGAGACCTAAATTACTAAATGTAACGTGGTATCCTGAATGACATCACGGAAGAGAAAAAGGATATTGGGTAAAATGAAGGGAAACTGAAAAAAGCTCACACTTCAGTTAATATTGTGTCAATATATGTTCATTAATTGTAGCAAACGTACCATACTAATGTAAGATGATAATAATAGGGGAAATTGGGTATGAGTTATATGGAAACTCTTTAATATTTCCACAGTATTTCTGTAAATCTGAAATTTTTCTAAAATAAAATGTTTATTAAAAGAAAAGAGCACTGACCAAGGACTTAATAATAGCTTACCGTTAATTGTATGTGGCTATGTGCCCTTGAAACTGTGTGACCTTGGGCATTTCTCAAGTGGCCCCAGTCTAGTCATCTATAAAATGAGTGAATAAGCTACCTAACTGCATTAGTTCTTTTGACTTTAATATTCTGTCACCTTGTGAGTTCTTGTCCAGTTCTCTGTATGAGACAATAGAGCCCAAAAATTCCCCCTGGAAGATGATGAGAAGATAAAAAGCTGGAAAAAGTTTTCTGGATACGAAGGCAATACCTTCTTATACTATCACTTACCAGAATTTTTTTTTTTCCACAGCCTCACTCTCTTCCCCAGGCTGGAGTGCAGTGACCTGATCTTGGCTTACTGCAGCCTCCACCTCCCGGGTTCAAGTGATTCTTGTGCCTCAGCGTCCAAGTAGCTGGGAAAACAGGCGTGTGCCACCATGCCTGGCTACTTTTTTGAATTTTTTAGTAGTGATGGGATTTCACCCATCAAGTGTTGGGCAGGCTGGTCTGAAACTCCTGACTTCAGGTGATCTGCCTGCCTTGGCATCCCAAAGTCCTGAGATTATAGGCATGAGCCACCATGGCTGGCTGGAATGTTTTTAAAGCAATAAATAAATTGATTCTGTAAGGTGAAAATTACAAATGAAGTTAAGTGACATTCCTATGCAGAAAAGGAGGAATTCATGTCTCTAGAACATACTTATTTGTCAGGTATTCCTTATAATTATAGCACAGTTGAAGATGTATGAGTTAACAGAAAATGACCCAAATCAAATCATTTAAATATAATAAACATATTCTTTTGTATCTTTGTAATGTATACTTCTCATGATACTTTAAGAATGAAAAAAATTATGCATAGGAGAAAAATGCTTCAGTGTGGTCCTGAACAGAAATAAATTCCAGGCACATGCCTCTCGGCAAAGAAGTTGGTAGGATTCTCCTTGACATCTTTCTGATCTAAGTGATGAGCTGTGTCCTTCAGCATAGTTTTATAGATTGCTCTTGGCTAGACAACCCTATCTTGGGGAGAAGTTCTGTGGCAGTTATACAGTTTATGGCCCTATCATAGAACCTTGGAATGTTCATGCTAGCAAATACATCAGACATTTGGGAAAAAAAAGAGAGAGAGAGAGAGAGAAAAGAAAAGAAAAGAAAGAAGGAGAGAGAGAGAAAAGAAAAGAGAAAGAAAAAGAGAGAGGGAGGGAGAAAGGAAGGAAGGAAAAGAAAGAAGGAGAAAGAAGAAAAAAAGAGAAAAGAAAAGAAAGAAAAAGAAAGGAAAGAAAGAGGGAGAAAGGGAAGGAAGAAAGGGAAGGAAGGCAAGGAAGGGAAGAGCAAGACCTGGATGAGGTGAGTCTGTCCTATTCAACAGTAACTTAGAAGGGACCTCAGATCTGACAGAAATTAGATGCAGGATGAGGATGAAAATGTTCACATTATCTTTGCAGATTGAAATACTAAGCCAAAACCAAAAATTCTGCAGGTTTAAATTATTTTACTAACCCCCCCCCCCAACAAAAAAAAAAAAAGTTTTGCTCACCTATAAGATAGGTAAGATACCTACAACTTATAGGTAAGAGGTAGCTGATAGTAAAGGTATGTTAAAAAGTTGTATAAAAGATCAGGTTTGACAATAATATGGAGTAGTTACTTTTTGAAAAAATCAGGTATATAGATCTATGGAGGTTGTGTGACAGAGGGGTTACTAACAGACTGAGGAACCAAACTGCTAGCAGTTGAATTCTTGCTCCATCACTTCATCTGTGGTCAGTGTGACCTTAGGCACCAGTTTCTTCATCTGTAAAATGGAGATGTACTTACACCTCTTAGAGGCTTACTGTGAATATGTTAAACACTTTTCACAGTTCCTAGAATGGAATTCGTGCGCAACAAATGCTAGCTATTATCATACATTATTATTATTGATTACAATAAAATCTAGTATCTACCTTCTAGGAAATAATCATTTCACTTATACTGTATTGATCGCATCTGTATGATTGTGAACGAGTCACATCTGTATTCTTTTAAGACAACATTTTCTTTTTAGTTTACTTAGAGAGCAGCCAGGCTACTTAAGGGGATCTGGAAATAATGACTTATGAAGGAAAAAAAAGAAAAAAGAAATCTGACTGTTCCTAGAAAGAGGGAAAAAAATCTAAGCGATAAGATAGCCCTGATCAATATGTAAAGGGCTCCTGTTTGGAAAAAGGAACAGCCTAAGCCTGTATCAGTCAAGAAGACAGGACTAGGAACAATGACTAAAAACGAGTGGGAGCAGAACTGAAATCAGTGTAAGACAAAACTTAAAAAAAAACTAGTTATGTACAAAGGTGACATAGGAAAAGCTGCACCACTATTCACCAGGTGTGGTACTGAATATTTCTGCATTATGTGGGAAATAGGACAAGATGACAATAAAGGTTCTTTCCAACTCTGATTCTGGAATTTTATTCTATTGTCAGACCAGTTACAGGACATTTTGGGGTATAACGATGTGTGTTGATGTGAAAAATCCTATTTAAAATGCTCTTTTTAACATTATCACACACGCTGCATACCAACTCTATGCTAGACACTAAGGTGAAACAGCTGAAGAGACTTGGAGGATACGATAAAGATTACTGTGGCCAAGAAAAGACCAAAACAATGAGGAAGGAAGGAGAAACTGTCTCTCTTCATTGGCTTAATCATACTGGTGCCTGATCTTGGCAGTCTGTCCTAAGATGAAGGAGTTGGCTAATCTTTCTCTTATCTTCATTAGGAATTCTCTCAAATATTCTCTCATCTTTATGATAATTGGCAAAGATTTCTCATTTCAAAATCCCCAAAAGGTGGTTCTTACCCACCTCTGAACTTTACAGACTTGATATGGGGTCGAGGATCTGAGTTCATTTTCCACCTTGCTCCTATCTAGCTGTTTGATCTGTGGGCTTCCATTTTCCCACCCATGCAGTGAGGATAATAGTATTTAAAAGTATTGCCATTATTTTAATGGCAAAAAACACAATCACTTTTGTACCAACCTATAATCCCTGTGCTGCCTCCCTCAGTAGGTTCTTATGAGAATTCAGAATTCAATGAGCACATTAACATGAATATGCTTTGTAAATGTAAAGCACTATTGCAATACATTGTTCTCGTTTCTACCTGGAATGGTGCTTCTGGCTCCCATGCATTACTCCCTAGTTCCCGCTCGCTAATTAAGAACATGACCAGTTACCGAAAGAAAAACTAGTTGCCTTCCACAGAGTGAACAATATTAGCTTTTTATTTTTTCATTTATGTTCCTTTTTAGAATAGTACACACTTTGCGTATATCACTGGTGGCTTTTAGGGTATAATCAGTTCAGTGACATTAGTGTTTTCCTTCTTCCTTCTTTTGCTTCTTTGCTTCTGATATTGTTTACTGCTTAAATAACACCACCTGAATACGCGGAGCTTTACATCAGCATGAGAGCCAGACAGAACTCGGGGAGTGGAGCTGTTGCCCACTGGGGCATATTCACCTGGAGAGAGGGATGCACACCAGGACCAGATTAAGAGCCTCACTTGCCTAGGAGTGGAGGAGGTCATGTGTTGTGCTTTCCAGATGAATGTTTTGCTTCTTTATTCCTTTGGGTTTTATCTGTCTGGCTTTTCTCTCTTTTCTCTCTTACGTAAGGTAAATCCATGAGCTGCCTCTGGACACTGGCATTCTAGCACCCTGAGGCATCACTTAAGCCAAAATCTGAATGGTTCCAAATTGAGCTGAGTAAATCCATCCCAGTCCATCTAAACTTTAAAAGCTAACAATGAAATAATGCAGCATTTTAATTTTACTTCTTCAAGTCATCATGTAGTATTTTCTAATTGACACACCTGAAGATAGATGAGGGAAAGGCTAGTGAACTGAGAGATTTAGAACCTTCATCGTCATTCAACTGAGAGATTTAGAACCTTCATCGTCATTTACTTCTTCAAGTCATCATGTAGTATTTTCTAATTGACACACCTGAAGACAGATGAGGGAAAGGCTAGTGAACTGAGAGATTTAGAACCTTCATCATCATTATGATTGCTACTCATGAATATAATAGTATAAAGCTCATAGGTAGTGTACACATTAGCACATTCTGCGCTTGGTGCTACCGTATTAGCAGCTATTCCTCTAAACTCTGGGATGTTAGTCATCTAACCATAGATCAGAAATAGCAAGATACTTGTCCCAAATGGGGAAGGCATTGTAAACCCATAGATCTCAATTGAAAATTAACCTGCCTCCTTGAGTAGTTCAGGCTAATATCTTAAACTATCATCCAATATTTATTTTAATATTTAAAAGAAACTTCACTTTGAAAGGATTTTCCCCAGTGATACAATAAAATGTAACATTAGTATGCTACATAACTGTTTCTAGACCTATAAATGTATAAATTATGTAACTACTTAGAAGAAATAGTGTGAAACATTCAGGTGACTGTTAAGAATAAAAGTAATATGACTACCTAAGTTTTAGTAGCATTAATTATAATAGATTCTGATATCAGATACTTTCATAGCATTAAGGTAGGATTGTGCCCTTTACCAACTATACTCAAGTAACAGAAGACCCTGATCCAGGGCAAGAACTCTGCAATAATGGGACAGCTCCTTAGAACTGTGGGATTGAATGAAATATACGTACTTAAAACACACATTATATGCTCTAAATCTAAAAACTGTTTTCAAAAGGATGTAGGTGTCATTATTTTTAATTTAGAATTTTCTACTCCCAATTTGGAGTCAAAAGTACCTAAATGTAAAATAATGTTAATAGAATTTTGAATACTGCTAAATTTAACAAATGTTGACTGGCTGCTTCATTCTTTAAAAAATAGTTTGGAATTTTTCTAAATAACAATGAGTTCTTTTCATTCCTGGTTTTTAAAAATCTATTTTTAAAATGCATATATTTGTGACTTGTTCATTGTTTAAATGTCTTCCTCTCTGCCCCTTTTAAAATTATTTTTAGAGACAGGGTTTTACTTTGTCACCCAGGCTAGAGGGCAGTAGTGGGATCATAGTTCACTGCAGCCTCCCACCTCAGACACCCAAGCAGCTGGGACTACAGAATGCAACACCATGCCTGGCTAATCTTTTACTTTTTTATACAGGCAGGGTCTTGCTATGTTGCCCAGGATGGTCTCAAACCCCTGGCCTCAGGCAATCCTCCACCTCAGCCTCCCAAAGCACTGGGAATATAGACATAAGCCACTGCATCCAGCTCCCTCTTTATCAACTGTTTCTCTTCCCATCATATTTATTAAATATATAAGTTGGCATAAATGTAATTAGAAGGCTCTGTAATCTCTATGTATTTCCTTTTGGTTTTCTGTGGGAATACAGTATAATAAATCTACTTTGTAAAAACTTGGCAAACTATGGTTTTTTACAACATTATTATGAATATATGAAAAAACCTTTTTTAAGTATGTGAGAATATATAACTTATTTAAACTACTTCAAATGCTTTTGAAAAGTTTCAGAACATTTTTATTCAAATATGAAAATACAGAAATTGATAGATAAATGCCAGAGCATTAAAAGATATATTAAATAGTGAAAGAAAAATATTGTTTTTAACAATACCTGAGATAAATTATGTGTTTGTAGAACTATGTTCTATGATCAATTATAATTTTTTACTGACTCTTAAATGCCAGAGTTGAGATATAAATTGCTCCTACTACAATTTCAAATTTCAAAGACATGTTATTTATTGTCTTGTATCTTACATGATCCTTTTTTCTCAAATGGTAATGAATGGCCAGACACAGGTATTTCATTTACAAAGCATGCAGATAATCATAACTCAGGATATTACACTTCCACTCTTGATTGTTTCTTCAAGGCATGCTTTTCTAGGTTATGAGAAGTGCACTTTTAAATTAAGTCAATTACACTGTAGCTTCTAGTTAAGCTTTGAGATTGGAATAGCATATTTAAAAATTTGTCTCCTTGTTAAATAGGCACCATGACAGTGTTTGTGTAGTGTATTGTTAACCTCCAGTGGAAGGTTAAGCAGCTTCTTCTGTATCTAAATCTGTTGCCGTGAAAAATGACTGCAGTGTTGCACCCACCTACCCATGAATAGGGAAAGCGAAGACTTGCACCTGTGGGATTAGGTGTAGCAGCAGGAAGCAAGAGCGTTTGCAGCATATAATTAACAAGGAATTCTTTTCTCTTCTTTTTAAACAGCATGTTCATCTTGCTAGGTTAACTAGTGATTAATGCTTGAAAAAAAATGCTGGAGTCTGCACCCTTTCTTAAACTCATTCACTCACTGATGTATTCAGTTACTTATACAGTGTCAGAGGAACTCACCTTAAAATACTTCATTTCCTCCCATAGTTCTTGATCCCTTTGTGCTCATGAGGGATTTTTTTAGATTTTTGTGTTCTTTTACTATAACTGTGCTAGACAAATTCTATTATTTTCTGAATGAGATTAAAAGTAATTTAGGAACTGCTACTTTGATTTAGAGATTACTGTCTTAATAAACAAGATGGAAGAGTTAGTGTGTAGTGAACTAAGGCATTTAATACGTAGAGTACTGACTATATGGTTTTTGTTATTTTTCTCATATTAAGAAAACTATGATTACCAATTTAGAAGATATTTCTAAATATGGCTCTCTAGAATACAATATTCTTAATAAAAGGTAATCCAAATCCACAGCTGTTGAAGTCTAACAGGCCACTCTTTTGATATAATTGGGTAGTCATGCATTTGTATCAGAATGTGTAGTTATAGTTTGTCTTTACAGTGCACGCATATGTATTGTTTTACACACCAAAAAAAAAACCCACAAAAATGTACTATCATACTTAGTTGTTGTTATTCTCACTAAACTTCATTTTCTTTTAAGATAACACTTAATGGAATTAGATGCAGTGACTTGCAGTGTGTAAATTTTACCACCATAATAAAACAGAGTCTTAGCACATGGGAGCATTGAACCAGCGATAATGTGTTCTATCCAAACACATTTGTACTGTATGTAGAAACTGTTTAAAAGGAAAATTACATCTTTTTCAGCAATTTATCAGAGATAATTACCCTTCATACACCAAATGAAGGATAAAGTGTTTTAAAGAACTATAATTCTAATTGGTAAATGTCACCAGCTGTTGCAGTTACTCTTACTTATGTATATTCTTTTAATGATTATACACTCATGCCACAAGCTACATGAAAATATATTCACTAGGTGTGAAATTCCCATATGTCACAGTTTCAAGAATAAGTAAACAGCTCAATGATAAAGAAGGAAATAATTCCAATGAAGAATGTAAGAATCCTGGGTTTGCTTTTTAGGCAAGTGGATCTTAATTTGCCAAAAGGGAAGAAAATGCAATTTTAAAAAGAAAAGGAAACACTTAATTTTTTACAACAAACTCATATCCTCAACCAGAGATTTTTCTTTCCTTATAAAGTTGTAGAACTGTCTCAACTTAGAAATTTCAGTATTATAGCCCTTGGATCTGCTAATAGGGAAAAGCATTTCATTTTCTTTCAGGCTTAAACTGTAAACCGTTTGTTAGTTTTAGATGGTGGAAGATAAACTCTTCCTGGACAGTGTTTCATGATAGTCTAATCTCATAAGTGATCAAGGAAACAGAAAAGAAATTACCCTAGTGTCTATGGCGAATGTTTAAAGTTATTATTATTCAGTCTCCCTGGCTATAACTTAGTTTCCACTGAGACTGATAGGTCTAGTGACTGACTGAACTGAATGTCTAAGCAGTGGCCTTTAAAAGATGGAAACACAAATGGGGTTGGGGTGGGGAGAAATAGTAGTAAAGACAAGCCTCCCATTTGTCTGTTCTTCAACTTCCAGTTCAACTGGGCTGTACCCAACTACCTTGGTATTTTGTACATTTTAGCATCCTGTTTCTGGGTACTTGCCTGAAACTCAGATACTGAGCTAACTTGCTATTGTGTGTTGAAAATCATTTTTATGTCATTTTTGTTCTGCAGCAGTAGGTTTTCTGAATGTTCTCATTTTCAGTGTTTTGACAAAGTTTGAGAGGCACAGAGAGAAATATGTATCTTAGGAGTTAGTTTCCTTCAAGTTTTTTTTTTTTTTTTTTTTTTTTTTTTTTTTTTTTTTTTTTTTTGAGACGGAGTCTCTGTCACCCAGGCTGGAGTACAGTGGTGCAATCTCGGTTCACTGCAACCTCTGCCTCTGGGTTCAAGCGATTCTCCTGCCTCAGCCTCCCAAGTAGCTGGGACTACAAGTGCAAGCCACCACACCCAGCTAATTTTTTTTATAGAGACGGGGTTTGGGGCTTCACCGTGTTAGCCAGGATGATCTCCATCTCCTGACCTCTTGATCCGCCCGCCTCGACCTCCCAAAGTGCTGGGATTGCAGGGCATGAGCACTGCGCCCGGCCTCCTTCAAGTATTAATAGTAGTAATCTTTGTACAAATTACCCTGCCTCTTCACTGGAAAAACTAATGTATGATCTCCCCTGCCCCAAAGAAGAAAACAGTCTAGCTTTTTTATTGACTATCTGTAATTGTTTAAACTTTCAAACATTGCTCATGAGAATTATTAGAATAGTGAAGGAATGAATTTGATAAGTTGCCTCCATTAGATTGAAAATAGACTGCCAACATTGTGTATGAATGCTATTAAAGGAAAGACTAGTAAAGACATTTATATAGTTATTTCAAGTTACAGCTAATGTTGTATCAGGGTGATGTTGAAAGGATCCTTGAATTTATGTGGTATATATTGACCTTTAGGCTACATACAAGAGCAGTAAGAAATTGCAGTAATTCTTACTGCACAGAAATAACTTTGTAACAAAAAAATCAAATTATTTTTTATAAATGGAATAAGTAAGACATGCTCATTGCCTATACTATATATTGGTTAAGAGATGGAAAATTTTATTATGTTATATAAATATGACCCCTCCAGAAAAAATGGCAAGAACTGTGTTTCATTTAGGGAGAAGATGTGACCACTGTCCTAGCATCACTCACATGTATACCTTGAGTTGTTTTTTCCAGCAATGGTAATAGTTAAATGGCCCGTATCCTCTTTCACCTAATTTTCTTATAATATTTACTTTTGCAAATGAGTCTGCTGACAAAGGTTATAGATGTGTTCTGTGAATATGAAATGATGCAAGGCTAACTGACTTATTTGGGCATCAGTTCTACCTATCTGTCATTAGGTAGATGGATCTACCTAATCTAATAGATCTACCTATCTAACTGGTAGCAGATATGCATAATGATAGATATTTATCATTTTGTTCTTATTAATGTCATACTCTAATCAATAATTCAATACAGATTAGGAACCAACCCCAGGTGTAGATGACACAAGCAAGAGTTTTCATTATCTAGTCCAGCTACATGAAGTTCAAGAAAGAGCTAAATATAAATCAAGAAGAAAAAGTCTTTAGCAGCCATGCAGGCGTCTATCCCTTCCTAGTACTGACTTTGTAGCATCTATAGCAAGGAGAAATTGTATTACCTCCTCTACTATCAGAAGACACCAAATGTTAGATAACTTTGGAAAGGTATTTAATCCACATCTTTGGCTCTACATAGGAAACTAGTTCATTGATACTCTTACCACATTTCTAAAAGGAAATAAATTGTTCAGATAATATTGGTAAATATTGAGTAGAAGCAATGGATAATCCACAAGATATTTTATATTTCATTTTGTAATATATTAAATCTTTTCCCCAATATCTTCCTCATAATTTACTCAGCTTAATAAAAAAATTTAGTTTGTATTCCTTGAACACCCATAATAGTTGAGGGAGGCACCCTAAGGAAAGCTAACACTTTTTGGTTTGGTTTTATTTTGTTTCATTTGTTTGTTTGAGACAGGGTCTGGCTCTGTTGCCCAGGCTTGAGTACAGTTGCACGATCACAGCTCACTGCAACCTCAACCACCCAGGCTCAAGCAATTCTTCCTCCTCAGCCTCCTAGCTAGCTGGGGCTGCAGGCGCATACCACCACGCCCAGCTATTTTTTTTTTTTATGTTTTATTTTTTGTGGAGAGGAGGTTTCACCATGTTGATCAGGCTGGTCTTGAACTCCTGGACCCAAGCGATCCACCTGCCTCAGCCTTTCAGAGTGCTGAAATTACAGGCATGAGCCATGGTACTCACACATTTTTAAATATTATTGATAAGCCAGCCAGAGATGATGCAAAGTAAATTGTATTTGCAATTGATAAATTTAATTACACATGGAAAATTTTTGGAAAAATTTGTTCATGTATACTGTTTGACATACTGGCCTTTCAAGATAGCCATTTAACAAACAAACAAAAAAGATATCTACAGATCTACAACTCTGTATTTTCAATTTGATCTCAAGTTGTGAACATTAGTAATAAACTTTTATTTGCTTTAATTATGGAATGTATTGAAGATGCTCACTGTTGGTTTAGTCTTAAGCTCATGTTATGACTGTAAGTTTTCAAATTATATTTCAGGGTGTGATTAAATAATAATTTCACAATTGAGACCTGATGTTATTTTGTTCCCCCTGCTTTTCCTTCACAACAGAAACCAGGAATGGATCTGGCAGACACCTATATTATGTTTGTTCGGCAAAACCAAGATATTCTTCGAGAAAAGGTCAATGAGGAAATGTATATAGAAAAGTTATTTGATGTAAGTAACTTCCCTTGCAAGGTATGCTGACACCATAGATAAACTGCAAAGAGAAAAGTTGAATTTTGATGCTATGTTTGCAAAGCATACTCTCCTTTCTATGATCCTTTATCTTCTATACTAAAAAGTTGAAGCCGGCCAGGCGTGGTGGCTCATGCCTGTAATCTCAGCACTTTAGGAGACTGAGACCAGTGGATCACTTGAGGGCAGGAGTTCGAGACCAACCTGGCCAACATGGCAAAACCCTGTCTTTACTAAAAATACAAAAAAAAAAAAAAGGCATAACTGGGTGTAGTGATGGATGCCTGTAATCCCAGCTACTTGAAAGGCTGAGGCACAAGAATCACTTGAGCCTGGAAGGCGGGGGTTGCAGTGAGCAAAGATTGCTCCACTGCACTCCAGCCTGGGTGACAGAGTGAGACTTGGTCTCAAAAAAATGACTAAATAAAAAAATAAAAAGTTGAAGCCATTCTAGAAATAGACCATCAAAGATATATTTTTTGGTGTGTGGGCCGGGGGAGACGGCGGGGTGCCTTCTGAACATCTTCAGTTTTTTGTCTTGGTTACCTATTTACTGCAATCCATTCTTGCCATCAGTTCATTATAAAGGTAGAAGCTTTTTCTCCTTGAAGTTATTCCCCATTTCCAACTCCTCTTCATTTGTAGCTAATATCGCTGATAATTTTTATACTTATTTTGACTGCTGATGGAAGCCTTAATTAGCTTCCTTTTCTACATGAAAATTGTCACCATTAGAATGAGTCTCAAAAACCTGAGGTTAGTTATAACAAGCTAGATAATAATAATTTTACTATGGTGTTCAGCATCTTTTCACTTGCCTTTTGTAGCATTCCATAAACCGAATCATGTTCTAATGGATGTGGTCCCTACTATAAGATGTTTTGAGTCAATATGATATTCTACAGTTAAACAAATAAGCTACAGTAAACCCAGTGTCTGCCACTCTGCTGTTGAACATTTTTATCTGTATATAAAGTACTGATGTGTGCTAAATATGCAATATCACAGTTTTATCAGCACTAAGGTCTTCATTTAGGCATGACAATGCCTATAAATGAGGATTGTGGTTTTGTATGCTGTGATCATCATGTTTCATTTATTCAGTATCTGTAAAAGAGACTAAGAGAGCAGTCAATTTAAATAACAATGTTGTCATTCGTTTGTAATTTACAGTCAGTTCAAAGGAAATGATACTTTGCTTGTGACATAACTTTGCATAATTCACCACAATACAGATTCCTAAATGTAATATTTGCTTTGAAGCTTATTTATTTATGTACATCTTCTCTGCATTTTAGAAATGCTTTTCTGGCAGTTTCATTTAATTATGCAAGTTACTGCAAATGTTTTCGTAACAGCAATTCACGGGCTTCATGGTGACACTTCAGCTGTGGCAGTTACAGAAGGTCCTGCTACGTCATCCTCTCTGCCATGGTCTCTCGTGTCAGTGTTCACTGTCAGTTTGGGTGGTCAAAATGAATCTTATCTTTCATGTTTTCTGTTTCTACCCTTTACTCAGGCCATCTTACAATAAAAAGTATCACCTGTTTTAATAAGCTAAGTGTTAATATGTGTGAAAAAAATGATTTTCTAAATGCTTTGATGCCCTGCAGGGGTAGAAAAATTATCCATCCAGCTGGCTCTTTTACAAAATACTGAAACCATATTAGCAAATTCTGCTTCCATTTGGTATTGCTCTGAATTTACAAGCATATGTTCCATTTCCAAGTTCTCTTTTACTTTTTCTGCTAATGTGGTGATTTTCAAAACTGTTGAACAGAAGAGGGAAATTGAGTTGATGTTATTCCCATTATGTTTCTTCTTAGAATAGCTAAAGCACATCTTCTATGATGAAGAGTTAAAGCCATTCTATAAGTAGACCATCGTAGATAGATTTGTCAAGGGGAGAGGGTGAACCTTCTGAACATCTTCAGTTTTTTGACTTGGTGACCTATTTACTGCAATCCATTCTTGACATCAGTTCATTATAAAGGTAGTTTTTTCTCCTTGAAGTTATTCTCTACTTCCAACTCCTCTTCATTCACTGAAGTTCTTTGGAAGACTTTCTTTGTGGCAACAATAACAGACAGAGGGAACTAAAGTGGCTCTAAGGAGGCCAACATTAAAATATGACACTAGTTTAATTGCCCTTGTTATATATACTTTCATTCAATACCTAAGCATCTGACATGGCTGTGGGTCTAAAAGTAACCCTTAATAAGCAATCATTCTGTTTTGGTTGTGAAGGTTTTGTATTTTGAATATCACCGGTAGAACATTGGACTTGTTATTTGTAAAATAATTGTAATGTCCTTAAACATTCTAATATTTTTAAATTGCACATTTTTAATTACTTTATTTAAAAATAAGAATAGACCCTAATTCTGTTGATTTGTCATCAAGAATAACATGTATGAGGGGATCTAAAAGCCCCTAATTAGCCAAGACTGAATTTGCCTCAATTACAGTTAGAAAATGAGAGGTTATCAAGTACGTGTTAAAAGGTAAAGTAGAATGTGTATCTTAAGCAACAGATCATTACTGAGAGACATTATATAATTATTGGAAATCCACTTGGCTAGAGCCTAAAATAATATTGTTAGGTGTCAAAAAACAGTTGAAAATAATGACCCTATAAATACTGTTAGCAACCTTAGCCTATTACAGATAAAGATTGAAGAGAATAATTTCATTCAGGCATCACGACAAACTTTTGCTATTCCAATTAGAGTATTTCCTATATAAGTAAGTAAATGGATCTTGTTATCTTCAGATGCAAGTGAAAACATGCCTACACACATATTATAATGAGTTAAAACTTAGTTGTTTTAACAAAACCCAGATAAGAAAACAAGGGCTACAGTTTCCGGGTCATGCAACATGAGGGCTTAAACTCTTCAAGAAATTCACTTAGTTTTGGAAATACCACACATAACACTATTTTTATATAAAACAATTAGTCTGCAAAACATATTCACCCTGCCCCCAACATTTTTGGAAAGCATGTTTTACTAAATAGTCTTTACAGGTGATGCGGCTATGTTAAAAAGTTTGTGGAACTTCCCCTGAGTGTAGTAACTAACTATTCACAGTATCCCTGACCTCTATAACTTTTTGATCATTTAAACATCTTGATTGTTCCTTATTTTTGTGATTAAATACCCCAGGGTTTGGTTTAAATAAGGTGCTATTGCTTAAGACCAAAAACATGACATTGCCCTAGATTTGTGCCCAATTATTTAGGAATGAGAATGATATCTTCAAGAGTTTTCAGTGTACAACCTACACAGCCATTTACCACACAAAATCTGCTTCTGGAGCATTCTGCACTGCTGCTATCATTCCCATCTCCAATAACAAGTCACTAATGTCAAAGTATGAAAGAGGAAATGAATAAAATGTGCATTACCTTAAAGGTCATAAATAGGATAATCTTCAATTTTTACATCAAATCTTGAAATATTAAAATTAAAAGTATCCTTTGAGGGTCACAAAAGCTAATATTAAGACAAATGTGAAGGCATTATATTCACTTCCTAAGTAGTCACATTTACAAAACACTTTTTGCTTAAAACAGAAATAATTTTTTAAAAGTATAAATAAATTATAGCAGGTCCATGATGTTAACAGAGGAAACTAAGTTTGTTTAAGGTACATCCTTAATCTTTTCAAACTATCAAAATAATAGCCATAGCTTTCACCACTACCATTCCCTGGCCACCTCCTTGTTCCAGGAAATGTGCTAGGTGCTTCACCTATATCATTTCCAAGCTCCTAGGCTAGATCCCGTCAATCCCATTTTATTCCTGTTTTTAGGTTAAAACGATCTCCCACTCAGAGAAGTTAAGTGATTTGTGGATTGTTGAGTTAAACTTTGAAATCGTATTCTCAAGTTTCAAAATCTATGCTGTCTCTACCTTACCTCTGACTTACAAAATTTGAAATGATAAAATAGTGTTATGGGAAAAGCTCTGGTCCGAGAATGCAGGAACTTGAGTTCCAACCACAGTTCTGCCATTAAATATCTGGTTGAGTTTGAAAAAGTTATGCCATCTGTGTAAGACTCAGTTTACTTAGTACATGTAAACTAAAGATGTTGGTCTGGAACTCCAGATGATTTCTGAAACTCTTCCAGATTTTAAACCAATTTTAATGTTAGCAATGATGACAGAAATTACTGGGCTGGTTGCATAAAGGATCTTGTACTTCAGAATAGTAATTTCTAAGTTATTTTGTGATAGCCAGGTGAAAACAAAGTTTCCCACCCAAGAAGCAGTAGCATGTGCAGTAAATTAATAGAAAAGAAAATCTATCTACAAAAATAGCTGCGCTATATGACATTGTGTATATCTATCACTGTGGTTCTGAAATCCAAATTTTTTTTAAAAAGTTGCAATACATATACTCTGTATTCAGGCTCAGTGTTTCCAGGTGACCAGGATGTTTTAAACAGAGGGTATCTCTGCCTCTTACGTGGCCACTGAGGCACATGCTAAGTTTATAATTTACATGCTACATTTACTTTTCCAATTTTAAAAAAGTGACTTATTGGGTAAGAAAACCTGAAAGAAATTATCCTGTAGTAGGAAAGATCATGATATACCAAAAGAAAGTTTTTCTGCTTTGAGGCTCTCTCTCTTACCCCAATGTCTTTTTTTTTTTTTTTTTTTTAACACATAAGACATCATTGTCAGCAGTCTTTTTAAAATTTTTATCAAATCAAAACCAACTTCAACCTAATCCCAATATGAAAAGTATGACTAAGATTTTCTAATTCTTCAATTCCATTTTTAATGCCTACTATGATGTTTCTTCCTAGGCAGAGTGGCTGCTCACTCTCTTAGGTTTCAGAACATGTAGCACAAGCTACACACATGGGTATACATGTGCCAGCAGAGATGCCAGTACATTTCTTCAGAGCTTTGGCTCTCTGGGCTGGAAAGTAGTGATGTTTCAGAAGTCAAAACTGACATCTGTAGTAATGACCACAACAGCATTTCTCTTGTCATTTTCCAAGGTTCAAGAATGTTGAAATGTGGAGGTAATTGAGAGTTGACTGAAGCACATCTTATTTTCCCAGATAGACACTAAACCTACCTAACTCTCTAAACCATTGTGCATTTATTGGGCACTGCCCACCTTGAATCCCTTGGGAACTATCTCATTTTAGCTCTCATGATGCTGAAGACACATCAGGGTACAATATTTAATTGGTAAATCATGCAGATTAAACATGCTCTTTGTTATAAATTGATTAAATGTTTAATTGTGGAGGAGTTTCATCTCCACAAGATTTTTTTAATGTTATGATGTCTTGTAAAATTTAAAGTAATTCTTTAAATGATAGTTAATCAGTTATATTCATCCAAACAGCATTTTATAAAGGATTAATTTCCCAGGACTTTCTCTGAAAAGAATGCTTACTTTCCAGTAAAGAAACTCTAAATTAAACATTTTAAGTAAAATTGACCTATACTATATAAATGGATTCAGTAGCCTATTAGTGTAAGATAAAAAGAAAATAATGAAAATATTGTAACCGAATGTGCTTCTCAAAATGAAACTGATTTTGCACTTACATGCTCTTGTTTGCCTCTGGACTCCCAAATTTTAAGAAAGGGGGATATGCCCAGAACTTTTTTCTTTTTTTAGATGGAGTTTTGCTCTTATCACTGAGCCTGGAATGCAGTGGTGCAATCTCGGCTCACTGCAACCTCCACTTCCAGGTTAAAATGATTCTCTTGCCTCAGCTCCAGAGTAGCTGGGACTACAGGCATGCATCACTACGCCTGGCTAATTTTTATATTTTTAGTAGAAACAGGGTTTCACAATGTTGGCCAGGCTAGTCTCAAACTCCTATCCCTAGAAGATCTGTCTGCCTCCACCTCCCAAAGTGCTGAGATTACAGACATGAGTCACCACCCCCAGCCTGCCCAGAACTTTTGAGCTAGTGTTTCACATCAGTGCCCAAACATTTTGATGTGAGAATTTACTCATTCTTGGTAAGATTAACACTGCTATTCTTAATGTATTTAAAGATTGTTTATTACTATGTTGATTTCCTGAGAATGGTTGAAATCAACAAAACATGGATAAGAGTGACCATTAAATAGAACTTTCACAATACACAATTGAAATCAACAAAACATAGATAAGAGTGACCATTAAATAGAACTTTCACAGTACACTTGGTTGTATGCATTTAGCGCTGATAATGTACTTTTTCAATCATATTATTTGGGCGAGTTTCTTTGTGTATGTAATCAGCCTGTTTACTAGGAATGCAGGCTGGAACCCACTGAGATGGAAGACCATCTTTGCCTTCTTGCATGTCTTATAATTCCACGATATAGAAGTATTCTAGCTGGGCAGGGTAGCTCATGCCTATAATCCCAACACTTCAAGAGGTCAACATGAGAATGATCACTTAAGTCTAGGAGTTCAAGAAGATCCTGGGCAACATAGCAACAAATTGTTACTCTCTCTATATATATAATATATATTATATATATTATATATATAGCAACATATAACAATTTGTTGCTATGTTATATGTTATGTTATTTGTTGCTATATTATATATAATATATATTATATATATATTTTATATATATATTATATATATATAAAAAAATTAGCCTAGCGTGATAGTGTGTTCCTGTAGTCCTAGCTACTTCATAGGCTAAGGCGAGAGGATCATCCAAGTCGAGGAGTTTGAGGCTGACAGAGCAAGACCCTGTCTCAAAAAGAAAAATGGGAAACTTTCTTACATGTGAATGTCGGTTTTAAAATAGCAGTTTTCCTCTTTTCAATTATGTTTCACTTTTTAATAACTGTATAGTTGTTATATGGTCTTCATAAATTAGTATAGATTCCCATTAGGGTATTTTCATTTTGGTTTTATTTTTGTATAAAAGTACTATTATATATAATAATTAACTGTTGTACCAGTATGCCCAACCATGATTTTCCTATCAACACTAAAATACTAATATTATTCCCATGTCATAGCCATTATTTTCCTTTTCCATCAGTAGAAAGGGATGTATGATATGAGTACAGTGATGTACTTGAGGCCGTTTGAGGTTATTTATTTATTGGGGTTTTGTTTTTGTTTTTGTTTTTTGAGACAGAGTCTTATTCTGTAGTCTAAGCTAGAGTGCATGGTGCAATCTCAGCTCACTGTAACCTCTGCCTCCCAGGCTCAAGCAATTCTTCCTCAGTCTCCCAAGTAACTGGGACTACAGGTGTGTGCCACCACGCCTGGCTAATGTTTTGTACTTTAGTGGAGACAGGGTTTCACCATGTTGCGCAGGGTGGTCTCGAACTCCTGAACTCAGGCAGTCTCCCCACTTTGGCCTCTCAAAATGCTCGAATTACAGGCATGAGCCACCATGCCCAGCCGAGGTAATTTATTTCTAAACATCGTTGTGTTGTGTACCTCAGTACCTCATTGTGTACTAAAGGTAGATAAAAAGTTTAACTTTTTGGTTATATGTATGATAGGAGGAGTGTCTCATTCATCTCACATGTTGTAGCAATGTGTTACTTAGCTGCTTTTAACACATTGTTTTCCAGCTGTTGTCATTGTTGTGTTTCATTGTATATAATCCTGCTTTGGTTTACTTATGGTATTTGGACTCAAACTGAAGTTGTTTGGCCTGTTTTAAGATAGTCATAGCCAAGCCTGTTTCTGTATTGTCTTCTCTGCCTCAGTAGATGCCATACAGAGCTGCTCCTCAGCTTTTTTTTTCCTTAAAGTTTGTTTCTCTTTAAAACCTCTGCTCTCGAATTACAGTTGTCTGGTTCATTTGAGTTAATAATCCTCATTGTAATGTTAAGTTATTATTTGTAAGTGTAAGAATTTATAAAAGGATCAACTTTTGATGTATGGTGTATGCCAAAATAGCTTTGGCAAGTCCAGACGTGGTTCAGAGAGGCCAAAGGCCTTCATTTGAATCAGAGCTGTTGGTGAATTAAAACCTGAGAACCTTGAGATAAGCATGCCCAATTGCCTAAAAGAAACTCAATCAGAAAGTGTATTATAGCTTGTTGATCTTATTTCTTTGATAATTCAAAAGAATGTTCAAGAAATATGTGGACTTCTTGCTTAGATTCTTGAAATGTGATCATGGAACACAATTGTCATTTGGCACATTCCCAGAAATACACATCTTTGCATGAGGCACCTGGACATATGTGGCAGGTCTGGTAGAATCAGCTAATTAACAACACAGGCTTAAACAGGCACCTCATCTGGCAGTGCAGTTAGTTGCCTGATGGTGCTCAGCAGGATTTGGTAGTGCTTTTTATTTTTCTATCCTAATGGTCTGCTGCCCACCTAATTTTGCCTTATTGTCAGTCACTACTTACCGCAGCTTGGGGCCCTCCCAGGAGGCTAAATTATTATCAAAGGATTAGGGAGATGTAGCCTTGCAGCTCTGACA
Source organism: Macaca mulatta (assembly GCF_049350105.2). Lineage (NCBI taxonomy): Eukaryota > Metazoa > Chordata > Mammalia > Primates > Cercopithecidae > Macaca > Macaca mulatta. The sequence goes on along the minus strand of NC_133408.1, from coordinate 162,106,413 downwards.
TTTCTGATTACTTGTCTATGCCAGAACACTAATTAGCTGTGACTAATTAAGAAAAATGTTCCTGCCATAGAAAACCATTTAAAAGAACTGAGAAGTAGAAAAGCAATTCAAAAGCTGAGCAGTGCTCAGATTTGCTGATGCTCTTTAGATTTCCACCAGAGCCTTAACTCACCTTTAATTGTGCCTAGAATTAAAAAAAAGAAATTCCACATGCAGACTGACCAGAGGATTTTGCTTGAATAGGAAAAAGAAAAATGTTGATCACCTAAGCTCTCTTAACAATGGTAAAATTGTGTTTGATGAATGGAAGGTGACACAACTTTCATTTTCATGGAGAAATTGTTCTAAACACCAATTGCATAAATGTATGTTTGCGTTCATCCACCTGAGTCAGTAACAAAGGCTTAAGTCACTGAAGAAATTAGAATATTCCCTCTACTGATTTTATAAAAGACTGTTGAATTGATTATAAGGAACATGTTGAGCATTTTGAAAGTTTTTTAGCCTTGCTTTCATGTATCTTTCATCTTTAAGATGGTCTAGAAATTCTGACCTCTCTATGTAGAGCCTGTGACTTTGCATGCTTGCACTTCAACTGGTCTCTAGTGCCTTGTTCATGGAAATGCCTAGGCTTCCCCTGAGACCAGCATTTCTATCGGTTGACCACTGCAATGTTTTCGTAGAACAGATAGCTACTACCCTCCATCCCTTCCATCCTAACTTCTTAAACAAATGGCATGGTGGCTTTAAAGCCATTTTCTATGCTGGCTTGTTGTATTCCCCTCTGTGAATCACACCTTCTGCAAGGTCAGACCATTCACAAGTGGGCACAGCAGTGGCAGCCAGGTCACCAATGTTGACTAAATCCAAGTAAAGAAAAAAAAAAAATCTGTGTAAGGAAGCAACAGAACCATCATTACATGTGATTATTGAATGCATTTGCAGGAAACTATATATAAAATAATTTTAAACTTTTGTATAAACACCTAACCTGTAAGAGAGAGCCCTGAATTTCCTGATCTTAGTGCAGCCCTAGATAACACATCATCTAAATTTTGCTCTCTTATTACAGATAAAATATTTCACTGGGGGAAAAAAATAGTTCTCACCCCTACCTCACCTACATTCTTCATGCTGATTTTTAAACCCATTTCTCTCTTTTCTCTTATTGGAGAACAAAAGGCAGGTAGCCAGCATCCTCTAAGGAATAATCCTTCCTAAATATGAAGACTGTTATTAAGGTACCTGTCATACTTGTCTACTCTAGGATAAATAATCCCTGTTTGTTTAACTTCACTCCATAGGCCTTTTTTTTCTAGCCCTTTAATCATCTTTGTGGCTGTCCTTTGAAACTTCTCAAAGTGTTCTCTGTCATGCTTAGGGTTTAGAGTCAAGGATAGGATGCAGTATTTGAATGTGGCTGAACAAGATTCTTTCAAGCCTTCTATTTATTCATTCCAATATATAACTTTCCCATACTTTTGCTCTACTGACCTCTGTAGTTCCATATATTCCCTGTATTTGTTTTTGTTGACTTTTTCTCTCACTGGCTACATATCTTAAAGACAGGCAATAATCTGAGGTCAGGAGTTCAAGACCAGCCTGGCCAACATGGTGAAACTCCATCTCTCTTAAAAATACAAAAATCAGCCGGGTGTGGTGGCACATGCCTGTATCCCAGCTACCCGGGAGGCTGAGGCAGGAGAATCACTTGATCCCGGGAGGTGGAGGTTGCAGTGAGCTGAGATCGTGTCTCTGCACTCCAGCCTGGGTGACAGAGCGAGACTACGTCTCAAAAAAAGATAGGCAATAAATGTATAAGTTTATTGATGTAGAATATTTATTTTTGAGGCAGTAAAAGTACATGTTGATTGATGTAGAATATCCATTTCATTGATGTTTTACATTATAAGATCTAGAAAACAAACTCATCATTCAATTACTATGTGTAAAAAAATGGTGGGGAATGTTGAGATTAAAACTTCAGACCTTGGCTTTGCCCATAGAAATGGCTATCTATGTCACAATGACTCAGTAGGAATCTAGTGAGAATAGAAAGTTGAAACCCCTCTTATTAATTATTTAATCATTTAACTTATATTTATCAAGCACTTTTTAGACCACACACTTTGCTAGAGGCTGGAAATACAGTATTAAACAAGATAGACCAAGTCCTTGCCACAAGGGAGCTTACCAAATGGGTATTTTTGAAAAATTTTTATTTCCACATAAAATGTTTTATTTTTTATCTGAAGAATGGCTATCCACAGATTTTTTTTTTAAATGAAAGTACTCTGGTGAACTGAAAGTCAATTCTGTTTCAAAATAGATACTAATAATTAATCTATTAAGTTGTTTATTTCTCCCTCTGCTTCAAGTGGATGATTGTGAACTTGCTAAAGGTTTAGAGCCAACACAAAGTTTGTATCCAGTTCTAGCACCTGCATCAAATGACGTGACTGTGAGATAAGAGCACACCCTTGCTCTCAATTCTTCCTGGGTTCTTAGTTCAAAAGCCAGGCTTATATCAGCTCCCAAACAAGCTCTTATATCCCTGCAGACAGAAGTCACTATTTCCACAACAACAATATTTTTCTGCCTTTCTTTAAAAACAGCTCACAAAGCCAACAAGCGTAGAAGGCACCCAGGACATGTCACTTAGTGGTGAAAATACACAGGCAGCACAGCCACCCATGCCTCCCAATATACCCCATGGCCTCAGAATGAGTACCTTTAGACCTGAACATATGCTAGACAGGCAGCTCCCTGCTTGGGGGATAACCTCTGGAGGACTGAGTACATCAACATCTGAACTCATAGTGTTAGCATAGCTTTGTGAGTGAGTGAGTGTGTGTGTGTGTGTGTGTGTGTGTGTGTGTGTGTGTGTATTCTCATATATGTACATAGATTTGAAAGTTTATCAGTTTATAGTGCTTTCTCATTTATTTCATTCATCACCTAGAATTAAATTAGACTGTCACATTTTAAGCCCCATTTGAGTCCTGTTTTAAATTTTTTGGGCCAAATGCAACTGTTGACTTTTCAATGATTTATACAGCTTTACATGTATTTAATTATTTTTCTATTAAGGAAATATGTGATTCAAGTCAACAGTGAATCTGGCTCTAGTATTCATCTGTCCTTTGTCTATTGAAAAGCTGCCTGTCTACTATTATAGATATATATATAATTTTATATTTATAAATACTTAAACGCATGCAGTCTTTTCATGAAAATTGAATGCATGCTCTGTGCCAGACATTCTACTAAGGGCTGGAGATAGCAATACAAGTAAGATTCAGTTAAAGCCTTGTGTATACTCACAGCTGATTGAGGGAGACATAAACTACATTGTGCAATATTTTTACAGACACCTGTGTAGAGTTCTAGGAGCAGAAAATAGGTGAGCCCATAATTGTACCTAGTAAGAGATAGTATTGGCTAAAAAGCAGAGATAATGAATGGTTGAGCTGAGTCTTAAAGGCTGACATGAATCTGGACAGGGAGATGTAGTTGGGAATAAAGTCCCGACAGAGGAATGGGCATGCCCAGAGACCGAGGATATAGAGAAGCCTAGCATGTGGCAGAGCTGCAGGTGGGTCATTTTGCTGAAAAAGGTTCCCATGGGACTGCACCGGGACTCAGAAACAGAAAGGTAGCTGTCTACTCCTGTCCTTAGGAAACTCTTAAAAGAAGATTTTGGAATGTGTCCCATTTTTATAAGGAAACTGAAGCAGAAAGACCTGCTAACAGCTGATTCTCAGGTGTGAGTTTTATCTCAAGACTAAGTTGTACCATTTAATAGCAGTTCCAAGAGCCCAATATACTTTTATGTAAATCCTATATTATGGATTTAAAATGCAATATTTACCAAAATTTTATATACTATGTTCAAAATAAGTCAACCAGCTGAAAATGTCATACTGCCTAAAGGAATCGTTCATAAAGATGATGTTTACACCCCAAATTAGTACACACACCATTATAACTGGATTTATCAATGAGCCAAACCATTAACTAGTCACTTCACTCAAAAGATTAGCCAAACCAGTATGCATCCCATCAAGGACACTAAGAAAGGGAGGGGAGAACAACTGATTGTCTGAAATTTTCCCTTTATAATTACTAGTCTTTTTAGTACTAGGAAAGGAGCCACAGAATAAACTTGCAGAGGCACTTGCTTATTTAATAATAAAGAACAGTATTTTTTAAATACTTTTCATGTAGTTTGAAGAAAGAGATAGTTTATTACTTTGAGGACATCTTGGAATGAAGGGAATTTTGGAAGTAGTAGTGAACTGAAAAGAGCTTTTGTAGTTCCCAATTTACGGAACTTGTCCTGTTTTTGAACTTATTCTGTTATATAACTGAAGAGGATCTAATTTGTCTGTAAATATCTCTGTTATTATATTCATGTATTTTTTAAAAGATGAAGTATGGAACTCCAAAGATAGGGAAGTTTTTTCAGCATTCAACAAGCATTTATTAGGCACCTATTTTATACCAACCTTCTCCATGTTAGCACTTTTTACATTTTTCATTCCTTAATAGACATGATATTCTTAATTTGCAAACTTCCTGATGGAGTTAAAAAATGAAAATTGCCCTGAATATGACTTTATTCAACATGGAAAAAAGCAGCATGAATTGCATGCTTCTCTGTTCTGATTGAAAAAAAAAAAAAGATGATGAAGAAAGTCCCATATATAGAGTTCTACTATGGATGAGCCAAGGATCTTCTTTCCACATTGCATTGTTTTGCTACAGTAGAACAAATATTTTCCAGTATTTTTAATCATTATGGTGTATAGCACTTTAAAATGCATCTTAAGAGAGTATATGAGATGTATAGCATAATAGCCATTTGACTGGTTATCCTAATAAGGAGTGTGATTCTTCAAAGAATTTATTTACATTGTATATTACATTATTGGATTTACAGAATTGTTTAATCTTTAGAAATGTGGACTGCTTCAACCTGCAAAACAAATTAAATGGTTTTTTTTTTAAATAATTAATAGGTACCTTCTCTATTTGTGCACAATCCTATGTTACAGTGACTGTCAGTAAGGACCATGAATGCTAATGACACTTTTCCTAGTTTTCTGCTAGAAGCACCGAACTGCTCTTAAGAATCAAAGGTGTTATTGACAAAACAGAAATCCAGATGTCCTTCTAAAGAGAAGTGTAATAACACAGGAGTTATGAGCACAGACTCTGGAGTATAAATATAAGATATAAATCTTTACCACTTAAGTCATACTTGCTGTATAAACTTGAATAAGTAAATTGCTTAATCTAAACTCAGTTTTGTGTCTGTGTAAACTCGGTTTCCAGACATGCAAAATGGGAATAATTACACCCACTTCATCAATGTTATCATAATAATTAAATGAATTCTTTGTTTGTTGTTTGTTTTGTTTTGTTTTGTTTTTTGAGACAGTCTCGCTGTGTCAACCAGGCTAGAGTGCAGTGGCGCAATCTCAGCTCACTGCAACCTCCACCTCCCAGGTTCAAGTGATTCTCCTGCCTCAGCTTCCCAAGTAGCTGTGATTACAGGCACACGCCACCGCACCCAGCTAATTTTTTATATTTTCAGTAGAGACAAGGTTTCGCCATGTTGGCCAGGCTGGTCTCCAACTCCTGGCCTCAAGTGATCCACCCACCTCTGCCTCCCAAAGTGCTGGGATTACAGGCCTGAGCCACTGCACTGGCCTAAATGAAATTTTAACTGAATCACTTGCACTTCCTATGAAGGATAAAATAAATATCAGATGCCTTTATAATTAGAATTCATAAAAATAATACTAATAAAAACAGTATCTGTAATTCACAGTCCTTTATAAATCTCATTCCTCAGTATACTTTATTGTTTCATTTTTATGTCTATACATTAAGAGGCCAGATGAATAAGTTAAAAACATAACAGGGCCGGGCGCAGTGGCTCAAGCCTGTAATCCCAGCACTTTGGGAGGCCGAGACAGGCAGATCACGAGGTCAGAACATCAAGATCATCCTGGCTAACACGGTGAAACCCCGTCTCTACTAAAAATTACAAAAAAAACTAGCCGGGCGAGGTGGCGGGCACCTGTAGTCCCAGCTACTGGGGAGGCTGAGGCAGGAGAATGGCGTAAACCCAGGAGGCGGAGCTTGCAGTGAGCTGAGATCGTGCCACTGCACTCCAGCCTGGGCGACAGAGCGAGACTCCATCTCAAAAAAAAAAAAAAAAAAAAAAAAAAGACAATAGAAAGTTCTGGAACTCTAGATGATTTTTCTTTATTCTGGAAGAATTCTGTCATTCTGTAAAAACAGAATGACAACTGGGTTTTTCTCTTCCATTCATTTTTACAAGAATCACAAGCTCATCATGCCTTTTCCTCTAAGTCAAATTTAAACTCAGTATTTCTATAGAGCATTCAAATCTTAGTATTTTAAAGATAGATTCATATAATCTACCCCACATATTACAGATGAGAAAGCTGAGGCATAGAGAAAGTGTGTAACAGGCTCAATCAAGCAAATAGTAGCGTAAAAGGGGCTAGCACTGCCTACCCTCACGGGATCTGCATTTGTGATCTTCTCTGGTGTGTTGACAACCAGCCCACAGCTGCCATGTCCAGATGCAAGTCTCTTCTCTTTCCCCACCATGAGTGCCTCTGGATCGAGCTGGGAATGTGACTGGCATAGGTTGGGTTAAACACTTCCTGTATTTTTAACCCTAATAGGCTGGTTTCACTTTTCCTTAAATATAGCCCTTATTCCTATTCCAAGCCAGGAAAGTATTCACACTCAAAACTTGCAAAATGCTTGTGCCTGGTTTTATGGAACCAGGTATGATAGTTTCAGTGGGATGCATTTAACAGGGTGGAAGAACCTTGATATTATTATATTAAATTTACCATTAATATAACATTTGCATTTTAGTGCTTAGACATGAGAAATGAGTGAAACAGAGCCACACATTTAGTTACATTGAATAGATGTACTGTTGACAAAATGAACACTCAATGTATAATGAAACATTCATATTTACTTTTTAATATACTGGTGAATTGTAGTGCATTAATGTTTCTAAATATTTTGTTGCTCTTTAAAACTACTAAATGATCTTACAGGATGGTTTATATTTATCAAATTTATCCAAGCCTTCATTATTTAAAAAGTACTGTTTGTTCTTTCATTTAATTTAACTTTATATTTAAAAGGTATGTATTTCCTAAGGTGAGATTTTCTAGGCGTTATTTCATTTTAACACAACGGCTCAACTCTTGCTAAACATACAGATTCTTTTGAAATAAATGAAGAAATACATAATATGGAAACATGGCCATTTCATGTCTTAATTCACTAAAAAGTGTTGGTTCTTTGGTTCTTTTTCTTTTCTTTTCTTTGTCACTTATTGAGACAAGCATAGCTGGAGAAGAATAAAAATGCATCAGCTACTTGTACCAATTCATAATTAATAAAAAGCTAAACACTTAAGTAGAAAATATATCACAGATTTGTACCCTAGCGAAGCAGCTATTTTTACCTTGCCATCATCATCAGAAGCTGCATTCTGACAAAAATCATTTGCTTGAAGCAGCCATGATATAGAAACCCTATGTGGTCTTGTGATTCAGATTTAGGAATATCAGCCTTGGAGGGTCTAAAGGCATTGTGCATTAGTATGTATTGAGACCTCATTCCAGGTGGCAAGCAGCTGGACTTTTTGAAAATAAAACTTCCAAAATAAAGGTGAAGTGCTTGTTTCCAGGCAATACGTGTTATATTTAATTGAATCGTCCTCAAAATGCTATAAATTAGGCAAAAAGGAGAGTGCATATTTAATATATTTGTTTTGTATTTCCAATAGTCAACAGAATAATGAAATTCCTTAACTACTTCTCTTTAACTTGCATGAAGAAAGCACGGTATGTTGCTAAATCTCTTTTCACCAGCTCTGCGGAGAAACAACTTTAATCCTTGTTAGAAAATTGCCGAGTCTGGGACTGACAAAGAGCTCATGCTTGTTCTATTGTTAGTGCTCCCCGGCCCCAAGAGCAGAGCCCTTTACAGCTGCGTGGATCCCGCCTGGCTCAGCTGCACTATTTAGGAGATGAGGTTTGTCAATTTCTATTGACAATGGAAAGAGTTTTTCAGGGCCTGTAGCAGTGCTGACACAGTTGGGGATCAATGCCAGCCATTCAGACTGCACCCTCTTTCATTGCTTTGGTTTGTTAATTCAAGACTAAAGGTCCACTGAGGGGGTTCAGGGTGTTTAAGAAAGCTGATGAACTGTTTAAGAAAGCTGATGAACTGCAAGCGTTTATAGCCCTGGTGTGGCAATTTCCATAGTCAGTGGCAACTCCTGGCACTGAGGGAGCTGTGTCCTTGTTGACCCTCTTGTTATTAAAAATGCACAAGTGCTGCGCTTCTCAATATTTCAACACTCTTTCATTGTCAATACCACCTTCTGAGCCCTTCAGCTTGTTGCTTGCTCTAAAGATCTTCTTAGATTGGGTTTGAAAACTTCACCTTAAACACTAGATTAGACTGATGTTCTGTTTTCCGTGCTCCTGTTGATTTGTTGAACCTTCCCAGGGCTGGAAAGCAAGTAGCAGCTTGATGGGGAGACGGGCTGCTAATATGATTTACCAGTCTACAGTCATGCACAATAAGTGTGAATAAATACAGGGGTCTCACAGAGTCAACCCTAGCCTTTCCTTTTCTTCTATTTTTGCTTTAAAAGAGATATCTCAAGAAAATGAAGTGAGTAACGCATGCCCTTACAGGAGTTGAATGAACCACAAAAAGAAGAAAAAAACATATTTTTTTTCTAAAGCGGTAGGCTGCTGTCATGGATTGATGTAGAAAAAATTTGTAAAATATACACTTACTGCTTTATTCCTGTGTAGACCAAGGCAAAGAATAAAGCAGTAATGCCATTCCCATACCTTCTGTGCAAGCTGCGGCACCCCTTCCTTTTCATCCCCTACAGGGAAAAGTGAATGGTCAACCAAGTTGTTTTATAAAATTAACTTTTCCAAAGTGAAAAGGCGCTTTCTAACATGGAGACTTTACTGCACATTCACCCTTTTCCAATTTTTTGTTTGGTTTGGTTTGGTGGAGGGGGTTGGGGAATGAAGAGAACCTACCTTTGACTTTTTTCTCAGTGTGAGAAAATGGTACCTACCCTATTCAGTGGTCAAAAGAAGGACATATTAATTCCAGCACTAGAAATAAGAAGGTGCTAAAGGTTTCTCTTTGGTGGCTTTCATTGTTTAAGGTGTGTGCGCGTGTGTGTGTGTGTGTGTGTGCGTGTGTGTGTGTCTGCGTTTTAGTGTATACAAGAAAGCAGTCATAGTGGGATTTTTGTAGTTGTTAGCCTATTCTTAGTGGCAGCACATATTCTGAGCTAAGTTGCTGCTTTTCCTTAATCATTTGCTTAATTTAGCTGAAATGCCTCTTGAAAATGCTTTGACTTAGGAGCCAAAAATATACATTAGTATTTGATAGAATAAGTTTTTCTTAGAGGCTTTTGCTAATAGAACAATTTATTGACCTTCAAAGTAAGATGATGATAAAGTAGCTTAAACATTTTACTTAATAATAGTTCTCTTTTTCTGTTTTTGCAGTTAATTTTAGATCATTTTATTCCCAAATTCTTTTTCTCTAAAATTATCATTTTGGCATTGTATTAAATAAGTTATATATAAATGATTTCTGTGTTACATTGTATGTCTTTTCAATTATCACTTAATTATAAGTGCCATTATATATGGTGGAAAAATGAAGTTAATTTTAAATTATATAAGGATTTTCAAGAACACAAAGATGCATATAGAGTAATTTTAAGAAAGTTTGTTCATTTCCCTCAAATTTATATAACTTACCAAGTTACAGTAACTGCGCAGTCTAACAGAGTAACTAGTATGTTATGATAGACTTCGTAAAGTACATATACTTTCTCTCCTTCAACAAGAAAGAAAAATTTACTATCCCGTGCAAAATGACTGTAATTTTTAAGAGTCACATCCATTAGGACAATATTTTCACTTTCAAATTATCTAGAGTGTGGTGTGGTGGAAGGGCCTCAATTAACTGTACTCATATTCAATATCACCAATACTTGTGAGCGTCTGCCTGTATTAAAATAGAAATCAAGAAGTTGAAGCTGTAAATAATTTGAAATAAGTAGCATAGAATTTAATGTTGGAAATTAAAGTATCTATAAAAGATTTTGAGACTTAATGTGCCAGTTAAAGTAGTGAATTTACTAGAAGTTTACTTTTTTAGGAATTTTGGAGTATGACTGTCTTGTTTTATAAAACTTATTGCTGAAATTTTTACATGTCCTGAATATTAAGAAAGTGCTTATTAGGAAGGAGCAAAATTAGGTACAGGAATAACATATGTTCTAAAAATCATGATCCATCTCACATTTTTAAAGCTTGAAGCTTTTATTTATCCATTTGATTGCTATTATTTAGTATATCAGTTATCCATTTAAATTAGATTACCTCATTTGATGCATATATGTTCATTATACTAACAAATTAATAGAAATAAGCATGGTAAAAATGTAAAATTCGTTTTTAATTTATACTTAAAATACCATTTCTTGTTAAACTAAATTGTATCCAATACAATTTATAAATATAAATCCAGATGAATTTCAGACTTGGATCAGTGAAAATTTATTTTAGAAGTTGAATTTACGGTTTTATTATGTAGAAAAATTTTTTTTTCTAATTTTTTTTTCTGTGTTTAAATTCTTAAGAACGTATGCACACACATACGTGATCTGGACTGTCACTATGTTTGTATATACAAACAAGGCACAAAATCTCTTGTCTTTAAAAAACTCTTTTGTCATTTCCTAAATGCTGAGTGGACATTGATATTTCTCACTTTTGTCTGAATGAGTAGCATTATTCTTAGAGTGTTATCAAAACCTAGCTCTGATTCACTGTATCCCTTAAAAATGTCATTTGTAATGGCAGATTGTCTTATTTGAAAATAGGAACAACATTTTCTTTTACTCGACTGACAGACATATAGGAGCAGAAAAATGCATTAAAGAAGAATTTCAGTTTTTCTCTTAAGAGAGTTGTAATAAACAGAAAAATTATGGAACCTCGAAAACTACAAAATGAAACACATCCTTTTCATTCATAATTTGGTCAACTGACACCTATTTTGTGATTCTTACAAGAATTCAATCTTTATAATGTTTCTTCCTAAGATCTCAATAAATCTTTATTTTAGATGGTTTTAAAGAGCTTGGTAAATATTTAATTGATAAAGGTGTGATTGAGGATTACTGTTTAATAAGTTGTAGGGTTTTGTTTTTTGGTTTTTGGTTTTTGGTTTTTTTTTTACCATCGCTCCTTTAAAATGTAATTTTTAGGTATTGGCTACATGACTTATAGCATAACACATCTTCTTTTTGATTTTTATTTAACATGCAGGCCAATAGAAAATTTTCCTTTGAAAATAATTTACCTCTTTTTTCCTGCTGCTTGGCTGTCCATTCAGTCCTAAAACATGTATTTAGGACCCTTTGTTACCTACAAATTACAAAGCAGGCCACTAGGCTGCAAAGTGCAAAAACACTGTTTCCGTGAATATGTTACAGCTGAAAGACTGTAATGTTAATTCATTTAAAGAACAGCCTAGGTCAACTTAACAGATTTTCTAGCAAAGCATACAATTCTGTTAATAGGAAATTATAGCATTATTGACTTCAAGTGCTGATCTGTGGTCATTTCAGAGTGTTTTATTACCCCCTCATTACCGAATCTGTTAAATGAATACTGCAGAGGTTGTTTTCTTTTTTGTTCTCCTCCCCTGTGCCCCAATTCTCCATTCCAGCAATGGTACAGCAGTTCCATGAAAGTCATTTGTGTGTGGTTGACTGATAGATTAGACCTCCAGCTCCATATTTACCAGCTGAAGACGCTCATCAAGATTGTGAAGGTAAACAAAATGTGTTTAGATATGAATTGCCCACCAAGCTATAAGGAATAATGACAAGATACTGACATACAAGAAAACTGTATTTGATGTAACTAAAAAGTATCACTTATTAGCAATGTTGTGCTGCTGTTTACTTCCATTTTTAGTTAGATTAACAAATGAATATAAATTTATCTTTTTTGTACTAATAAAAAAAAATTTGCTCGCAAATAATCACAGTTTGAGATTAAATACATAAAGCCCCAGCACAGTTACCTGAAGGAAGTAGGTTCACAATAATTTTACATTAATTTTCTTAAGCATATAAATGTTTTCTCATAATACAATTACTTCATATTTATTTGGATCATATATCATTGTGAGGGCTTTTGAACTATATTTTGCCAGAAGAATAAGGAGAGTCTCAGTTATTTTATTATATGCTGGTACAAAAGTAATACATTGTCATTGCCCAAATTCTTTTGGAAGCATGCCCCTTCTTATATGTAAAAGGTAATCATTTGAGTGTTGGAGACCACCCAAAACTACTGACATAGATGTCACGTAAGTTCGGCAAGGCCGTTTTGACTTTAACTCTTCAAGAGAAAAGCTAATAAATTACATGTCACGTTTAGTGAATAAAATCTGTAATATATTATGCATAATTTTTCACACTTTGTAAATTCTAATGGAAGCACAAAATTTACCCCAAGTTTAACCTTTTCTTAAAACTGGGACAGACATTTCACCTTACGGCAGAAAACATTAAGCTATTGAGAATCACCTATTTATTTAAACAAAAGACTTTTACTTTCATTATAGTACCATTTATTAGTAGTATATATGTGTGTATGTGCCCACACACATAATGTGTATATATGCATTTATGTGTATGTGTGTGTATATATGAGTATACACAGTAGTTTGCGAAGTGTCATCCCTCACCTACTATTATCATCATCACCTGAGAACTTGTTAGAACCACAAATTCTTGGGCCCCACCCCAGACCTACTGAATCAGAAACTCCGAGGGTGGAACCCAGTAATCTATAGATTAACAAGTCCTCCAGATGGTTCTAATACATGAAAACATGCTACAGTTTGCAAAGACCCACTGTGTTACATCATTAAAAGATATTTCTAGCCACATTAAAATATTTTCTTTATTCCCTTGGTTCCTACAGTCTAATTAGAATACAAATTATTTTACGCCTGCTTGTTAATCCTTGTTAGGCCCACAAATAGGAAAGTTCTGTTCCAAAGTCAGAAATTGGCAAATCTACTGGAAAGTAGAACCAGACCTAAAATGTCACAATAATAGCATTATGATTACTCATAAATAACAAGTAAAATTATAGCCAGTCACAAAATGTTAATACTATAGCTACACATTACATGTCAATGGAGAAAGTACTTTTGATCCAGAACACTTCATATATGGTATTCTTTATTTTACAAAGAAACTGAAATGACAGTATGATAGGTTCATAATTGGCTTACTTCTCCATTGTTTCTTGTTTCTATAAATGTGACTTGAAGCGCTTTCAAATGAAGTTTTTTTTTTCAAAAAAGAGAATCAGGATAATGTATTTGCCACATATATACACATATATATACACACATATATAACAGTTGCACTTTATACAGTGATTAATATTACAATTAGCTGTTTATCCTTATGATAAACCATATTTTCAAGCTAATGCCTACTGTGTTCAGGATTTCAGAGGTTACATATTCAGCCCCCTGGTGTTAGCTGATACATTATTAAGTTCTTTGTTTTGAGAATAAAAATCTCCATATTAGCCCACGATTTGTTTCTTTCAAAATTATTCCTCATTTCCACACATCTTTATAGTTAAAGATTAAGCAAGAGTGAAATTTTTTCATTTTATTGAGGTATAATTTGAAAGTAAAAATTTTTATATACTCAAGATATACAGTGTGACTTATTAATGTATACTTGAAATTTGCTAAGAGTAGATCTTAAGTATTCTCACCAGTGAGTATTTTAGCATAAAAGAACAATAATTTTATGAATTATATAGCGACATTTCCATTGTACTGTAAGTCAGTTTATCTTCTTTTAATATATTCTTCCTAATGATCAATAATTGGCCAATAAATATGAAATTAATTTTCATGAATATGTTTGATTGTCCATGTTTTAGTTTTCACAGGCAAGTCTCCAGGCTTAGCCAATGTGTTCTTGGGCTGATGCATTTAATCAAGTCATAGGGAGGACTCTATTTAATAATTAGAAATGATTATTTTCACAATAAAAATCAAACTGAGTTAATAATTTAATGTTCTAATTGTTTTTTCTACTTTGAATATAAACAGACTTTAGCCGATTTCATACATAGATTCATTATTCTTTAGAACTTACATGGTTTTGCTTATAATGATTATTTCCCAATGAATTTAAGAAGCTATTGAATAACACACATTGAGAATTGCAAAGGCCCATAACCAGAATTTCCTTCCATCCAGGTCACTTAGACTTGGCCTGCATGGTACAGCAGAATGGTGTATTCTACCCAGGACCCAAACTACTTGACTTTAGCAGTCTTGTCCTTACTACTCATAGGGATTCCCATTCTTCTATGCCCATGGAGACCTAGATGCCATCAAAATTTGTATAAGAGCCAACTTTACCCTAAACAAAGACACTTTTACACCAATTGGTTCATTCATTTGCACACTAAGAAAAAAACAAATCCCAGAAAAGGTTACACAAAAAAATTAAAGACTGAAATTATTTGCAAAGTATTTACCTCAGAATGATTTATTTGGGATAGGAAAGTAAAACCGTCAAATAATCAAAATGGTTGTTGTATTTGTGTTCTCCATAGTGGCCCCATGACATTAAATGCAGTTAACATAAATTGCCTGCTTCTTTTGCTAGGAGGGAAAAAGTGAACAGAACCCTGTGGCAGGCACTTGTCTTAAGCAAGGGCCAACCAATCCTTTGTGGAAGCCACAGGTAACATCCAAGTGTCAATAACATTTTACGAATTCTAAAGATAGAGAGAGAAAGAGATTGCAAGGCTGTCTGCCTAGTACCTCACCCAACTGGTTATTGCTTTCTAATTGAATAAGAAAGCGGTCTTAATTATATATAAATTAGAAAGCCTTCAGGACTTCAGATCCACAATTCAGATCTGCTCTGGCCTACTTACTGGTAATTAAGTTAAGTCAAAGGAAAGTCATTCCAATAAAATAAGAAAGTTGAACTCACAAACTCAGTATATAATTGTCAGTGGAACAATAATACTTTACATTAGACGCATCATCTGTAGATGATTATTTTATGTTTGACATGTTTAATCTAATTACAAGAGAGTTATAGGAATAAACACAAATCTCTGTGGTAATAATGCCATGTTTATCAGTTGCCAGATTATCTAGACAAAACATACCTTTTAGAGTTATCTCACTGGTTCTGATGCAAATTACCTGAGTTTTGGTGTAAGAGAGTACTACCCTAGTCACAATAACTTATGACTTAGAATGAGCTTATTATGACAAAATTATATCCCACAAAATGAAATATCTTCATTTGTTGTTTCCCCATTTAACTAACTCTGAACTTTTTCTCCTACTTTAAAAATCAATAATAATAAAATACCAATCATGTTCAGCTGCAGAAAATTATATTTGAAGAAGATCACCCTTTAAAAAGTGAACATGGCTGGGTGCTGTGGCTCACACCCGTAATGCCAGCACTTTGGGAGGCTGGGGTGGGCGGATCACCTGAGTTCAGGAGTTTGAGATCAGTCTGGCAGACACGGTGAAACCCTCAAAATACAAAAATTAAATGGTCATGGTGGCAAGTGCCTGTAATCCAGCTACTCGGGAGGCTGAGGTGGGAGAATCACTTGAACTGGGGAGGCAAAGGCTGCTGTGAGCCAAGATTGCGCCACTGCACTCCAGCCTGGATGACACAGTGAGACTCCATCTCAAAAAAAGAAAAAAGTGAACATGGTCAGGCACAGTGGCTCAGGCCTGTAGTCCCGGCACTTTGGGAGGCTGAAATGAAGATCATTTGATGCCAGGGGTTCAAGACCAGCCTATGCTACATGGCAAGACCTTGTATCTAGAAAAAATTTTTAAAGTTAGCCGAGCGCGGTGGCACACACCTCTGGTCCCAGCTTCTCAGGAGGCTAAGGTGGCAGGATTGCTTCAGCCTGGAAGGTCGAGGCTGCAGTAAGCAATGATCACACCACTGTACTCCAGCCTGGGTAACAGAGTGAGGCCTGTCTCAATCAGTCAATCAATCAATGTAAACATAAGGGAAACATAGATTAATATTTAAAGTGCCACAGAAAAATGTTGTTGGCTTTTGTTGTCTTGAAAATCATTGTAGAAACAATAACATGGTATTCTATTTTTTATATAATACACCAAATTTTAATGTTTTAAGAAAAAATGTAAATACTTGTTTTGCTATCCCATCTATGGAAGCTTTATGCCAGAATTCGGCACTTCACATCCCAAGGGAATTTCAAAAGAAAAGGGCAAAATTCATCCAGACATTTAGATATACACAAATTTTTACCTAGTAGTACATGTAAATTTTTATAATTCACTGAAATGCTAAACATGTGAACTTCTTTTACTGGTAGTAGGATTAATCTTCTTCCTCCACATGACTGCCCCCCAAAATTAATGCATTTTATAAAATATAATGTATTTTTCAGTATTAAAGGAAAGCCCCCTCAATTTAAAAAAAACTAATAATTTTTTATTAAAAACTTACATAGGTACGTATTTTATTTTTGCTACAGGTTATTCAAAAGGTAAATTGTGTGCAATTAGTAATGTTCTGAGAGGAAAGTAAATTTGTCATCTGATAGTCACAACATAGTCACAACATTTTGATGTAGTAATTGTAGTTTGAAGCAATAGCCAAAGTCTGTCATTGCATTTATTCCCCAGAAATACCCCAAGAAGATGATTGGCATGGACAGCCACATGAACCTATCAGTGGATTTCCCCAAGATCATTTTTGAAATGCCAACTGAGTATATATCTATGTACATGCATATAATCTAAGTTACCTAAGCAAATTTTCTCTTCTTTCTACAGAAAACCTACAGGGACTTTCGATTGCAGGGTGTGTTGGAAGGAACACTGAACAGTAAGACTTATGATACTGTGCACAGACGTTTAACAGTAGAGGAAGCCACAGCCTCTGTTTCAGAAGGAGGAGGACTTCAGGGCATTACTATGAAAGACAGTGACGAAGAAGAAGAAGGCTGATATCACACAACTTTGCAGAAGGAAGGAAGACCTTGATCGACATTTTTTGTTTGTTTGTTTGTTTTGTTTTAACCTTGTCCTTGTAATTACATTCATTGTTTGATTTGGCCAAATAAAAATGCTTGTATTTCCTTAAAAAGTAAACCTGAATGTAGAGTAAAAGGGGAAATGCCAAGATTTTGGGATTTTTTGTTTTGTTTTTTTGGAGAAGAGTATCCTTTTTTGTGTAGTTTGACCTAAAAATGAACCTTGGCTCTGCTTGTGATTGGAACATGATTTTTTTAAAAAAGAATATTTGAGCATTTGTCTGTAATCACATCAAAATGATGTTTTCTGTGTAAAGCAAGATACATATTTCTCATAATGCAGCATTGTGAGAAGTCACGTCCGATCACTGCGCCAACACTATCGTATCCTTGTTAAAATGGTGTGTACCTTACAAATTATAATTTATGTGCCAGGTTTGTTTTGTACTTAATTTGCTATTATTGTGATGTGTATAAAATCTTTAATCTTGGTTCTTAGTACTTTGAATTGGTCTACAGGTGTATTCCTGGGATGAAAGGATTGCCAAACCCAAATATAGACTAGATTATCCAAGGGGTTTGTGTCTTTGTTCCATTCTCAACATTTCTTCTTTCAACTATAAGCAAGCCCCAGGTGTGGGGTAGCAAGTGTGCTTCCGTCAAGATATTATATTCTCCTACTCCAGTATAACAGCTTGCAGGCAATAAAAATCTATTTGCTCATAACTACTTCTGTATTTATTAGACTTGTATAGGGCAAATGCAGTAAAAGAGGTTTGCAGTGTTTCAAACATCCCAACTATCTGACTCTGTGTTTTTGTTTCTTGGGTTTTTTGTTTGTTTGTTTTGTTTTGTAATATTTTGTTTTTAATCAAATGAGTAAAAGATAGTAACACTGACTGTTCTTTGGACCTAATAGGCACACACATTGTTAAAAGAATTACTATGACAGCATATTTCCACAGCGGAGGAAGTATATATTTCATACTCACTAATATTAGTAATCAGTGTTAACTAATAGTAATATTACTAATGTTAACTAGTAGTTCACATTAGTAGTGGTTCTCTCAAAATATTTTCTTGCTAGGGTTTGAGAGAGAATTGTATTATGTTGGGTAAGTTCTCTATGAATTATTTTTAGTAATATTTCCTAAAGTATATTGTCAGATTGTGCTACTGCATTTATTAATAAGTAATTTTTAAATGAGGTCAGTTAGTGCAAAATAAGTGGAGGTATCCCTGAATTTATGAAAATGTTTTTTCTGAAACTTTAGAAATGAAAAAACTTGGACCTCCAGTTTCGTTCTCCCATGGTGTAATAAGTGGTCATTAGGTATCTAGACTAGCCTTAAAAATCTAATCTACAGTTAACTATTTAGCATTGTTTTGGCTCATTTGCTGGGCCCTAGGTGTAAGATAACAAACAAAAAAGGAGGAAATTTCTTCCTTTTTCCAGGATTAGATACTAACTCTACCAACTCACTGTTTTTGAAACGAAGTTTGGGAATGTTCTCCCTTCTTTTCTTCTTTATCCACACACCAAATAGTCTTTTCTCCAAACCCTCAAATGTTCAGTCATGCTATCCCAAACTTTCCAATGGCACCATCCCCAAGCTTGCTGTTCCACCACAGATTGCTCTGTACTTGGTAATTACCCACCTTTCTTTTCCTTTCAATAAAATGTCCATTTCCTTGATACATATCATCTCCAAATAATGGATCCATTTTGTCCTGAAGTGTGACTAAGTGATGACCTCAAATGTATTAAAATTCTGCCTTTGTTAAAGAAAAGTGTATTTACTCTAAGAAATGATAGCTGACAGAATTCAGAAATAAGAAAAGCAGATGGTGCAGGGGAAAGTATTTGGGGCCTGGAGGTTCTTGCTGCTGACCTGGCATGTTTAACCTGCCCACTGGCCCCCTTGGCTGGTCAGCCCCTTTGAGGTTCTGTCCAGATTTCTATGTTCTCTGCTACTTCCCTTCTACACCCAGGAGATTTCTAAAAGCTCCTTGCCTACTCTTCACCCACAGTGGCTTCCAAAGCAAAGGCAATAGCAGTCAGAGGCAGATAGTGGAGCTACTTACATACTTATGAGAAAATTGGAGACCAACCTTTGATCCATAAAATGATGTATGAAAAAAAATCATAAAGTAACTGAAAAAGAATGAAAAGTGATTTTTAAGTTTTCCCCCCAAGCTAACTGCAAATTGTTTGAACTAATTGCAAAGTGCTTGAAATGACTTAATAATTGTTCATTGACGGGTATAACTATTAGGATGAACACCCAAGCATCTGTCTATTAAAGGATGCCACGTCTCATGTGGTATTACTCTTTTTAAAGTATTATTTTTTTAAGAAAATGAATTTAGCCAAGAGTCTAACAACTCTTGCAGAATTTTCTAAGTGAAACTTAATTTTAACTAAAAAGAAATAGCTATACCGTCTAAATGATTTGGGTGAAGGGCAAACAGGTACATTCTTTGGACAGTTTGCTTAGTGCTGCAGGAGATAATAACTAATACCGTCTAACATCCAACCAGAATCGGTTTGTTAAATAATACGTCTAGAAGGAAAATTTCTTCAAACACTTGAAGAAAAAAAAATAATAATAATGCCTATTCCCGGAAAGGGAAAGAACCATACAGAGCTTAATGTAAACCTCTTGTCTCCAGCAGTGGGTCGTTCTTGTGTTCACTGATTTTTCCACTTGAATTCCCTTTAGTCCTTGCTCATTGTCCCTCTCTCAGGAAAAGGGAGTTCCCGCTTCTTTTGCAATAAACGCCGGTACAAAGCGTCTATGTGCTGCCACCCCGCCACCCAGGGTCACAGTCCAGGCTGGCCTGGCGCCGCCCTCCGCCCGCAGCTACCGGCGGTGAGAGAGTCCACCGGCTCCTTGAAGGTGTGCTTGAGAGGGAAAGAGGTCACTCAGCCGTCGTTGCTCAGAGATCCTCGAAGCCCCTTTGCGCTGCCGCGGTCTGCCTCCCGAGAGGGCCTGGGGACTGGACCGAGTGCGCCGGGAGTTCACAGGAACCCCGCGCCCCCGAGCTCGGACCCGACCTTCTGATCCCCACCAGCCCGCGTGGAAGGGCCCGCGGGGGAAGATTAGAGCAAGAGCTTGGTCGCTTTTATTTCTTATTTTCAAAACAGAAAATGAAAATTTCCCGGTCCGGGTCCTTAAAGGGAGGTGACAGATCGATGTTCCGGAGAGATGTTCACGCTCGACTGGCGGCGGGGCATCTGTGCGCCGGGATAGCAGCCCAGCCTGCCAGCTTGCGATCTGCGCCTCTCGGCTCTCAGCAGCTCCAAGACCCCGCCACAGCCCTCCGCCATCCACCCCACATTTGTGCAGAAGTTGGAGGCCTGGCGTGTGGGGTTTCCGGGAGGCCCGTGGTCATCCAGTCTTTACACAGAGTTCCCCCAAGACCATCACCGCTACCCTATCCCAGTACTATGCAGGGAAACGAAGTCGCTAATTCGCCTCCTTCTCCCTTCAAGTCCTACTCGTAGTAACCTTCGAGGAAGACCCCAGACCCATTTGGCCCCCGAACTTTGCTACAGATGGAGTCGCATCCATAGGCCTGGGCCGCCGGGCAGTGGTGGAGAGGGGTTGAGAGCAGCGACGCCCTCGAGGCGCGTGGCTGGGCAGGTGCCCCAGCAGGAGATCAAGGCGAGCCTTTCTCTGGGATACCCCAGCTTCGGATTGAAGTTGAGGCGCAGGGCTGCCTTAAGCTGTTCTCCTCTGTGACATTGAGTAAAATATTAAGGGAGTAGAGGCGGGAGCAAAACTCTGAACCTGGACTCCAAATGTCATTAGAGGGTCAACCACTCATTTGCTTTCAGGGAGTAGTCATTGGAGTGCGACCATGTGCCACCGAGAGATGAGGAGGTAAGGGAAGAATTCGATCTGTTTCCCAAGTGAAGAAGACCTCCGATTTTACTACCCAGATTTGAGTGTACCTGACAGCAGCTTGGACAACCGCAGAGCCCCGAGTTTGGAGTCAGAAAAGTCTGGGTTTGGTTACTAGTAACCACATCTCTTCCCCAAGTCTGAGCCCTGTGGACTTGGACAAGTTACTTAACCTCTCTGTAAAATGGGCACTTCATAAGGAAGGTTGCTGGAAAGATTAGAGACGTCATAAGTGGTGGCCATTATTAACCGTTTCTTAATATACGAATGGATTCGAATGAAATCGTGGGAGGCTTGCCTCTGCCAACATGCACCACCAGTCTCACCGGCCATTCTCTCTGGGGTTGGCACAGGGTCCTTTTGGATCACAGGCAGCTCTGAGAATCTTCAGTCTAGCCCCTGGCGTGTCTGTGAACTGGTTAGAATTGTCCAGTTCTCCGGTTATATATATGGCCAGCCCGATGGGAGAAGAGGAGGAGACGGGGAGGGGCAAGCTAACTCTGGTCTCAGAAAGGGCCCGCATCTCTAACAGCAGCCCCTGTAGCTGCGGTTGGGAAGGGAGGTAGCTAGAGATGTGTTATTGAGTACACTTGCAGATTATGTTGGTCAGGGGCTCTGAAATGGGACGGGGATGATCCAGGAGGTGCCAGACCACAAGCGAGGAATCTCAGGCCTCGGCTTTTGTGGTCAGCGGGTTGAGTTCAAGGGAATTTCAGGTGCAAATGGTGTTCATTAATACTTTCCGAAGCTTATAGGAGCCTAGAACGATGTCCTGCGTCCCAATTCAGGGATGCAACAGAAGGATGCACTTGCCAACTGCGAGTGGAACCGAGAGAGAAAGTCAGAGGGGGGCCACACGCTTCAAGGTGGCCCCAGCTGCGGCAACCAAGCAATGGGGGGTGCGGGGAGAGAGAGAGAGAGAGAGAGAGAGAGAGAGAGAGAGAGAGCAGGCGCTTAGGACGACTGCCAGCACCGACTCCTGCCCGGAGTTGCTGGACTGCAGTACTTGTAGGCTCCCAGGAACACTTGAGCAACGCAGCGGCACAGGGTGGGGCAAGGGTGCGCTCCAGGGTCACAACCCAGTACATAGGTGGCACAGGAGACGCGCGTCCTGGCGGTCCGGGGGTCCAGCACGCTGTGACCTTGGGCAGGTAGAAACGGAATACTCATCGGGAAAGGGGAAGAGACGGTGCCCGGCATGAAGCTGGGACTGGAGCCGCTTTTTTAACCGGACTGGTGGTCTCCACCCCAGTCATTTCTTTAAAGTAGCCAGCGGCAGCTTCTGAGTCCTAGACCCAGTGACTCAATATGATGACGACTTTTATTTCCCTCTGCTTTGCAATTTTGCAGTGAGGATAGTTGTATTTGTGTGCTCATTTTTTAATAAATGTATTCTAGACTTGTCCCCAATCTCTGTCTCCGTTGACTCTCCCTAAGATCAATGATTCTCATATCAAGAGGAAGTGAAGAGTTGGTTTCAAGAACCATCAGACAAGGCAGTTACTCTTCCCATAACCCTGGCCTAGGGTTATTTATAGAGCCCCTACACATAGATGACATCAATATTTCCCTGTGCAAAAATTTAAAGTAGTGAGTCAAATTCTTCTCTACTCTAAATCAATGATTTCCTCTTTAGCACTACATCTCTCTTCTCTCCCTACAAATAACATCTCTTCATCTCTTTTGGGTGAGACTGAAAAAAAGGAGACTTGATTAAATGCTGAAGAAATGCTAAAGTTTCTTCTATATGGCATTTCCTTAATATGCCAAGGAAGCAAAACCAATTGTAACTTCAGAAGGAGATTTTGGTAAGGAGGTAGAAAATGTTACAGTAAAGAAAGTTGCATGGTAAAACATCAGAACCTAACAGGACTGAATCCCAAAAAGTGGAAAGTGAAACATGGAAAGACTGAGTGGGCAGATTGTGGGAGAGTAGGGCTTTTGGTAGGTCTTGCCTGCTGGATGACCGGGTAATAATTTTTTTAACACAGCTTCAAAGTTGCTGTATTCAAGGAGCTTATTCATTGTCATTTACTCATACTCATTTCTTTTGTTACTTCATGTGATTACTAGGTGTGTTCTTTCATAAAATTACAATAGTCTATGGAAAGTTGATTAATTTCACAAATGCATAACCACTTCTTAAGAAATGAAATTTGCTTTACTCAAACTGAGATTTTTTTGAAAAGCTTTTGTCAAGGTTAACTTCTGAATCTATAGAAGAAAGTGTTCCCCAGGAACACAGTACTGAATGTGGGAGACCAGACGTCTAAGGAGAAGGAAAGTGCTTGAGGTTGTGAAAAACACATAGCAAATACGATTCCTGCGTATATTTTAACATTTCCATGTGATTATCCTAAAATCTATCACTGAGCAGAGGAACTGTTTTTAAGTCCAATTGTCTGAATAATATTTTGGAAAAATTTATAGCTAACTTTTTAAAAACGTGATAGCTTTTCATATGTAAAGCGGATTTATTTTAAAATTTCTTTTCTATGTCCATGTCTCCTCTAAATGAAGGGGGCTTTTATTTAATCACATTTTACAGAAAAACAAAACAAAGGGGAACTACCACTATCCACTACTCAACAAGTTCACTAGCTGTGTGGCCTTCCTCAAGTTGGGGTACTTGGGCTGGAGTGCCAAGACAGCACCGGAAACTAGCAACATTTATTCTCTTTCTTAAAATGTCTGAGACAAATTAGCCTTCTGAGTGTTTATGAAGACCTTTCTCAGAATAGAAGACCAGTTGTTCTCAATTTCAACAGATAATTGAAGAATCCAGCTTTAAAAGGATACTGAGAAACAGGGTGAATAAAGAGGGATTATATTTTATCTTTGATCAGGGCTGCAATATTAGTGGTGAGGTGGGGGCAGAATAGAGAGCATACTTTTTGGAAGAAAAGTTCGCATTTTCTCATCCTAAGTTCCAACCTATATGTTTTAAATTAAAATCTTTATAAATTTATTTAAAATAACTGCAAACTACTGATGGATTAGATGAAATGTTAGAGAATACGGCCAACTTTGGGCATGTATTTTGCAGAGAAATAGGAGCCCGAAAAAACTGAAATTCAGAAGGCAAAGAAGGGAGAAGAAATCTCTCTCCTATCTTTGACCTCCAGCCACCACTACCCCCATATACTGAAACAATAAGAGTGAAGGGCACCGTTGCGCACCCACTGTGGTGCCATTTAGCTTCCAAGTGACTATGGGAGTCAGGCTTACTTGGAGGAGGCACAGTGAAAAAGACCAAAGGGCACCTGAGCCCCTGCCCCTCTTAACTAAAATAAGGGGATACTGGGATCCTACCATTCCTGCCCCTGACTTTCCTTTTGCCCTGCGTCCCAAGGGGAAATTGGGGGGGGGGGGGGTACTGCAAATAGAGTTCCAAAATTTGAATTACTGGTGGCATCTAGAAGAGTTCAAACGTGGGAAGGAGGGGTTGGGAGGATTCAAAAAGCAAATACAGCAATCACATGTATTTTGCTGCTACTGTATTTTACTTCACTGTCCTCTATTTGAGTTGGCAAGTAGGAGTTGAGTTGACAGCAGGGTCTCTCTTTCAGGAGAGATTGTGGCCTTCACTTACTTAGGGAAACAATAAACTGGAATTTCCTATTAAAGGGCAATGACTTTGCTTTTAAAATGAAACGCTCATGCCAATCAAATAAAAAGGAAATAGATACTTTGGAGAGTGAAGGACCCCAATTATTACCATGCCTGCACCTTTTGTACACAACACATGCTCTTAAGTTTTAAAAAAATCATTCACCATTATTCAGAAATCTAAATCAACATCATTAAAGCCAATTTCTCTTTCTCTCCCTTTTTTCTCCTTCCTTTCCTCTCATTTCAACAGTGGTATGAGAGTTCAGATATTCTCTGTCGTGAGTAAAAAGCTCTGGAAATCAGCTAATGTGCCAACACCGGGAACATATCCAGGCCCATGGTGCGAAAATGAAATATGTGCTGTTGAATTATTATTTTTGTCCTTTAGGTTTACATCTACACCCTTGTATTATGTAAATTTCTGAGAAGCTGTGAATCACAAGGTTAGGTAAAGGAGGGTCCCCCCCAACCCCTCAACTCTCCCCCTCCTCATCCGTCTTCGCAAGCAACAGGAGCCGACCCCATTTAATCTTTGAATGATTCTCAGCCTTGTTCCTTTCTTTTTCCGGCTTTTTACCCCAGACCTCAACTTCCCTACCCACCCTCGACCCAACGAGCCGGCAGGAGCCAGAGGCCGCGGATGCAGCCCAGGGCCCCGAAGCTGGCCGCGTTCGTGACGTCAGCCGGCCGGCCCCTCGGGTCACCGTGGCCGCGGGACGCTGTTTGCGAGTTGCCAGCGTCAACACTCGCGCGGGGCGCTTAACGCTTCGCGTTGTTTCCAGGAGACTTTTCCTCTGTGTGGGACTGCTGAGAAAGTCTGAGGGCAGGCCCACTGTCAGTGAATTCAAAGAATTAACTGAACTTGAATTAAGAGGAGACAGTGGAGGGAAAAAAAAATAACCTTCCAAATTAATTTAAAGTGAGAAGGCAATCACATTTTAAAAGGTAGTAAGATTTCTTAATGATGGATCAAGGCTCTTCTTGGGATTTTCTCAGCGTGGATCTTAGAGCCCAACTCTTGAAACATGCACAAGGCGTGCAGAATCTGGTCTGGGAGAGGCCTAAGGGCGGGAAGGGAGGAAACAGAACAGCATCCACTTCCATCAAGAATCGGGGGCCGGCCAGTGGCTGAGTGCTTCCTCTTTTACAGTGGCTGTGAAGGCCGGCGGGACGTGGCCACGGGATATCGCCCTCTTCGGACAGCCATGAAGTCTTTTCTTTTAGAGGAGATGCAGGGTTTGACTGGGAGAACTCGGAAATGAAAGGACAAATTGGAGAGTAAAGCCAAAGAAGGGAAGGTAGAAAGGCCTTTCTGTTAAGGTCTTAAACAGGAGAATCTAGTAAGAAAAGTATCTTTGGGACCATCAGGTGACCCCAACTACTCTTAAGCACAGGCCAAAGGGCTTCAAAGGGAGGATTCTTGGAGGAAAGAGGTCGGCTAAAAAATTCACGAAAAGTTTTTGGAAGAGATACTCAGAGATACTCTTCAGACACTCTTAAAATTTGACTTGAGAATGTATTTTCCAGGAAAGTAAAAATGACAGGCAAACCTAGTGAAAAGATGCTCTAGTTCCTCCTTAGGTATGCCACACCCCCGGGCCTGTTTTCTTTCACCTTGCATCTAGATTAAATGACCCTTCAATTACACCCCGAGTCGTCAAAGCAAGTCTATTAGCGAGTGCCTGTTCAAAAACTTTCATCTAGGAGCTCTCCACCATCTGTTACGCGGTCTCTTAAACCGAATCCGGCGCCCCCTCCCGAAACTCTCTGGAGCCTCCCTTGCCATCTCCCCGCCTTGGGGGGGATGGAGCCGCCCCAGGACCTGCGGGAATGCAGAGGAGAAGGGGTGGAGCGCGATCTCGCCCGGGATGGGTTGCCGGGCCGGCCGGAGCGGTGGTGGTCCAGAGGCCCGAGGTCGACGGGACCTGATCGAAGGCAGCGCCGCGTCGACCGACCCCGGGAGCCAGACGCTTGGGAGCCCCAGCACGGCCGCGGCGCCCAGTCACTGAAGTTGCGCCCCAACTCCCAGCCGCCGCCTCCAAGCTTCTGGAGCTACCGTTCCTGGCCCCTCCAAGGGAGTCTCACAGAGCTCGGTGGCCCTCGGCCTTGCCAACGTCGTTTTAACTGTTTGGAACTCGTGAGCGAGAACCGAGAAGTGGAGAGCCCGGCCGGGGAGTTTTCAGCTTTTCTGTTTCACTTCGGGCTGCTTCTTTTCAAATGGTTCTGCGCTGGCCACCGAATCCAGAATGAGGCGGGGCTCCTCTGCCCCTACGCCAGCAGCGGGAACTTGGTTCCCCTGGGCAGCCGGGGACAGGGGGCGCAGAGGCCGCGGCGATAATGAAGGCTGAGACGGCCAAGGCCAGCGGGTCGGCGCGGGGCGCTCCCGGGCCGGAGTGGCCATCGGTCGGAGTTCAGGAGGTAACTGAATTTATAAGCGGTTCTTACAGATTTCTGGCTCACGGATTTGTATTTACCTCTACTGCTTCTCCATTTCTCTAAGCTCTGTGGTCTCTAAGTTCTTTGTTCTGTGTTATTTGAATTTCTATTACCGACTTTTATTTCATGGGATCACTTAAGGAAGTTTGAAAATAACATTCAAAAATGCTTCAAACCTCGTGGGTAGTGTCAAGGAAAGAGTCGAACTGTGTCTTGAATATGGTTTCTGTGTGTGTGTGTGTGTGTGTGTGTGTGTGTGTATGTGTGTGTGTGTTTAATTTTGACTACAAACAAAATGTCTTTAAAATTGTCTAGGGACTGCTACAAAACGCTAATCAACTAATTGCACGAAAACTTTTTTCTATCATTGGAGGCGAATATTTCAGTGTAGAGCAATAGAGCATGTTTGGGCTATCTTCTCATTGTTCACCTTCCAGATTTCAGCAACACCCTTGTAAGTGACAAGCAAAACTTTGCTGGGTTTTGTTGCTTGACGCTGTTGCTCCACAGTAAAGGTTGGATAAACTGGGTTACTTGTTTTATAAACTTCTTTTTTCCACAAAGTCCAGCCCTGAGTCGTAGCCTCTCAGTCTGGAGGGACACACCTCACAGGCCTGTGGGAATGGGTGAGAAAAATCTCAGCATTAGTGGAGGGTCAAAAACAAACTGAGTCCAAGTGATGGCTGTCTGCATTGCCTGCTGCCTCATTAACAGCTCTCACATTTGGGCTCTTCATTTTCTTTTACAAACTGATTTGCTAGGTAAATGCTGTTTTGAGAGAAATAATTTCACTGAGTTTAAATGAAATCCTAATATAAAAGACATAGTAACAACAAAGGTCTATAGACAAACAACCCACCCTCACACTTCTTCCCCCAAAGAGAGGAGGGCTCTGTGAGTTAACCAACCCTTCCCACACTTACAACCTGTGATATTGTCCTTCACAGGCTTTAGGAAATTAGCAAGAATTCTTTATTTGCTACCAAACTAACTAAAAGCACACTGGTAGCCTTAAATTGAACTTGTTGCCAAAATGTTTGCTAATGTGCTGGAAAGTTAGTTCCCGTTGTGTATTAAGTAATCTGAGGTACTCAAAAACTCTTTCCTTGAACCTTATAGACCTTGGCTATTTGTGTCCCATCCCATCACCCTCCCTCCATCACACACCAAAAGAAATAACCAAAGACCAACCAGAGATAAAGACTATGAGCAGAAAATGTACCGGAATTTAAAAATGTGTTTTTCCTTCTAGAAATACAGTATGTTGCATTTGGTGCTATGTATTAAACAGGAAAAAGTGTAGATGTGCTTGAGTGTCAGGGCTGGGGTGGGGGGTGATGTCAGAATAATAATAATGCCTTCGTCTCCCCTCCCTTAGCTCACAAGCTAAAGCAAAGAGAAAGCAGACTGTTGTTCTGCTAGGGGTCAGAGATGTTGAACAGGCCAGAAAACTCTAAAAACATGACCAGGGACAAGTCAATGAACTAGGCAGAAAGTGGAATTAGTTATAATATTTTCCAATCCATTTTTAATTTAAAAAATCAATAGCATTTTGTGACATATCAAAGAACAAGAGATTAGAGATTATGGCTTATTTGGTAATGTATGGCTCTGTTATCTTATTACCTTTAATTTCGAATTGCAGTCACCATAGGCAGAAACTGCATTTGCTTGTGATAGGGACTTCAACAAAAAGCCTGTGAAAATTATGCACGTTTTTTAATAATAGCAAGAACACAGCTTAGAAAGTATTGAAGTCAAAACTAGATTCCTTAGAAAGAGAATTTTAAATTACTTCAGAAGAACAGGACTTTTTCTTAATTCTAAAATAGATCTTAACACAGAGTTTGTTATCTGGCCTCTTTATATTATGAACTGCTGTGGTTTCCTCAGGATATTTCATAAAGGACGAACTATACACTTAAACTCGCCTTCCATCAGGATTTGAGGTTATAAATACTGCCTTTCCATGGATGGAAAGGGGAGGCACACTTAATCATCAGTTCTCAGAAGAAAAAAAAAAAAAAGAGGGATTATAGGATTCTCAAAGAAAATCGAAAGAAACTGTAAGAGTTTCTATTTTGTCATTAAGAAAATAAACAAGGCTCCCTTGCATTTGTTTTAGTAAATTAAAAAATACTTCTGTTGAAACATTTTGAAAGCTTCTGAATTTGCTGAATATACTCTGTTCTTATTGCTTTTTTTTTGTCATTTTCAAATATATTTGTAAATAAAGCACTGGACAGATTGGACAGTAAGACAGAAGCCCTTTCTAAATACATTTTGTGTTTTATGACAATTCTTATTTAATAGAGATAGTATTGCTAATTAACACGTGTTTTTGGTTAGGTTTTGAAAAAATTAACAAATGTTGGATATCAAGGCCTAGAGTTGTAAAGCATCTTTTCAGTCTTTAGTAAACTCAAGGCCATCTTAAAGGAAGAGTATAATTGATGCTTTGCCATATTTGTGTTAACTCAAATGACATTTTCAAACACTTGCCAAAAGGGCAAATCCTGAAAAGACCAGTGAAAAGCAAATTGTTGAAATATAAACTATACAAAGCATGCATACCTCTTAGCCAATATTTTTTCCTTTTTAGTTTTGTATACACCAAAGGAGAAATTTACAGAGGTCAAATAAAGGCTCTTTTGCAGTTAAGGAGAGGGGAGGGGGAGGAGAAGGGGAGAGGGAGGGACACACCACAAGCGTAAAACAAACTGGTGGCATTCTGTCAAGAAGGCAGGTAAGGCTCCAGAGGCCGGCGAATTGTGCATAAGTCAGCTGG
Organism: Macaca mulatta; assembly: GCF_049350105.2. Lineage (NCBI taxonomy): Eukaryota > Metazoa > Chordata > Mammalia > Primates > Cercopithecidae > Macaca > Macaca mulatta. Next base: position 162,076,438 of record NC_133408.1, on the reverse strand, counting down.
ACTCTCTAAAGTCTTCCAGAGCTGGGCTGTTTTCGCGCTTCTTGGCTTTTTCCTTTCATCCTAGCCCTGTGGCGGAGGAGTGCAGCAGCAGGGGGATTTTTTCGCTGTTGGGAAGTGGCAGGTAGGAAAAGGAATCTGATCCGGCCCAAAAGTCAGCAATTAAAGTCTTAACCGCGACCCATCTGTCGCGGTTAAGAGAACCTCCCCACCACCCTTTGCCCCAGCAAAGCCCTTCCCGTGCCCTTTGTCTGAGCAGGGGAAAGGAGGAGACTAGTTCTGCGGCCCCAACAGCAAAAGGCAAGAAAATTTCCAGCGCTGACCAATACTGAGTGTCTGCGCCCGGTCCAAGTACAACTCCGAAGCGCCTCTCGGGGGTGTGGTGCCTCTTCGATTGCTATGCCCAGGTGCTCTGCCCAGGTGCTATGCCCTGTGGCCCCAGCAAAAGGAAAGAACATCTGCAGCCTGGGCGAATCCAGAGTAGGTGCACCCAGGCCAAGGACGGTTCCAAAGCGCCGCCCTGGAGTGTAGTGCCTCTTTGCCCGCTCCCCCCGGGCGCTCTGCGCTTCTCTGCTGCATCAGTTGCCCCAGTCTGAAGCCACCTCGCGACCTGAAACGAGGCATTCCCAGGCCTAGCTGCTGAAGCTGGTCGTATTCAGCCAGACCTCTCCCCCATCTTGCCCCTTGGCTGTCCTCAACTTCCAGTAGGACTCACTCCCCCTCCCCCATTTCTTCAGCCCCTGAGTTTTCCCACCACCCACCCAGCGCCGCTGTTGTTTCTGTTAGACATCAGGCGCGTTCCCAGCCCAAGCTCTCTTCCTTTCCACTCCTCTTGGCTCTTGGGGCAAAGGCGGAACTGATTTTCGCGGAAAGCTAGAGAGGGGCGGAGGGGACCGGGTGGCTTGCCTGGCATGTGTTGAGAATAGGGTAGAGAGGAGGGAATACTTTGAGGTCAGTTTCCTTCGTTTAAGGTTCAGTTTCTTTTCTTTGAGTGAAATTGGACAGGGACTTAATAATCCCAGGGTTTCTAGTCCGCCGTTATCCAGCCTTCCGGGGCCCACCCTTTTCAGAGTTCTAGCAGAAGGACGCCCCCACTACACTTGGCCCAATACCTGACACCCGCCACCACCTGTTTCACAGCCACGTGGGGTTAACTCACCAGGCAGATGGCACCTTGAGCTGCTGCGGTCGGCCACTCACTTCAGGGTCCAGGCCCCACCGCCCTTTGCTTGCAGTTCTGTGCGCTCCCTTGGCCTCCTCACGCCAGGTCACAGCTGCCGCGTCTTCCAGCTCTGTGCAGCCCTCCGTGAGCGCCTAGCTCCGGGGTTCAGCTCTGCGTGATCGCCGGCTGGCAAGGGACTGCCGGGGAAGGTGCGCGCCGCAGCTTCCAGCGCGCTCCTGGACTGTCTTGCCTGAGCGGCGGGAACCCGCACAGTCTGAGCCGCAGCCTTAGGCGTCTTTCCGGAAACTTCCACACACTCCACCGCGCCGCCCCAAGAGTTTGGGCCAAGGCGCCACAGCCGGCGAGTTCTCGGCTGGGGGGCGTTGCACGGGAAATGGTCTCTACGCGCGCTCTTTGGGAGGCACAACTGTAGCTGTGGACACAACTCCGGCGCCGGCAAGTCTGTTTGATGCGCACAGACACCCAGGCTGCAGCCTGCGCTGCTTAGAGGAGTCTTGCAGACACCGGCAGCCGGGGTGGGGATTAATACATTCTGTTTCCCTTTTCCGCTCGGCATTCAGTATTTAAAATGCTCCGGGAGAGCTCTAGCTGAGCGCAGGTACTTAAGAAAGAAATGCTCTTTCCAGACTCTCAATGTAAACTCGGAAGCGTGTGCGCGCCCGCGTCTGTGTGTATCCTGGGTGGGGTCCGATCGAGTCAAGGTTTCTTGTGGTGTGACACCCGATTATACCTTGCAGCTCCTCAACTTTGTGGATGAAAGTGCGACTTTCCCAGGCCGATTGCCGTGGGCATTGCCTTTACAAAACCACAAACACTTAACAAGCCTCCCAAGGCTTTTAATTCTCAGGGGCGTTTTGGGAGGCCAGTTACCTGCTGGCGTCTTCTCAATGGTCCAGACTCAGTTCGGGCCGCGGAGACTCCGGGATTCCGGGAGCGGGCAACCCCGAGCCCTGGAGGAAGAAAGAGGTCTGCGGAGGTGCCACAGACCTGACCCCGGCCCACCCCGGCCCGGCCAGGCCCAGCGGAACCAAGCAGCGAAACCTCGGATTTCGCCGCCTAGGCTTCCTGGACGAGGCTTTCTGGAGCTTGGCGTTTGATAAATATAGCCTGGCGTTTGCCCCTGAATTAGACTCCGTTTCCTTATTTAGCCCTTGCACAATGATTTTAGATGATGTCACTTAGAGCTAAACGAGAAAATTGATCTCAGATTTGCTTGGCCTCTAAAGCCTGGTTAAGCAGATTGAGAATTAGACAGACAGAGGAAGCAAAAGGGGGGTGGGGGTGGGGGAGGGCGGAGGGTAGTGAAGTGTGCGCCGCAGAGTGTGCGCGCCGAGGGGAGGGCGCGCCAAGCGGGTGAATGCTCCCCCGCCTTTTCTGGGCGGGGAACCTCACTCACCAATGAAAAGTAGCTACTGACTGCAGAGGAAAAAAAAAAGTTTTCCTGTTGACTGTTGGAAGCGAATTGAGCAATTATCTAGTTTACCTTCTCCTCTTGGAAGTTAACGATTGGCGAGATCTTGGCTGCGTTATTGACACAACACTTTCTATTGATAGAAATAAGTAGTGATTGTCCCCGAGTCATTGGTGCGCCAAGAACTCTGCGATGGGCTGGCAGGAGTCCATTGGGCTGGGCAGGCAGGTTCGGCTGGTGATGCTGGGGAGGAGGAGGAGGAGGAGGCTACTGGTGGTGATGGTGCCCGTCCCCCTCTCCACAGGTCTGTGACAAGCAGGGAACAAGGCAACGGACGGCGCAGCCCAGCCCCGGCTGACGGACGCTGGCGACTCAGACATGGACAGTAGCTGCCACAACGCGACTACCAAAATGTTAGCGACTGCTCCAGCTCGGGGCAACATGATGAGCACGTCCAAACCCTTGGCTTTCTCCATTGAACGAATCATGGCGCGCACCCCCGAGCCCAAGGCCCTGCCAGTCCCCCACTTCCTGCAGGGAGCCTTACCCAAGGGGGAACCCAAGCACTCTCTGCATCTCAACTCGTCGATTCCCTGCATGATCCCTTTCGTGCCTGTGGCGTACGACCCGAGCCCCAAGGCAGGAGTGACGAGTTCCGAGCAGCGGAAGGCCAGTCTGGAGGCCCCGGCTGCGCCCGCGGCGGTGCCCTCGGCGCCGGCATTCAGCTGCAACGACCTGCTCAACTGCGCACTGAGTCTCAAGGGCGACCTGGCCCGCGACGCGCTGCCGCTGCAGCAGTACAAGCTGGTAAGGCCGCGTGTGGTCAACCACTCTTCATTCCACGCCATGGGCGCCTTGTGCTACCTGAACCGAGGTGACGGCCCGTGCCACCCGGCAGCCGGCGTGAACATCCACCCGGTGGCCTCCTACTTCCTCAGTTCCCCTTTGCACCCGCAGCCAAAAACGTATTTAGCCGAAAGGAATAAACTGGTGGTCCCGGCGGTGGAGAAATACCCTTCTGGAGTAGCGTTCAAAGACCTGTCCCAGGCTCAGCTGCAGCATTACATGAAAGAAAGCGCCCAGCTTCTGTCGGAAAAAATCGCGTTCAAAACCTCGGACTTCAGCCGAGGCTCTCCTAATGCCAAGCCCAAAGTTTTCACTTGCGAAGTGTGTGGAAAGGCAAGTACTATGCAAAACGGAGATCCCTTCCTTCCTTCCCTCCTTCCCTCCCTCCCTCGCTCCTCCTTTCCTTCCTCCCTTTTTAGTATTTTGGGGGTAATTATTTGTGTACGCTTTTTGTAAGATTCTCTTCCTCCTACCCTCCCTCTGCCCAGTTTGATTTCAAAGTTACTTGTTCGGCTAACCTGTTCTACGTGTGTTTAATTTTAAGGTCTTTAATGCGCACTATAACTTAACCCGTCACATGCCAGTGCACACAGGAGCCAGACCCTTCGTTTGCAAAGTGTGCGGAAAAGGTTTCAGGCAAGCAAGCACCCTGTGCAGGCACAAGATCATTCACACGCAGGTGTGTTCATCTGTCTCAATTTCACCTCGTTTGCTTCGGAACTGTTTGCAGAAAAACAGTTGATAAAGCCTTAGTCCTTAGGATAAGGTTCGTTTAGAAAGTGCTAGCTGAACAGGGGTGAATGCCATATATTGTTTGCTTTTGTTCTGCCTTGAAAGTGTTTAAGCATTACTGTGTTTTGAGCTTGCAAAACTTCACATAATTAGAAAATATCTAAATGTCTCTGCTTTTCCTTTCTCTTGCTTAGGAAAAACCTCACAAATGTAACCAGTGTGGCAAAGCATTTAATAGAAGTTCCACTTTAAACACTCATACCCGAATACATGCGGGCTACAAACCGTTTGTGTGTGAATTCTGTGGCAAAGGGTTTCATCAAAAAGGTATGGAAACCAGGAAATGTTGTCTCTCATGGTTAGTCTTACCAAAAGCGATACTTAATATTTTCGGGATGTTTTAGAAGACGATGTTTAAAGTGTAGTTATGTGGCACATTTGTTGCCATTCTAACCCCCTACCCGAAGTCTGATTAGTATTAGAGAAAGGCATGATTCATAAAACAATATTTTTTAACTGCATGCTCTGATTCTATGTAATTGGACTGATAAATGTGTATTAAAATTTAAAGGAAACGGCATCACTGTTGATGCGATGTTTGAAAATAAACTTGGGGAGACAAGTGCAGGCACGGATAGCAGCCCTGCACTGGTTGTGGGACCCGTAGCGGTTCTTCTGCTTGCCTGGCGCTACCTTAGACGTGTCTGCTCCTCCTTTTTTAGGGTTTTTTTTTTTTTTCCCCCAGAACCACATCTCTGTCATTTGTGTGTTTCAGGGAATTACAAAAACCACAAGTTGACCCACAGCGGGGAGAAGCAGTTCAAGTGCAATATCTGCAACAAGGCTTTCCACCAGGTTTACAACCTCACTTTCCACATGCACACCCACAACGACAAGAAGCCTTTCACCTGCCCCACGTGCGGCAAGGGTTTCTGCAGGAACTTTGACCTCAAGAAGCATGTCCGCAAGCTGCACGACAGCAGCCTGGGGCTGGCCCGCACGCCAGCTGGCGAACCAGGCACTGAACCGCCGCCCCCGCTACAGCAGCAGCCGCCGGTGACGCTGCCTCCTCTGCAGGCGCCGCTGCCAACTCCGGGGCCCCTGCAGCCCGGGCTCCACCAGGGCCACCAGTGATCGAGGCCAGGGTTCCTTCCAGCCTCGGCCGGGCCCCCACGCTGAGGCAGCGGCAGACTAGAGCTCTTGGTCCGAGTTCGTCTGCAGACCCTGGGGCATGTTGGGCCCCACACTTTAGGGCCAAACAGAAGCCTCTGCATCCCTTGGCCTTTCACCTCTTGCATGCACCTGCTAAATGGTTTTGTGTATTATATTCTATATAGGCACTAACAATTATGAAAAACTTGGAGGGCTTTGTTTGTTTTCTGTTTTTCTTTCTTTTTTTTTTTAATTTGGAAAGACTTTTCATCTTGGGTGAAGAGATGGTGTTTGTTTTGTTTTGTTTTGTTTAAACAAATTTCTGCTATATTTATTGAGATCTGTATTATTCTACCCGGGAATGCTGCATCATTTTAATTTTATTATTGTATATATTTCCATTGTGTTGATTCTCCCGTCTCAAGATGTCTGCAGGATGTTTATCATTTCCTTCTTTCCTGAAGTAACGAAACACTGTGTGTATGTCATATATACACGCATAGATGTGTGCGCCCATAGGGGTATATTCCACATTCGTGAGCACACACACATACACATTAGATAAGAGTGGTTCATTATGGATGATTTTGAATTTTGGTTTTGATTATTGCACGTGAAAATTGATTCATTGACTGTTGGAAATAAATACTTGGAACATGCTTATTTAATCAACGAACTTTAGGGCTCTGTTCATACTATTCAGCTAAAGATTCCTGACTGTGACCCCCTCATCCATCCTCCTTTTTAAAATCTAAAACCCTGGATTAGTAATACTTAATGTTTTCGTCTGAAAATCTATCAAGTGCAAATAGTTTCTTCTAAATGGTTACACCTTTGGATAAAGTTATGAAATCTGGTAAATTTCAGAAGCAGAAGACATGGAGTTTTCTAACAGAAACACAAATTTTGGCTTGGACCACCTGATATGTTCGCAGTGCACAGTTAAACAGGAACAACATATCCAGTAGCTGTATGCAATGTACATCTCCTCAAACGCATTACAATCATAGATAGACAGGTGTCTATTGTTTGCATCCTGAAGGCACATACTGACTTATACACAGCTGGCAAAGGGAGCCTCTGTGTTTTTACATGTGTATATATGTTTATAGACGAATATACTTCCATTCAAGGAGGAAACATGGATGAAAACCAAACTGTGGCGGGTGCCAGGTCCTTGAAATGCTTCAAGTGTTAATCAGCGGCTCCGCTGTGAGCTCGGGCTCTGGTGTTTCTAACCGCAAGTCTCTCCCGTTTTCTTGCCAAAACAGTGAAACAACCGCTAAAGACTTTAATTAAGAGGGGTAATTAGTTCAGATTTATCAAAGCCGGGTTGTTATACTATTAGCTGCTCAGTAGAAGCTGCCAGACAAACTCACAGCCCAGCACAGTAGTGCTACTGCAACGGGGCCACATCCTGGGAGGGCGACTGGGGGGAGCGGGCCCCGGGGTCTCCGTCTCGCCGCCTCGGACTCCACCACCCCGCCAGGACCGGGGCCAGCGCGGCCAGCCCCGCAGGCCTCAGGTGCATCTTGGCCCCTCCCCCGGCCCACGCTCTCCCTCCAGGGCTGCTGATGTGGAGAATCCACCATCGGTCCACACCGCGGGCCCAGGTTCTACGGAGTCCGGGGGTCTCCTTTCTGCACTCACCGTAGCGCGGCCTCACAAGCTCCGGGACCGCCCCGGCAGTTGCGGGGAAGAAACTTAAATCTGTGGCCCCGCCTCACTTCTGTGCGTCCTGCGGCGCCCAGGAAAAGGCTGCGCAGAACGACGAAAGGCGAGACCGAGACCGGAGATGTGCAGGGGACACTGCCGGGGCGCGGCGGCTGACACCCGAACTCACATTTCATGGCGGGGAAAGACTGACGGCTCCGGTCACCGAGAGAGGGTGACCTGAGTGCTTTTCGACGGCCTAGGAAGCAGGGAGATTACTAACAGCCCCCGTGGGGCGATGGCGGAAGGGTGGGTGAGCGGACTCCGCGGGGACCCTCACGCCGAGTCCGGCCTGAGCCCCTTCCGGGTTGTGGAGAGACGTTGGGGGAATCTAGAGAGCACGGACCTGGTGTGGCTGGGAAGGTCCCCAGAACAGGGAAGTCCTGACACTTCCTGCAGACGTCGGGTCCAGACCTTTCTCAACACTTGTGCCAGGACGCACGCCCTTTGGACACTGGGGACAAGTTCCAGCCCAGCCATTATTAGATCGAATCCCGATGTTTCTCCTTTCCTGACCTCCTCACGCCCCGACCTTGTCCACTGTTGAGGCCAAATCCCTGTTAGATTTGACTTCGGAAAGCGATGGAGGTCTTGGAATTCCATAGTTGGCTGGATTCCGAATCCATCCGGCCCTAAGTAGCTCCATCTCTCACAGAGTATCACAGCCGATTTGATAATCTTGTCCCAGGCTCTGGCCACATTCCGTGACAGCTGCCTGTGCCTCCGAAGGAGTTTTGAGAGATGCTGCAGAGTTTATGTATCACCCTTTCCAAAGTAGCTTAGTTGGACCTTTAAAGCATTCGGTTTGAGTAAATGAGAATGAGATCAGGAGTCATTATAATTTGGAACCTGCACATTTCAGTGAAAAAGCAGGAAATGGCCTTTGCTTCTTGAACTTGTCAATACATATTTGAACTTATTCTCAAAACCCAGGGTGTAGATTCTTCTAGACATTCGAGATGACACGATCTTACTAGTGGAAAGCAAAATGAATATTATTGAGGAACATTACTCAACCATTAAATACCCCAGGCCAGCACACTTTGACATATTGAGGGTGGGGGTACTCTTCTATGGAATAATATAATTGGTTTATTTCAATCCAGAAAGAAAGAGAGAAAAGAGGGAGAAGGACAGAAGAGAGGGAGGGAGGGAGGGAGGGAGGGAGAGAGAGAGAGAGAGAGAGAGAGAGAGAGAGAGAGAGAGAGAGGAGGATGAGAGGAGAGGAGAGGAGAGAAGAAAGCCTGAGAAGAAAAGAAGATAAGAAGGAATAGAATAAGAGAAGGGAAGAAACAGAAAAAATCGAGAATCAGTTATTGTGTATTCCACATTGTAATGTGGAATGACTTCGTTATAAGGTCTGATCTGGGATGGTGCAATAGTTCCAGTGAAGGCAGGCACAAGGAAATTATTGTCTGATAACATGTTTGAGCAGCTTGGAGTGTTGGTGATTAAGTAGAGGAGGCCAAAAGGAAATTCTCTAACATAAAGCACTCAAGAGAACTACTTTTCAGGAGGTAAATTATCAATGAACTTTGATTATGATAAAGCTGTTAGAGCTTACATCAAGGAGAATCTTCTTAAAGCGAGTATAAGCTTAGGGATTAAGTTTATAGGAGAAAAAAATTGATGGAGTGGAACACTTAGCTAATAGTCAGGGAAAGACCTTACAATTATCTCCCCTCAACTAATACTGAAAGGTGATTTCTTCCTTCAATTATCTAACCTCTGCATGTGTGTATGTCTCTGTGTGTGCATGTCTCTGTGTTACATGTGTCTTATATAGATTTTTATGCTTGCTCATGAAACAGCTTCCCTAAAAGTATGAATTGAAACTTGGTTTTGTCCCAGTCCACCTTCTTTTGATCAGACATTAGCCAGCAAACTCTCTCATGTTTAGGAGGAAGAGAGGCCACTGTCCAGATTATCTGCCGAGGGAAATGGTTTACCTTCAGCTCCCTCTTTCGGAATTAACTTTTGGTATAAGGAACATGGCCTTCCTCTGGAAAGGGCAGCAGAGACTAATTTTAAAAACTTAGTGATTCACTGAGACCTTATATTTAGTTCAGTTTCGGAAATCAGAACATAGAACAGAATTCACATTGTAAGTAAGTAGTGATTTCCCATCTTTTTTTTTTTTTTTTTTGAGACAATGTCTTGCTATGTCACCCAGGCTGATGTGCAATGGCACACTCATGATTCATTGCAGCCTCTACCTCTGATGCTCAAGCGATCCTCCTGCCTCAGCCTCCCAAGTAACTGGGACCACAGGTGCACGCCACCATGCCCAGCTAATTTTTGCATTTTTGGTAGAGACAAGATTTTGCCATGTTGCCTAGGCTAGTCTCGAACTCCTTGGCTCAAGTGATACTCTTGCCCCACCTCCCAAAATGCTGGGATTACAGGCATGTTACATGTGTCTTACCACACCCAGCCAAATTCCTATTTTATTTTAACAAGGACTCAAATCCTGATTTCCAAAAATCCCTTCCAAAGGTAACAATTTGTTTAGATTTCCCAAATTTTAGTTTAAGAGCAAGTTATTATGCAAGAGTAAGACTAAGATGTCAATTTTTAGTAGTAAATAAAAGCATTGCATATGGGACTCATCAAAGCAGTTACTTGTTAGTGATGTTTGAAGCTTAGTGAGTTTCTTGTGGAACTTTGCTCCTCTCCAAGTATGGAAGAAATTAATCTACAAGATGCAGTGAAGTCATAATTCTCAGAATCTGTGCATCCTGTTTGATAGATTCCCCCTCATCAATATCAGAAATCCTAATTTTGCTAGAACTGGTAGCAACTCAGAATTAACTAAAGTATAACTGTAGTGGATATATTTCACCTTGTAAAATATTTATTGTAACACATGCAACATAAAATACAATGATCTCAAATTCAAAATTGGAGCAGAAACAAAAATATTTTCTTTTTCACTTTATAAACTCATGTACTGGGTAAATCTGTTATTCATGAAGTTTATGATTTTAAGGGCCCACAATGTATTGTTGTTACCAAACAGAGTGCATTTTTAAAAGCATTAAAATTAAAACCAACCTAAATTTCAGTGGGTAAGAATATGAAGTTGTTGGCTGTTGAGATAAAAAGTAATTTTGAACCCAACAAAACATTGTCTTTTTGCTATATTTTTGCTAAAGCCACAGATTACTCTCACACACAAAGTTATTTGTGTCCATTAGGTTAATTTAAATCTGAAGAAAAAAATGTATTTGTGAGTAGAAAATATCTGGTTATGAATTTCATTGCTGGCCGGGTATGGTGGCTCACGCCTGTAATCCCAGCACTTTGGGAGGCCAAGGCAGGTGGATCACCTGAGGTCAGGAATTCAAGACAAGCCTGGCCAACATGGTGAAACCCCGTCTCTACTAAAAATACAAAACATTAGACATGTGTGGTGGCAGACACCAGCTACTTGGGAGGCTGAGGCAGGGGAATTGCTTGAACCCCAGAGGCAGAGGTTGTAGTGAGCTGATATCGCACCTTTGCACTCCAGCCTGGACAACAAGAACAAAGCTCCAACTAAAAAAAAAAAAAAAAAAAAACAAGAATTTAATTGTTTCTGGAAATTAATGCATGCATGTGTCCATTTCAGCTTCAGGACAAACTAAAGACAAATAATGATATACTAATCAAAACACTGGTTATTGTTATAATTTTGGTGGTAAAGCAATTGCCAGTTCAAGGTAGCCTAGGTTATCTCACTCCATGCAAAAGCAAAGAGGATGCCTAGCATTTAAATGACGTTGATATGAAAACCTACCTCTGCTATTGTAATTTTCTCCATACATTGTTACATATTACCTATAATGAACTTGGAGAAAAAGTCAAAATTCATCATGTAATTGAATGAGTATAAAGTTATTACAAATCATTATGCACAGTTTCTGTTCAAGACTGACATTGGTGTTAAATGAAATCATGTCACTGTTGGTCTTATAGAGATTAAGTTACACTAAGTGAAGATTAAATAAAATTCTACCAATACAGGTCTCTAGGGTTAATATTTTCCTGTCAAACAAACAAATGTTGCTCCTGGGTATAAAGGTGTGGGAATGGAGAAAGAAAGCAGGAGGTATCAGTTTCTAACTGGAGCTAGAAATCTATCACAAAATGTTGAGCAGAGCATCAGTTTGATTTAACTTTGTTCTTCTTAGTAGGAATAATGAAGACTTTTTTTGTCTGAGAAATCTGAAAGTTTAGATCAATGCATGACTCTCTAGTTACAATAACAAAGTGAAGTCTTTTGACAAGCCACAACAGAAATGTAACTTATCAATTAAATATGATAAATATAACCAAATCTGGAGTGTGTGTCTTAGTTAGTTCAGACTGTTGTAATAAAATATCATAGACTGGGTGACTTAAACAGCTGAAATTTATTTTCTCACTGTTCTGGAGGCTGGAAATCTCAGATCGGGATACCAGCATGGTCTTGTTCTGGTGAGAGCTCTCTTTCTGGTTTGCAGATCTACCTTCCTGCTGTGCATTCACATGACCTCTTCTTGTGCCTCCCTGGGAGAGAGAGAGAAAGCAAGCTCTCGATTGTATGTTCTTATAAGGGCACTAATCCCATCCAAGTCTCCACCCTCACAACCTCATCTACCTCTATTTGCCTCCCAGAGACCCTATCTCCAAACACCATCCCCATATTCAGGGTTAGGGTATCAACAAATGAATTTTGCGGGGACACAAACATTCAGTACATAGCAATGGGGTGCAATATTCTAAAAGTGTACCTTGTTTATACAAAGCTCTTAATAAAAGTGGACTTACATTTTTAAAATTTCAGCAAAAACTACATTTTGGGAATCTCTAAAGGATAAACAACCCAGCAACCCAGTTTCTTCAACAAATAATTGTAAGGGAAATAGAGAAGTAGAGGCATAGAGAAAGGAAGAGAGAGAGAGAGAGAACAAGGAAACCTATTTTCAAAAAGACTTAAAAAACAGAATAACCAGTTATTACATGTGAATCTTATTTTAATCCCAATGCAATGAATAAACCGTGAAAATAAAAGTCACATATTACATCTAAAATTACTGGGAATTTGAACACTGGGCATTTAATGAAATTAAGGAATTGTGCTTACTTTTTAAGATGTGTAAAAGGTATCATGCTTGTGTCTTAAAATAGTTTTTTTAGAGCTCTGTATTCTGTTATTTAAATGTAAAATGATAAGATGTCTGGGATTTGTTTAAAAATAATATTGGAGAAGGGGAATGGGTATACATATAGATCAGGTGAGAGCTATAACATCAATCTTTTGATAATCATTAAAGCTGGATGATGATAAGGATTGTATTATACATTCTGAATACTTTCAAGTCTTACATTTCATACAACAAAAAGTTTTAAACAACTCTTTCAGTGAATTGTACCATGTCACAAAACATTTTTCCCTAAACACTCATAACCCTATAACCCTGAAGCATTACTTGTATTTTTTACATTTTTCTTTAGTCTGATTTCAGGACTAATACCATTACTGTATAGAGCTTTGAACATTTGTGAAAATGTCTAAAAATTAAGTAAAATAAGATATATGGAAATATTTGAAATGGGAAAGGAGGTAGAGACAGGAAAGATGCCTTTCAGTAATTATCAGTTAATGATAAAAAGGAAGAGACCAATGGATCTGTTACTCTTGTGAGAGGAAGGGAAAATTGAGGGCTAATGACAATAGAAAAATTATATTTATTAAAGCTATTTCAGATAGTGAGGAAGACACATATATAGGTCCACCCTATAAATATGTATAGGGTTGCAACTGTCATCTACCTAATAGAGACCAGGGAATTTGCTAACATTTCTTAAATGTATAGGATTGTCCCATATAATAAAGAATGTTCTGGACCAAAATGTCAATAGTGCCAAGATTGAGAAATCCTTACTTAAAGCTTCTAGTTTCCAGGGCAGGTTCTAATAGGGTCAGTTTGGCCTCTTTATCTGACCTATTCATCTGAGTATTAATTCATGGTCCACTCAATTGTGGCCAGAGCATCAATTTAGGTTTCTAGTGACCTGTCTTAACGTTTATGGATTTTTTTTCTTCTTCATTGTCCAATATGCTATCAGAGACATCCAGTAAAATTTCAGGTTTATTTTTCAGTTCTATAATTTTCATTTGTTCTTGTTTTATAGTGTCTGTTTATTTCCCTGCTGAGATTACCCATATTTTTACTCATGTCCCATTTTTTTTTTAATTATTGAAGACTTTTATAACAGCTGTTATAATGTCCTTGCCTGCTAATCCTGACATCTTTGTCAGATTGGGATCTCTTTAAATTGCTTATTTGTTCTCCAAATTATATGTCACCTTGTCTTGCTTCTTTATAATTCTATTAAATTTTATTGTATGCTAGATATAATAGATTTTATATTATTGGGAGTCCAGATTTTTATGATGACAGTTCTGCACAGTCCATTATTAAATACCTGAAACAGATGCTTCATATATGTTGCCTAGTTTTACAGTTTTTTGTTTGTTTGTTTGTTTTACACTGGAAAGGTATCTCTAATAGCCCTTACTTCATTATTGTAGGAACAGCATGTTTAGATAAGTTTCTTCCAAAGCACTTGGTGTAAACCATGAAAACTATGCCTAGAAAGAGCTATATGGATTGTTTTTCTCAGGAAGGGTCAGTGACAAGGCAGGCAACTGGACAGTCATGAACTAGTTACCTTTACAAAAAGTATACAAATTTTAATGTATGTTTTAAATGTTAATATTTGAAGAACATTTAACTCTTCTTTTTTAACGTTGCCTAACTTGTTTAGCTATAACCCCGTGTCTGGAACAGTGTTTGCCACATAGCAGGTGCTTAATCATTGTTGAACTTATACTGGATCATCAGCATGAGTGTGACTATTGATGGAAGGAAACAGAGTCAAGTAGCTTTGAAAAGGTTTAAATTTATTTTATAAACAGTTAATGATAATATAACATTTGCATGTTGTTTTATAAATAAATCAAGATTATTACATATTTTATATATATTATAATCATATATGTGTGTGTGTATACACACACACACACACACACAAACAACAGAGAGTTATTTTTTTTGTAGTTCTGAGGGTGAAAGTCCAAGATCAACGCGCTGACAGATTTAGTTCCTGGTGAGGACTCTCTTTCTGGCTTGCAAATCTCCACCTTCTCACTGTGTGCTCACATGGCCTTTCCTTAGTGGTTGCAAAATTAAATTAAGGTGTCCATCAGACTGAGTTTCTTCTGGAGACTCTAGGGAAGAAATGTTGTTTTGTCCAGCATTGAGAGGCCACCTGCAGTACTTGCCTCATGGTCACATTCTTGTTTTATATGTTTTAAGCTTTTATATATATGATCTTATTTGTTTATCTTTTAAAAATTACGAGTTAGAAAGACCATGTTTAACAGCATCATTTTACAGTTGAGAATTTTGAGGATTTTAGAGGTAAAGAGACATGCTCAAAGTCACCCAGCAGTCAGAAGACAGAACTAGAAGACAGAACTAAAAGGCAGAAGACTGGACCGTGGTGACTCCAAGACAAAGACACTTTAAGCTATTATAACAGAGAAATATTGGAGTCAGCAAGCCCTGACAGTTAATGTCCTGGTAAACTAAAGGAGTATGGCTTGTGAGAGCCAGGACCAGAACCAGGCATGGCTCTACTTTATAATAACGATAAGCCAATGGGGGCTGTTTTTTTTTAATATCCCCACAATCAGAAATAAATTACACTCTTAAAATTCACAATTTTATATTGAATATAAGAAGGAACTTCTGATTGTTAAAAAAAAAAAAAAGATTTTACAGTTGGATGCATTGGCATGACCTTGTAATTCCAGCTACTTAGGAGGTTGAGGAAGGAGAACCTCTTGAGCCCAGGAATTTGAGATCAACCTGGGCAATACAGTGAGATTCCCATCTCAAAAACTTAAATAATTAAATTATATTAAATTAAATGATTCTACAGTAATACAATTAGGAAAGTTACAGAGTTTTTATGGCTAATGGTAGACAATGGAGTACTATATGATTCAGTTGGTTGGGCACTCTTTGTCTTTGAGACAATTTACATTTCTTTAAGGCATTTATATAATCAATATATCAAATGTAGCATATAAAAAGGTGGAAAAGTAGTATGCTTAAAAAAGAAATAGCTTCAAGTAAGGACTATCCTTAATGTCACACAAAGTAATTGGCAGAAAATGCTAAATTCTACTGGATAATCCTTGGTGCATCTTAATACATAGCTATACAGTTCAAATACATGTATATTCAATTAAGTACTGATATTTTACAGGGTGAGTTTAAAATATTACATGAGAAATTAAATAAATTTCAAGTATGTAGTACACTGTTTCAGTCTTCATCACAGAACTTAAAGGACATCTAGAATGGAAGCTTGAAAGAAAAATTTCAGAAGTACTAAGAAAGCTAAATCAATTGGTCAACAAAAATGTGTTGCGTGCATTATGAGACAGGACTTGCACTAAATGCTAATGCAATAGTAATACAATAAAGAACATTGTCTATGCTTTGATGGATCTCAACTATAATGTACTTAATAATAAATACCTAATAAATAATTATAAGCATAGAAAATAGTATGGAAAAGTAGTAAGAGTTTCTGAAAGGAGGATCTAATAAAGTCAGAGTGAAAGAGGTGGGTGTTTGTAAAAGTTGTCCTGAGGAAGTGATTTTAACAGGAATATTTTTACCACCATCTGTATCTTTCTTGTATATAAGCCGTTTTTTTCAATAAAAGACTTAAATCTTAGGGAAGAGAAGAAAATATATTTCTTGAACAATAAGATTATCTTTGTATTTTTACTGTACCTTGAGTCTCAGAGTTAGTCTTTAGGATCTATAGTTAGATGTCTTAAAATCTAGACTTTGTAAGGAAAAAATATTTTTTATTAATCTCAAAAGTCATATTTGGTCCTGCTGAATATCCTGAGATAGTTTCAAATATTAGTACCAAACACATAAGATACAAATACAATTATGTTTATAAATTCATCTGTTTGGCTTGTGTGAAAGAAAAGTCAATTTTGGAAAATGATACTTGAATCATGCAACTTAATCAGGGGATGATTCCAATTTTAACTGTTGTCCTAGTTACGGTTTCTTCTGGGTAATTAAACATATCCCATGGGCCTGGCATACTGTTATCAATTTGGAAAATGTTCCTTTTCTTTGGTGATGGTGAGTAAAGATTGCCTGACAACATTTGCTTTTACTTGGCAGGGGTAGCAATACACTTTCCTCCTCTTACCACAGAGCTATGTGAATTCTCATGATGTCTGCACAATTTATACTGCACAACGTTCACTTCAAATTATAAAATGGCAGTATAGAAATAAACTGACTTCACTCCCTGCTCCAAATTGAAAAACAAAACAACAACAACAACAACAACAAAAATACAGCATCAAGATTATTACCAGCAATATTCCAGAACTCAAATATGAGAAGGCAGCAGTTCCCAGGGCCACAGAGAAGTGAAACACTCCCAACAGCTTGTAAGAGAATTGGATTTTCATATCTGTGATGCCCCTCCCCTCAATCTGTCCAGCACCAAACTCATGGAAAATTAATGTGGGAAAAAGTAATATGGAGGTGGACACTCAGCTTTCCCATCATCTTGGGCTACCTGGCAGGAGACCTGTTCCTAACTTAGCCCATAGGCAGCATTGGAAGTGTCTGAAGGAAGAAGTATCCTTGAGGACAACCAGAAACAAAGGGGAGAGGTGAGACTACTATCCCTAGCCCTGGAAATTCTGCTCTATAACCCAACAAAAGGAGATTCCAAATCAGAGTGGCTGTTCAGCAGCACAAGCTGTAGGAGGTTCATTTGACAGGTCCCTTGAGCATAAACCCCTAGCTAGCCTTCCCACATTGCCGGGCTATCCCCGCTTTGGACTTATCCCATGTGGAATGGGTGGTACTCTGAGCTTTAACTAGAGCTGAGGCAAACCTGGGCTTAAGGTGCCATCTAGTGCCAAAAAGGAGACAATGTCCAAGTGTGAAAAAAATAAAGAAAATCAACACATAAATTACAAAGAATCTCTGTGCAAGCATATCCAATAAAAACCAAAACAAGCCAGACAGAGAAGATGGATAAGTAATTCATATTTCAATGTGAAAAAATAAACATACATCCACAGGAAACAATAGTAGACAGGGAACCATAACATCCCCAAATGGAAAAAGCATGGAACAGTCACTGACACTAACAAAACTGTGATATGTGAACTCTCTAAGTAATCAAAATAACAGCTTTAAGGAAACTCTGTGATCTCCAAGATAACACAAAAAGCAATTAAGAAATTTATCCAGGAAATTTAGCATAGGGATTAAAAATTTAAAAAAATCAAACAGAAACCTTGGAACTGAGAAATACATTTGCTAAATTGAAAAAGGTAATAGAGGCTCTCAACATCAGAATGAGTCAGAGAAAAGGAACAAGTGAGGTCAAAGACTAGCTATTTGAAAATACGTAGAGTTGGAAAAAAATAATAAAAAGGAAGACCAGACGCATTTCACAAGAAAGGCTAAGGGAAACTTTTTTTAAATCTGAACAAAGAAAATCACTGATGTGCAAAAATAAAACATTTGAAGGCATATAAAACCCACTGGTAAAATTAAGTACATAGACAAACCCAGACTACTTTAATACTGTAATTGTGGTATGCAGTCCACTCATAGTTAAAAGTATGAAGCTCAATAGGCAAATCTATCAAAAACAAAAATAGCTATAGCAAACTTTTAAGAGAGAGGCAGTATGAAAATATGTACATAGAGACATCTAATCGAAATACAGGGGCAGGAATTAATGTGTAATTTTTAAAAAATTATTTTTGTCATCTAAAATAAGTTGTCATCTATTTAAAATAACTCTCTCTCTCTCTCTATATATATATATGTATATATATTATTTGTAAACCTCATAGTAACCACAGTGCAAAATCCTATAGCAGATTCCCTAAAAATAAAAAGCAACAAACAAAAACACACTAACAAAGAAAATCACCTTATCACAAAGGAAGAAAGGAAGAGAGGAGTTAAAACAACCAGAAAACAAGCAACACAATGTCAGTAGTAAGATCTTACTTATTAATAATGCTGAATGTAAATGGTCTCATTTCTTGAATTAAAAGGCATACAGTGGCTGAATAGATAAAGAAACAAGACCCAACTATATGCTCCCTCAAGAAACTTCCTTCACCTATAAAGACACATATAGTCTGAAAGTGAAATAGTAGAAAAGGTCATTTAATGTAACTGTAAATCAAAAAAGCAGAAGTAACTATAACTTGGATAAAATAGACTACAAATAAAAGACTTTAAAAAGAGACAAAGAGTGTCACTATTTAATGATAAAGGGATCAATTCAGCAAGAGGGTATAACAGTTAAAAATAGCTATACATCCAACATTGGAGCTCCCAAGGATATAAACAAAGCATTAATAGATCTAAAAGGAGGCCAGGCACAGTGGCTCATGCCTATAATCCCAACGCTTTGGGAGGCCAAGGCAAGTGGATCAATAGTGAAACCCCATCTCTACTAAAAATACAAAAATTAGACAGGAATAGTGATGGGTGCCTGTAATCCCAGCTACTCGGGAGGCTGAGGCAGGAGAATTGCTTGAACCCATGAGACAGAGGTTGCATTGAGCTGAGACCATGCCATCGCACTCCAGCCTGGGCAACAGAGCAAGACTGCATCTCGAAAAAAAAAATAAATAAAAAAAAAAAAAAAGAAAGAGTTTGAAGAGGACACAAACAAATGGAAAGATCTCTCATGCTCATGAATTGGAATAATATTGTTAAAATGATAATACTTCCCAAGGAAATATACAGATTCAATGTAATCCCTATCAAAATGCCAATTACATTTTTCACAAAATAGAAAAACAATCCTAAAATTTATATGGAATCACACAAGATCAAAATAGACAAAGCAATCCTGAGCAAAAAGAACATAGTTGGAGGTATCACACTACTTGCACTCCCAAGCTTATTGCAGCATTATTCACAATACCCAAAATGTGGAATTAACCTAAGTGCCTGTCAATGGATGAATGGATAAATAAAATGTGGTAATAATACATGATATAATAATATTCAGCCATAAAAATAGTGAAACTTTTCATTGCAGCAACAAGGATGGAACTGGATGTTATTATGTTAACTGAAACAAGCTAAGCACAGAAAGACAAATATCACATATTCTCATTCATACGTAGTAAGTAAAAAAGTGAATCTCATGGAGATAGCGAGTAGACTTGTGGTTACTAGAGGACAAGGAGGGTAGCAGGGAGCAGGAAATAAAGGAAGATTGAATAATGTGTGGAAATGTACAGTTTGACAAAAGAAATAATACCTAGTGTTTGATAGATGAGTAAATTGAATGTAGCTTACAATAATCTATTTTACATTTCAAAGTAGATGAAAGAATAATTTGAACATTTCCAGCATAAAAAAGACAAATATTTAAGATTATGGATATCTCAATTACACTAATTTCATCTTTACAAATTACATAAATGTATTAACTTATCACATGTACCCAGAAAACACATGCATCTATTATGTATAAATAAAAAATAGGCTGGGCACAGTGGCTCACACCTGTAATTCTAGCACTTTGGGAGGCTGAGGTATCACAGAACTTAAAGGGAAAAAAAGGAACTTGTTATCAAAAAAAAAAAAAAGAAGAAAAAAAAAGTGAAAATGCTGCCCAAGATGCAGTGTGCTGAAGCGGTAACTAATGCACAGTCAATCTGTTTCACACTAACACCAGTTAGAAGTGAACCCCTGAAGCATTATAATCCCAAGTAGACAAAAACCTTCAGATACAGTGGATAAGGGAAATTCTCTTTTTAAAAAGAAACTTTGAGTAATATATCTGATGCCCACTTGAAGGAACAAAGGCAAGAAGTATGTATCTACATTTATTCACAAGATACAGCTAATTATTTGCCTACATGGTCAAGGACTGAAATAGAACATGATCGGAAAAATTGTGAAAAGAAGACCTAGAAAACAGAATGGTAAAATGGACATTTCTTAATGGGCCCAGCATGTTAGGATATTTATGTCCCAGATGAGTGGTCACTAATGGGTATCAACTCGGATGAAATCTTTTGATTATTAGGTGAACAAGATAACTTGCTCTGGGGTTATCAATCAATCTCTCTCCCTAGCTGTGATGGTTAATGCTGAGTGTCAACTTGATTTGATTGAAGGATGCAAAGTATTGATTCTGGGTGTGTCTGTGAGGATATTGCCAAAGAAGATTAACATTGGAGTCAGTGGGCTGAGAAAGGCAGGCTCACCCTTAATCTGAGTAGGCACAATCCAATCAGCTGCCAGCATTGCCAAAATAAAAAGCAGGCAGAAGAGTGTGAAAAGACTAGACTGGCTTAGCCTCCCACACTACATTTTTCTCCATGCTAGGTGCTTCCTACCCTCAAATGTAGGACTCCAGGTTCTTCAGGTTTGGGACTCAAACTGGCTTCCTTGCTCCTCAGCTTGTAGATAGATAGAATAGGCATAGAATTTGGGATCTGCCATTTTTGAGGAGAAGATAAAGTCAGTTTAGTTTGTATGAGCAATTATTGTATTATGTTAGACAGGAGAATGTTGTAGTTTCTTGGAAGTTCATGTCAAAAATTGTGTATAGACGCTGACTATTCAAATGGAGTAGACCCTGCTGGATGTTGTCCATGGCACTTGACATCTGTTTCCATCCTCTTTCCACTGTAGTGCAGGTGACATAAGCTAAGGACATTTCTGAGATGTGTTTGCTGCCAGAGTATACATGTAATTTAGGTTCTACCAATGAAGTATATCTGAGTGAGACATGGAAAACAGAAAGAATTGGAAAGCCATTCTTCTTAAAGTAATTGTAGCTGACAGGCAGACTTGCAGATATGAATCTTTTTATCTCTCAACTTCATGCATGACTGTCTAGTTGCTGTTGATATATGTATTGGTGGTATAATGTTGGCAATCATTCTAGCAGAATTGGCTTTAAGATGAGTTTAAGCCTAGTGCTACCCCAATATCTTCTGCTCTATCAGCTCTTCTAATAAATTGAAAAATATCTTTCCACTTTAATCCCTGCCTACTGGAAATATCTAAAGCATTTTTCTTTCCTGTATTGAAATCAGTGTAATATCGATACAGTTATGGGCCATATAATGATATTTTGGCTAGTGATGGACACCATGTATTATGTGGTCCCATAAGATTATAATACTGTATTTTTACTGTATCTTTTCTATGTTTAGATACACAAATGCTGGCCATTACATTATAATTGCCTACAATATTCAGTTCAGTAACATGCTGTACATGCTTTTAGCCTAGGAGCAATAGACTATACGATAGCCTAGGTGTGTAGTAGGCTATATCATCTAGGTTTCTGTAAGTACACTCTATGATATTCACACAATGATGAAATTGTGCATTTTGCACATCATTCAGTGACAGATGATTGTATTGGGATAGACAAATAGAAAAATGGAACAGGAAAGAGAGTCCATGAATGAAACCTCATATGTAAATAAACTTGATTTATATAAGAACTGGCACTGCAGAAGACTAGCAAAGAAAAGAAAGACCATTCAACAATAATGCTGAGTCAAGATGTTAACATGTGGAAAAAATAAAATTGGATCCTTACTTCAGACCACACATAAAAACTGTGTGGATGATGAATCAAAGACGTATATGTGAAAGGAAATATATTACAATGTTTAAAATATATTTTTCTATTGTTTCTTTAAGACTTTGGAATAAGAGTTCATTAACAAATAAATATATATTGCTGAAAATAGAAAGGAAAAGTTTGATAAATTCTATTACATTAAAACTAAGAACTTAAGCTTATCAGAAAATACAATAGGAAGCAAACATACTATATATTTGAAGAAGGTATTTGCAACACATAACAGCTAAAACAATACATATAATGGTCTAATAGTAACCAACATATATAAAGAAGCCTATATATAAAAAATTGACAAGAAAACTAATAGAAAAGTGAGTAAACATTTGAAAAGGAATTACACAGAAGAGAAAATAATAAAAGGCCCATATACATGTGAAAAATGCCTAACCTTCTTAGCAATGATCAAAATATGAATTATCACCATAGTGAGATCCAATTTCATACCAAACCACCTGGAAAAATTAAAATTGTTAGAATAGCAAGGGTGGTGAATATTCAGATCATCCGCAACACTATAACCTCCCAATGAGAAAGTTATCTATTTATCACTTTAGAAACATTTTGTCATTTTCTGGTAATTTTGCCTGTACACATTCTCTATCATCTAGATATTCCTTTATTAGTTACATACTTTAAAGAGTTTTTGGAACACAGGTTTCTATAAGTATATACAAGAATTCATAATAGCACATTTATAATTATAAATACCTGAGAACAACCCCAATGTCTATTAACAGGAAAATAATAAATAAATTACACTGTATATATACAATGTCATAGTATACAGCAACGAAAATAAATGAATTACTGCCACATGCAAAATAAAAAGAGTGAATCTCAAGAACATAATTTAGATAAAAATGCTTAGGTAAGCAGGAAGAAATACTTTCAGAGAAAATAAAACTAAAAATAAAGAGTAATGAGAAAAAATAATGAGAAAGACAATGAGAAAAAATTATGAGTAAAATAATAGAAAAGTAAAGTAACTAATAATGAGACCATGTTGGCTTTTTAGGAAAAAAGTAAATCGTGGTATTAAATAGTATTGGGGCATTGTGTAGCCATTAAGAAAAATAAAGGCAGATGAAGACTTCAAACCCTAACCAAGTACAAAAACCAGAAACACAGACCAACAGAACAGAATAGAGAACTCAGAAATAAAGCCACTCACCTACAGCCATCTAATTGTCAATAAAATCAACAAAAATAAGCAATGAAGAAAGAATATCCTATTCAGTAAAGGGTGCTGGGACAGCTGGCTAGCCATATGCAGAAAAAAGAGACTAAACCCCTATTTTTCACCATATACAAAAATTAACTCAAGATCGATTAGAGATTTAAATGTAAGACCTCAAACAATAAGAATCCTAGAAAAAAACCTAGGAAACTTTGGGAAATAATTTATGACTAAGTCCTCAAAAGCAATTCCAACAAAACAAAAAATTGACAAGTGGGACCTAATTAAACCAAACAGCTTCTGCATAGCAAAAGAAACTATCAATAGAGTAAACAGACAGCCTTCAGAATGGGAGAAAATATTTCCAAACTATGCATCTGTCAAAGGTCTAATAGCCAGAATCTATAAGAAACTTAAATAATGAAACAAGCAAAAAGCAAATGATGCCATTAAAAAGTGGGCAAAAGACATCAACAGACACTTCTCAAAAGAAGACATATTGAGTGACCAGCAAACATGAAAAAATGCTTCGCATCACTAGCCATCAGATAAATGCAAATCAAAATCACAATGAGAATCACAATGTATTAGTCCATTTTCATGCTGCTGATAAAGACATACCTGAGACTGGGCAATTTACAAAGAAAAGAGGTTTAATGGATAACTCACAGTTCCGCGTGGCTGGGGAAGCCTCACAGTCATGGTGGAAGGCAAGGAGGAGCAAGTCACATCTTACGTAGATGGTGGCAGGCAAAGACCTTGTGCAGGCAAGCTCCCTTTTGTAAAGCCGTCAGATGTCATGAGACTTATTCACTATCACGAGAACAACACAGGAAAGACCCGCCCCCATGATTCAATCATCTCCCACCAGGTCCCTCCCACAGCATGTGGGAATTATGGGAGCTGCAAGATGAGATTTGGGTGGTGACACAGAGCCAAATCATATCAGATACTATTCACACCAGTCTGAATGGCTATAATCAAAAATTTTAAAAAAATACATGTTGGCGAGGCTGTAGAGAAAACGGACTGCTGGCCAGGCATGATGGCTCATGCCTGTAATCACAGCACTTTGGGAGGTCAAGGTGGGTGGATCACCTGAGGTGAGGAGTTCGAGACCAGCCTGGCTAACATGAATCGCTTAAACCCGGGAGGCAGAGGTTGCAGTGAGCTGAGATCATGCTTACACACACTGTTGGTAGGAATGCAAATTAGTTCAGCCACCATGGAAAACAGCTTGGAGATTTTTCAAAGAATTTAAAGCAGAACCACCATTCAACTCAGCAATCTCATTACTGGGTATATATCCAAAAGAAAATAAATGATTCTACCAAAGAACACATGCACTCACACCTTCCTCACAGCACTATTCACCATAGCAAAGACATGGAATCAACTTAGGTGCCCATCAACAGTGGAATGGATAAGGAAAATGTGGTACATACACACCACACCATGGAATACTATGCAGCCATAAAAAGAAATGAAATCATGTCCTTTGAGAAACATTGGTGCAGCTGGAGGCCATTATTCTAAGTGAATTAATATAGGAACAGCAAACCAAATAATGCATGTTTTCACTTCTAAGTTGGATCTAAACATTGTGTACTCATGGATATAAAGATGGTAACAATAGACACTGTGGACCACCAGACAAGGGAGGAAGAGAGGGTAGAAAGGGCTGAAAAACTACCTATCAGGTACTATGCTCACTACTTGGGTGATAGGATCAATCATACCGCAAACCTAAGCATTACACAATATAGCCATGTAGTAAATCTGCACATGTACCCTTGATTCTAAAATAAAATAAAAGTTGAAATTAAACAAACAAACCAAAACAAACCTTAACCAAAATAAACCTAAACCAAAATAAACCTTAACCAAGGTAAATTACAAAAGGTCAAAAGTTTAGATGAAAAATATGTAATCATAAAAGCCATACAAAACAATATGGAAGAGTTTTTAAAATATACAGTGAAGTTAATTTTCTGTGTATAATGACAAATCTGGAATTCATTTGAAAATGTTGAATACTTGACCACATAGAAATGAAAAAAGTTACGCATGTTTAAAAAATTAAACAAAGAATAAAATTAAACAATGGCAAAGAATAGATGCGTATTATAAAACAGACATAGGACAAGTATTAATATATGAAGAGTACCTTACACATTTATAATTAAAATGATGTACTTTGTAAATGTTCACAGAAATAGTTCAGAGAAATGAAAGTACACATCTTTTTAAGACATCAGAAGATGTTTAACCTCACTCATATTTAGAGAATTGGAGACTGAAACTTCAACGAAGCAATTTCATCGATTTTGTTCACAAAGATCTAACACACAGTAGGGTTGAATAGGCATTGCTAGCCTATTTACATTGGTATAAAGGACTACCCACGTCTGGTATTTTATAAAGAAAAGAGGCTTATTTGCCTTATGTTTCTGCAGCTGCACAGGAAGCATGCTTCTAGGGAGGCCTCAGGAAGCTTCCACTTACTGTGCAAGGCAAAGGGGAGCAGGTATGTCGCATGGAAAAAGAGGGAGCAAGAGAGATGCCGAGGTTTTTTAAACAACCATCTCTTACGTGAACTAATAGAGTGGGAGGTCGTTACTGCAAGGAGGGCACCAAGCCATTCATGAGGGATCCACCCCCATGACCCAAATGCCTCCCATCAGGCTGTATCTCCAACACTGAGGATCACATTTCAACATGAGATTTGGAGGAGACAAAACATCCAACCTATATGATAGGCACTCTCATCCATTGCTCATGGGTAAGTTAAATTGGTAAATCTATGGAGGAGAACTTCGCAATATCAGTAAAATTATAGGAGCCTTTTCCTTTGATACCATAATTCTGCCTCTAAGAATTTATCTTACATGTGTGAAATGCTTTCTATATAATTTATTTCAGTATAATTTACAATAATAAATACTGGAAACAACCTATCCATCTGTAGGGTTTGGTTAAATTTATTGCACTACATTTATACAACAGAAACCAGACAATCATAAAAATGCTGAAAAAGTGCTTTATAAATGTGAATGGAATCATCTCCAGTCAGATTTTACAAAGTAAAGTTAAACACATAAATACATACATACATACACACACACACACACACACACACACACAGAGAGAGAGAGAGAGGGAGAGAGAGAGAGAGAGAGAGAGAGAGGTTTTAAAGCAGTGTAGTAGCATGTTATCATTGTAAGAAAAATGTGTTCTGCTTGTATATGCATATAGTATTCCTGGAAGGAATACTATAAGAAATACAATAAGAAGAACAAGAGGTACAAGAAGTACAAGAAATAGTGACTTTGGCTACTCATTCGGAGAACTGGTTGACTGGAAGTGTGGGAGAACAGTGGGGAGGGAGGAAATAGCTTACTTTTGAATTCCAAACCAACTGAATGTATTACCTGAACTGATCAAATATTTTTTAAATGACTTATAAAATACTTGAGAGAATGAAGTAGCTAGATCAGGATGATATTCTCTTCTACTTACCAGGCACACCCTAAAGGACAATTCTCAGCTTTCCTTCCTTAAATGTAATCATGTGACCTGGTTACAGCCAATGAAAGAGGCCCAGAAGTGCAGTGTTTGATTTTTGGCCACTGCTATTAATAAGCAAGTGTACCATCAAGCAACTGTGTGCTTGATGGGTGCAAATGATGACAGGGATAGTGAAGCCTCAGGGTGAAAGGAGCATATGGATCCTGAATAACCATGGCAATGTGAGTGACTTACATATCAGGAACCCTTATTTGGACTAACACATAAACAAGAAATAAACTTATTTGGTTGGAGCTATCACATATTTTTTAGTAATATTTATTAGCATAGATTTACCTGCCTTAAGACAGAAATTGTAACTAATACAGGAGTATGGTAAAATACATGCCATTGATTTAAGATGGTGTGTGGCAAGAAAACATGTACCATACGCTATAAAGTTGGAAACATGCATTTTCTTCTGCAGTGACAAAACATTTGATAGAACTACCACTTCAATAAATTGGAAGGCAAACACATGACTGCTGAGCCAGAGTGTTAGCATATGTTGACTTTTACCTGCTGCTTTGAGAAGGAAAGATGAAAAAGATGGAAAAGACAACTAAATCCCAAAGAGCAAGTTTGTACACTTCTATATTTCCAACCTAGGTGGTTAGTTCAGGCAGTACCTTTAAGCTGAGAGAGAGGCATAGTGGATTATACAGTTTGGATGGCCCCTCCAAATCTCATGTTGTACTGTAATCCCCAATGTTGGAAGTAAGGCCTGGTGGGGGGGGGGGGTGTTTGGGTCATAGGGGCAGATCCCTCATGACTTGGTGCTGTCCTTTCAATAGTGAGTGAGTTCTTACAGGATGTTCTTGTAAAATATGGCGTGTCCTCCCTCACTCACTCTCTCTTGCTCCCATACTATGTGAGTGCCTGCTCACCCTTCACCTTCTGTGTTGATTGTGAGCTTCCTGAGGCCTCCCCAGAAGCCAGGCAGATGTCAGCACCATGCTCCCTGTAAAGCCAGTAGAACTGTGAGCCAATTAAACAAAGAAATACGGTTTCAGGTATTTCTTTTTTTTTTTTTTTTAATTTATTTATTATTATTATACTTTAAGTTGTAGGGTACATGTGCATAACGTGCAGGTTTGTTACATATGTATACTTGTGCCATGTTGGTGTGCTGCACCCATCAACTCGTCATTTACATCAGGTATAACTCCCAGTGCAATCCCTCCCCCCTCCCCCCTCCCCATGATAGGCCCCGGTGTGTGATGTTCCCCTTCCTGAGTCCAAGTGATCTCATTTTTCAGTTCCCACCTATGAGTGAGAACATGCGGTGTTTGGTTTTCTGTTCTTGTGATAGTTTGCTAAGAATGATGGTTTCCAACTGCATCCATGTCCCTACAAAGGACACAAACTCATCCTTTTTGATGGCTGCATAGTATTCCATGGTGTATATGTGCCACATTTTCTTAATCCAATCTGTCACTGATGGACATTTGGGTTGATTCCAAGTCTTTGCTATTGTGAATAGTGCTGCAATAAACATACGTGTGCATGTGTCTTTATAGCAGCATAATTTATAATCCTTTGGGTATATACCCAGTAATGGGATGGCTGGGACATATGGTACATCTAGTTCTAGATCTTTGAGGAATCGCCATACTGTTTTCCATAATGGTTGAACTAGTTTACAATCCCACCAACAGTGTAAAAGTGTTCCTATTTCTCCACATCCTCTCCAGCACCTGTTGTTTCCTGACTTTTTAATGATCGCCATTCTAACTGGTGTGAGATGGTATCTCATTGTGGTTTTGATTTGCATTTCTCTGATGGCCAGTGATGATGAGCATTTTTTCATGTGTCTGTTGGCTGTATGAATGTCTTCTTTTGAGAAATGTCTGTTCATATCCTTTGCCCACTTTTTGATGGGGTTGTTTGTTTTTTTCTTGTAAATTTGTTTGAGTTCTTTGTAGGTTCTGGATATTAGCACTTTGTCAGATGAGTAGATTGCAAAAATTTTCTCCCATTCTGTAGGTTGCCTGTTCACTCTGATGGTAGTTTCTTTTGCTGTGCAGAAGCTCTTTAGTTTAATGAGATCCCATTTGTCAATTTTGGCTTTTGCTGCCGTTGCTTTTGGTGTTTTAGACATGAAGTCTTTGCCCATGCCTATGTCCTGAATGGTACTACCTAGGTTTTCCTCTAGGATTTTTATGGTATTAGGTCTAACATTTAAGTCTCTAATCCATCTTGAATTAATTTTCGTATAAGGAGTAAGGAAATTATCCAGTTTCAGCTTTCTACTTATGGCTAGCCAATTTTCCCAGCACCATTTATTAAATAGGGAATCCTTTCCCCATTTCTTGTTTCTCTCAGGTTTGTCAAAGATCAGATGGCTGTAGATGTGTGGTATTATTTCTGAGGACTCTGTTCTGTTCCATTGGTCTATATCTCTGTTTTGGTACCAGTACCATGCTGTTTTGGTTACTGTAGCCTTGTAGTAGAGTTTGAAGTCAGGTAGCGTGATGCCTCCAGCTTTGTTCTTTTGACTTAGGATTGTCTTGGAGATGCGGGCTCTTTTTTGGTTCCATATGAACTTTAAAGCAGTTTTTTCCAATTCTGTGAAGAAACTCATTGGTAGCTTGATGGGGATGGCATTGAATCTATAAATTACCTTGGGCAGTATGGCCATTTTCATGATATTGATTCTTCCTATCCATGAGCATGGTATGTTCTTCCATTTGTTTGTGTCCTCTTTTATTTCACTGAGCAGTGGTTTGTAGTTCTCCTTGAAGAGGTCCTTTACATCCCTTGTAGGTTGGATTCCTAGGTATTTTATTCTCTTTGAAGCAATTGTGAATGGAAGTTCATTCCTGATTTGGCTCTCTGTTTGTCTGTTACTGGTGTATAAGAATGCTTGTGATTTTTGCACATTAATTTTGTATCCTGAGACTTTGCTGAAGTTGCTTATCAGCTTAAGGAGATTTTGGGCTGAGACAATGGGGTTTTCTAAATATACAATCAGCAAGACACTGAAAATGCCTAGATGGGTTTGCACACCCCGTAAACAAATAGGCTTGGTCCTGGCCTTTCTGCAAACAGGGACAGTTTGACTTCTTCTTTTCCTAACTGAATACCCTTGATTTCTTTCTCTTGCCTAATTGCCCTAGCCAGAACTTCCAACACTATGTTGAATAGGAGTGGTGAGAGAGGGCATCCCTGTCTTGTGCCAGTTTTCAAAGGGAATGTTTCCAGTTTTTGCCCATTCAGTATGATATTGGCTGTGGGTTTGTCATAAAGAGCTCTTATTATTTTGAGGTACGTTCCATCAATACCAAATTTATTGAGCGTTTTTAGCATGAAGGGCTGTTGAATTTTGTCAAAAGCCTTTTCTGCATCTATTGAGATAATCATGTCGTTCTTGTCTTTGGTTCTGTTTATATGCTGGATTATGTTTATTGATTTGCGAATGTTGAACCAGCCTTGCATCCCAGGGATGAAGCCCACTTGATCATGGTGGATAAGCTTTTTGATGTGTTGCTGAATCCGGTTTGCCAGTATTTTATTGAGGATTTTTGCATCGATGTTCATCAGGGATATTGGTCTAAAATTCTCTTTTTTTGTTGTGTCTCTGCCAGGCTTTGGTATCAGGATGATGTTGGCCTCATAAAATGAGTTAGGGAGGATTCCCTCTTTTTCTATTGATTGGAATAGTTTCAGAAGGAATGGTACCAACTCCTCCTTGTACCTCTGGTAGAATTCAGCTGTGAATCCATCTGGTCCTGGACTTTTTTTGGTTGTTAGGCTATTAATTATTGCCTCAATTTCAGAGCCTGCTATTGGTCTATTCAGGGATTCAACTTCTTCCTGGTTTAGTCTTGGAAGAGTGTAAGTGTCCAGGAAATTATCCATTTCTTCTAGATTTTCCAGTTTATTTGCGTAGAGGTGTTTATAGTATTCTCTGATGGTAGTTTGTATTTCTGTGGGGTCGGTGGTGATATCCCCTTTATCATTTTTAATTGCGTCGATTTGATTCTTCTCTCTTTTCTTCTTTATTAGTCTTGCTAGTGGTCTGTCAATTTTGTTGATCTTTTCAAAAAACCAACTCCTGGATTCATGGATTTTTTGGAGAGTTTTTTGTGTCTCTATCTCCTTCAGTTCTGCTCTGATCTTAGTTATTTCTAGCCTTCTGCTAGCTTTCGAATGTGTTTGCTCTTGCTTCTCTAGTTCTTTTAATTGTGATGTTAGAGTGTCAATTTTAGATCTTTCCTGCTTTCTCTTGTGGGCATTTAGTGCTATAAATTTCCCTCTACACACTGCTTTAAATGTGTCCCAGAGATTCTGGTATGTTGTCTCTTTGTTCTCATTGGTTTCAAAGAACATCTTTATTTCTGCCTTCATTTCGTTATGTACCCAGTAGTCATTCAGGAGCAGGTTGTTCAGTTTCCATGTAGTTGAGCGGTTTTGATTGAGTTTCTTAGTCCTGAGTTCTAGTTTGATTGCACTGTGGTCTGAGAGACAGTTTGTTATAATTTCTGTTCTTGTACATTTGCTGAGGAGTGCTTTACTTCCAATTACGTGGTCGATTTTGGAGTAAGTACGATGTGGTGCTGAGAAGAATGTATATTCTGTTGATTTGGGGTGGAGAGTTCTATAGATGTCTATTAGGTCTGCTTGCTGCAGAGATGAGTTCAATTCCTGGATATCCTTGTTAACTTTCTGTCTTGTTGATCTGTCTAATGTTGACAGTGGAGTGTTGAAGTCTCCCATTATTAATGTTTGGGAGTCTAAGTCTCTTTGTAAGTCTCTAAGGACTTGCTTTATGAATCTGGGTGCTCCTGTATTGGGTGCATATATATTTAGGATAGTTAGCTCTTCCTGTTGAATTGATCCCTTTACCATTACGTAATGGCCTTCTTTGTGTCTTTTGATCTTTGATGGTTTAAAGTCTGTTTTATCAGAGACTAGTATTGCAACCCCTGCTTTTTTTTGTTCTCCATTTGCTTGGTAAATCTTCCTCCATCCCTTTATTTTGAGCCTATGTATGTCTCTGCGTGTGAGATGGGTCTCCTGAATACAGCAGACTGATGGGTCTTGACTCTTTATCCAGTTTGCCAGTCTGTGTCTTTTAATTGGAGCATTTAGTCCATTTACATTTAAGGTTAAGATTGTTATGTGTGAACTTGATCCTGCCATTATGATATTATCTGGTTATTTTGCTCGTTAGTTGATGCAGTTTCTTCCTAGCCTCGATGGTCTTTACATTTTGGCATGTTTTTGCAATGGCTGGTACCGGTTGTTCCTTTCCATGTTTAGTGCTTCCTTCAGGGTCTCTTGTAAGGCAGGCCTAGTGGTGACAAAATCTCTAAGCATTTGCTTATCTGTAAAGGATTTTATTTCTCCTTCACTTATGAAACTTAGTTTGGCTGGATATGAAATTCTGGGTTTAAAATTCTTTTCTTTAAGAATGTTGAATATTGGCCCCCACTCTCTTCTGGCTTGGAGAGTTTCTGCCGAGAGATCTGCTGTTAGTCTGATGGGCTTCCCTTTATGGGTAACCCGACCTTTCTCTCTGGCTGCCCTTAAGATTTTTTCCTTCATTTCAACTTTGGTGAATCTGGCAATTATGTGTCTTGGAGTTGCTCTTCTCGAGGAGTATCTTTGTGGCGTTCTCTGTATTTCCTGGATTTGAATGTTGGCCTGCCCTACTAGGTTGGGGAAGTTCTCCTGGATGATATCCTGCAGACTGTTTTCCAACTTGGTTCCATTTTCCCCCTCACTTTCAGGCACCCCAATCAGACGTAGATTTGGTCTTTTTACATAATCCCATACTTCTTGCAGGCTTTGTTCATTTCTTTTTCTTCTTTTTTCTTTTGGTTTCTCTTCTCGCTTCATTTCATTCATTTGATCCTCAATCGCAGATACTCTTTCTTCCAGTTGATTGAGTCAGTTACTGAAGCTTGTGCATTTGTCACGTATTTCTCGTGTCATGGTTTTCATCTCTTTCATTTCGTTTATGACCTTCTCTGCATTAATTACTCTAGCCATCAATTCTTCCACTTTTTTTTCAAGATTTTTAGTTTCTTTGCGCTGGGTACGTAATTCCTCCTTTAGCTCTGAGAAATTTGATGGACTGAAGCCTTCTTCTCTCATCTCGTCAAAGTCATTCTCCGTCCAGCTTTGATCCGTTGCTGGCGATGAGCTGCGCTCCTTTGCCGGGGGAGATGCGCTCTTATTTTTTGAATTTCCAGCTTTTCTGCCCTGCTTTTTCCCCATCTTTGTGGTTTTATCTGCCTCTGGTCTTTGATGATGGTGATGTACTGATGGGGTTTTGGTGTAGGTGTCCTTCCTGTTTGATAGTTTTCCTTCTAACAGTCAGGACCCTCAGCTGTAGGTCTGTTGGAGATTGCTTGAGGTCCACTCCAGACCCTGTTTGCCTGGGTATCAGCAGCAGAGGCTGCAGAAGATAGAATATTTCTGAACAGTGAGTGTACCTGTCTGATTCTTGTTTTGGAAGCTTCCTCTCAGGGGTGTACTCCACCCTGTGAGGTGTGGGGTGTCAGACTGCCCCTCGTGGGGGATGTCTCCCAGTTAGGCTACTCAGGGGTCAGGGACCCACTTGAGCAGGGAGTCTGTCCCTTCTCAGATCTCAACCTCCGTGATGGGAGATCCACTGCTCTCTTCAAAGCTGTCAGACAGAGTCGTTTGCGTCTGCAGAGGTTTCGGCTGTGTTTGTTATTGCCCTGTCCCCAGAGGTGGAGTCTACAGAGACAGGCAGGTTTCCTTGAGCTGCTGTGAGCTCCACCCAGTTCGAGCTTCCCAGCAGCTTTGTTTACCTACTTAAGCCTCAGCAATGGCGGGCGCCCCTCCCCCAGCCTCGCTGCTGCCTTGCCGGTAGATCACAGACTGCTGTGCTAGCAATGAGGGAGGCTCCGTGGGTGTGGGACCCTCCCGGCCAGGTGTGGGATATGATCTCCTGGTGTGCCTGTTTGCTTAAAGCGCAGTATTGGGGTGGGAGTTACCTGATTTTCCAGGTGTTGTGTGTCTCAGTTCCCCTGGCTAGGAAAAGGGATTCCCTTCCCCCTTGCGTTTCCCAGGTGAGGCAATGCCTCGCCCTGCTTCAGCTCTCGCTGGTCGGGCTGCAGCAGCTGACCAGCACCGATCGTCCGGCACTCCCCAGTGAGATGAACCCAGTACCTCAGTTGAAAATGCAGAAATCACCGGTCTTCTGTGTCGCTCGCGCTGGGAGTTGGAGACTGGAGCTGTTCCTATTTGGCCATCTTGCTCCGCCCGTCAGGTATTTCTTTATAGCAATGTAAGAACAGTCTAATACAGTGGAGAAAGATGAAACTCATTTAATCAAGTATAAAAGTTACATCACCTAGAAAAGAACTTTGAATATGGTTATAGGCACAAGGAATTTTCGGAAGCAATCAGGCCAGACATTTTCTAGTCTGAGAGTACTGTATGTCTAAAGAATCTATGAAAACAAAAACCCAAATATATTTGATCATTTTGGATTTTGAAATAACCCTTGGATCCTCAAACCTGCATGAGGAAAAAGTTGGTGCAAAAGCTAAATTCTCCCAAGGAGAAAATATTCTATAATACTTACTACATATATGACATAAAAGATAAGGACCAGGGAGAACGTGACAAAGGGCAGTGCCAGGGGCAATAGAAAAGTAATCTAATCCCAGGTTTATCTTTTTGGGCTTCTCTTCTCAATGTTGGTCCTCCACATTCTTATTTCCTTGAGTTTTCTGATGCAATAAAATAGACTTAAAACATAATTTCCTCCAATTTTTGTAAGTGTATTTGTGGAAGAGTTTTTCTGTGTCAAGTTTATCCATAATCGCTTGAAGAAAAAGTGTTTCCTTTTGTTTTTTTTTTAAAGAAAGTTTCCCAGGTGATTCTATTGATAATATGCAGCAAAGACTGAGCAGACTCTGTCCTTCTTGGTACTTAAGTCAGTCATAGAAAATGGGAAGTCTCTGACTCAGTAACTTTAGTTTCATTACATATCCACACACACAAAAAAAGTTTTGTTGTTAATGAAGAGTGTGATGGCTCTCTCCCCTCCTTCACCTATCTCAACAAATTATCTTCTATAACTTAATACACAGCTTCTATCCTTTGGTTTAATATAAGGTTTTCTCTTTTATTAAAAATGCAACATGTATGTAAGTAAAATACATTACCTCTTAATTTTACACTAAAATTAAAAATTAGATAATTCACTAAAAAATGTAGTAGTTACTATGGCTCATGTCTAAACATATAAGCAAATTGCAAATGTGAAATTAAAATGTTTAAATTATCAATGTTTATATGACACAAATTTAATGATATAGATAAATATCTGAGATGATAATTTGGTTGTAAAGATTAAATGGTTTAATTAATGCCTGTAATTTGCTATCAGTGTGTGTGACAGACATTGTTGTTTGCCTGTCAATAGTCATTTTCATTTTCTTCCATGCTGGAAAATAACTGATTCAGGTGTTCATATTCTGACTTCTAACTCAAACACTTTTTGCTTAATTTGTACTGTTGGGTTTCATTTTCCTTACTGGGAGTTTGTTGAGAGTGGGCAGTGGCGTATTGGTAAATGTTTAACCACTAGCTCTCAAAAGAAAGAAAGAAGGAAGGAAAGAAAGAAAACAAAGAAAAGAAAGAGAGAAAGGGAGGGAGGAAGAAAAGGGAGAAAGGAGGAAGGAAAGAAAATGAGAAAGAAAGAGAGAAAAAAAGAGGAAATGAGTTCTGATTTGTAGCACATAACAATTTCTCTGGTGTGGCCAGTTCAAGCTTCCAATGTGACATCAACTGGATCACAACATTCTTGGAAATTTGACAGCTGGCTCTTGCAAGCCAAGATGAACCTGCTCCAACACACCAGCGAGGATGAATATCTGTGTGGGTCCCTACCAAGGAGAGATGACGAACGTTTGGAGATTACTTTAGAGAAAGGTTTTATTACTCATAAAGAGAGAATCAGAAGAATAAGACAATCATTCTCTTTCTGTTATTTTTCCAACTTTTTATTATGAAAAAACATTCAGCAGATTTGAAATAATTTTATAGTAAACACATATACTTATCACCTAGATTCTACCATTAACATTTTTACATAGCTATCAGTACACTTTGTACTTTATCTATCAATCCAGCAGACCACGTTATTTCATAATGCTTTTCAAAGTAAATTTCAGCTATCGATACCCTTCTAACTAGCTACTTCAGCATTTGTAGTATTAACTAGAGTTCATTATATTTTGTAGTTTTTCCTTTTTTTGCAGTAAAATTTATAATTAGATTTAAAAATCCTAAGTGATAAATCTGTATACTTGTGTAACCCAAACTCCCAACAACAAATAGAAAAAGTTCACCCCCAAAACTTCCCTTGCTCTTTTTATAAGTTAATTCCCACTTTCTCACACAAGAGGCAACAACACTTCCGATGTTTTTCTAAGGTAGATTAATTTTGCCTATTCTAGAGCTTCATATAAATAGAACCATAAAATATGCCCACTTTTCTATAGGGCTCTTTTTATCCAGCATAAGGCTTTTGGGATTCATCTATGTTGTTGTATATGTGGTTTTGTTTGTTTTTACTGTGCAGTTAGTATTTCATTGTATGAATATGTTGCAGTTTCTTTATGCATTCTCCTATGGATAAACATCTGGGATTTTTTCCCAGTTTGGGCTATTTTGAATAAAACTGCTATCAACATTTTATACAAGTCTTTTTGTGAACATATTTTTATCTTGAGTAACTACCTAGAAGTGGGATTGTTGGATCGTAAGAAAAACATGTATTTACTTTTATCATAAAGGATTTTCAAAAGAGATTAAAACAATTTACACTCCATCAAAAATATTTGCGAGTCCCAGTTGCTTTGCATTGGGCCAATATTTGATATTGGCAGTCATTTTAATTTTAGCCGTTGTGGTGGGTTATGGTGGTATCTCATGTCCTTGTTGACTAATGACGATGAACACTTTTCCATGTGATTATTCGTTGTTCATATATTCTTTTTTTAAATGAAATGTTTACTCAAATATTTGACCTATTTTTATTGTGCTGCCCATGTTTATATAATTAAGTTGTAGGGGCTATTTATATATCGTAGATATATATTCCAGTCCTTTGTCAGATATGTTTTGCAAATATTTTCTTCCAGTCTGTAGCTTGCTTATTAGTTTTCTTAAAGATAACTTTTAATAAGCAATTTTTAATATTGATAAAATTTAACTTTTAAATCTTTTTCTTTTATTCATTCTCCCTAAGAAATGTACTGTTTGTCCCAAGTTGCTAAAGTTTTCTCCTGTTTTCATTTAAATATATATATTTTAAAAATATATACTATATATACTTTAAAAATATATATTATATATATTTAACATACATATAGATCTATATATATATATATTTTTATATATATATTTTCCTCTCATTGGATTGCTTTGGTGACTTTGTAGAGAATCGAATGGTGGGTCTATGTCTGGGCTTGGTGTGCTATTCTTTGGATATATTTGTGTATCTTTACTCTCACACTATATTGTCTTGATTATTATAGCTTTACTTTTACTATTACTTTGCTATTTTAAAAGATTACTTTTAATTTTAAAGGTTACTATCCACATTCTAAAGTCTTTGGATTTCCACACACATTTGCAAATCCACTTGTCAATTCATAAACATAATTCTGCTGGAACTATAATTGGAATTGCATTGATCTATAGATCAATTTAGTAAGAATGGACATATTAACAATATTGAGTCTTTCCAAAATAAACCGATCATAGATACATAGACAAGCAGACTTGTTAATTACTATTAATTCAGGGGATTGTTCATCCTCAAGTTGAAACAAGTAATT
Organism: Macaca mulatta; assembly: GCF_049350105.2. Taxonomy (NCBI): domain Eukaryota; kingdom Metazoa; phylum Chordata; class Mammalia; order Primates; family Cercopithecidae; genus Macaca; species Macaca mulatta. The sequence goes on along the minus strand of NC_133408.1, from coordinate 162,039,083 downwards.
ATAGTACAGTGACGCGGGAAAAAATTCCTTATTTTGCACACCACCTACCATGTAGCAAGTTTTTATCTAACGTCTTCTAGGCTGATCCTGGAATTTGGGCATGAACTTAGTGGTTTTGAGAGTCCATGCAATGTGCTTTAAAATTGATTCCTTTCCATAAATTTCAAACATGAGAAAAGATCAGCAAAATCCCAAACAACTTTTAAAATAGCTTTAATAAATAAAAATATCAATTTCAATAACTCCTAGGCCGGAGTGCAGTGGCATGATCATAGTTCACTGTAGCCTTCAATTCCTCAACTCAAGTGATTCTCCCACCTAAGCCTCTGGAATAGCTGAGATTACAAGCAGGAGCCACTGCCCTTGATTTAAAGTAGCTGAATTGAGATGCAATTCACAAATCATACCATTCACCAAAGTGTACAATCGTTTAGTAAATTCACAGAGTTGTATAACTGTGGCCAAAATCTAAGTTCAGAAAGTTATTGTTCCCATGGAAAGAAACCCTATACTCATTTTCTTCTTCCTGCCTCAAGCCCCAGCATTTTCAACCTTGTGGCACCTGAGGTATAGCTTCCACCCTGTGCATCAGAGCTGCTTGGGGGATGGTAGGCCTGATCCTCTCGGTCCTAGAACAGAATTTCTGTAACATGAGGCTGGGCAGGGATGGGGAAGGGAGAAGAAATGAAGGCAGCTTGTGCCTTCTAGGGAAAATTAGAGACTCAGGCTGGGAGCTGGAAGGAGAGGGAGCCCTGTCTTCTTGGCCGCACCTGCCTGGAGTAGAGCACCCAGGGTAGAGCTTTCAGAACACGGAGCTGAGAGTGGGTGACAAGGGAGTGAGTCATGATTCAAATGCCACAGACTCTCACTAGTATTACAAGAAAATTTAGCTGATTTTCTTGAATGTGTGTTTCTCCATTTGCTGTATGCCCTTAAGGACAATTTCCAGAGATTTTAACCATTTTTAAAAATATACATGTATACAATTTTTACCAGTTAAATTGTTTTGCTGAAACATGGAGACCTCTGAAATCCTTACTATATTATTCTGAAGTCTCAAAAAATTTCTTGGTCATGCTTAAAAGATTTCTGTGCCAGGTTAAAGGCGAACTAATCATGCCTAAGTCTTTTACCAAATCCCCGCTTCCTTCACTCCACAACCTTCACAATGGTATATATACCATTGCATGCGTGTTATGCTATGCAGTTAGCCAGTGTTGTTTATGTTGTTTAGGACTGATGCTCTCTTGGGTTAGTGAGGAATCAAGTGAAGGGCAGTACATTCTTCCCTGTCAAGTTTTTTATTTTTTATTTTCTTGGTTTGTTCGTTTGTTTTTGATGATGCCTGTCTCCATCTGCCTGCTTCTACTTGTTTCCTACGTATTTCAATTCCTATCAGTCTCCCACCTTCCAGATAGCTGCATAACGTTGAATTTGGTCTGTCTTTTGATTTCTATGGGCATCTCTAACTTTTGCCTATCCTCCTTCACTAAGCTAAGCCTCTGGTGCATTCTGCTTTCCTTTCCTTATTTTCTTGCTTCCTTTACCTTGTTTGGCAGCCACTAAGAGACCACTTAGACAATAGCATTATGAGATCATCTGGCAGCATTTGGCCTTAGGTACGGAACAGAAGAGTATATCATGGTGGAGTCATGCAATGAATTGGACAAAAGGTCAGGTCACAAATTGAAAAATCCTGGGGAAGTATAGTCAAGAATAATATTTGTTTAGCATTACTCTTGCTATTTAATTAATGTCAGTCAGTATCAATTCCATTAAAATGGTCACCCATAGGCGAGGGGACAGAAATCCCTAGCTGAATATGGAGGAACCTCTTGCATTACTTGCTGCTGCCAGACCCTCTTTCAATCCCTCATTTACTTCCCCAGTATTTGAATTGATGGATGTGGTTCATCAATTCTGGCATTTTGAATTGGTAGATGTGGTTAAAATTAACAATCTGAAGCTCTCTTACTTTGAGTCTAGTTAGCATTCACTTCCCTTTGGACTATGCTTCTTAACTAGTCTTACTTATGATTAGCAATGATTTCAAAGCTTCTTTTAATGCACACCCCTATTATTGATTAATGCTCAGATCTGCTTAGTTTTCACTTATCAGTGATCCCTTCTTTCAAGCAATATTTCTTGAAAATTTATAATGGAAAGGATCAGACTCCTAAAGGATACTAGGCAATTCTAGAACAATATTACAGTACTTTGATTTGCAACTTCTAGTGCTCTTGGGAAAAACTGAGATAAGTGTGTCATTTCCAATTCCTTTACTCAACATATACTTGGTGAATATCTATGACTATCATAAACACTAAAGGAAATAAAAATTTGGACAAAATGTGAGTTGTGCCTTCATGGAATCACAGCTTAATATTACATTTATGGAAAAAATGTACAATGGTATGTAGACTGTGTTCTATTCTGTGATAGAAATACAAACAAATGCTTTATTTACCTGCCTGGGCAACATAGTGGGACTCCATCTGTATTAGTTCGTTTTCACGCTGCTAATAAAGACAGATCTTAGACTGGGTAACTTATAAAGAAAAAGAGGTTTCATGGACTCACAGTTCCATGTGGCTGGGCAGGCCTGATAATCGTGGTGGAAGGTGAAAGGCACATCTTACATTGGCAGAAGGCAAAAGAGAAAATGAGAGCCAAGCAAAAGGGGTTTCCCCTTATAAAATCACCAGATCTTGTGAGACTTATTCACTATAGCAAGAACAGTATGAAGAAAAGCACCCCCTAATTCAATTATCTCCCACTGGGTTCCTCCCACAACATGTGGGAATTATGGTAGCTCCAATTCAAGACGAGATTTGGGTGGGAACACAGTCAAACCATGTTACCATCTCTAAACAAAACAAAACAAAACAAAAACAAACAAACAAAAACTAACTGGGTATGGTGGTGCACACCTATAGTCTTATAGTCCTACCTACTTGGGAAGCTCAGATGGAAGGATCACTTGAGCCTAGGAGGCCAAGTTTGCAATGAGCATGATTACCCCACTGCACTCCAGCCTGGATGACAAAAACAGACTCTGTCTCAAAAAATAAAAATAAAAAAACAAGACTTCATTCGTTCTTTCAATAAATATTATTGAGTGTCTACCAGAGTCTGGAGATACTACTGTGAATAAATAAAAGTTTTGTCCATGAGACCTATGGGTAGGGAGAGATTGCTTACATTTGCAAAAATTAGAGAAGTCTCCTTTAAGAGGTGGCATTTAAGAGGATCCTTAAAGAACAAGTAATATTTATCCATGTAGAAAGGCATTTCAGGAAAAGTGAATAAAGATAGGTATGAAGATCAGATAGGCCAGGAGTGTTCACCAAATGGCTGACAGGTTTTTTGAGTTTGAATTTAGAGAAACAAAGAAGCAGAATAGGAAGAAACCCCAAGAAATTAGGTTGAGGTCAGATTATGGAAAGCCTTATTGTCTCTCCATTCATCCATCCATCCATGCATTCATCCATCCATCCATCCATCCATCCAGTAAACAACCTGATGTGAAGCTGCCATAAAGAAACTCAGATTACAAAGCAGCAAAGGAGCCAAATTTGTAGTGGAATATGTGAATGGTTTAGAATATGTAGCTTGAGTTAGATGTGGCTGAGCAGTGTTCATTTTCAAGGGGGTGAGATTTCTTACCTTTACTACTTCAGCCTGTGTCCTCTTTGGAGACTGGATGTTCTTCACCCTTGAAAATGAAAGACTCAGACTCATAGTCAATGCAGGATGTTGCCAATGTTTCTGAGAAATAATCAGCTTTTCTCAAGTGGGTGAAAAATAGGCAGTCTCCAATTTCAGTCTCTCAAAAATGCCAAGTAGTTTTTCATTATCCTTTAATTTGTGACACTAAACAACAGAGGCAACCTGCTTGGTGGGATTTCAGGTGGAGAGAGCACAGTGGCTGATATCCTTTAAGGTTTACAGTGACACTGCTTAAAAGCTCAGACTCAAGGCCGTTCAGTCTTGCTGTCTTCCATCCTTCAATCCCCTGCTACATTCAAAATGCAAACTCCTCCAGGCAACATTGCTCTTACACCAAGTCATCCTAATCCCTTATGCCACTCTTCAATTCTATTGCTGACCTCCCTTCAATCTACTTTTCTGAGACCTATTTTACCTTCTTTTCATCCATGTCATTGCATTCTTATGGCCTTGTATCAGTCTGTTTTCACACTGCTATAAAGAACTACCTGAGACTTGGTAACTTATGAAGAAAAAAGTTTTAATTGCCTCACAGTTCTGCAGGCTTAACAGGAAACATGACTGTAAGGCTTCAGGAAACTTACAATCATGGCAGAAGACAAAGCGGAAGCAAGCACCTTCTTCCTGTGGTGGCAGGAGAAAGAGAGAGTGAAGGGGGAAGTGCCACACACTTTTAAACCAGCAGATCTTATGAGAACTCACTCTCTATCACAAGAACAGCAAGAGGGAAACTGCCCGCAAGATCCAGTCACCTCCCACCAAGTCCCTCCTCTACTTCAACATGAAATTTGGGTGGGGACACAAATCCAAACCATATCAGGCTTCAACTCTTTCCCTAGCTAGGGTACACATTCTAATGCCTTCTAATGTATTATGTCAACCACTCGAGTGCCACCATGTTCAGCATCCTAATTTCCTTCTATTTTGACTGCATCCTTACCTCAAACCTTAATCTTTAATCAAGGCATATACTTGCTTTCTCTCTTTCTAAAGTGCTGATGAGAAAAACCACAAAACTGGGTGGATTTATGCCACTGTATACACCTGGTTTCCAGCCTTTAGCTAGGGAGTTCCACTTTCCTAAAGGCAGAGTATCAACAAAAATTATTCGAAATTCTTCTGCTTAGGAGATTTGTCTTTTCTCCTTTATTAGTTTATTTATTCAATCATTTATTTATATCACTATAGACCCATGGATGTCTGTTTTGCACTTTGAGTGATAATCCAATATGACTTAATTTTGCTCAAATTGTTCTGGTTTTGGCCATTGTGAGCTCTTTTGTTTAACTCCTGGGTCCCTTTGACCTACACCCATAATGGTATGTGTTTGTGTGTGCATACGTTAGAATGCTTCTTTACATACTGGTATTACAAGATGTTCCAGATTCATCTTGCATATTTTCTTCCTTACTCCTAGATTCAACCGTTTTCCCCCAAGGAGCCGTTTTATTCTTCCTTTTATTGGACAATTGTATTAGAAATCAAGATTTGGGCAGTTGGTGCGCTCTCTGCTACTGGGCTATCGTGGTTTCCAGGCTTTCTAATCTGACAGAGCACGTGTGTGCGCATGTGCACGCACACACACACAAATGCAAATTGGTGTGTGTACACATACTTATAAATATTTCTAATGTATCCATATGTATCTATATTAAGCTAAACATGAGTTCATACTGATGTTCTCCAAGGAGCCGAGTACCACATGGTTAATTCTGGTCCTCCTCCCTTCCTCCCTTTGTTTTCTATAATCTCCCACTCCAACAGTGAAAAACCTGGTTTCTACTATCCATCATCCATTCATTTGTTTGTGTATAGTGGTTTCCAAACTGGTAACCTATATGCTGGTTGGAAAAAGCTTTATCCAACTAGAGCATGGTGCTTGTGTACCATTTCTTTTGCCTTTTGTTTTACAGCATCCATTTATTTTCAACATTACTTAGGTCAGAATATTTTCCCCATCCCATTCAGTAAGTTTGTTTCATTTATTTGTAATGCAGTTTGATTCTCTTGTCCCAGTCTGCCTTGTTTTCTGAAACTCCAAGATCTTCTAAATGAACTTTTTTAAAAAAATGCACAAATTAAAGTTTACTACTTTTGCTATAAAGTCCAGTGTGTTTTCATGAGTTCATGATATCATATATCTACCATTATAGTACTATACAGCATTGTTTCACCACTGCCAAAATCTCCATGGATTCAACCCTTTTTCCTCTTGAATTCCTGGCAACCACTGATCACTTTCCAGTCCATGGACACAAACTAACTTTCAATTTGTTTAGCCTTCTTTAATTTATTGTGCCAATGTCTTGTAGTTTTTTTACCTACAGATTCTGTATCTATTATGTTATATTTACAATTAAGTGTACACTTTTTGGTGAGATTTTAAATAAGAAAAAATTAGATTACAATTGTTAAAAGCTAGTATACAAAAAAAAAAAATTCCCTTTGTACACTGACCTTGTTTCTAGTCATCTTGTTCCCCTAGCTTATTAGTTCCAGGATTTCTTTGTGGATTCTTTAGAGTTTTCTCATAGACAATCATGCCATCTGTGACTATAGACAGTTTTCTTTCTTTCTTTCTTTCTTTCTTTCTTTCTTTCTTTCTTTCTTTCTTTCTTTCTTTCTTTCTTTCTTTCTTTCTAATATCTATATCTTTTAATTTCTTTTTCTTGTCTTACTGCACTTTCTAGGATGTTAGTACAATGTTGAATAGAATTAGTTAGAGAATAGCCTTGCCTCATTCTCAGTCTTTGGGGAAAAGCATTTAGTCTCTACTATTAAGTTTGATGCTAGCTGTATGTTTTTTGTAGATGTCATTTGCTAAGCTGAGGAAGTTCTCTACTCCTAGCTTACTATTATTATTTTTTTGAATCAGAATGAGGGTTTTAAATATTGCCAAATGGTTTTTCTGCATCAATGGCTATGATCATATAATTTTTTCTTCTTTAGTCTATTGACATGGTGGATTCTACTAATTGATTTTTGAATGTTGAATTAGCCTTGAATCCTTGGAATAAATCTCACTTGGCGATGGCATATAATTCTTTTTATACATTATTGGATCATGATGCACTGTTAAACAATTTGGGGGATACAACTATGAATAAAACCATCTTCTGCCTTAAACAATCTTACAGTCAATTAGAGGGAAATAAACAGATAGACACACACACTTAACTATAATCCAAGCCAGAGCATAGCAAGTGTTCTAAAAGACGGAAAAAATCTTACAAGTTTTTAATGGAGGGAAAGATAACATCTTGTTGGGAGGAGTTAGGAGGAACTACTACATATTTCTTTCTTTTCTTTTTTTACATTTCTCTAACATTAGGCCCTAGGAGGCACTGATACATAAAATGTGGCTAATGTAAAATCAAAGTTTGAGGCCTGGAAGCAAACTCTAATAATCTAATTCAAACCTTTCTCTTCTTTTATTAATGAGACAGCACACAATCTACTTCTCTGTAGAACCAGGATTTGATCTCAGATACCTCATCCTTTTGTCAGTAAGCTTTCCTTTGCCTCACACAGTCACCCACTTAAATTGGAAACATGAATCTGCTTTAGTTGGTTTTTAAATTGCTTATTCAGAAAATGAGCATGACTTTTCCTTTGAATTTCCTCATTCTTTCAATAAAAAGAAAACTGGAGGTACTAGGTGGGTATGGAATTGCCTAATTCTGCAACTGAGTAACTCCATCGGGTTCTGGTGTTTCAGACTCATAAAGCCAAACAAAGAAAACATAATCCCCATCTGCTACAATCTGTAGTTACTCTGCTCCCCCTGAGGGAGGCGATTCCCGGCTGATACAGCCATTACTGTATGTTGTCTGTATGGACTTGCTTTTAACATGTGAGTTAACTTTTTTTTCCCCCTAGATTTGAGCCGGTTTTTTTTTTTTTTCCACAGAAAAACTCACAGAGGAACTTAAGTGGAAGTTCACCTGTGTTTGTTCTTTGCAATTTCAAGAGATAAAATCCACATTGCCTTAAGGACATTATAAACAAGAAATCTGCAGTGGCTTATTTCAACAAAGATGTGATTTTTAAAGTTGTTCAAGATGAAAACAGCAGGTGTCAAAGTTTATTGATGATAATCAGATTCTTATATCATAGTCATGTACAATAATGGATGGATATTTCTATTTATCTCATATAGAGAATGCATTTTCTGAAATTATTATAATAATGAAGATAATAATAGTGGCTAATATTTATACTTTATCTAAAAATGGTCCTGTACTTAATGTAGATAATTTACTTATTTAATTCCCTCAACTACCCCATGAATTAGGAATTGTGAATATCATCCCTATTTTAGAGAGAATGAACTTTGGGTTAAAACAGATAAGTAACTTGCTGAAGGTCGCACCATTAGTAAGTAGCAGAGTCAATATTTTAGCTGTGCTCTGTCTGACACTGGTCTTTAGGTTTTCATCATGGTGCTCTAACTAGTGCCTCTTATTGGCTGTCCTTGGTTATCCCAAGTCCTTGGACAACACCCATCCCTTTCAAACACACACACACACACACACACATTCTCCCTCTCTCTCTCTCTTTCTCTCTCTCTCTCTCCCTCTCCCCTTCTCCCTTTCTCTCTCTCTCCCCTTCTCTCCCTCTCTCTCTTTTTCTCTCTCTCTTTCTCTCTCTCTCTCTCACTCTCTCATCCTAGTGGCATCTTCCAATTTTCCTAACATTCAAATGCCTTTATAACCTGCCTCCTCTCTATGATGACTTCCCCACAGGAGCCCTTCAAACCAGCCAAAGGACTCACTTCTTTTTTTTCTTTCTCCATGAAGTTTACCTTTCCTTTGCTCAAAGAGCTCCCTTCAGCTGCAATGCCCACCCCCACCTCCTCATCAACTGTCTACATTTTAGCTGGGTCAGCTCAAAATAAAAAGTTTCAAGGATAAAAAGATAGGCAGTGGGTGGCTGAGCCCAAGGTGAAATAAAATAATGTTTTCTTTTATTGATTTACCAATGTTTGTCTTTTAATTTCTGGAGAGCCTCTATTGCATGCAAAAATGTTAATAGGAGTTGAAGGTCTCTTATTCATACAGTTCCAATCTATTCTGCAAATCAAAAGCAGTGAAAATGATTCATACATGAATAATTCCTCCAAACCCTTGCTTATTGAAACGGATCAGAGATAATTACTAGGTTGGAGAATTTGCATCCACACAATTTTCTGGTCTCACAAACATAATTTTCTTTAGAATGAATAGAAAATATTTGCTCTTTTAAAAGCTGTTGTGAATTGTGAAGCTGTTTTTCCTGTATCTGCAGAAATGTGGCTGTACCATCTGCAGCTGCTATTCCTCATAGCTGGGGATTTCTGTCTCCTCCCTGGTCTCCACCATTGTGGAGTTTAGCTGGTTTGTTTTAAAACTCCTATCTGCATTCATCTCAGTGTGGAGATCTGCGTATTCTGTTGCTCATTACATCCACTAAGATGAAGTCAGTGAGATCTTTTTTTTTTTTTTTTTTTTGAGACAGAGTTCGCTCTGTTGCCCAGGCTGGGGTGCAGTGGCGCCATCTTGGCTCACTGCAAGCTCCACCTCCCGGGTTCACGCCATTCTACTGCCTCAGCCTCCCGAGTAGCTGGGACTACAGGTGCCCGCCACCACGCCCGGCTAATTTTTTGTATCTTTTTTTAGTAGAGACGGGGTTTCACCATGTTAGCCGGGATGGTCTCGATCTCCTGACCTCGTGATTTGCCCGCCTCGGTCTCCCAAAGTGCTGGGATTACAGGCGTAAGCCACCAAGCCCGGCCGAAGTCAGTGTAATCTTAAGTTTGTGTGTTTATAAATTTCTTCCTGCAAAATGACTTCACATTCATGCGCAAGTTGGGAGGATAAGAGTAATCTGTCACACCTCAGGGATTTATTTGACCACTTAACTTTTAGTATTTAGTTGAGAGTCACAGGAAATTTTAATAGGAGTTGCTCTGAGAAAGGGGTGGGGATGAAGGCTTTTTGTCTGTGATCCTTCAGAACCATCTGGAATACACATGAGATTTGTTTTCTGCCATTGTCTCCCCAAAGCATCAGGCTGTTGTTCCAGGTGTGTGAAGTGCCTGTGTGGCTTAGGTTTAATACTTGCTTTTCATTATGCCCAACAGCTTGGTCCTTTATTCTCTGAGGGATGTGTTTTCAATACCACAGGAGATTTCTTTATGCCCAACCAAATGAATCTTTACAAACAGCTCAACTGGTGTAAGGCCTCAGGTGGGCTTCAGGGACCCACAAGAACAAGGTTTATGTGTAGGCACAGGGGGGATTCAAATGCACCATTATATTAAAGGCATTTTGAATTTCTCTGTTCTGGTTTTCTAGAAAAACAGGCACTGCTCCTTCTGAGAATAAACAAGAGATTCCAGGGTTCCTTGAACTGTGTTGGAAAAAGAAAAAGCTAGGTGTGTGAAAGACATTAAATAATGTAAATATGGAAATTGTGGAAAAAGAGAGTAGGAATAAAGAAAACATTTTGTAAAAAAGCATTAAGAAATAGATAAGGAAAAAACAGTGATGTCTATTGATGAATTTCCAGAAACTGATGAAATTTTTGTATTGCTTAGGGTTAACATATTATCTTTAAAGTAGCAAGAAAAAAAGGCACTTAGCAGAATGAATGCATACAGCTGCATATGACAATATGGGTGAATTTTACGAATACAGTTTTATGTGAAAAAGTCTCTATAGCTTAGATCTTACATGATACTTTAAATAATTATTCTTTATTGTGAAATGTAACACACTAAAAGCAGAGAAAGATACTCTTTTCATAAACTTAAAAACCACAAAAACAAAAGTATATATTATTAATAAATACATCTAAGTATAATAAAACTATATCAGAAGAACAATGAGGCAACAACAAACACAAGATTTAAGATGGAAGATAGAATAGGATGGACAAAGATGTTACATGGATGTAAGCTGCTGTCATCATTTTTGTTTTCTGTTGGGTGGTAATTTTACGATTGTTCATTATATTATTAAAACCAACAAATGAAGAACAAACAAATAAAAGAAAGCCTTTTATGTACAAGTGATGGAAGCCTGTTATGAATTTGGGATTATGATTAATGCAGTTCTATGCACTTGAGAACCAGTAAGAAATAATTTGTCCAAAAAAAGAGGAAAAATATTTGCTCTTTGTGAAACATCCTCCAGGTATTGCTATTCCTATACTGTGTATGTCGTTTCCCCTCAATATTGGATGTTGATTACCCTGCTTGCCTTTAAATGCAGGTGTATATAATAAGTGGATCTCCAGAGAAGTCTCAGTTCCACCAGCAAGCATTAGCCTTTTGGGAGCTACTCAATCCTTGCTGCAGAAAAATATTGAGAAAGTGATTAGTTCTCACATGTTCCAGGCGAAAGCGCCCCCTGCTTTCAGGTACTGGAGTGGCAGGTCCCGCTTAAAACATCACTATCTATACTAGAGCTCAAGGTGCCTGTTTCCACTTCCAGAAAGAGGATAATTAAAAATAGCAAACATTGGAGTGGATAACTTGAATTTACAAGCAGGACTAACATTTCCCCCTGCCTCCCCACAAACTTTCTGAACTGTAGAACTTTTAATCCTGACTCGTTACATTGATTATTTTTATTAATTGTTGCAGGTTGGGTTTCCTGGGAAACAGATTGAAATTGAGATTTCTAGGCAGGTTGGTTATTGAGATGTGCTCTTGAAAGTACTGTCTACAAGGATGTGAGGAAAGCAGGACTGGGCAGAGGGAGAGGCTGAACTGTGACGTAGTTGCAACAGAGGCCTCAACCAATCTCACAGCGCACTGTGAAGCAGGAATAGTTCCTCAGAGATGTCCCAAATTGAGACAAGGGGGCTGAGCTTTTGAAGATTCCTTCTTGCAGGGCTGTCCCTATCCGAGATTGTTTGGTAGGTGATTTTTCTGTCACAATTTTCTTTCCGATCCCTTCTCCCCACGCCCTTCCCCCCGGGTGAGGCTATAGTGCAATAGCCTCTGGCACACACATACTGAGCCAGTCCACCTGTGAACTAAGCTTGGCCCTTTTTCGCCTCTGTCCTCTGGTGTAAGGCACCACCTACTATAGTTGTGAGCTGAAGGAGAGGTACCTTTGCAACACTGGTGGCTATCACGGGAGTCCGGGGCATCTCCTGCAGCTTGCTCATGATATGCCAGTTCCATCGTACTGTGTGGCTAATTCTTTTCTGTAGATGCTATAGCCTTACTCTAGGACTCCAAGTGTCTAATGTTAGGATTCTCCTACTGGAACTGCTGTAAAATCCACACAGCATTGTTTCTCATCACAGATAGCTTTAGTGCCATAACATCCGCTGGGTTATATGGCCTACATGTCAAGGCTGCTTGTAACACAGCCTAACCCTGCTGCAGACTCATTTTTTCTCTGAATCTCATTAAAAGCTGTTAGCCTTCCACATCACTTAGTAAAGGAGTTGGAGTAGTATTTCAAAAGTGAAATATGCCATCTCCAGAACCTGATATGTGAGGATCCTGGCACTCCCACCCAGACCACTGAAATCCTAAAATCCTTGACTTATGTGATAAACATCTAAGTCTTTATAAGGTTAACCTGAAACCACACAACAATAATCAATACAGAAGATTTCTGTAAGGCTGGGCGTGGTGGCTCACTCCTATAATCCCAGCAGGTTGGGAGGCCAAGGCAGGAGGATTTCTTGAGGCCAGTAGCTTAAGACCAGCCTGGGCAACACAGTGACACCCTGTCTCTACAAAAAATAAAAAAATTAGCTGGGTGGTGCTGGTGTGTACCTATAGTCCTAGATTCTTGGGAGATTGAGGCAGGAGGATCACTTAAGCCAGGAGTTCCAGGATTGATCCAATGGGCTATGATGGTGCCACTACACTCCAGCCTGGTGATAGAGCAAGATGCTGAAAAAAAGAAAGAAAGAAAGGAAGGAAGGAAGGAAGGAAGGAAGGAAGAAAGGAAGGAAGGAAGGAAGGAAGGAAAGGAGAAAGAAAGAAAGGAGAGAAAGAAAGAAGGAAGAAAGAAGAAGGAAGGAAGAGAGAGAGAAGGAAAGAAAGAGAGAGAGGGAAAGAAAGAAGAAAGAAAGGAAGAAAGAAAAAGAAAGAAAGAGAAAGAAAGAAAGGAAGAAAGAAAAAGAAAGAAAGAGAAAGAAAGAAAGAAAGAAAGAAAGAAAGAAAGAAAGAAAGAAAGAAACTTCTGTGACCTCAAAACAGGTGGGGATTTCTCCCTAGTAAGCAAGCAAGCAGTTTTGCAGTCAATACCAGCTGAGTGTCCTCTAATTCAATTTAATTCAATTTCAAAATTATCTACCTGGAGACAGTGTCAGATCCCACAGGTTGAGAGATAGGTCCCCAAGACTGCCCCCACCTTCAGAAACATGTAAATCCAGGCCTCTGGAACTTCTGACCAACAGGTTTCAAACTGGGGTTCCTATGACCCCCACTTTGGTTTTAATTAATTTACTGGAGCAGCTGAAAGAACTCAGGGAAACACTTATTTGCATTTACCAGTTTATCATAAAAGATATGAAAAAGGATACAGATGAAGATATGCATACAGTGAGGTATAGGGGAAGAGGCACAGAGCTTCCATGCCACCCTGGCCACTCCACCCTTCAGGATCTTCCACGTGTCCAGCTATTCAGAAGCTCTCCCAACTCCATTGTCTTGGGCCTTTTATGGAGACTTCATTGGGTAGGAGTTACTGACAGTCATATGGAAATATGACTGGACAAAAAAGGTATGATCTAAACCCAGCAAGATCTGTCTGTACAGATTCTTCTTGGCCTTCCTGTGCAGTATTCCTTCCTCCAGGATATGGGGCAAGACTACCTCTGGAATGAGGGTCTTATGACCCACAGTCAGATTAGAGTCCTGCCTTAAAGAGGTAAAAGGAGGGCAGGAAAAGGTCACAGAGAGAGATTCTGTTTCTGAGACCTGCTTCTGATGCCTCAAGTGCCCCAACATTATAAAAACCTACACATGTATATAATATCACACTGACCTTAGGATTCTTTGATGAAAGATTGGAATAATTATTATCATGTTTACTTGCCAGAGTTTGCGAGCCTCTTTCTCACCGTATTTCTCTCTAGGCTACATTACACTTTAAAATTACAATAAAATGGGAAATTCCTAAAACATGCTAAAGAGTTTCTCAGTCCATTTATTCCCTATCAAATAGAATACCATGCAATATTGAGATGTTTTACTGCTGCTTCAGCCCTTTGCCTGAGGTGGGATCCTTCAATTGTTGAAGGATGCTGGGCCAGGAAGTGATATGATCCTCTCAGGATTGGGGATAGACTACCACAGAGATTCTTGAACCCTCCAACTGAGTCTCTGCTGTCTTGAAGTGCTTACCTCCCAAAGGAGGAGATTTATGACCTCTTTTTGTTAACTTTCCTTGGGCTGCCTAATTCAAGCAAATGCTTTATGTAACCTGGTCTAGCCAGCACTCATTTTCTTTGGATAATTTTTATTAGACAGGAGGACACTACAGGCAAAGTTTCTAACTTTCCTCAAGAAGAAACCCAAAGACTAGGTTATTGCATGATTTTTAAAAATGTATAAAAATGTATAAAACAAAGAAAGTAATAGGAAATTTGCAAATGTATTTTCTCTACCTTTGTTGCAATATGTAGCTTATTTCCTGGAAAAGAAGCCCACAAATCTTACAGCGACAAATCTTAGTCCTGTCCCAATCCATTCATTCCATTTCCTTCTCATGCATGGAATGACAGTTATATATAATGACAGTTATATAGAATGAGCTGTACGTGGTTGTAATTTTAAGTAAAATAGTCTGGAGATGACTCAATAAAAATGTAATATTGAAAATTATCTGTGTGAAGGTGTCAAGGAGTCTGAAGACCCCATGAAGAGAATTCTTCTAAGCATCTCCCCTAATACCTAAATTAGTAGCAAATTGGGACCAATATTCAGGTATCAAGATCCTCTGTCCCATGCTTTTCCCATTTCATGACACTGTAAGAAGGACTCATAAGGGATTCACTGAAGCACTATATCAAGCAATGTGGTGAAGCTGCAAACTGTTGGCAAACAGGAGTGGCAAACAAATTAGCCTAACAAGTCCTTATTGATTACCTACTGTTCAGAGAAGATTACCGGTCCCCCAGGGAGCTCAGAGGAATACACACTGGATTTCCTGCCTCCAAGAAGCTGACAACATGGGGTGGGGGTGGGAGCAAATCATAAACAAGTAAAGCAGATGTTTTGAGGATACCAACTGAACAGTGTAGATGCAAAAATACAACCAGGGATGCTCTTAGGACAGTGTCTTTTGCCAGAATCCAAATGACATTCTTCACAGGCTTGCTGAGTGAAATAGAATCCTGCTCACTCACTTACTTTTCAGCCTTGCCCACATATGTGGATTATCATACTGTCAACGGCATAATCTAATAAGAAGGATGACAATATATTGTCTTTTGTTAGCTGGCTGAAACCCAAGGACTGTGACTGTTGAATACAGAAGGGCAGACAGAGAGAAGTTTCATGCTGTCCTGTAATTGCAAAGTGGCCTTATATTTGACAGTCCTTTACAGAACAGCATCTATTACCTGTGGATAAATTGGGAAGGTACATTTAAAAATAATATGGAATAGACCTACTGGTACAATGTGTTACTGATTAGATCTAGCAGAGGGAGAACTTACATCAGGCACAGTGACTTAACTAATTGGACTACAGAAATAAAACTGTCATTATATTCAGGAGTAGTAAGGCTGTCAATATATTTGGGAAAGCAAGTAGTTGTTTTAGAGGTCAGGTTTTACACTGCCTGAAGAATAGGGGCTAGAAACCAGGCATTATATTACCGCCCTGTGCTGTGTACCACAGTGCCAGAAATAACACATAGACAATGCCAAAGATATTAAAAAGTAGTTCCAGCTGAAAGCAGAAATATTCAGAAAGTCTAAAATATATCTAATTTGCAGCAAACCAGGCTGTTTATTTGATCAAAGTCATTTAAGGAAATATACAGCCAAATCAGCTATTTATCCTTGCATTGTCATAAAAACTTATAATTAAGATGCCCTGGTATTTGTTTTTGATACTTTAAAAGAACTCAGTCTCAGTTTTTAAAATATATTTTTGTTATTTTAGCTTCACTTTCTTCCTCAGAAAATATACATGTAAAATATTTCATTATTTTATTGCCCATTTGAACAATTCCTCTTTCATCATGTTTCTTGTTTAGTAGGAATTATCAAAAGAAAAGAGAGATGGCTATATTCTAGCTTACATAAAGCATTCGCTGGAAGGTGGTAAGGACCTAATATTTGGGATTTTAAGATTAACTCTATCTTTGATTTTTGCTTATTCTCCAATAACATAAAATGAACCAATTGGGCATTCCTACAGAAAAAAAAACATTTAATTTGTATATACTATTTGTACATATGATTATATATATTATATATACATGTATACGATTTTACATATGCATATACATGATTTTTTACCATATCACACATTTCTTACTTGTGGGATGTTTGTGGTCTACTAGGTTTTCCTGTTATTAAAATGTTAACATTTAAAGTCTTTTAAATTTAAAGTCTTTTAAATTCCTGGAACTGTTCATTTGAATTAGGTATAGCATGTTGGACTTTGGAAACTTTTGTTAATTGTTTCAAGGTAATCTATAACAGGTCTCAGAAAAGGTGGTTTCCGACTGCATTCAGATCAGGTCAGCTTCAGAAAAGACTTATCTGTGTTTTATGGAATCAGGTACCATCAAAAGACTCGGTTTATTCTAATTCGCAATAGGCTTTGGGTTTGTAGGTAATCAGAAAGATCAGCTCTATCACCTCTAAAATTGTCTTACTTAACCATGTTGAGTTGAAATAGATGATTGTTTTGGCCTCTCCTGTTGAGTCACTCTCTCTACTTGGGAAGTAGAGGGAGGTAGCTTGGGGCCAAACCAGGGGCTGGTTAGAAGTAGAATGAGGCTGTGTTGTAATTAACAAGTGATAATCAACATATTTAGCTGTGGCATGTTGCTGGCGATGAGTGTGTTATGAATTAGAAAAAAACTGTTGCTTATGGTGGTGGTAGTGTGGGATCAGATAGTTGGTTATGGGAAGACACCAACATCAATCCTAAAAGTGACTGTCCAGCAATTCCTTCCTTCCTCCATCCCCAAAAGCCTAGAATGGAGTGATGGGCGTGGGCATAGTATAGGGCCTATGGCATCACAGCCAAGTAAGAACCTTTTCATTTTTTTTTCTCCATTCTCTTTTACTAAGGCTTTGGAAAATAAGTGGTGGGTTTCAAGTTAATCCAAGGAACAAAGAACCCTGCTGAGGGCTTGAAAAAAATGATGTAATTTACTAAAAGAAAAAGAGGTGAACCCAGGGAAATGCATGAGGAGCTGAACCATTGTTACTAGGACAGACAGGAAGAATTTTCAAAAGAGGGAGATAATGGTGGCGTGGGGAGTCTTCACTTCTGATGTCAATAGTTTAGTTAATGTAATTTGTACTTTCTCTTCAAGAAACTTTCTTTTTCTCCCTAATAGACTTGGAATAATAGTGGTAGCAGGAAGATTGGGTAGGCACTTCCTATCCCATATTTTGAGTCTTTCTGAGCTGGCAGGGTGAAGGTGGAGACAGGAAAGGGTTAGTAAAGTTAAACATTATAGCTAAGTAATTATTCCACACCGCTAATTAATTTGAAGACTTGTAGAACACACTTATGTGGTTGTTATAGGAGAGTGCTAGTCCACTAAGCCAATGAAAAAGTATCATCACCAGCATCACGAGTGAAAAGTTGACAGAGGCAGAGACAGAATCGCATATGTATTTCATCACTAATTCTCTCCCAGAATGCTATTTTACCGGCATCATGCCATGGTTTACTTCAAGAAATGGGCCTTTGGAAACTTTGAACTTCTATTATTTATAACATGCAATGGGGGAAATTGCCTAGATGAAAGAATAATAGAACAGTCTTAACCATACTGCGAGTCTCTCTTCCATACTCACCAAGTCACAGCAACACTTTGGTTAAGATTGTGAGTGGGCGTATCATTAGGGGGAAGGTGAGGGGAGTCAAAATCAGGCAGGGCTTATGGAAAAAGTTAGTCACTTCGGAGAGGGAGGAAAGAGTATATGAGTGTAAGTTAATAATTGCTAATGCTTGCTAAGCACCATTCTAAGTGTTTTATGCATATTAACCCATTTCATCTTTCTAACAGCAATACAGCATAGACACAGTATGCAGTATATGCATAATCTCCATTTTCCATATGCCAAAGTAGGCACAGAGAGGATAACAAACTTGCCCGTAATCGCACAGCTTGTAAATGTTAGAGTCAAGATTAGAAGCCAGGAAATCTGGTGCCATAGTCTAAAGTCTTAGCCACCACACTACACTGCTATGAAGCAGCAAGGTAAGGATGTGGGTGAAAGGCTAAGACAGTGGATCTATCCTAGGAGGAAGACAATGGAAGATGGGTCAGAGAGGAGCCCAGCAAGGGTGCAATATAGATCCATCTCTTAGGGCTCTCATATACAGGATTCTTGCCAAGGTGAAAAATTGCATCTGAGGGCACCCCAGGTCTCTCCTGACCCCAAGGTCCTTGGACCCTATAATGGACTGGGAAGACAAAATAATGCAATCTAAAGTGAACAGAGACTGGTGAAGTGGGTGGGAAGTATGTATTGGAGGTGTCAGGCAGAGATTATGGTCAGGAATGAGTGACTCGCAGATTCTATATTCACAGAAGGCTTATTCGCTATGCATGAATCTTTTCTCAACCACCCCAGGCTGAAAAGACCCTGCTGAAAATGCCACCTCCAGAGAGAGCTCCATGTTTTCTGTTCCAGGTATTTTGCACAGCTCCAATGGTCACCAACTGCCTCTTTGATTTTAACAGTGATTGGTCTCTCTGAAACCACTAGCTGCTGGTTTTGGCTCTACTTCTCAGGATCATCAAAACAAGTCTAATTAATTTTCTGTACCATAGCCTTTCAACCTTTCAGTTCTGTTTCTTCTGGTAAATCCTTCCCAGTTTCTTGGGTTTTCTTCCCCATATGAAATGATGTAAGGTCTTTTATCATTCTGGTAGTTTTCTTTAGAATAGTCTCTAGTTTGGCAGGAGTCCTTGGGAATGTGGTACCTGAATTGAACTTAATACATTAAGTGTGGTTTGACCAGCATGAATTAGAGTGAGACAATCACCTCTTTCCATTTGGACTTCATTAATGAAGGCTGAGGTCTCATTAATTTCCGGACATCTCTTTACACAGTGGACTTCTAGTGAGCATGCAGTCAATGAAAACTCACAAGTCATGTTTATTCACGCATTTCTCATGCTACACTTAAACTTATTTTAAACTAAGGACATGACATTACCTTTTTGTGTGATATATTTCATCAGTCATGTTTTAGCCCATTGTTTAGTGTGTTTTGGATATTGATTCTGTCACACACCAATTAACCATTTCTCCACATTTTGTTTTATTCAAAGTCTGGTCAATCTGACATCAATATTCTCATCTGAATTATTAAAACACATGGTGAAGAGGGAGGTCGGAACCTTGTGATATGATTCCAGGAAACTTTCATCAGAAGTTGCTTTCCTCTGTCTTCTGAAAGATAAGGCTCTCTATAAGCCAGGATACACAGTTTTTTCTTAAATTTTAGCTTTTTCTTGAATTTTAGCTAAAAAGAGTCCTTGCAGGTGTCTAACTCCTATGGTTTCTCCATCTTATCTCTGTGCTTGTGGATGAATCTGACTGTGGGATGAATCATCTAGTTGTATGTGGGTTTGTGGGTCCTGGGTGAGGTCCCTTTGGTGGTGTGTCCCTTTGGACATCTGGATGAATAATGACAATGGCTAAATTGATGGGACTGTGGGCCTTAGTTTTTTCTTGCCAATTTGTGAGTTCTCCAAAGAGGGTTGGCGGGCAGTCCGACAGGAAAATCTCTTTAATGTATACTCTCCCCTTTGCTGTTTCTGGGCCCCCAGCACTTTAGAGCCCCCTGAGAATACTCAATTACCTTAAAATCATTTTCAGCCTCAGATGCCCTTGGGTATTGACACTCTTGAAGGCAATAGCCAGAAATTTCCCTCCAAACTTTGTCTGGGGCTTTCTCACATTCCTCCTGCAGCGTCCATTAGAAGAGGGCCTCTTAGCAAGCGTGACAAAATACTTCATGCTTTGCTACCCAGCTTTTTTTTTTTTTTTTCCAACCAGCTGGCAGCATGCCGAGGGGAAAGGGGAAGAGGAAACTTTGTTGGGCTTTTGTGATTCCAAGCACAACCCCACACTGTCCCGTCCAGACGTCCTTTTGGCATTTGTACTTCCTGTAAAGACTTTTTTTTCCTCTCTGTTTTCCATATCCATTAATGCAACCTGGTTTCCACTAAACTGTCTTGAAATATATCACTCTTGTCAGCTGTTGTATAAGTCTCCACAGGAATCTTTCATTCCAAGCAAATCAAGAGATGTATACAGACCTCTTTTCAGAACACCAAGCATTCTGAGACATGTATAGAGGAGTCATCTTCCCAGATTCTAGAGAGAACCTCTAGATGGCCACTGTCCAGTAGAAATATACTGTGAGCCGCATATGTAATTTTGTAATTTTGTAAATATACTGTGAGCCACAAATGTAAAAATGTAAATGTAAGTTTTTCTTATAGACACATTTTAAAAGTAAAGGTAGAAAAGTGACATTAGTTTTAATATTTTTATTTATCTCAAATACCCCAAATGTTGTCATTTCATGTAATCAGTGTAAAAGTTATTGAGATACTTTGCCTGATATTTTTCCTTTTTATTTTCAAAATTCAGTGTGTATTTTACACTTACAATGTATTTTAATTTAGATCACCCATATTTCAAGTGCTTAGTAGTTACAAGTGGCTAGGAGCTACCATATTGGATGGAGTAACTCTGTACTGTGGTTTAACTCAGTTTTTATGTATGCCCGATTTTTCCAACTTCCAACTGATTAATGAGGAATCCTACAGACTTCTCCCAAAGTGATGTACTTTTTCTTCTTGCTGTTTATCCAAATTCATTTAATATACCCCGGAATTCCATCTTTAGGCTCAGAGTTTTCAGGTAATCATCTTTTTAATTTCCATCACAATGCCATGTCACCTTTCTCCATATGTAAAAAAGGAGTCTTTCATTGCTCTTTACAGCTAATAATTTCATACCAATAAATATGTTTGCTAGGGTTGCTGTAATAAAATACCATACATGGAGTGGCTTAAACAACAGAAATTTATTGTCTCACTGTTCTGGAGACTAGATGTTGAGATGAAGGTGCTGGCAGGGTTGGTTCCTTCTAAAATCTGTGAAGAAGAATTTGTCCCTTGCCTTTTCCTAGCTTCTGGTAATTTCCTGGCCCTTTTTTTGTGCTCCTTGGAACACAGAAGCATCACCCAGATCTCTGCCTTCATCTTTACATGGTGTTCTCTCTGTGTGCATCTGTTTCCAAATTCCATCTTTTCGAAAGGACATCAGTCATGTTGAATAAAGGGTCCACCTTACTCCAATGTGCCTTCATGTTAATTAATTATATCTGCAATGATCCTATTTCCAAATAAGGTCACATTCTGAGGTACTGGTGGTGAATCTTTAGGGGAATACAACTCATCCCATAACATGTGGTGAACATGTGATGTGCTGCCCCCACCCCTGTTACCTGCTGGAAATAGTGCAGGGTCTATAGCTATCAGACCTCTTTGGGATTACCTCAACTGAAGAAAATTTCCTTGCCCAGGATCTGAGCCCCTTCCAGAGCAGCCTGTCTCCAGTGACTGATCAACCAGGAGGTATAATTTCTCAGCCCCTTTGTCACAACTTGAGATGACACAGAAGGGCCATCCCAGCTCCAGAGCTCCCTGTAGATTCAAATGAGGCCTTCATTGGGACTGCATCAGAACCCCCAACTTACCCCTTTGCCTAATCTTACTTTCTTCCCCTCCCTTCCACTGGTGTTGATCGTAAGAGCATTCCCTGAAAAACCTCGTGCAGCTAATCACAACCTGAGTCAGCTTCCAGTTTGTAACACAATGTAGCATTTGTCAGAAACTCCTAAAATTTCTTGCTCATGAGTCATTATCTGAGCATGGCTATAAAGCTAGTCTGGGCCACAGATACCTTTTTTTAATTACTTTACTGGGTATTTTCCACTGCAAATTGCTGACTATATTAGTATCTTATCCTGCTTTCTAAAGTACTTCATAGCATTAGTTTTTATCATAAAAATGTGTGGATAGTTGATGGAAAAATACTGTATAAGGAGAGTGTACGAGTCCATTTTCACACTGCTATAAAGACATACCTGAGACTGGGTAATCTATAAGTAAAAGAAATTTAAGGTAATCACAGTTCTACATGACTGGGGTGGCCTCAGGAAACTTATAATCATGGCAGAAGGAGAAGGAGAAGCTAGTACCTTTTTCACAAGGAGGCAGGGGTGGGGGAACTCCCTCACACTTTTAAACAATCAGATAGTGAGTGAGAATTGCAAGTCTGAAAACCAGCTAGACAGTCATTGAATCTTAAAGCTCCACAATAATCTCCTTTGACTCCATGTCTCACATCCAGGCCACACTGATGCAAGAGGTGGGTTCCCACAACCTTGGGCAGCTCCACCCCATAGCTGCTTTCACATGCTGGTGTTGAGTGCCTGCGATTTTTCCAGGCTCACCATGCAAGCTGTTGGTGGATCTACCACTCTGGGGTCTGGAGGATGATGGCCCTCTTCTCACAGCTCCACTAGGCAGTGCCCCAGTAGGGTCAATATGTGGGGCTCCAACCCCACATTTCCCCCTTTGTGTTGCCCTAGTAGAGGTCCTCCATGAGGGCTCCACTCAAGCATCAGACTTCCGCCTGGACATGGAGGCATTTCCATACATCCTCCAAAATCTAGGTGGAAGCTCCCAAACGTCAACTCTTGTCTTCTGTGCACAAGCCCAACACCATGTGAAAGCTGTCAAGGCTCGGAGCTTGCACCCTCTGAAGCAATGACCCAAGCTGTACCTTGGTCCCTTTTAGCCATGGCTGGAGCTGGAGTGGCTGGGGTGCAGGACACCATGTCCCAAGGTGCTGCATAGAGCAATGGAGCCCTAGGCCTAGCCCACAAAACCATATTTCCTTCCTAAGCCTCTGGGCTTGTAATGGGAAAGGCTGCTGTGAAGATCTCTGAAATGTCCTTGAGACATTTTCTCCATTGTCAAGTTACTTATGCAAAGTTCGGCAGCCAGTTTGAATTTCTCCCCAGAAAATGAATTTTTCTTTCCTACCACATGGTAAGGCTACAAATTTTCCAAACTTTTATACTTTGCTTCCCTTTTAAACAAAGTTCCAATTTCAGATCATCTCTTTGTGAACATATATGACTGTATGCATTCAGAAAGAGCCAGGTCATCTCTTGAATGCTTTGCTGCTTAGAAATATCTTCTTCCAGATACCCTAAATCATCTCTATCAACTACAAAGTTCCACAGATCTCTAAAGCAGGTGCAAAATGTTGCCGGTCTCTGCTAAAGCATAGCAAGAGTGACCTTTCCTCCAGTTACCAAGAAATTCCTCATCTCTGTCTGAGACCACTTCAGCCTTGTCTATATCACTATCAGCATTTTGGTCAAAACCATTCAACAAGTTTCTAGGAAGTTCCAAACTTTCCCACATCTTCCTGTCTTCTTCTGAGCCCTCTCAACTGTTCCAACCCTGCCCATTACCCATTTCCAAAGTTTCTTCCACATTTTCAGGTGTCTTTATAGCAGTGCCCCAAATTCCCTGTACCAACTTTCTGTATTAGTCCATTTTCACACTACTATAAAAACATGCCCAAGACTGGGTAACCTATAAACAAAAGAGGATTATTTGACTCATAGTTCTGCACAGCTGGGAAGGCCTCAGGAAACTTGCAATCATGGTGAGAGGTGAAGGAGAAGCAAGTACCTTCTTCACAAGGTGGCAGGAGAGAGCGGGGCACCACCTCACACTTTTAAACCATCAGATTCCCTCATGAGAACTCACTCACTGTCATGAGGGCATGGGGGAAACCACCCCATAGCCAATTACCTACCAGGTCTCTCCCTTGACATATAGGGATTACAGTTTGAGATGAGATTCAGGTGGGTTCACAGAACCAAACTGTGTCAGAGAGAAAAGGTGGATTGGTGGAGAGCATGGCAGGAAGGAATAAAAATACCAGTTTGTTAAAAACTGATCACCTGGATCACTTTTTTAAAATGCCACTGGTGAAATAAAGCAGAATTTTCTCTCTAAATTATTACACAACTTACATTTTAGGCTGATTTTCAACCCAGATGAAAAACTAAGATTTCTACACCAAAAATGGTGGAAGATGTATGGGACAATAAAAAGAGACTTTTGAGGTGGTCAGACTCAGGTTCAGAAAGCAGCGCTGTCATTTTCCAGCAGTGGAAATTTCACCAGGTTACTTAATTTGTCTCACCTTTCATTTTCTCATCTAAGAATTGTAATACTATTGTGCAGACTAAAGAAAGTGTATATAAGACACCTAGAAGAGTCTTGGCTCATGATATCCTCAATAAATTGTATTTCTATAATAATAATAATAATACTTTATCTGGAAGTAGAATGTGTAGTGGCTTCTGTGTATTTTTAATATGTATTCTAAAGTATGAATGTAACAATGTGTAGATTATTCCAGAGACAATAAGATGTTTTAGCTAGTTAATACTTTTAAGATCCTTTTGCTGAAGTCATATTGATGCTAGCAGTGCCAGGATTTTGCTAAAGGATTGAAGTTTTGTGGAGTTTTTTTTTTTTTTGGAGTGTTTCAAATAGCATCTTCACATCAAATGTCCTGAATTTTTACTTCAACAGTTTGCAGTGAAAGAAGTAAACTATCACTTGAAAATAATGTATTATACAAAATGTATTTCTAAGAAATGTGGATTTATTAAAAATTCTGTTAGCACTCAATCTGCTAGTAAGAAACATTATTTCATGTAAGTAGCTGTCTCAAGAATGGAAACTTTTCCATTAAGTGCTAAATATTTTATATAGTACCAGAATATTAAAAATGGATTTCTAAAAGAACACCTAAAAGCACCAGAGATACAGCTTATTCTGCCTGTGTGTTCAGAATTAGAATAAAGCTTTTGATAATATTGTCAATGTGCTGAAATTATTATTAAAGGTCCTTAACCTTATTGTGGAACAGTTGAACAATACTTGTTTGTTCATCACAGAATTATGTAGGAAAGATGGTTGGGTTTCAAGGCTTTCAGGTGCTTTTTTCCCACTTTTTCTTTTTTTAAGCTAAAAGTGATGTTGGCAAAGACAAAGAGTAGAGTGAGAAAAGCTGATGGTACCTGCTGAGATAAGTTCTGATGTTATCGTTAATAGTGATAAGAGTCTCTATCCATGGGTAAAATTTTTTCATACACATTATTTTTAAGTGAAGTACTTGCATAAAGTTGCTTTTTTCCTCTTGGAACTCACTTACCCTTTGAGAGGTTGTACAATAACCTGTTATATAAATGTACAGTGGATATTTCAATAGTGTCTTACATTGCCTTAAGTGAGACAAACATGAGTTTCATCAAGGGCACTGTGGTATATAATGTGTTGTCACACTCCTGTGTGGGACTGGGACTCATAGCCATTATATTTTTGAGAAAGTCACATTCGGATCCACTTCCCCACTTTACCTTATTTTTTGGTTCCTTTAAAAATATTTAGAAAAACATAATAATGGTATAGCTGTATCAGCCAGTTGAAATTTTTAATTAAAAAATAAGTACAACATTCACATGTTTTGAAGTTTATAATAGAGTATTAATATAGATGTAATAGTATTAGCAATGTTTGTTTTTAAGCTGAGTAATTCTCAGAGATTGATTTTATTGATATGCTTCAAAATGTACATATAGTCCTTTGTATGCATCCAATAATACATAAAAGCAATATTTAACTCCCTGCCACTACTAAATAAATAAATAACAAAAAAAGAGAAGTAAAAAGTAAAATCCTCTCTTTATTCCTAGTCATTCTCTGTAAAGGTACCACTATTTTGATAATTTCTAGCATATCCTTTCTAAAAAAAAGTTCTGTGCAACTAAAATTATATATTTTAAATAGTTCTTTCATTTTTTAAACTGTAAAGACAATATTGCTGCTAGACAGGATCTAGAGCTAGAAAATTGGGTTAGAATTCTGTCTCCTCTGATGACCAGTTATACAACTTCAAATACGTTTTTAAATCTCTCTGTGCTTCAGTTCCTTCATCTGTAAAATGTGGCTAATATGCTTCAGAGGGTTGTTTTCAGGATTGAATGCATCATTCACGTAAAGCACACTCCTGGCACACAGCATTCAGCAAATGTGATCTCCAATTAATATTTATATATTAAAAATATTATATTTTAACTCTTCTTTCAGTTAGCTTTGTGGGACTGTATTTATACATTCTTATTTTTAATCTTTTAAGAATCACATTGTTTCAGACGTGTCATATACGCAATATATAATTTAAAAATTTTACCCAATATGAGAGTTTTTCTTTCAGTAGAAGAATATATGCCGTTTATATTTGTTGATACAATAAATGCATTAGGCTTTATTTCTTGGTTACAGGGTGTTGCTCTGTCACCCAGGCTGGAGTGCAGTGGTGTGATCATAGCTCACTGCAGCCTTAAACTTCTAGGCTCAAGTGATCCTCCTACTTCAGCCTCCCAAGTAGCTGAGACTACAGGTGTATGTCACCATGCTCAGCAATTTAATTATTATTATTATTATTTTTGTAGAAACAAGGTCTCATTATGTTGCCCAAGTTGGTCTTGAACTCCTGGGCTCAAGTGATCCTCCTGCTTCAGCCTCCCAAAGTGCTGGGATTACAGGCATGAGACACTGCACTCAGCCTTGGATTTTTTTTTTTTGATGTGTGCAATTTTTCTTTTTATAAGTTCAACAATTTTTGTCTGTTTTAAAATTTCTACTTAACTTTATATTAACATTTTATATAACGTTAGTTATTCTTCTATTTTTAAATTTAGCAACTTTAAATGGTTCTATTCCTTGCAGAAATAAATAAGAAAATGAGTAATTTATACTTTCTCTTAGCTCTTTCCTTATCCAATGCCAGCTTGACCAACCCACAGTCCACAGGCCACATGTGGTCCAGGATGACTTTGCATGCAGCGCAACACAAATTCGTAAACTTTCTTAAAATATTATGAGATTTTTATTTTATTTTATTTGCAATTTGTTTTTTTCGCTCATCAGCTGTCATTAGTGTTAGTGTATTTTATGTGTGGCCCGAGACAATTCTTCTTCCAATGTGGTCCAGGGAAGCCAAAAGTTTGGACACTCCCATTATACCTTTAAAATGTTACTTATACTGTGAAACCCCGTCTCCCCTAAAAATACAAAAAATTAGCTGGGCGTGGTGGTGGGCACCTGCAGTCCCAGCTACTCGGGAGGCTGAGGCAGGAGAATGGCGTGAACCCTGGAGCCGGGGCTTTCAGTGAGCCCAGATCGTGCCACTGCACTGCAGCCTGGGCAACAGAGCGAGATTCTGTCTCAAAAAAAAAAAAAAAAAATTACGTACATTCTTATTTTCAATATATTTTTATAGTTTCCTATATATTTTATATATAGTTAAATCTTGATTTATCAAAATAGGTATGCTGAAATGATAGAATTTCAGTTTAGTTATGTATATGAGTAGATTCAGTGAACAAAGTATTCAACTTTCACAAGTCATTTAGAATTGTGGTTTAAATGATTTGAGATTTTATTTACTTTTATAATCTTTTTCAACTTTTTAAAAAGTTTCTTTTCTAGTTTTTATTTTATTTTATTTATTTATGTTTTTATGTATGTATGTATATATTTAATAGAGACAGGGTTTCACCATGTTGCCCAGGCTGGTCTTCAATTTCTGGGTTCAAGCAATCTTCCTGCCTCGCCCTCCCAAAGTGCTGGGATTACAGGTATGAGTCAAGGTGCCTGGTTCAGCTTTTATTTTAGATTCAGTAGTAATATGTACATGGGTATATTACACGATGCTGGGATGGTATGCAAATTATCCTGTCACCCAGGTACTGATCATAATACTCAACATTTAGTTTTTCAAGCCTTACCTCCCTTCCTCCCTCCCCCATCTAGTAGTCCCCAGTTTCTATTGTTGCCATTTTTATGTCCATGAGTACCCAATGTTTAGCTCCTACTTATAAGTGAGAACGTACAGTATTTGGTGGGTTTTCTGTTCCTTTTTGAATTCACTTATATTAGTTCGTTTTCACATTGCTATAAAGAACTGCCTGACACTGGGTAATTTATAAAGGAAAGAGGTTTAATTGACTCACAGTTCTGCATGGCTGGGGAGGCCTCAGGAAACTTACCATCATGGTGGAAGGTGAAAAGGAAGCGAGGCACCTTCTTTACAAGGTGGTAGGAAAGAGAAATGCTGAGCAAAGAGGGAAGAGCCCCTTATAAAACCATCAGATCTTGTGAGAACTCACTCACTATAATAAGAACAGCCTGGGGGAAACTGCCCCATGATTCAATTACCTCCACTTGGTCTCTCCCTTGGATTGTGGGGATTACAATTCAAGATGAGATTTGGGTGGGGACAGAAAGCCTAACTATATCAGGCTTGCAGCTGCATCCATGTTGCTGCAAAGGGCATGATTTCATTCTTTTTATGACTCCTTCGTATTTATTGTTGTATATGCACCACATGTTCTTTATCTCATCCACTGTTGGTGGGCACCTAGGTTGATTCCATGTCTTTGATATTGTGAATAGTGTTGCAATGAAGGTGTGAGTGCCTGTGTCTTTTGGTAGAATGATTTATTTTCTTTTGAATTCCACACTGACTGAACTACTTTCCACTCCCATCAACAGTGTGTAAGCAGTCCCTTATCTCTACAGTCTCACCAATATGTGCTGTTTTTTGACCTTTTTAATAATATCCATCCTGACTGGTGTGAGGTGGTATCTCATTGTGGTTTTGCTTTGTATTTCTCTGATGATTAGCGATGTGGAGAATATTTTTCATGTTTGTTAGCCTCTTGTATGTCTTCTTTTGAGATGTGTCTGTTCGTGTCGTTGGCCCATTTTTCAATGTGGTTGCTTCTTCTTTTTCAATTTTTTTAAGTTTTTAAATAGATTCTGGATATCAGAACTTTGTCAGATGTAACTTTTTTGTTATTGACTTAAAAGTCAAAAACCTTGCTTGTGACCATTTTTTTAAACTTGTTTCTTATGTGGTAGAGAAGACTTTGTATTCTCTATGTTTTCGGTGGAGGATTCTGTACATGTCTAGCCTATTTCATTGTTCAAATCTTTTCTATCCATTGGCCTCTCAATAATAGAGAGAGCTGTGTTGACATCTCTCCCTTTAATGATAATCGTCCATTTCCTCTCTTTTTTTTTCAATTTTATAACTTTATTTGATGTATTTGACGATCAGCGATTAGTTCCCATTCACACTGACTGTAGATTTTTGGAAGTGGTAACAGGTTACATAGATAACCAAGGTATAGAGCTTATTTGGTGACTCTTCATCCTCATTATACGGTTTCTGGACAACCGCACACGGATACGGTATGGGTCGTTCTTTATTCCTTTGGCCCAGACCGCTTCGTTGCGCCTGGTATCAATGCGCACATCTGCAGTTCCCATCTCCTTCATGGCAGATTGCCGAATCTCTTTGAGTACTCGGGGGGCACGCTTCTTGAAGCCGAATCCATGGATGCGCTTGTGAATATCGACGGTGTATTCTCGTGTCACCACCTCGTTGATGGCAGAATGGCCCTTTTTCTTCTCGCCACCCTTCTTTGCGGGAGCCGTTCTCCTGGATCAAAGTTGGAAAGCTGTCCACTTCTTATTATAGTTTTAATTACCTTTTCCTTGAGTATTTTGAAGCTATTTAAACTACATGTATACAAAGTTAAATGTTTAAACGACCTTGATTAATTGAACTTCTCATCTTCATATAGTGATTTTTAAAAAAATAAATCACAAATAAAGCTTTTCTTTTGTCTTAAATTAAAATAGCTGATATTAAAGCAGTTATCCAGGTTGTCTGATTATTAAAACAGCTATCCAGATTGTCTTTTGCTGATATTTTTTCTCTGTATAGTGCTGAAATATTTTACTGGTTTCTACCACATAACCTTTTGCTTTATATTTGTCTCATTTATTTTTCTTTTTTTCTTTCCCTTTGGCTTATTTTGCTTTTTTTTAATCACATATTTTTTCTCTACTAATTTGGAAGTTATACATCCTATTTCTATTTTATTTGTTAATGTCTTTAAATTTTTATAGTGTATTTTTAACAAAGTCCAAAATTATTAATTCCTAATCCCCATTTGAAACCAGGATCTTAATTCTAATTACTTATTAATTCTAATCAATACTTCCTTAGATTTATCTACAATTATATATATATATTTTTCTATTTTCTTTCATTCTTGCATTCAAATCTTCTTTTCTGAGCTTCTTTTCCTTTCTCCTGAATTACATCTTTAGGAGTTTCCCAAGTGGAGATCTATCACTATGTGCTCATTTTTTCTTTATCTTCCCACAAAGATGAGACCAGGGGCAGGCATTTTTTTGAGAAACTTCTGAGGTCTCTACAAATCCAGGTTGTGATTTTTATTTCCTCAATAAACTCTGGATATATTATTCTATTGTTCTCCAGCATCCATTGTTACTGTCAGGTTACTCATCTTTTCTTCCTCCCTATCTGTTTGACAATTACACAGTTTTCCGTTGAAAATGTTCAGGCCAGGCATGGTGGCCTGTGCTTGTAATCCCAGCTACTCTGGAGGCTGAGGTTGAAGAATTGGTTGAGGTATGATACCACCACTACACTTCAGCCTGGTTGGCAGTGTGAGAACTTGCCTCTAAAAAAAAAAAAAAAAAATTTTAAAGAAAAAAAAGTGTGGTTCAATCTTCTTGTTCTCAATTTCATTATAGCATTTTAGGTATGAATTTCTATATAATTGGCTTTAGTTTTATTGAGTTTTTAAAATATGATGCTTGATATCCTTTATCAGTTCTGAAAAAAATGTGAGTCATTACCTCTTGGTGAGTCATGACCTTTTCTCCATATTCTCTGTTGTCTTTTTCTTAGACTCCGTTTAGGCCACTATGTTTGAACTTTCTTATCTCTTAAATTTCCTTTTATATTTTCCTTACTCTTTTCTCATTGTCTTGGAATCTGCTAGTTTTTTCAGCTCTCTCTTTTTAATTCTTTAATTCTCTGTGAAATGTGTTTAATATGTTGCTAACCAATCCACTGAGGTATTATTATTATTATTGTTGTTGTTGTTCTTACTGGTAAATGTTTAAGTTACCTGTTAATGTTTTAAGTTCTCAGGTTTGGTGATGAGCTGAAGTTTGGTAATGAATTTCCAAGTGTTTATTATTTTTAAGATAAAATAAAATGAAACAGGCCATTCTTGGGTAAATAACTCTACTGTGTCATAATTTAAGGGTCATGATTAAGCCAGTTTTATGCACCTAATTTTCATCAAAAAATAAGTTTCAAATAGTCTCAGATTTTATTTTATTTTTTTAAGAGACAGGCTAACTCTGCTGCTCAGGCTGGAGTGTAGGGGTGTGGCCATGACTCACTGCAGCCTATAACTCCTGAGCTCAAGTGATCCTCCCACCTCAGCTTCCCAAGTAGCTAGGACTACCACCATTATGCCCAGTGAATTTTTAACTTTTTTTCTGTAGAGATGGGATCTTGCTTTGTTGCCCAGGCTGGTCTTGAACTCCTTGGCTCAAGCAATCCTCCCACCATGTCCTCCCAAAGTGCTGGGATTATAGTCATGAGTCACCACCCCGGCCTATTTTTAAAGTATTTTCCATCTGGTAATGATATCTTAACATATCTTAACCTAAGAAGCCCTTAATTGTCTCAATCTGTTGTTTGTTTCTACTGTTGTTACTCATGTGGCTTGTAAATAAAAATGAAAAAATTGGTAAATTAGACCACATTAAAATCAAGAACTTCTATTTATTAAAAAAAGTCATTAAGGAAGTAAAAGACAAGGTTTAGAGGGAAAAAATTTACATCCATATATCTGATAAAGACATCCAAAATACAACATATTTAAAAAATAGCCAGGCATGGTGGCTCACTTCTGCAATCCCAGCACTTTGGGAGGCCGAGGCAGGCAGAACACCTGAGGTCAGGAGTTTGAGACCAGCCTGGCCAACCATGGCCAACATAGTAAAACCCTGTCTCTAGTAAAAATACAAAAGTTAGCCGGTCGTGGTGGCATGCACTTGTAATCCCAGATGTTTGGGAGGCTGGGGCAAGAGAATCACTTGAACCCGGGAGGTGGAGGTTGCAGTGACGTGAGATCACACCACTGCACTCCAGCCTGGGTGACAGAGTGAGACTCCATCTCAAACCAAAACAAAACAAATCTACAAATCAATGAGAAAATGGTCAACTAATAGACAATTGGACAAATAAGTTAAACAGGTACTTCACAAAAGAGGATATCCAAATGGTCAATAAGCCTATAATAAGGTGCTCAAGATCATTCCAACCCAGAGATATTAAAATTAAACAATTAATTTAGAAGTCAGAATACTGATTACCTGTAAGAAGGTGGTAGTGACTGGGAGAAAGGACAAGGGAGTGGGCTTCTGGAACACTGCTTCTAGTTCTTGATTTGGTTTGATGGGTGTGTTTATATTTAAAGAATTTATCGAGCTATTGAGCTACATGTGGTTACTGAGTTACATTTATGACTTGTATGTTTTACTATATGTATTTCTCAATAAGAAACTTACTTGAAAAAATGACCTGCATATTCTTGACTCCAAGGTATGATATTAACACGTTTAAAATTTGGTTTCAATTTTTTATATGGCTCAAATTGACCATTGTGGGTTATATTCCATCTAATATTCATTCTTTGCTAGGTAGTGTACTAAATATGTTACATTCATTATCTTACTAAATCTTCACAATAATCCTGAAAATTAGAAATTAGGTCCATTTTGTATATGAAGAATTAAACTCAGAGAAAATAAATCATTTGCACCAAATCACACAACTAGTTATCCTGCTCTAGCAGTATTTATCTACAAATTAATTTTTAGAACAGAAGCAGTTTGTGAATTGGACTCTTGCCTTATGCCTATTTGGAAAAAATAGAGAGAAGAGAATGCTGATGACAAATCACAATCTGGTCATGGAGACACAGATAAGTCACTTAATGGGTGTCTGTACTTACTAGTTATAATTTAAATTACCTTTGACAAGCAGAGAAGTGCTTATTTTTCTCTCCTTGAGTTTTAGAGCTTTGAAGAATTAGAGAAAAGTCCTAAATAACTACCAATAATAATAAATATTTTACTTGGACATGCTCCCTTTGAATTGCCTTCTGAGTAAAAAACTTGGAAAATGAACATTATTCTGCACATGTCCTTTGTTAAGCAAAGACTTCTATCCAATAACTAGGCTTCTGAGGCTGTGATAAATAATTGCTACTGTTTGTATTTTGAAGTCTTATATAGAGAAGCAAACTGCCTAACACTCCAAAGGGATTCTCTTTCTACTAGGAAACATATTGTCTGACATTACATTAAATAGCTTGAAAATACTGTACCCGCTGATGCACAGTTGTTGTTAAAGTATCTTAGAATCAGTGAACGAAATTAATAAATAAAAAACTCAGTCTTAAGAGAGACCGTCTCCTGGTTTTCTAGCAAAGAAAAAATAAATTAGCACTCTCAGCAGGGGGCAAGCAGTAGATTGTGTGGAACTCTTTTGAAAAAGGAGAACTCCACTCTCAATGTTAATTTAATTTAAGTGAAGTTCTGGAGAAGTCATTTATCACCTTATTATGCATATACCTTGGATAATATTTATGCTTTGATATAAGCTTTTAATGAAATATGTTACTATCTCTGGAATACCAATTCAGAACTGGTTAGTATGGGAAACATCTGAATGAAAAGTTTGATAAAAATTTGGTATAACCCCCTCATATGTCATCTTAGGGACTATTCCATTAGTGTTATGGTCAAAAACTGCAAACAAGGAATCTTTGATTGTATTTGTCCTACCCTTGTGTTATTTATGATGCCCTGAGCTTTTCCTTCATTCCCCAAACGCATGCTGTTATCCCTACACTGACTCCGTTTCCAGTAGTCATTAATTTGGGTGCTCAGATGACGTAAAAAGAAGACTAAAGCTGATTTGCCACACAGAATCTGAGCAATATTACTGATGACAACATGAACGAGGGTTTAAATATTCTTAGTTTAGCTCCAGAATGAATGTGCCGAGCAAATAATCATATCAGCAAGTGAAAATCCCTCCACCTTCTTATCATTGTTTGTTTCACCCCTGGCTGGGACTTGCTATTGTTGGGATGCCTCTCCTGTCTTGCTCTCTTCACGAACTTGTAAGCACTCAGCTCCCTGGTGCTCTCTGCTTAAGCAGAGGGATCTAGTCTTTGCTAGACATCTTACTGCTTTAGTCTACTCTCTCATGTAATTGTGCTCCCAGCACCCACCTCATCATAATACTCTCAATCAGTAGATCAGATTATCAAACTTACTTCCATATTTTACAGGAAAAAGGTGAAGACCAAATATTATATTTGAAGACTAAAGGGACTGTGTATGTTTACTATATACAAAAATAACAGAAGACTGGACGCAGTGGCTCATGCCTATAATCCCACAACTTTGGGAGACTGAGGCAGGTGGATCACCTGAGGTCAGGAGTTTGAGACTAGCCTGGCCAATAAGGTGAAAACCCATCTCTACTAGAAATACAAAAATTAGCTGGGTGTGGTGGCATACACCTGTAGTCCCATACTCAGGAGGCTGAGGCATGAGAATGGCTTCAAACTGGGAGGTGGAGGTTGTAGTTAGCCAAGATTGCACCACTGCACTCCAGTCTGGGTGATGGGGTGAGACTCTTTCAATAATAATAATAATGATAATAATAATAATAGTAATAATAATAATAGTAGAAGACAAAGAGAAGGCTGTGACATTGCTGTCAGAAGCACAGTGCAACAGTCAAGAGGGACTTAGACTGCCTAGGTTTAGGTCTCAATACCTCCACTCATTGGCAGTGAGACCTTGGGGGAAGTTACTTAACTCTTTAATTCTCAAAGTTATCATCTATAAAGAATAATACCTAACTATTGGGGATGATGTAAGGATGAAAAACAATCCTATAGGTAAAATGCTTACTAACTATAGTGCTTGGCATATTTTTTTAAGTGCCCAATAAACATATTAGTTAGTTTTCTTTCTTTTTCTTTTTTTTGTTCAAGTTAGATACGTTTTAAGGTCTGTTTAGCAGCCCTCTTCCTTCATCTGAGAGGGCACATGACTTTGGCACGTGATTCAGGCTCAGTCAATCAGAGTGTCCCATACTGGGCCAAAGTGATTAATTTAGGTTGGGCAAGTGACTAAGGGGCTCCATTACTCTGGATCTTTTCTTTTCCCTATTAACCAATGTAGTTGATTAATACAGTTTTTTATCATTAATAAGTTACTTAGTATATGTCATAGTGATGAATAATTAGCTTATATTTTTATAGAAAATTCTGGTAAATAAGAGTAAAGTAATGTATCACATTTTATAGGTTAAAACGACAGAATGGAAAAGCAGGTCCAGGATTAAGTGAACCTTAGTTTCTTAAGAAACTATAATTATGTGAATTTATATAATTCCTTTTGTTTTGTTTTTTAAGCTGGTTTGAGTCAGATTTCTGACTCTTACTAACAGAAGAGTCCTGACCGATATTAATAAATAGTAGTTGTAGTTTATGTCTGGAGACATTCTTTGATGGGCACTGGGAACAGTGCCCAGAGAAGCTTAATCACAGAGTTGGGTGAAAATAAGCTGAGGGACAGATTTGAGTTTTTAATAAAACCAGATAAGCTGACAAGTTTGGACACTTCAAATTGAAATTGATAGTGTTTTCCTCGGGATTTTAATAACTTTCACAAATCAGGTATAGCAAATATCAAATGTCAGGATGCCAGGATAATTAATAATAGAGGTAAGACATTGCAACTCCTTCCTTTTATTGGAGAAGAGCTGCTCCTTGCCCCTCTTCCCTTGCTGCAGGCCTCAGATATTATGGGAAAGTGTCCTCTTTGATACAACATGAAATTAATCATTTTAGTGTTCCCCAGTGTTCCTGACAAAAGTTTTAAAAATTCTGTCTCACAATTAACTATAATGTAGTGTTTGACAGTTCCTTGATTTTGGATCTTGTTCATTTTCTTTTTGCATCTAAAGTTTTAAAGAAAAATATGACTTCTAATTCCAGTTTTTAAAAATTCAGTGGTAAAGCAGTTTGACTGATGAACTGATTGACTTGCGTGAAGAATTTTAAACCTTCTAATTTTATTAATATCGTCTTTCACCCACTGGTAATCATCTTCATCTAATCTTAGCTTTTAGTACTTCGTTCTGAAAACAGTCCTTGCGGGATATCTGATGTCTTGATGATCATGAGACTGGTCAGTGACGTTTAGCAATTGTGACTTTACCCTTTACCAAGTTTTCTGTTTCAGTCACACCCATGTGGTTTCATTGGTCATTCCAATATCTAGTTCATTCATGTTTTTTCTCTAGGACAGAAACTTGCCTGTATTAGAAAATGCTATGAGCAGCAGTGGGCTGTGGGCTCCTCACTGCCTTTTGAATACATAATTTTTTTAAAATAAAAAGATTGTGTAATTTAAAGGTCACATTATAATGACTCACTTTAGTCTTTAATATGACCAGTGTTCAGAGATGGTGTTAGCAGTGAGATCTGGATAAAAAAGATACACAATTCTGTTTTTCATCTCTCCCCTTGGCAACACTTCCTGAGAACAGTGTGAACGAAATTCCAAGAGTAAATAGCCAATAGCATAATACACTTTCCAACATGCTGTGAACCAGTGAGTGAAGAAAATTAGAGCTCCAATGGTTTCCTATGAAGGATTTAATAAATTATTTTCTAGTACAAAAATGAGGTTGAAATAGCTGTCATTGCATTTTTTATACTTGTACCAGGTTCAGAACTATAATAAAAATCTAAAATTATGATGGTATTCACATTTACAGAATACATTTAAATATGACTAAATATAATTTTAATTATAATTAAACATGTATTGAATAGTTACTATTTTGCTATTTTATGGAACTGTTACATTTCTTCATTTGCTTTTCTCCTCTACAGATACCCACATATTTATCATGCCCCACAACTAAATACAAGTTTTAAAAAATTGTTCTGCAAATGCACACACGTTTATTTTTATTTTTTAACTTTTTATTTTGAAACAATTACCGATACACAGTAAGCTGTGCCACAAAATACACAGAGGTACTGTGCACCCTTCACCCAGCTTCCACCAGTGGTAACATCTTGCATAACTAAGGTACACTATCAAAATCAAGAAATTGACATTGGTGCCTTCCACATAGCTAATTCTGATTTGACCAGTTTTACAAGCACTCTTTGTGTGCTATAGTTTGTTACAGGTTTGTAATGCTTTCCAACCAATGAAAGCTCCTTGTTTTATCTAGGCAAATACTCTAGTCTTTTTTTTTATTTATAGCTCTTTCATGACTTCCTTACAAAGAGTTTCCCCACCCCCAAATTATAACAGTATATTTTCAATATTTTCTTTTAGTATCTTAGTTCCTTGAGAGATTACTTTTGTGTATAGTGTGAAGCAGAATCTAATTTAGTTTTTTTCCCCAAAATGTATCATCGGGTTGTGATCACACTATTTATTGAATAGTCAATCCTTTCCTACTGATTAGAATGCCACTTTTATCATATACATGCAACTTTTTTTATTCTGTATTTTGTTATATTTTTCTTTTTGTCAATGACTGCATCAATACTATGCAACTTAGATGTAATTTTCAAAAGTGTATAATTATTGTACTTTTAGCAAGAAAATCACACTCATGCAAGACAACAGAGCACAGATAATTTCCTCTTTCTTTAAATTCAAGTGTGCTCTTGTGCTGGGCCCTAACTCAAAAGCTTCTGGACACCATGCAGGTATCATAAATGTATGATAAAGTCAGTGGTAAGTCAATGAAGATTGGTTTTTATCGTAAACAGGTGATTACATGATGCTCCTGAAAGCATGTCAATTCAATATTTTAACATATTTTTCTGTCCAAACAGGTCTGTGGTCTCTAAATATCCACCTCCAGTCTAGTGGAAATAATTCTGTATTAGAATCAAACAACTCCTCAAGCATCATCATATATTAACCATGAAACTTTGAGAAAATTACTTAACCCTCTGAACCTCTGTTTCCTCTTTCAAAGAAATAAATAACAATAATTACCCACAAGATTGGACTAATTATCACATGAAGTAATATGCATTACAATACTGAGTATAGTGCCTTACACATGACTTTTACTCAAGGATGTTAGTGTAATTTAAACAGCAACTTATTAAGGGAAAGCAATGTATCTTTTGATCTAGATAAAGGTCACTTTTAATACACTAAATCGAGGAGGCTAGAAAATGGATGGATAAGGTTTCTCCAGACCACAGTGATTTCAGAGAAGAGTAATAGAAAATTTTGTCACAGAGAAACAAACGTCTGTCCTTGAGACATGTCCCATGTAACACAAGGAATTTCGCAACCTTATTTTTGCCTTATCACTACAACTATATTATAGATTATAAATATCAACAGTATCTGAGTTCTTTATTTGGCCCAAATAAATTAATGTTTCTATTGCTACCAGTTTTTCTTCTTCCTTGAATTACAAATGCCACAATTAACAGAAACATCTGTCTGGGAGCACTGTACGTGCTCAGTCACATTCTGTTGTTCTCCACCACCCCCGAACATCCAGATGATATGTAAAATATGCAGTCCATGGTTTATTACAAAAATCCAAATGTCCACATATTGGGAAGCATTGATTTGTATTACTGTGAAGCCAAAATATTTAGATTCAAGGGTGGGGATTTTCTCCTTTATTCTTGCTCAGAAATGCACAAACTAAACCATAGTCTAGATCCCAAGTCCCATAGAAGCCAATTAGCTTACATATTCAGATGTTTTCAACAGAATTATTTATATATGTACAAAAGCACAACACAGGATAATGAATCAACTTTTGTGTTCATATGGACTTTGATTTGACTTTTATTTTGTACACTCACTAAACATGGAATCTGTCAATTTACCATAGCTCTTTGAGACTCATTAATCTCATCTACAAGATGGAGAGAATCAACTCTGCCGTGGCCAGGAGACACGAGGGGCATATCAAAACACTGTGATTTCCATGTAACACCTGAGAAGAACTGGGAGGAGGAGGTTTTCCTTACAAGAAGGACTGGAGAATAGATATGGCAACTAGGAGAATTAAGGCAACCACTAATTTATGTCTCTTACACCCTGTGGCCCAGCAATTTCACTTTTAGGACTTTGCCCACAGACATATACTCATGTGTATAAACAAAAGCTTATGCAGTGATGATCACTGCAGTCTTGTTGTTAAAAAGCTTTCTAAACTAAATCCAATGTCCATATATTGGATATTGGTGAATTAAATCATGGAAAAACCATTCAATGAACTGCTGTGCTGCAGCTAATGAAAAGAGTGAGGTAAGTGTGTGTGTGTGTATATATATACACATATATGTGTGTGTGTATATATATAGTGGATAGAGCAATGTCCAAAGATATAAAGTTAAGCCAATAATTTGCAGAAGAATATTATATTATAATCCCATTTGTATAAAATGTGTATCCATATCAATCTATCAACAGTAGTATTTACTAGGAAGAGAAAGTTACCTGGGAATTTCACTATATTATCCATTTTAGAGATGATGGATTTCATCACAATGAGGATGCATATTTTTGACATAAGGAAATATAAATATTTAACCTAAAAAGTCACATTTTTTCCAACCAATGAAGATGAGAAAGCCATTGCAGGACTTTGAACAACAGAGTGATATATCACATTTAACAGGATCACTGTGGTAGCAGTGTTGACAATGGATGAGGGAAGCAAGGTGGTAGGTGGTAGCAGCAAGACCAGTTATGACACCATTGAAATAACCAAAGCAAGAAGTGATTGTGGCTTAGACTGTAGTTATAGTAGAGGGAGTGGAGTGAAGTGACATGTACTGTACATGTTTGAAGACAGTCAATGAGCTCTGCTAGTGGATTGGATCTGCAATGTGAGAAAAACAGAGGAGTCAGGGACAATTACAAATATTTTTGGTCTGCTTGCTTGTTTTTTGTTTGTTTCTAAGATGAAGTCTTGTGCTGTTGCCCAGGCTGCCGTGCAGTGGCACGATCTCGCTCTCACTGCAACCTCTGCCTCTTGGGCTCAAACGATTCACCTGCCTTAGCCTCCCGGTATCAGAGATTACAGGCATCTGCCACAATGCCCAGCTAATGGTCTGCTCACTTGGAAGAAAGAAGTAGTCTCACAAGGTTCTTGTCTTGCCTTCCATTGTATTATACTCTTCTGGTTTTCCTCCTTCTCTTGTGCATGTACTTTTTGAATGGTAGTATGTGCAAACACTGGTTATGATGCACAATCAGCCAGCATATACAATTTGGGTTTCAATATGTAAATTCCCTTCAGAGGGAAGAGGAAAGAGGAAGCCTGAACCAGGAACAACTGCATCTTGAAGGCTTAATACCTTCAAGCGAAGACCACACTAATATGAAAATTATAGAACATGGCAAGACTAGAAAACTCACCAAGGGCAGAAACATCAGAGTGAACTCTCAGAGTAGATTGTCCAAGAAAATAGATGGTTGCAGTAAACTTTAGGTATTCTCCAACCTGAAATCTTGTGACTGGAGCATATTTGCATTACTTTCTTTTCT
This sequence comes from Macaca mulatta, assembly GCF_049350105.2. NCBI lineage: Eukaryota > Metazoa > Chordata > Mammalia > Primates > Cercopithecidae > Macaca > Macaca mulatta. The sequence goes on along the minus strand of NC_133408.1, from coordinate 161,998,467 downwards.
TTATACTGCAAGTTTCCTAGAATTTGCTGTGACTCATGTATTTGAATAGTTTTCCTTTGGTTTACACAATTTCAAGTTCAAACACCCATTGATGTTATTACATACAATACACTTTCAGTCATCACTTTAGAACTGTAATCTTCATTTACGCACATAATTTGTTTCTTCAGTTACAAACATGTGGTGCAATATGTCGGTTTTTATCATTGACTGGGGAATTAGGGTTTGTATTTACGTGATTAAAGTATTCAATTTTTGAGTAACTTCTGTAACTTAAATATTTACTGTGCACCAGTCTCAGTTTCAATGGAAAATCAACTTTAAAAGGTGAAATTTGGTGCCATCTAGTGTCATCGTTGTGAATTGCAGCATAAGCACAATTGTGAGGAAAATAATTTTTTTTTAACTGAAATATTTTAATATTAATTTTTAGTTTAAATTGATTTAAAAATATTCAATTTCCATATAATTGTATGTGAAATTCAGTTTTATAATAACATCTTTACAAGTCTAGGTAGTGTAGTGACTGGGATTCAATTTCCAGTCCAAATTTCACTAATACCAGTAATGAGTGCCTGCTATGTAAGAAATCACAGTACAAAGTAATTTACACAGTACAAAGTAGTTTACCTCAAAACAATGCTGAGAAACCAATATAATGCCCAATTTCAACAATGATGAATCTGATGTTCTGTGTAGCTAAACTACTTCACAGCGTTATCATTGCTATTAAACTTCAAAACAAGAATTAGAACTACATTTTCTGATTCCAAATAAATGTACAATCATTTTCAATGGTAATGAAAATCTATTTTGATGAAACTATAGATGAAGATATATTAGTGAACAATTTTTGTAAACTTTAAATTCTCCATCTTCAATACCTCTGGTGGATGCAACTAGCATTAGTAAAATAAATGAATGAATTTAACACCAACATGAGCCTTATAAGCCAAATTGGTATAGGAATTCCAAAATAGTAAATGCAGTTTCTCTTTCTTTTTTTAAAAATTTATTTATTATTATTATACTTTAAGTTGTAGGGTACATGTGCATAATGTGCAGGTTTGTTACATATGTATACTTGTGCCATGTTGGTGTGCTGCACCCATCAACTCGTCATTTACATCAGGTATAACTCCCAATGCAATCCCTCCCCCCTCCCCCCTCCCCATGATAGGCCCCGGTGTGTGATGTTCCCCTTCCTGAGTCCAAGTGATCTCATTGTTCAGTTCCCACCTATGAGTGAGAACATGCAGTGTTTGGTTTTCTGTTCTTGTGATAGTTTGCTAAGAATGATGGTTTCCAGCTGCATCCACGTCCCTACAAAGGACACAAACTCATCCTTTTTGAGGGCTGCATAGTATTCCATGGTGTATATGTGCCACATTTTCTTAATCCAATCTGTCACTGATGGACATTTGGGTTGATTCCAAGTCTTTGCTATTGTGAATAGTGCCGCAATAAACATACGTGTGCATGTGTCTTTATAGCAGCATAATTTATAATCCTTTGGGTATAGGAAAATAATTTCAAATTGAAACTAACTACAATTCGCAGAAATACCAATGATGATTTTAAAATAGTATAAATTTGGAATTAAATTTAACTGCAACATGAGATAATATAATATAAAAAATGGAATTAAGAGAATTGAAACATGTTCTGGAATTGTTTTATTTACAAAATGGGAATATGTTACCTACATGGTAGACAAGAGCTAGAAAATTTTTATTTTTATAAGGTCTAAATACCAAACACATAGTATACTTGACATCTACTACATTAGACATATGTTATCTTTATATTACACCATGTTAAATAATATCTGTATGTATTGCAAAGAAATTAATATTTGGTTCAACTTATAGGGCATTACACAAGTCTGAACTTTTGAAAGTCATTCACAGGACAAAATATAGGGCACATTTCCCAAGGTGCTAAAATTAAGAATGAAAATCTCTACTAAGTATAGACTTTTGGTCTTCTCACAGAAGTTTTTGGTCATTCAGGTGCAGTAACAATGGTATGTATTTAAAACACTTAATTGAATATGAGATATTCTGTTAGCAAGACTACTTGGTCATAACTTGGGTTAGTTAGGATATAGATTTGGCTGTTGAAAGAGACCCTGTAATAACTGTGGTTTAAATGAAATCGATAAATAGTTATCTTTCATGTTAAAGCCTGGGCAGGCAATTCAGAACTGTGAGACCCACAAAATTATCTGGGACCCAGGCTCCTTCTACTTGTGGTTCTGGGGCCTTGAACATGTAGCTTCTATCTCATGTTCCATGATGACTGCTCTATTCCTCTTCTCATCCACAGCTTTATCTGCACTTACCATCCTTAAAACCATATGAGGCAAATGGGCAGAGGAGGGTGCTCAGAGCTGATTTTATGGTTCACATCTTACTCTGCCCCTAAAATTTGTGCCTCTTTTCTTTTTTTTTTCTATTTTTTCTATTTTTTTTTTTTTTTTGAGACGGAATTTTGCTCTTTTGCATAAGCTGGAGTGCAATGGTGTGATATCAGCTCACAGCAACCTCCTCCTCCCGGGTTCAAGCCATTCTCCTGCCTCAGCATCCAGAGTAGCTGGGATTACAGGCATGCACCACCACGCCCAGCTAATTTTGTATTTTTAGTAGAGATGGGGTTTCTCCATGTTGGTTAGGCTGGTCTCGAACTCCGGACCTCAGATGATCCGCCCGCCTCGGCTTCCAAAAGTGCTGGGATTACAGGCGTGAGCCACCATGCCTGTCCAATTTGTGGCTCTTTTCTATGAACATTTCTACTCCTGATGGAATATTTGGTACAAAAATAACATTCATATATTCTTCTATCAATGAAACACACATACACTAATTTGTTTATGCCAATATTAAGAAGAAACATAAAATAATACATCTTATTTATTTAGTTATACATAGCAATATTAAGAAGGGAAGTAAATCAAAGCAATTTGTTCCATTAGACCAGTGACTGCAAAGCAGGGGTTCTTAACTTTGGCTATATATTATAATCACTTAGGGAGCTTAGAAACACTTGTACTTGAATCCAGCAATCCAAGTTTCTGATGTAATGGATCTAAGATGCAATTTGGTCTGCAGCAGTTTCCTCCCCAGGTGATTCTAAGTGCAGCAAGATTGAGAATCATTGCTGTAGATCGTGGTGCAGAACAGGGTCACCTGAGGAGCTTCTGAGCTTCATCTGTGCCCTCCCACACCCCCACTCCCCATTCCATTAGGCCACAATTAATCTGGAGTAGAGTCCAGGCATCAATACATTTTAAAAATTTCCCCAAGTGAATCTAATTGTATTTGGGGCAGAGAACCAGTGCTAAATATGAAAGAGAGTTTATGATTTTTGCTACCCTATGTTTTGGCCCTTATACTTAAATTTATATAGCTCTTCTGTTGAATTAAATGAACAATTTCTGGTATAGGAAAACTACAACTATATTGAAATTTAGCCCTCCTCATATGAGCATCTCATTAAAATTTCAAATTTCATCCAAGTTTAACTGGAATGCTAAAGTAATGTCAAAAATAAAATTATTATTTTACGCATTTGCGTTTAGATAGAATTTCCTAATATTTTCAATTGCTATGTATTTTTTAACAACTTGATTACATTTAAATGTATAAACTTTACTTTGTCATTCAAAGATCTCACAAAGAGACAATTTTATTGTTGGAAGGACGCCTCCACAGCCATAACCTTCTTTACTATTGCCAACACTTAGAATATTCTGGGTTGGACCAGGAGTCAATATTCTTTTTGCCACTCACATTTCCTCTCTACATATTCTTCTATATCAGATAGCCCAGATACAATATCATCTGACTGTTGCAAAGCCAGTTGTACTGTACTCAGAATCTTGATCCAACCAGGAGTTTAGCCATGAAGTTGTTCGCTCGTGTCATCTTTATACTCCAGACAGGATTATCTTGTATGTTTGCGGTTTGCAATTATACAAATAAGGTGAGTCATGGATTACTTGGAGCATTTTCAATTTTTGGTCTTTCAACTTCAGGCCTTTGTGCTCAAATTCCCTTGTACTGTAGCTCCAGCTCTATGTGATACCTAACGTGTGGAAGTGTGACTGATAAATGTGTGAGGACAGTCCTCTGAAGGGACCCACAAGGACGTGCTCCCTGCTAGTAACCTGAGTCAGGTAACTCCAACTGAGCCAAAAAACAAAAATTCAGATATATTTTTAGAAAACACTTACCAGAGCCTAAGATTTCTTTGTGCCTTAGATTTCCATGTTGGGGACCAAGGATTTCTTTTTCTGTTACAATAATTAAAATGAATCTCATTAGGGACTTTTGAATATTTGCATAAATTTGGATGGGTTCTTTAAGAAGTAGTTCAAATAAATCCTGTAGTACAGTGTGCAGAATGCATATCCCATTGGGGCACTATTAAATGATACCACAAGTTAGGGGAACACCTACCCCTCCTCTTCATGTTTTCATAGAAGGAAGGACATTTTCAACTATTACATTCCCAAGGAGAAAAAGCCCAGAAAAGAGATAGTTCCAGCTTTTCCCTGCCCTTTTGCTTTCTTCTTTGTACTGGAAGTAGATTGACTTATCTGATCACTTTCTTTGAAGAAGAAATTGAATATGGTTGGCTCTACTCCTTCTGTTCTCTCTCGCTCTCTCTCTCTCTTTTTTTTTTTTTTTTTCCAGATCCGACTTTGCACAAAGGAGTTGTGTCCCACTCCTCTCCACAGTGCAATGTACTGATATAGGCTCTGTCCTTAAATCCATGTCTGCCAAACTCAAGTGCTTCCCAGCGATTTTACCTTTTTTCTAGTCCATCCACACTCCTACTCTCCTAGATGAGTATTTCTTTATCTTCTCTGATCAAACTCCCTTCCCAAACCACGTTGTAGGCTGAAAACCTTGCTCCTTTCTTCACTGAGAAAATAGAATTAATCGGCAAAGAACTTCTACAGATTTCCCTTACCAAATCTACTAATCCATCTATACCTAAACACATATAACTGCCTTTCTTTCATTTACACAGAAACAGCCTACATTCCAATTCAAGACCTATCTACTTGTGCTCTAGATCCCATTTCATCTTTCCAAGGGCATTGCTTTAGCAGTTTTCCCCAATCTTTTGTTTCTTTTATTGATCGACTTAATCATTTATATCAGCTGATATACTTTATACATTTGTTTCTGCCCATATTTCATGTTGAATTGCAATCCCAGTGTTGGAAGTGGGGCCAGTCGGAGGTGATCATGGGGGCAGATTTCTTTTCTTTTCTTTTTTTTAATACTTTAAGTTCTAGGGTACATGTGCACAACTTGCAGGTTTGTTACATATGTATACATGTCCCATGTTGGTGTGCTGCACCCGTTAACTCGTCATTTTCATTAGTTATATCTCCTAATGCTATCCCTCCCCGCTCCCCCCACCACACAACAGGCCCCAGTGTGTGATGTTCCCCTTCCTGTGTCCAAGTGTTCTCATTGTTCAATTCCCACCTATGAGTGAGAACATGCAGTGTTTGGTTTTCTGTCCTTGTGATAGTTTGCTCAGAATGATGGTTTCCAGCTTCATCCATGTGCCAACAAAGGACATGAACTCATCCTTTTTTATGGCTGCATAGTATTCCACGGTGTATATGTGCCACATGTTCTTAATTCAGTCTGTCATGATGGACATTTGGGTTGGTTCCAAGTCTTTGCTATTGTGAATAGTGCCGCAATAAACGTACGTGTGCATATGTCTTTATAGCACCTTGATTTATAATCCTTTGGGCACATGCCCAGTAATGGGATAGCTGGGTCAAATGGTGTTTCTAGTTCTAGATCCTTGAGGAATCGCCACACTGTCTTCCACAATGGTTGAACTAGTTTACAGTCCCGCCAACAGTGTAAAAGTATTCCTATTTCTCCACATCCTCTCCAGCACCTGTTTTTTCCTGAGTTTTTAATGATCGCCATTCTAACTGGTGTGACATGGTATCTCATTGTGGTTTTGATTTGCATTTCCCTGATGACCAGTGAAGATGAGCATTTTTTCATGTGTCTGTTGGCTGCATAAATGTCTTCTTTTGAGAAGTGTCTGTTCATATCCTTTGCCCACTTTTTGATGGGTTGTTTGATTTTTTCTTGTAAATTTGTTTAAGTTATTTGTAGATTCTGGATATTAGCCCTTTGTCAGATGGGTAGATTGTAAAAATTTTCTCCCATTCTGTAGATTGCCTGTTCACTCTGATGGTAGTTTCTTTTGCTGTGCAGAAGCTCTTTAGTTTAATTAGATCCCATTTGTCAATTTTGGTTTTTGTCGCCATTGCTTTTGGTGTTTTAGTCATGAAGTCCTTGCCCATGCCTATGTCCTGAATGGCATTGCCTAGGTTTTATTCTAGGTTTTTTATGGTTTTATGTCTAACATTTAAGTCTTTAATCCATCTTGAATTAATTTTTGTATAAGGTGTAAGGAAGGGATCCGGTTTCAGCTTTCTACGTATGGCTAGCCAGTTTTCCCAGCACCATTTATTAAATAGGGAATCGTTTCCTCATTTCTTGTTTTTGTCAGGTTTGTCAAAGGTCAGATGGTTGTATATGTGTGGTATTATTCTAGGGCTCTATTCTGTTCCATTGTTTTATATCTCTGTTTTGGTATCAGTACCATGCTGTTTGGTTTACTGTAGCCTTATAGTATAGCTTGAAGTCAGGTAGCGTGATTCCTCCAGCTTTGTTCTTTTTGCTTAGGATTGTCTTGGCAATGCAGGCTCTTTTTTGGTTCCATATGAACTTTAAAGTAGTTTTTTCCAATGCTGTGGAGAAAGTCACTGGTAGTTTGATGGAGATGACATTGAATCTATAAATTACCTTGGGCAGTAAGGCCATTTTCACAATATTGAGTCTTCCTATCCATGAGCATGGAATGTTCTTCCATTTGTTGTGTCCTCTTTTATTTCATTGAGCAGTGGTTTGTAGCTCTCCTTGAACAGATCCTTCACATCCCTTGTAAGTTGGATTCCTAGGTATTTTATTCTCTTTGAAGCAATTGTGAATGGGAGTTCACTCATGATTTGGCTCTCTGTTTGTCTGTTATTGGTGAGTAGGAATGCTTGTGATTTTTGCACATTGATTTTATATCCTGAGCCTTTGCTGAAGTTCCTTACCAGCTTAAGGAGATTTGGGGCTGAGACAATGGGGTTTTCTAAATATATTATCATGTCATCTGCAAACAGGGACAATTTGACTGCCTCTTTTCCTAATTGAATACCCTTTATTTTTTCTCTTGCCTGATTGCCCTGGCCAGAACTTCCAATGCTGTTGAATAGGAGTGGTGAGAGAGGGCATCCACAGGGGCAGGTTTCTCATGAATGGTTTAGCATCATCCTGTTTGTGCTGTTCTTGTGATAGTGAAGTCTCATGAGATCTGGCCATTTAAAAGTGTGTGGCACCTCTCTCGACCCACTGGCTCTGTCACTTGCTCCTGCTTTTGCCATGTGATGTGCCTGGTCTCCCTTCACCTTCTGCCATGATTGTAAGTTTCTTGAGGCCTCCTTAGAAACCTAGGAGATGCCAGCACTATGCTTCCTGTACAGCCTATGGAACCATGAGCTGATTAAACTCCTTTTCTTGTAAATAACCCAGTCTCAGTTATTTCTTTATAGCAATGCAAGCATGGCCTAATACATCAGCATATAAACATACTGTAACATTTCCCATCTAAAAACAAAGGGGTTTTCTATCCCATATCTTCCACCAGCTTCTACCATTTCCCTGCTACACTTGACACTAGAATTTCTGAGAAAAGTGGACTGCATTTTTAGTCTCCACTTTCCTCTCCTCCCATTCTTTAATGAGTCAGCTCTAGTTAAGCTTTCACCTCCATCACTGTACTTAAAGTTTTCCTCTCAAAGTCAGAAGTGACCTCTCCATTGCTAAAATCAATGTCACATTTTTAGTCTTCATCTATCAGGATCATTTGACATAGCTATATACTGTTTTCTTTACCTTATTGGCTACTCCTTCTGATGAATCCTATTTGTTTTTCTAATTCTTTTTCTTCTTTCATTTTTTCATTCTTAGATTATTTTCTTTCTTTTTCTATATTCACTTCCTAGGTTCCTGCATCCATTTCCACAGCCTTGGCATTATCTATGATATTGGGGTGACTTCCCAGTTTTTTCTTTAGTTAAGTGCTCTTCACTGAAACCTCTAGACTTGTAAACCCAGGTGCTTACCTGACACCTCCATCTAGATGTCTAGTAGGTATTTTAAATATAACATTGCTACACATTTTAATTTTCTGCCTTAGACCCATTCAATTTCAGCCCTCTCACTCTCTAGTTTCTCAGTCTTCTAGTTTCTAGTTTCCAAATGACACCTTGAAGTCGTTTTTGACCTCTTTCTTTCTCTTGTACCCTAAATCCAATATGTTAGCAAATTCTGTTGGCTCCATATTTGGAATACATTATATCATGGTTCAATTAGAGAAGCAAAACCACCACAAGATCTATAGATCTAAGAGGATTTGTTGTAGGATCTATACATCTAAAGATTTGTTGTAGGATTTTGTAAAATCTACAAAAAAGAAAGATTTGTAAAAGGATTTGTTGTAGGGATTTGACTGTAATGAACAATTGTGGAGCTGATCCGGTTAGGCAGTTTCTGTAAGACTGTTTTCATTACATTTAATACTAAATCTTGAGTTCATAGTTCTGGTAGTTAGAAAGGGAAGATAGATATAAATATATCTATATATGAATATATTCAGAGATATCTCTATCTCTGTTCAGATATCTGAACTATCTGAACTATCTCTGTTCAGATATCTATTCTATCTGAACAAAGACAGAGATATTTCTGTCTGTATGTTTATCTATCTACCTATCTACCTACATGTAGATATTTAAATAGATCATTCTGTCCCATAGTCTTTTAAAAGAAAGTCTTTCTCCTGACTCTCCTAATGGAAAACTTACATGAAATAGAATTCTGAAAAATGTAATTCAACCTAGTCAAGTTGATAAGATACCACAGTCCAATTCTTGCTAACTTGGCATCTATACACATCTCCTTAAACCATACTTCATGTGAAATAACAATAACAAAGTCATATGTCTTCCTACTATGCTACAACTATCTCACATGCAACTGAAAAGCACACTAACCCTTTCCCCAGAAAAGACAACAAGTCCTTTTTTGTCTCTGGGTGTTATTCATTCTCCTCCTGGCTGGTTCACACTCCACTTTGATATCTTGTAACTTAAATACAGACAACCACAATTAACATATCTTATGTTAAATTATAAAGGATTAAAGAAGTAATAAAACAAAATATTTATATAAAAATAAGAAAAAACTCATAACTATGACAGTTCTCATTTCTACAACTGGTCACATAGCACAGCCAGTATTTATAGTTATAAATTGTAAGCTTCCTTAGGCCTCTCTAGAAGCCGAGCAGATGCCAGCATTATGCTTCCTGAACAGCCTACAGAACCATGAGCTGATTAAGCCTCTTTTCTTATAAATAACCCAGTCTCAGGTATTTCCATACCTTCTTCCATGGTCCTTTCTCTATTTCCTTTTCCCTAACCAAGTCCTTCAACTGGTCATGATGTTTTTCCTGGGTGGGATGGTCCTAACTTTTACTCTTGAGAGGTCTGAATCCTTAACAGTTCTGTTTAAATTGGATTGCTGCAGTTTTCCATGGACTTTGCTCTCAGGAATGTACTAAGAGGTGTCACAGAGCATCTTCTGTATTCCAACAAACTTCCTATTTGTCTCATTATATAAAGCAACCTCAATTCCTCTCTTTTCACCAGAATAACTGACTTTTAGCAGTACAGTCACCCTCTCTTTCACCTGTTGATTCAGTGTCATGCAGAGCTGAAAGTGTTGAGAGTCAGTCTCAACTCCCTGTTTAATGGATTGTTTTATATCCTAGTAGAGGCATTACATCCATTGGAACAAAGACCGCTGGGCCAGCTAAACCTAAAGTCATGGGGGCAGGAAGCAAAAGTTTTGCTCATGGATCACTAAGGCCATTAGTGAGAGGAGACAGTTCCATTTTCACCTCTTGATTCTTGGACCCACAAATTCTGTCTATGAGAGAAACAGCATCATATAATTGTTGTTGATTTAGGGTGCTACTGAATCCTGGAGAACAGAGCTTACAATATGTTACTTAGCTCACACAGTAACTGAGTCTTCAAAAGATCATTTTACCACTCTAACAAGCCAAGTGCTTCAGAATAAAGGGGAACACGGTAAGATTCATGAATTCCATAAGCATGAGTTAATTGCTATACTTCCATTTGCTATGAAATAAATTCCTTGGCTCATTGTGATACTGTGTAGTCAGAGGTGATGCTGGGTAGAATACAGGAAATCCATGAATTGTAGTTTTGACAGAAACATTGCAGAAAGGAAGGAAGATCTCTATCAGAATAAGTTTCTATTCTAGTAAGAATGCAGGGGAACATCAGCCACCTTGTAGCTCACATGTGGTTTCACTGCCTAGCTCATCTTCATAGTTGCTGGACCTGCAACTGCTCCCTTTCCTCTGCATATTCCTTTAGCTTTTTAAACTTGTATGCGGGTGTGCATGTTCAGAACACATCTTCCAAACATCTATATTATTGTGGTCAGAAGCAACAGGAGCTGTCAAGAGTTTTAGTCTTTCCTCATGGGTTCCATCTTGTACTTCGGGATCCAGCTTAATCTTGTTTGCCCTAATTTATATTTACTGTCCCTTCCCTAGTGACTGTCTTGTGGACTTCATACTCCAGCTTCAGCTATGAAGACAACAATCTGATAGAGACTGTGAATGGCTGCTCTCATAATTATATAAGATCAAATTCCTATAACAAGTGTCTTGATAGATAGATAGATAGATAGATAGATAGATAGATAGATATTCAAACAGACAGATAAATAGATACATAGTTAGATGTATATATAGATACATACCACCTAATGGATCTGCTTCTCTGAATCCTGATAATAGAATTGCATACCGAGAGTGGTTCCAGAGAACAGAATCTCAAGGATGAGTTATCTGAATTGGTTTTGGGTTTTCTAGCATTGGCTCTCTGATCTGGTTAGATTTAAAGGCACTGAAGACCATATCTCCATTGGTAAAGGGAGCACTAGTAGTTCATGGCATGTGGTAGTTCATGGCAAAAAAAGTTTCTCAAATTATCTCCTTTAGATACCTGCAATCAAATGCTTATAAAAGGCATTTCATGTCTTCAAGTATTTGCTGCCAGTAGAATATTTTAGTGAAAATGAGCAAGATAGAGTTGGTTGGTTGCTTCTAAAAACACCTAAGAACTTAGGGAACTAAAATTATAAGCTCAGAGCTTTAAATTCTTAGCTCACATTGTCAAAAGGGACCTGGAATCTTCTATGTCTACTCTGAAATAAACCATTATATTCTGTAGGCGAAGGGTTGAAATTTATGAAATGAAAGAAAAAAGTCTCACCCTGTGGGTGGGTGACTTACAATGTCAACTGAATGCCCAGCCACACAGGGCCCCTTTGTTAAAGTTATGGCATTGACTGGAAGGAATGGCATTCTCAAAAACTGGAATCAAGACATATGGGCAGATTCTGATGAAGCTGGTGTCTTGAACCTGTTAAATTACACCAAGCCTTCTTCACCAGAAGAAACAGCCCTGCCACCTGTTCCTCAGGAAGTTAGTCTCACTTTGCCTGAAACACCTGCAATGGTTTCCCCTGAAGTAGTCACCTTCTAAGATATTGCTGATCTTCTTCAGGACCCTCCCACAAAAACTCTGCTTTCCTCCAGATCTGCAGCCAAACTCAAGTCTTAGCAGACTCAAGAACTCCTCACTACTTAGAATGTGACCTCCCTGAGTGCAGTGACTTTGAGTTGTTCACTGTTGAATCCTCAGCACCTAAAACAATATCTGGCCCATAGTTGACATTCAATAAATATTTACTGAGTGAATAATGAGTGTCTCTGCAGGAAAGACATACAGTTGTCCATTACTGCCTGTAGGAAAATTCAGTATGGAGCAAACTGTTAGAAAATCTATTGAGGCTAAACATTTAAGCCACATCTTTCATTCTAGCTTTTACCAATAAAGTTCATGCTTTAATCTCTATCAGATTCCTGCATCTATTGGGGTAGGAAAAAGAGGAGCGTTATTTATTAGCCCCCTAAAGACACAATCACATTTTCCAGAAAAATAAAATAAAGTATTTCATTACATTTTTTAATTCTTATTTTCAATTTTTGTGGGTATAGAGTATATGTATATGTTTACGAGGTACATGAGATGTTTTGATATAGGCATGCAATGTGAAATAAGCACATTATGGGGAATAGGTTATCCATCCCCTAAGCATTTATCCTTTAAGTTATAATAGACCCAATTATACTCTTTAGGTTATTTTAAAATGTATGATTAAATTATTATTGACTATAGTCACTCTATTGTGCTATCAAATAGTGTGTCTTATTCATTCTTTCTATACATTTTTGTACCCATTAGCCATTCCCACTTCCCTTTCAGCCCCCCCTGCACTACCCTTCCCAGTATCTGGTAACCATCCTTTCACTTTCTCTGTTCGTGAGTTCAATTGTTTTGAATTTTGGATCCCACAAATAAGTGAGAACATGACCTACGATGTTTTTCTTTCTGTGCCTGGCTTATTTCACTTGGCATAATGATCTCCAGTTCCATCCATGTTGTTGCAAATGACTGAATCATATTCTTTTTTGTGGCTGAATAGTACTCTATTGTGTATATGTACATTTTCTTTATTCATTCATCTGTTGATGGAAACTTTGGTTGCTTCCAAATCTCAGCTATTGTAAATATGGGAGTTCAGATATCTCCTTGACATACTGATTTGGTTTTTTTGGGGAATGCACCCAATAGTGGGATTGCTGAATCATATGGTTGTCCTATTTTTAGTTTTTGGGGGAATCTCCAAACTGTTCTCCATAGTGGTTGTACTAATTTATATTCCTGCCAACAGTCTACCAGGGTTCCCTTTACTTCACATCCTTGCTAGCATTTGTTACTATCTGCCTTTTGAATATAAGCCATTTTAATTGGAATGAGATGGTATCTCATTGTAGTTTTGATTTGCATTTCTCTGATGATCAGTGACATTGAGCATCTTTTCATATGTCTGTTTGCTATTTGTATGTCTTCCTTTGAGAAATGTCTATTTAAATCTTTTGCTCATTTTTGATTATATTATTATATGTTTTTCCTGTTGAGTTGTTTGAGCTCCTTGCATATTCTGGTTATTAGTCCCTTGTCAGATGCGTAGTTTGCAAATATTTTCTCACATTCTATGGTTTGTCTTTTCACTTTGTCCCTTGTTTTGTTTGTTGTGCAGAAGCTTTTTTAACTTGATGTGATCCCATTGGTCAATTTTTGCTTTGGTTGCCTGCGCTTGTAGGATAAAACTCAGGAAATCCTTGCCCAGACTAATGTCCTGGAGATTTTCTCCAATGTTTTCTTGTAGTAGATTCATAGTTTGAAGTTTTAGATTTAAGTCTTTAATCCATTTTGATTTGATTTTTGTATATGGTGAGAGATAGGGGTCTAGTTTCATCCTTTTTTTTATATGGATATCCAGTTTTTCCAGCACCATTTATGAAGAGACTGTCTTTTCCCCAGTGTGTGTTCTTAGCATGTTTGTCAAAAAATGAGTTCACTGTAGGTGTGTGGATTTGCTTCTGTGTTCTTTGTTCTGTTCCATTGGTCTATGTGTCTGTTTTTATGCCAGTACCATGCTGTTTTATTACCATAACTATGTAGTATAATATGAAGTCGATAAAGTGATTCCTTTGGTTTTGTCCTTTTTGCTTAGAATAGATATGGCTATTCTGGGTCTCTTGTGGTTCAATGTGAAATTTAGGATAGTTTTTTTCTATTCCTGTGAAGAATGTTGTGATGATTAATACTGAGTGTCAATTTGATTGGTTTGGAGAATGCAAAGTATTGATCCTGAATGTGTCTGTGAGGGTGTTGCCAAAGGAGATTAACATTTGAGTTGGTGGACCGGGAAAGGCAGACCCACTCTTAATCTGGGTGGGCACAATCTAATCAGCTGCTAACATGGCCAGAATAAAAGCTGGCAGAAGAATATGAAAAGACTAGACCAGCTTAGACTCCCAGCCTGCATCTTTCTCTGTGCTGGATGCTTCCTGCCTTTGAATATCAGACTCCACATTCTTCAGCTTTGGGACTTGGATTGGCTTCATTGCTCCTCAGCTCATAGATGGCCTGTTGTGGTACCTTGTGATTGTGAGTTAAAACACACACACACATATGTGTGTGTGTGTGTGTGTGTGTGTGTATTCTATTAGTTCTGTCCCTCTAGAGAACCATGACTAAATACAGATTTTGGTGTCAAGAGTCTTTCTAGAGGAACAGAGTATTAAGAATGAAGTTCTTTGTTGGTTTGGCATTTCTGGAGTTGGCTGCTTTATATGATTAGACCTAAAAATGCTAAAGACTCTAGTTCTAATAGTACGGAGAACACTGATAGTCCTTAGTGTGAACAGTTTAAAGAGTCATGCAAAATAAATGCATCTGACATGCCCAATTCACCACTCATGAGAGGCAAGGAGTTTAGTGACTCTACACATAATACCTTTGACTATATGTGGAGAACGAAGGAACATAATGATGTTGGTTGGTTGCTTGCTTCTAAGTTCACTGGACAAAGTAATGAAAGAAAATTATGAACTCAGGGATTCTAACTCCCAGTTTCAGAAGCAAATACTGAGCCTCAAATCTGCTAATCTTGCCCTGAGTGAGAGTTTTATCTCCTGTAGAGAAAGAGCTAAAATTGTGGAAAATCAGACACATGCTTTTATCATACTAGTGGCTGACCCGCAATGAAAGGTGCATGCACAGCCTCACCAGGTGTCTACTGTTAAAGTGAGGTCATTGATTGAAAAAGAATAGAACCCTGCAACTTGGAATGGGGATATATGGGAGGACCCTGATGAAGTTGAGGACACTGAGCTTGTAAACTCTGATGAAACTTTTAGCCAGAAGAAACAGCTTCCCCATCCCCAGTAGTGGCAATATCACCTCCCCGACCCATGCTGCCTTCAGCTTTTTCACCATTGTCTGAGGAGATAAACCCTGTGCTGCCTGAGACAACAGCGATGTCCTCCCCTGACACAGTTTCCAGGCAAGATAATGTTGATTCTCCTCAGGAGCCACCCCCAACACCTCCTTTTTCTTCTAGATCTATAACTCGACTGAAGTCCCAGTGGGCTTCTAGAGTTGAGGTTCAGAGTATGACCCATGAGGAGGTGGACTACACTTGCAAAGAACTGCTTGAGTTTTCTGATTTATATAAGCAGAAATCTGGAGAATGGACATGGGAATGGATATTAAGGGTGTGGGATAAAGGTGGAAGGAACACAGAGTTGGATCAGGCTGAATTTATAGATTTGGGCCCACTAAGTAGGGACTCTGCATTTAATGTTGTAGCTCAGGGAGTTAAAAAAAGGTTGTAATAGTTTATTTGCTTGGTTAGCTGAAATATGGATTAAAAGATGGCCTACTGTGAGCAAGCTGGAAATGATTTTTCTTGGTTTACGTAGAGGAAGGAATCCAAAGGCTTAGGAATATTGGGATGCTAGAGTAGATTAGTCACTTTAGACCTATTTATCCCAGCTGGGAGGGTCCAGAAGATACAATCTTGACCAGTGCTTTGTTTTTTAATTTGTTTTTATTTTTTATTTTTTTTTAAGATGGAGTATTGCTCTGTTGCCCAGGCTGGAGCGCAATGGCACAATCTCGGCTCACTGCAAGCTCCGCCTCCTGGGTTCATGCCATTCTCCTGCCTCAGCCTTCCAAGCAGCCGGTACTGCAGGCACCTGCCACCACACCCAGCTAATTTTTTTGTATTTTTAGTAGAGACTGGGTTTCACCATGGTAGCCAGAATGGTCTCGATCTCCTGACCTCATGATCCACCCACCTTGGCCGCCCAAGACCATTGCTTTGTGAAATAGATTTGTGAGGGAAGCACCCACATCTTTGAAGAGCTCTGTGATTGCTCTTCTCTGCATTCCAGATCTAACAGTGGGAACCACAGTCACTCAACTACAAAATTTACATGCAATGGGAATAATTGGATCCCAAGTTGGCAGGGCCCAAGTGGAGGTACTCAACCATCAAAGGTAAGGTGGGTATAGCCACTGTAATAGACAGCACAGGCAGAGCAGCAATCAGAATAGTCTGACTCATGTAGAGCTTTGGCATTGGCTAATTAATTACAATGTTCCCAGAAGTGAAATTGACAGGAAGCCTACTGCATTCCTACTTAATTTATATAAGCAGAAAACTTCCAGGTAGAGTGGACAAAAGACTAATTTGAATTGTAAAAACAGAGCATCATGGCCCCTCAATCAATTTCCAGAGTTGAGCCAGTTTACAGACCCAGAATCCCTCTAATGAACAGGAGGCCAGGTCCCCTTGAGGAAGGACCCCACTACACTACTGACAATTTATGCTGTTAATCTTTCTCCCACCCTTTCCCAAGGAGATGTCTAGCCTTTTCCCAGGGTAGCTGTGTACTGGAGAAAGGGAAATGACAAGTCATTTCAGGGACTACTAGACACTGGCTCTGAGCTGACATTGATTCCAGGGAACCTAAAAAGTCATTGTGGGCCTCCAGTTAAAGCAGAGACTTACAGAGGTCAGATAATTATGGCGTTTTGCTCAGGTCTGACTTACAGTGGGTCCAGTGGTCCCTGGACTCATCTTGTGGTCATTTCCCCAGTGCCAGAATGCATAATTCTCATAGACATACTTAGCAGCTGGCAGAACCCCCAAATTGGCTCGCTGATTGGAGGGCTACTATGGTGGGAAAGGTCAAATGAAAATGATTAGTGCTACCTCTACTTAGACAAATAGTAACTAAAAAAAAATATCGCATCCCTGGAGGGATTGTGGAGACTAGTGCCACCATGAAGGACTTGCAAGATACAGGGGTGTTGATTCCCACTACATCCGCATTCAACTCTCCTATTTGGCCTGTGAAGAAGACATATGGATCTTGGAAAATGACAGTGCATTATCATAAGCTTAACCAAGTAATAACTCTAATTGCAGCTGCTGTACCAGATGTTGTTTAATTGCTTGAGCAAATTAACACATCTCCTGGTACCTGGTATGCAGTCATTGATTTGGCAGTGCCTTTTTCCCCATTCCTGTCCATAAGGCCCACCAGAAGTAATTTGCCATCAGCTGGCGAGGCCAGCAATTTATCTTTACTGTTCTACCTCAGGGGTATATCAACTCTCCAGTTTTGTGTCATAATCTTGATTACTTTTTGCTTCCATAAGATACCACATTACATTGATGACATTATGTTGATTGGATCCAGTGAGCAAGAAGTAGCAAACACACTGAACTTATTGAAGACATCTGTGTGCCAGAGAATGAGAAATAAATCCATAAATGTGACTAACATTTAGGGACCTTCTACCTCAGTAAAATTTCTAGGATTTCAGATATTCCTTCTACAGGTGAAGGATAAGTTGCTGCTTTTGGCTCCTCCTACAACCAAGAAAGAGTGATAATACCTAGTGAGCCTATTTGGATTTTGGAGGCAACACATTCCTCATTTTGGTGTGTTACTCCTGCCCATTTATTGAGTGACACGAAAGGCTGCCAGTTTTGAGTAGGGTCCAGAAGAAGAGAAGGCTCTTCAACAGGTCCAAGCTGCTGTGCAAGCTGCTCTGCCACTTGGGCCATATGACCCAGCAGGTCCAGTGGTTCTTCACGTGTCAGTGGCAAAGAGGGATGCTGTTTGGAGCCTCTGGCAGGCCTTCATAGGTTTATCACAGTGCTGTAGGATTTTGGAGCAAGGTTCTGCCATCTTCTGCAGATACCTATTCCCCTTTTGGGAGGCAGATCTTGGCGTGTTACTGGGCTTTGATGAAAACTGAACATTTGACTATGGGTCATCAAGCCACCATGTGACCTGAACTGCCTATCATGAACTGGGTGCTTTCTGACCCACCTAGTCATAAAGTGAGCAATGAACAGCAGTATTCCATCATCAAATGGAAGTGAATATACATGATCGGGCTTGAGCAGGTCTTGAAGGCAGAAGTAAGTTACACGAGAAAGTGGCTCAAATGCCCATGGTCTTCACTCCTGCCACCTTGCCTTCTCTCACAGTCTGCACCAGTGGCCTCTTAGGGAGTTTCCTATGATCAGCTGAGAGAAGAAGAAAAGACTACAGCCTGGTTCACAGATGGTTCTGCATGATATGCAGGCACCACCCCAAAGTAGACAACTGCAGCACTGCAACCCCTTTCTAGGACATCCCTGAAGGACAGCGGTGAAGGGAAATCTTCCCAGTGGGCAGAACTTTGAGCAATGCATCTAGTTGTGCACTTTGCATGGAGGGAGAAATGGCCAGATATGCGATTCTATAATGATTCATGGCCTGTAGCCAATGGTTTGGCTGGATGGTTAGGGATTTGGAAGAAGTATAATTGGAAAATTGGTGACAAAGAAATACGGGGAATAGGTATGTGGGTGGAACTCTCTGAGTGGTCAAAAACTGTGAAGATATTTATATTTCATGTGAGTGCTCACCAAGGGTGACCTCAGCAGAGGAGTGTTTGCTAATCAAATGGATAGAATGACTCATTCTGTGGACACCACTCAGCCTCTTTCCCCAGCCGCCGCAGTCATCACCCAACGGGCCCATGAACAAAGTGGCCATGGTAGCAGAGACAGAGGTTTCACATGAGCTCAGCAATCTGGACTTCCACTCACCAAGGCTGACCTGGCTACAGTCACTGCTGAGTGCCCAATTTGCCACAGCAGAGAGCAACACTGAGCCCTCCATATGGCACCATTGCTCTGGGTGATCAGTCAGCTACTTGGTGGTGGCAGGTTGATTATATTGGACCTCTTCCATCATGGAAAGGGCAGAGGTTTGTCCTCACTGGAACAGACACTTACTCCAGATATAGGTTTTCCTATCCTGCATTTAGTGCTTCAGCCAAGACTACCATCTGCAGACTCACAGAATGCCTTATTCACCCTCATGGTATTTCACACAGCATTGCCTCTGACCAAGACACTCACTTTATGGCTAAGGAAGTGTGGCAGTGAGCTCATGCTCATGGAGTTCACTGGTCTTACCATGCTCCCCATCGTCCAGAAGCAGGTGGATTGATAGAATGGTTGAATGGCCTTTTGAGGTCACAATTACAACACCAACTAGGTGACAATACATTGCAGGACTGGGGCAAAGTTCACCAGAAGGGTGTGTGTGCTCTGAATCAGTGTCCAATATATGGCACTGTTTCTCCTGTAGCCAGTTTTCACCAGTCCAGGAATCAAGGGGTGGAAGTGGAAATGGCACCACTCAGCATCACCCCTAGTGATCCACTAGCAAAATTTTTGCTTCCTGTTCCCATGACATTATGATTTGCTGGCCTGGAGGTATTAATTCCAGAGGGAGGAACACTGCCACCAAGAGACACAATAACAATTCCATTAAACTGGATGTTAAGATTGCCACCTGGACACTTTGGGCTCCTTCTACCTTTAAGCCAACATGCTAAGAAGGGAGTTACAGTGTTGGCTGGGGTGATTGATCTGAACTATCAAGATGAAATCAGTCTACTGCTCCACAATGGAAGTAAGGAAGAGTGTATGTGTAATACAGGAGATGCTTTCGGGCATCTCTTATTATTACTATGCCCTGTGATGAAGGTCAATGGAAAACTATAATAGTCCAATACAGGCAGGACTACAAATGGTCCAGACCTTTCAGGAATGAAGCTTTGGGTCACTCCACTAGGGAAAAAAAACCACAACCTGCTGAGGTGCTTGCTGAAGGCAAAGGGAATACAGAATAGTTAGTAGAAGAAGGTACTTATCAATACCAACTTACAACCACATGACCAGTTGCAGAAATGAGGACTGTAATTTTCATGAGTATTTCCTCCTTCTTTTGTTAAGAACATGTTTGTGTATGTATACACTTGTACTAAGAAAATATCTTCATTTTATTTCCTTTTTCCTTTAACATGTGACATAATATTTATTGACTTCATATCAGCATTTAAGTGTTGTTAGCTTTATGTAATAGCATTTGGGTTGGGAATTGGTGTGCTTCTGGTTGCATGAAAGATAGTTGTATTATGTTAGGCATAATTACGACCTTATTATTGTCTTTATTTGAAGATTATGTATGATCTCAGGAGATGTGTATGGGTTCAGCTTGACAACGGGTGGACTTGTAATAGTTAATACTGAGTGTCAACTTGATTGGATTTAAGAATGCAAAGTATTGATCCTGGGTGTGTCTGTGAGGGTGTTGCCAGATGAGATTAACATTTGAGTCAGTGGTGTGGGAAGGGCAGACCCACCCTTAATCTGAGTGGGCATAATTCAATCAACTGCTAGCATAACCAGAATAAAAGCAGGCAGAAGAATGTGAAAAGACTAGACTGGCTTAGCCTCCCAGTCTATATCTTTCTGCATGCTAGATGCTTCCTGTCCTCGAACATCAGACTTCAAATTCTTCAGTTTTGGAACTTGGACTGGCTTCATTGCTTCTCAGCTTGCAGATGCCCTATTATGGGACCTTGTGATTGTGTGAGTTAATGCTCCTCAATGAACTCCCCTTCATATATATACACACACATATATATGATAGGCTATATATAAAATAGGATCTATATAAAACAGAATATTTATAATATATAATAGGACATATATCCTATTAGTTCTATATATATAATCAAATATATATCCTATTAGTTCTACATATACAAAATAGGATATATATAATACATAATATATATTATATATAATAGGATATATATACATATATAATGGGATATATATATCCTATTAGTTCTGTATATAATAGGATGTATATATAAAACAGGATATATATACACACATATATAATAGGAGATATATATATATATATATCTCCTATTGGAGGAATTGGTCTACTATAAGAAACACATATGGGGCAGTGCTAACTTCAGATTTACTTGGCTTCTGGGGTTGAACATCATGTATCATATATATATATCTATATATATATATCTAGATCATATATCTAGATATATATATCTAGATATAGATATATATGTGTCATATATATATATATCTCCTATTAGTTCTGTCCCTCTAGAGGACCGTGACTGATACAAATTTCATTGGTATTTTGACAGAGTGCATTGAATCTCTAAATTGCTTTTTGTAGTAGGAACATTTTAATGATAGTGATTCTTCTAATTCATAAACATGGAATTTTTTCCTTTTTTTGGTGTCTCTTTCAATTTCTTTTGTCAGTGTCTTACAGTTTTCATTATAGAGATATTTCACTTAGTGTTTCATTTTAAAGTTATACTCGGTCAAGCCAGTGCAAAAACGTTTAATGTCAATGTTTAGGGAGTTGTCCTTTTAGGACTTGTGCTGAACTCACTGAAGCTCTGAATTTTCAGGGCGCCCCATGTTCGTGTTTGTGTTCTTTATTTTGATCAGATCAAGTCTTTACGCAGACATAGCTGCTAAAAGCTGTGAGCCTTAAACCCTCAAAACTGCCAGAACTCAAGTTCCTTGTGGCTGATACAGTCTTTCCTTAACTTTAATTCATTACGAAGTGTTTTCTTGTTTAACACAATGTAAAGAATGTTGCCTCACCATATGTTATGCATAGAAAAAAGATGATTTGTTAGGGGAAAAAATGTACAGTGACAGCAGTCTTTTGAATTCAACCTATAGAGTATATACTATATCTGAAATATTTTATACCACTTTTTCAGTCATATACACTTTCTGCTTTCAGAATACTTGGACAGAGAAGGGATACAAATTTTAAAATAAAATCTTATTTATAAATCATTTGTATTAGAATATAATACATTTGTACTGAAGTCACTTATTACTTGTGTTGTTTCAAAAGCTACTGCATATTTTAATTGCTAATAACAGGCTATATGACTGAAACAAAAAGATCATCTAATCCAATCTAATTTCCTTTCCAAGAAAATCAATCAATGATGTTGCTAAGAAAATGGAATAGAAAAACTGTTCACCTTGTAGCCATTATTGCATATTCAGTGCTGAGACTTCTGGTCTAGTTGCCATTGAGGGATTTTTCTTTGAAAATGTGAAAATCAAGGTAACTGTTTATTGTCAGACTTTTGTTGCTATGGAAGTATTCTTTATCTTGGAACACCTAATGCGACGGAAACAAATAGAATTAGTGGAGGCATAAATGGAATATAAACTTGTGACCTCCTACATTGCAACTAGAGCAAGTCTCCTTCCTTATTTTGCTCAATAGATTGTCTGAAGCTGATCTGTGAAAATACCAGATGGTAGCTGGAGGGAATGTCTGTTCAGCAATGTCTGGGGTGGGGTTGGGAAGCTGCTAAACTACGACTAGACTGCCTGTAAGTGCTCATGTAGGGTTCCCAGTCTACAGAATGGAGAGGCAGAGGGACAAAAACGGTGACAAGTTTGGGGATTTGGTTTGGCAATGTCTATGTGAATAGAGCCTGGCCCTTGTGTCTTCAGAAACTTTAAGTAAATGATCCAAGCTTCAGGTTTGGTCATTTCCTAGGTCCTTTAAATGAATCTAGGCAACAAATGAGACATGTCATAAAGATCATGTGAAAGCTTGATTGCTGTCACCAGTAACTGTTTCTAAAATAATTCACACAGCATCCCCTTCACTCTTTTTAACTAACCACCTCCTTGTTATTATCTTATCTGACTCCTGGCCCTTGGGTCTGAATTCCAATCTCAGTACAAATCTTAGGTTTTACCTCCTGATTCTGAGGAACCATTTTGGTCATGCTTTTGGTTCTCTCTATTAAGTAGAATTTTGGAACTTGACTTTTAGCTTGAGCAGTTTCAGAATTTCTATATGGGAAAAGCACAGGGGTGGTAAGAGTGTGGGAAAGCAGGGCCTGAGGGAGCTGTAAAGAAATTGATATGTGCATGGCACACATATTTTTATTCACCTTGTTTGTTATAGAGTAATTAAGATGCCAAGTTTTGGAAAGTTGCTTTAAGCATAGTTAGGATAAAATTGAGAAAATATCCTTATAAAAGATTTTAATCTTTCTTAATTATGTGATGGTTTAGAAAAGAACAATTAATGGAGATTTTACGAAGAAGGGGAATAAAGTCCTGGCATACCCCAGACTTTCATTTGCAAGTACTATAGCTTCTGGCAACTTGCTCTCTACCCAAATGGCCTTGACTCACCATCAGAGGGATCTGACCCAACTACCAGCTGCACCCAGAAGTGGCAGGGTATTGCCAATACCACAAAACCTTCTATGATGCGTTAGTTAGAGCTCTTATAGTTATGGGTGGCAGAAAACCCAATCCAATTGGCCTAAGCAAAGAGGAATTGGTCTACTCTAAGAAACACATATGGGGCAGTGCTAACTTCAGATCTACTTGGCTTCTGGGGCTGAACATCATCTATCTCTGTCTCTTGGCATTGTTCTATTCCACAAGTTGATGTCATTTTCAGACAAGCCCTTATCTTGCAGAAGTGACATGACTGCATCAGTTCTAACTTTACTTTCTTATCCTGAAGAGACCAGGAACATTACTGAAGGTGGGAGAATCTGGACTTATCGAATATAATTGTGGTGGTGTTTCTGTAAGGATGGGGAATGGATGATAGATGGCAACACTGCAACTGTCCATCTCACATGACTCATTGAAACTCAGACATCGAGTATTTTCCTACTTTTTATTTCTACCTTGCTCTTAATTTACACATCATCCATTCTATCACTTCCCCTCTCTCTAAGTAACTACAATACATTAGATAGAATGCGACTGGGATTCTATGCAGCACCTTAAATGCCTGTCTTAGCCTGTCATTTTAAATTCAGTAAATGTGTATTAGGTGCCTTTATCTAGGGCATTGAATTACATAATGCTTGACTGTGGAATAAGAAGACCCAGACTATTTTTTTCCAGATAGTAAGTGTTTATCTCTGGGTAATATATTAATTTGAGGAAGAACATTCCGAGTTGGTTTTTACCCATGCAACAAATCATGTAGCTAGACTCCTTCCATCTTATGGCATCATCATTCCCGGGACTTACAGTCACGTGACTCTAGCTGGTGGAAGGGAAAAAAGAGATAGAGAAGTTACATGAGCATCCTAAAAGTCTTGGCCCCAAAGGAGGACTCTTCCTCTCATGTTTCATTGGTGAGAATTAGTCAGATAGTCATGTGCAGGTAGGCGCAGGAGCATTGGGTAATATCATTCTTAGCCATGTCTGCATTCTCACTGCACACATCACAGTGTGAGGAAATGTGCAAAATATGCAGTTCTCTGTTTCTTTAGAAGGGAAAGCTGATTCCTATAGATACATAGCAGACAATAACTCAGCGGAAGAAGTTTCACAATTCATTCTAGAAAACTGAGCATTTGGGTGTTGTTTTAGATTTTAACCCCCTGACTGTTGGTTATATGATATGTTGAAATTTCTTGGCATACTACCATTCCCCAAACTATGCACAGATGGAAGCTTAGTAAATGCTGCTTGAAGGTAATGTTCTTCTTTCTCAAGGCAGGATCTGATTTTTTTTGAAACTCCCTGTATACCTGATACAATAGTCAGCTCACAGCAGGTACACAGGAATAGTTAGCAGGTACCCCTGGGACAGCTCTGCTTCCAAGATCTTAATCTCCTTTCTGACCTTGCCCTTTCTTTCCTACTGGAGCTGCCCTTGGCTCTCACCATGAGCTTCATTCCAAAGACTATCACTACAATGCTGGGTTTACTTTCCTTCTTCTCAGAGCAGTCATTCAATGACACACAAAGTGGCACACTCAGATCGTCACTCCCGTCAATAAGCATTAGCAGCAAAGTGATATTGCCTAAGTATTACTTAGAATAAGATTCCTAAACTATTGTGTAGGGAACTATCTCATCATATTAGAATAGGTTAGACATTTTCAGTACCATATTCCATTAACCACTTCACTATCTCCATGGTCATATTTTTTAAAAAAACAACCACCTTCCCCCCAAACCAGAGCATATATCATTTCAGATTTTTATATATAGTAGAACGTTTGCTTTTTTAATTTTTTAGATTAGTACCATTTACAGATGCCATTTGCCCAAGGCAAATTTATTCTTACAAAAATCTCATAATTCTAAACTAATGGCAGATCTTCATATTCTTTAGATGTGAGTTGTTTGGAATGTTATATTAACATAGCACACTTTGAGGCTTATTTAGCTTTGAGTCTTTAGCTCAAACTATCTTATAATTTCTAGGAGAGAAGATAACCCTAAAAGAATGCATACTAGAGTGAAAAACAAGCTCTTGTAATTATAGAAATCTCGTTTCATATAATCAAGTCCAAACACCTTATCAATGCTGGATCACCTGATTGTGGAGCTCCCCTTTGTAATCATCTTTTTAATTCCAGCCCTGGACTCTTTGTTGCCATGAGGTTTTGACAATGGCATGAATAATGGCTACTCTTTCCTGTTTGGGGAAGAAAAAGGAAATGGGAATTAAGGAGGTGAGAGTATGTTCCCAGTGGGAAGCTCTGGGCAGTGTGATGAAGCAGGGAAAGCGTTAAGGGATACCAAAACAAACACGCACACAGAGGCCGGTGGTAAGATCTCAAATTTGTGAGAATTTAAGATTATACAATTTGAAGAATCTCTTTAAGGAAAGAAATTCTTAATTATAAATTCCTGATTTTGTATTCACGAAAATGGATATCTATCTACAATGAAAAAGAAATCACAAGTTACAAATTTTTAAAAGGCAATAAATTCAACAAATGGCACAAAATCAAGAAAAATTGCATAACTATTAGCTATCTAACACACTTGTCAAATACTTTTTTGTCTAGAGTTTTGACCCCGTGATCACTTCTTCATAAGAAACATTTTGCAGAAAGAGAATGAAATGATAATTCAATATTTCCTTAGCATGATTAATTGAAATTTACCTTTTTATTACTGACTGTTGAAAAGCATAATGTAGGAAATTTTAGACATTATTTACAGTGCTGCTACAAGTTCATACTCTATAAGCATAAACATTATGATAAATTCTATGTTTGTAATTTCCATCAAAAAAGAAAAAAGCTTCACTGTGCATTCATGATTGTACATACAATGTGTTATTTAATATATTCTTATTGAAAAAGGGATCCCATTTTCATCAAACATTCATGAGCATCATCATCTCCTTTTCTTACATTTTACATACCTGACAACTGGAAAACATTTCCACTGACCAGCTCTGGCTCATGCACTTCAACTTTTTAAAATTTTCACCACCCACATATATTTGGCACCAGATGTTCTAGGACATGTTCATATTCTGATATGATCTCTAGATACTTTGAATCAAAACTCAGGTGTATTTTCACAGTGCTAGTAATAATATTTCTGGAAGGTGTGGCTAGAAATAATTATTCATGGATATGACTGTGAATTATAAATAAATTCTAGTAAACTCAAACTAAATATATCTCTAACTCAACTTCTTCTGAGCAAGATCCTCAGAATATCTGTGGCCACTGAAATGCTACTGCATGGGTGTGGCAGGGGGCAAGTCAGAGTGGAAAGGAATAGTCTCAATTCACTGAAATTAAAATATCTTACTTTTGTGAATTACAAAAGGAAATATATGCACATATTGTTGGGCCTGTATTCATCAGCATTCAGTCAGAGAAACAGAACCAGGAGGAGATATATATTAAGAGGTTTATTGCAAGGAATTGGTTTACATGATTGTGGCAAGTCCCAAATCTTTCGGATAGACTGGACTCTCAGGCATGGATATCAAAATCTGCTGTCCACAGGTGGAACTTCTTTTTTAAGGAAGCCTCAACTCCACTCTTAAAGCTCAACTGATTCAATCAGTCCTATACATATTTCCTATCAAAATCAACTGAGTATGGGATTTAATCAAATCTGCACAGTACTGTGATAGCAACATCTAGGTTAGTGTTTGATTGATTTTCTGGTGACCATAACATAGCTAAGTCGACAAGTGCAGCTAACCATTATAGGGATGTTTCCAGGCTTCGTAAATGGTCTGTGCAAAAGAGGAATGTTTAAAATGCACTTGTCTTAGATAAATCTGCACCGGAGAGGACACAGGGAATGAAAGGGATGGTTTGGGGAATACCTAGAACTCCTTCTCAATTTTGCATCAGATACAAATCCTTACAGATTCCTTCCTTCCTTCCTTCCTTCCTTCCTTCCTTCCTTCCTTCCTTCCTTCCTTCCTTCCTTCCTTCCTTCCTTCCTTCCTTCCTTTCTTTCTTTCTTTCTTTCTTTCTCTTTCTTTCTTTCTTTCTTTCTTTCTTTCTTTCTCTTTCTTTCTTTCTTTTCTTTCTCTCTTTCTTTCTCTCTTTCTCTTTCTTTCTTTCTTTCTTTCTTTCTTTCTTTCTTTCTTTCTTTCTTTCTTTCTTTCTTTCTTTCTTTCTTTCTTTCTTTCCTTCTTTTCTTTCTTTCTGTCTCTCTTTCTTTTTTTTTTGAGATGGAGTTTCGCTCTTGTTGCCCAGGCTAGAGTGCAGTGGTGCTATCTCGGCTCACTGCAACCTCCACCTCCCAGGTTCAAGTGATTCTCCTAACTCAGCCTCCCAAGTAACTGGGAT
The DNA here is from genome assembly GCF_049350105.2 of Macaca mulatta. Lineage (NCBI taxonomy): Eukaryota > Metazoa > Chordata > Mammalia > Primates > Cercopithecidae > Macaca > Macaca mulatta. The sequence goes on along the minus strand of NC_133408.1, from coordinate 161,970,803 downwards.
TATAGGCACAAACCAGCACGCCCAGGCAAATTTTTGTATTTTTAGTAGAGACGGGGTTTCACCATGTTGGCCAGGCTGGTCTTGAACTCCTGACCTCAGATGATCCACACGCCTTGGTCTCCCAAAATGCTGAGATTCCAGGTGTGAGCCACTGCTCCTGACCAGACCTATTTCTTTATCCTGGATTACATAAATTTCAAATAGTCTTCAGGGATTTCTCTACATTGAATTTATAGAAGGAACTAATTGGATTCCTCAGAAAGATTCAGTGTTTGACCCCTGAGGTAGCACATTACACAACAGATGCATAGAGTTATTTGCTTCTATTATTACATATGTAAGAATAATAAGGGTCAATATCTATAAGTAACCTACTTATGAGAAATTGTGTTCAGTCCCAATATTCATGAAGTTATCTACCTAGGTCTGTGTGTGTGTGTGTGTGTGTGTGTGTGTCTCTGTGTGTGTGTGTAAAAATAAAGACTTTTAGATATGAAGAAAGCAGTAACAATTAACAGGTTTTTGAAATTAATGCTTTTTCAAAACCAACCTATTTGACAGCATTTTCTCGTCGAGTTAAGAAAAATATTCTTTTAAAATAAATACTAGACGCATAAATAATGCTTTTGAAACATTGGACATGGAAGGTGAGGCACTTAATAAGGGTTTTTTTGTTGTTATTTGTTTGGTTTTTTTTTTTTTTTTGAGATAGACTCTAGTCAGAGTGATGTTTTGTGAGAGCCACAGAAATATTTATAAGTGGCAATGTTAAATATATGTGGACCTTGGCTTTGAAATATTGGTAAAGTGTTTGAAGGTTTAAATTTTGTGCCTTTTGTTCAAGGGTAAATAGGCTCTGGAGCTGCTATGGATGAAAGGGAACAGCATCATTGTTATCTAGAGCATGTCACTGAATCTTTATGTGCATTTGTAATATCAATTCTTTTAGTTTGCCAGAGTTTGTTTTTGCCTCGGGTTCTTAAAGCAGGGTTAACTGTTTAAAAAACTGTGTCTATTTCTAATATTTATAAGCTTATTTGACTTTCTTTGCATTTAAATATATATATTTTGGGGTTGCTTGGTCAATTTCTGTAAAAAGACAGGTGGGATTTCAACAGGAATTGCATTGAATCTGCAGATTTATTTGTGGAATATTGTGATCTTGTCAAAATTAAATTGTGTTATCCTTGAATTTAGTTGTCTTTTCATTTTTAGATCTTTGATTTCTTTCAGATTTTTTTTTTAACATTACAGTGGACACGTCTCAAACTTTTATTTTCTTCCAGCTTTTATTTTAGGTTTAGGGGGTACATGCACAGGTTTGTTACATGACTAAATTACATGTCATGGGGGTTTGGTGCACAGATTATTTCGTCAGGGTTAGCATTCTAATGTTAGGCTTTTCTTAAATCTATATGAACATGTACTTATTACTGTTTTGGGAGAAAAAAGTATCTACACACATATGTCTGTAAATCCAGATTAAGACTATTACTACAACAAGATTCCAAACATTTCTTTAGCTGTAACCAGACACATATCCCAGAATCTGCAAGATGGAAAGAGAGGGCATTGTTTGGGTCTTTAGCCATTTCTCAGGTTGAAACTGTCAGGAAGTGAGATTCTCCCAAGGTGAAAAGATTAGGGTGGAGTGAAAATGGTGGCAATAGGCAGTAGTATGCTGATAAACTAGCTCTCTCAAAAAAACAGAAAAAAGAAAGAAAAGCCCTAATTTCACAGTGTTTGCCCATTTTCTTGATACAAATTTGATGCAAATACACTCACCATAATGAATTTCAAGATAACAACCATGAAATATTTAGTCTCTCAAAAATCCTATTTAACAATCAGAGCCAGCCAGTCCGTTCCAGTCAGCTCTCACACCACTATTCGTTTCTTCCTCTTATTAATTCAACAAACATTAACTGAGTACATACTATGTGTTAGCCACCATTCTATATTTTTATGAGAATAAAAATACTAATTAATATGACCTTATTCATCAGGAATTTGTCACCCACTCTCTCTTGAAGTGAAGAAGTTTCTTAAAATTTGGGGCATAGAACTCAGGAACAAAAAAAGAGCAGCATCTTATGATATGGGAGATTTATACCAGCTCATGAGGTGGAATATGGAAACCTTTATTTGTAACATTCAAGAACAAATTGTAATAAACATCTGGTTGCTATTTTTATTGTTCTTTTACACATTGATTTCCTTGAAACCAATGTCTGCTAACCTTGTTTTCACTTTAAAAAGACTAGTACCCAATAATTAATTTTTATTATCTTGGTGCTTAAAATGAGCCTAGGAATCACCTACGCCAACTGTCCTTCCTACACCAGTGTACCTGTTGAAGTCCTTGGGTTGGTTAGCTGCTGTGGAAGAGTGAAGCACTTCTGCTTCTCCCATTTCTGCCACAGTTCAAAGGCAAGAGAGTTGTGTGCCACACCACACCTCTACTTCAGAGGAATTTTGAAGTTAAGCCCTTTTGACCTCTCACTTTGTTCACCCCTATACTCATTCCTTTCCATAAGAGAAAGGGTTGCAAACTTGATGCGTTGGAATTTGAGTCACTGTGCTAAATCAGTGCCTTTGAGTAGCATAGATTTTTTACTTTTTACATGCTGTTGGATTGAAATGATAATCAGATAGATTGGTGGATGTTTGTCCTCACAACAAGCAGAAGACTGTGAAGATGAAGCAGACATACACTTCTCATTCATGTGGCTGGCTGGGTTGGTAAATTACATGTTTGATTTGCACTTCGTCCTTTCCTTCAATTATCCTTCCCTCCCTTCCAATACTCTTAAGAGAGTAGAGGATCTCACTTTACCTTTGAACTTAAACTGTATTTTCTAATCCAGAGTTTAACATTGAGATATGGGACACATACACTTGTATTAATAAAAATGACAATAAATTCTTGCTTAGCTATTGATTTTTAGAATACATTCTGTATTAGTCCATTTTCATGCTGCTGATAAAGACATACCAGAGACTGGATAATTTCCAAAAAAAGAGAGGTTTAATGGACTCACAGTTACATGTGACTTGAAAGGCCTCACAATCATGGTGGAAGCTGAAAGGCACATCTTACATGGCAGCAGGCAAGACAGAATGAGAACCAAGTGAAAGGGTTTTCCACTTATAAACCATCAGATCTCTTGAGACTTATTCACTACAAGAACAGTACAGAGGAACTGCCCCCCCCATCCCCACACACCAGGACTCAATTATCTCCCACTAAGCTCCTCCTACAACATGTGGTAATTATGGGAGCTACAATTCAAGATGAGATTGGGGTGGAGACACAGTCAAATCATATCATTCCACTCTGGTCCCTCTCAAATCTAATGTTGTCACATTTCAAAACTAATCATGCCCTCCCAACAGTCCCCCAAAGTCTTAACTCATTTCAGCATTAACTCAAAAGTCCACAGTCCAAACTATTGTCTGAAACAAGGCGAGTCCCTACTGCCTATGAACCTGTAAAATCAAAAGCAAGTTAGTTATTTCCTGGATACAATGGCAGTACAGGCATTGGGTAAATACAGCGGTTACAAGTTGGAGAAACTGGCCAAAACAAAGGGGCTACAGGCCTCATGAAAGTCTGAAATCTAGCAAGGCAGTGAAATCTTGAAGCTCAAAAATGATCTCCTTTGACTCCATGTCTCACAACCAGGTCACAGTGATGCAAAAGGTGGGTTCCCATGGTCTCGGACAGCTCTGTCCCTGTGACTTTGCAAGGTATAGCCTCCTTCCTGGATGTTTTAATGAGCTAGCATTGAGTGTCTGCAGCTTTTCCAGGTGCATGGTGCCAGCTGTCAGTGGATCTACCATTCTGGGGTCTGGAGGATGGTGGCCCTTTTCACATAGCTGCACTAGGCAGTGTCCCAATGAGGACTCTGTGTGGGAACTTCAATCCCATATTTCCCTTCTGTACTGCCCTAAAAGTTCTCCATGAGGGCCTCTCCCCTGCAGAAAACTTCTGCCTGGACACCCAGACATTTCTGTACATCCTCTGAAATCTAGGTGGAGGTTTCCAAACATAAATTCTTGACTTTCGTGCACCTGCAGGCTCAACACCACATGGGAGCTGCCAAGATTTGGGGCTTGCACCCTCTGAAGACATGGCCCAAGCTGTACCTTGGCCTCTTTTAGCCATGGCTAGAGCAGATGGGATGTGGGCACCAAGTCCCTAGGCTGCACATAGTGGGGGTGCTCTGGTCCCAGCCCATGAAACCATTTTTCCCTCCGAGGACTCCATGCCTGTGATGGGATGGGCTGCTGCAAAGGTCTCTGACATACCCTGGAGACATTTTCCCCACTGTCTTGGCAATTAACATTTACCTCCTCGTTACTTACGCAAATTTCTGCAGCCAGCTAGAATTTCTTCTCAGAAAATGGGCTTTTCTTTTCTATCACATCATCAGGCTGCAAATTTTCTGAACTTTTATAATCTGTTTACCTTTAAAACTGAATGCTTTTACCAACACCCAAGTCGCATCTTGAATACTTTGCTTCTTAGAAATTTCTTCCACCAGATACCCTAAATCATCTCCCTCAAGTTCAAAGTTTCACAAATCTCTAGGGCAGGAGCAAAATATCACCAGTCTTTTCGCTAAAACATAGCAAAAATCACCTTTACTTCAGTTCCCAACAACTTCCTCATCTCCATCTAAGACCATCTCAGCCTGGATTTCATTGTCTATATAGTTATCAGCATTTTGGTCAAAGCCATTCAACAAGTCTCCAGGAAGTTCCAAACTTTCCCACATTTTCCTGTCTTCTTCTGAGCCCTCCAAACTTTCCAACCTCTGCCTGTTACCCAGTTCCACAGTTGCTTCCACATTTTGGGTATCTTCACAGCAGTACCCCAGTTTACCAGTACCAATTTACTGTAATTAGTCTATTGTCATGCTGCTGATAAAGACATACCTGAGACTGGGTAATTTATAATGAAAAGGAGGTTTAATGGACTCACAGTTCCATGTAGGTGGGGAGGCCTCACAATCATGGCAGAAGGCAAAAGTCACATCTTACATGGTGGCAGACAAGAAAAAATGAAAACCAAGTGAGAGGAGTTTCCCATTATAAAACCATCAGCTCTTGTGAGACTTATTTACCACCACGAGAACGGTACAAGGGAAACTGCCCCCATGATTAAATTGTCTCCCACTCGGTCCCTCCCACAACACGTGGGAATTATGAGAACTACAATTCAAGATAAGATTTAGGTGGGGACACAGCAGAACCACATTATATTCTGTCATCAAGGGGCCTGTGAGGGGGGAAAACTATAGAAATTAAAATGCCACAGAAAACCCTTAGTTTACTTCTTACCACCTTTTCATCCTAAGCAGTTTAGTCTAATTTTTCTTGTGCATTCTGCTCAGGTCTATATTGCCTTGAAACTTTCCCCTGACACCAGCTTTCCTCTTTCTTTCAATGGATATTCTCATGTCAACACATTCGCAAACATTTCAACAGTCCCTTTACTTTCCTTATAAACAAAACCTTGGCTTTTGTCTGATGAAACCATATTTAGATTTTACAATATCCCACATGGAAACCATTACAGCCATTACACAGAATGAGGAAAAAAATAATATGGATAACTTTTGTTATTCCTTTTAACCAACTACAGCATTAGTTTGCAACCCCTCATTCAAAAATATTACTTCCATTTTTTTTTCTTTTTTTTTTCTGTGATAGGGTCTCCTTCTGTCACCCAGGCTGAACTGCAGTGGTGTGAACATGGCTCACTGGAGTCTTGACCTCTCAGGCTCAAGTGATCCTCCCAACTCAGTCTTCCAGTAGCTGGGACTATAGGCACATGCCATCAGGCCTGGCTGTTTTTTTTTTTTTTTTTTTTTTTTTTTTTTTTTTTTGTAGAGACAGAGTTTTATCATGTTGCCTAGGCTGCCTTGAATTCCTGAGGCTAAGTGATCTGCCTTCCTCAGCCTCCCAAAGTGCTGGGATTACAAGCAGGAGCCACTGCACCTGGCCTCAATTCCAATTTTAGAGGGTTTTCAGAACTTTCTAGGAATCAGGGAGAAACAGAAAAAATCATGGGTGTGATACATGAATAAAAAGATGATATTTTGGAATGAAATGCTAAGGTGGAAAAAAAAAGAAGAAAACCATATGTTTATGAACTCCACTGTACTTAAGAGTGTACTTGGTTTATGAACATGGTATATCTTTCCATTTGTTTGTTGTTTTTGAAAGTTTATTTCAGCAATGTTTTGTAATTTTCAGCATACAAGTTTTTGCCTCCTTGGTTAAGTTTATTCCAAAGTTTTAAAAAATTTTTTGAATTTATTGTAAATGGGATTGTTTTACTTCCCTTTTCAGATTGCTCATTGTTAATGTATAGAAACACAACTGATTTTGTATGTTGATTTTGTATCTTTACCACTTTACAGAATTATTTTATTAGTTCTAACAGGTTTGCGTGTCTCTCTCTCTCCTCTCTCTCTCTCTCTCTGTGTGTGTGTGTGTGTGTGTGTGTGTGTGTGCAATCTTGAGGGGTTTTTATATATAAGATGACGTCATCTGCAAACAGAGATAAATTTACATCTTCCTTTCTGATTACAATGCCTTTCTTTTTTTCTTCTCTAATAGCTCTGGCTATTACTTGCAGTACTTTGAATAGAAGTAGAGAAGGTGGGCATTCTTGGATCTTGGAGGAAAAATTTTAGTTTGTCACTGTGGAATATGAGGTTTGCTGTGGACTTTTCATGTACTGCCTTTATTATGCCAATGTAATTTTATTCTACTCACAACACATTGAGTGTTTTTATCATGAAAAGGTGTTGAATTTTGTCAAATATTTTTCTACATATATTGAGATTATTATACGATTTTTATCCTTTATTCTGTTAATGTGATGTATCACATTGATTAGTTTGCTTATGTTGAACCTCCTTGCGTCCCAGTGATAAATCTTACGGGATTATGGTATATGATCCTTTGAATGTGCTGTTGAATTTGGCTTACTAGTATTTTGTTGTGGATTTTTACATCCACGTTAGTCAGTGATATTGACCTATACTTTTCTTTTCTTGCAGTGTCTTCATCTGGCTTTACTATTAGAGTGATGTTGGTCTCATAGAATGAGTTTCAAAGAGTTCTCTCTTCTGTTTTTGTAATTATTTAAGGATGATCCGAATTAAACTTCTTTAAATGTTTGGTAGGATTCATCTGGGAAGCCATCTTGTCCTAGGCTTTTCTTTCTTGCAAGGTTTATAAATACTGATACAGTCTCTCTATTTGTTATTGGTCAGTTCAGGATTTTTATTTTTCTTGATTTAGTCTTAGTAGGTTGTATGTTTCTAGGAATTTGTACATTTCTCATTTGTCTAATTTTTGGTATGTAATTGTTCACGATAATTTTTATGTTTTTTTTTAAAATTTCTGTGGTATCATTTGCAATGTCTCCTGTTTTATTTTTTATTTGATTTATTTTAGGCTCCCCTTTAAAATATTCTAGCTAAGTATTTTTAAAGTTTGCTTATCTTTAAAAAAAAAAAAAAAACTAGCTGAGTGAAATCAAGAATGAACTATCTTAATGAAATAAAAAAAAATGCCATTCACAATAGCTACAAAAAATAAACTATCTAGGAATAAATTGAATCAAGGAGGTGAAAGGCATGATGAAAACTACAAATAATTGATGAAAGTAGATGAAAAGGACAATAACAAATGAAAAGTTACTCTATGCTCGTGAGTTGGAAAAATTATGACCATTCTACCCAAAGCAATCTATAAATTCAATATAAACTCTATCAAAACACCAATGACATTCTTCACAGAAATAGGACAAAATTCTAAAATTTTATGAACCACAAAAGACCCTGAGGAGCCAAAGCAATATGGAGGAAAAAGAACAAAGCTGCAAGTATCGCACTATCTGACTTCAAAATATATTATAAGGCTAGAATAATGAAAACAGCATGGTATTGGTATAAAAACAGATACATAGGCCAATGAAACAGAATAGAGAACCTGGAAATAAATCTTTGTATTTACAGCCAACTGATTTTCCTTTTCTAAACAATTTTTTAATTTTTGTGGGTACAGAGTAGGTGTATATATTTATGGGGTACATGAGATGTTTTCATGCAGGCATGTAGTGGGAAATAAGCACATCATGGGGAATAGGCTAGCCATCATTTTAAACATTTATCCTTTGAGTTACAAGCAATCCAATTATACTCTTTTAGTTATTTTTAAATGTACTATTAAATTATTATTGACTACAATCACCCTATTGTGCTAGCAAATACTAGGTCTTATTCTTTCTATTCTTTTTAAATCCATTAACTATCCCCACCTCCCCATTTATCCCCTCTACCCTTCCCAGCCACTGGTATCCATATTTCTACTCTCTGTATTGATGAGTCCAGTTGTTTTTATTTTTAGATCCCACAGATAAGTGAGAACATGTGAAGTTTGTATTTCTGTGCCTGGCTTACTTCACTTAACGTAATGATCTCCTGTTCCATCCATGTTGTTGCACATGACAGGGTGTCATTCCTTTTTATGGCTGAATAGTACTCCACTGTGTATATGTACCATATTTTCTTTATTCATTCATCTGTGATGGACACTTAGGTTGCTTCCAAATCTTGGTTATTGCAAACAATGCTACAACAAACATGGGAGTGCAGATAGCTCTTTGATATACTGACTTGCTTTCTTTTGGGCATATATCCAGAAGTGGGATTGCTGGATCATATGGTTACTGCATTTTTAGTTTTCTGAGGAATTTCCAAACTGTTCTCCATAGTGGTTGTACTAATTTACATTCCCACCAATAGTGTACAAGGGTTCCCTTTTCTCCACATCCTCACTAGCATTTGTTATTGACTGTCTTTTGGAAATAAGCCATTTTAACTGAAATGAGATAATATCTCATTGTAGTTTTAAATTCCATTTCTCTGATAATCAGTGATATTAAACACTTTTTCATATGCCTGTTTGCCATTTTTATGTCTTCTTTTGAGAAATGTCTATTCAAATATTTTGCCCAGTTTTAATCAGATTATTAGACTTTTTCCTACAGAGTTGTTTGAGCTCCTTACATATTCTGGTTGTTAATTCCTTGTCAGGTGCGTAGTTTACAAATATTTTCTCCCATTCTATGGGTTGTCTCCCCACTTTCTTGATAGTTTCCTTTGCTGTGCAGAAGCTTCTTAACTTATGTCCATTTTTGCTTTGGTTGCCTGTGTTTGTAGGCTATTACTCAAGAAATTTTTTGCCCGGACCAATGTGCTAGGGATTTTCCCTAATGTTTTCTTGTAGTAGCATAATGCCTTTGAGAGTCATCCAAGTTGTTGTATACATGAATAGTTCATTCCTTCTTACTGTTGAGAACTATAAGAATAAGCAGCAGGACCATAGAGGACGCTGTAGGACTAATGCTCATCGGAAAATGACTAGCGGTGCTGACATCCCTATGTTCTTTTTCCAAATGAGAAACATTTTCCCCAAGGCAAAAATGCCCCTAAGATGTATTCTGGAGAAATGGAACCAATTTGACCCTCAGACGTTAAGAAATAAGCGACTTACATTCTTCTGCAGTACTGCCTGGCCACAATTTCCTCTTCAAGGGGGAGAAACCTGGCCCCCTGAGGGAAGTAAAAATTATAACAGCATCTTACAGCTAGACCTCTTTTGTAGAAAGGAGGGCAAATGGAGTGAAGTGCCGTATGTGCAAACTTTATTTTCATTAACGTACAACTTGCAATTATGTAAAAAGTATAATTTATGCCCTAAAGGAAGCCCTCAGAGTCTACCCCCCTGACCCGGCGTTGCCCCGATGTTCCCCGGGCTCCTTTCCCAACTAATAAGACCCCTATCAACCCAAACGGTCCACATCTTTACCAGTATTTGATATTGTAATTTTTCTGGGTGTGTACTTGTAAATCATTGTGGTTTTAATTTGCATTTGCCTTTTGACTAGTGATAGTAAGCAGCTTTTCATGTCCCCATTTGCCACTTTGTCAAAAAACAAACACAAATGACACATAAAAAATATATATTATTTTTAACCATAATTGCCCTACTATACGATCCAACACTAGAACTTACTCCTTCTGTCTATCTGTATATTTATACCCATTAAACAAAAATGTGGTCAGTTTGTATATTTATTATCAAGTTGTTGTTCATAGCTTTAGTTCTTATATTTTGTAAATGATCCCTTCATAGTATGAGATGCCCTGCTTTATTTCCTGGGTTGGTAATATTCCTTCCTTTGACATCTGCTTTATTTGATATTATTAATTCCACTCGAGATTTCTTTTTATTAGTTTTGGCATAGTATATCATTTTCCATCCATTATTTTTAACATATCTGAGTTTATTTATTTGTTTATTTATTTTTGAGATGGAGTCTTGCTCTGTTGCCCAGGCTGGGGTGCAGAGGTGAGACCTCAGCTAACTGCAACCTTTGTCAGCCATGTTCAAGCAATTCTACTGCCTCCTGAGTGGCTGGGATTACAGGTGTGCACCACCATGCCCAGCTAATTTTTGAATTTTCAACAGAGATGGGGTTTCACCATGTTGGTCAGGCTGGTCTCGACCTCCTGACCTCAAACGACCCACCTCCATGGCCCAGGCATAAGCCATCATGCCCAGCTGGAGTTTTTATATTTAAAGTAGGTCTTTTTTTTTTTTTTTTTTTTTTTTTTTTTTTTTTTTTTTAGCGGAGAGTTAGGTCCTGCTTTCTTAAAATCCAATCTGACAATTGTTGCCTTTTCATTGCAATGTTTAAATCATTAGCGACTAATATAATTATAAATATGGTTGGATTAGATTTATCACCTTGTTATTTGTTTTCTATTTATCTGATCTGATTTTTGTTCTATTTTCCCTTTCCACTACTTTTTGTATAGATTTTTAAATTAATTTATTTTTTCTCCCATTTGTCTTATTAAATATCTCTTTGCTTTATTGTTATATTATTTTAGTAATTGCTCTAGAGTTTACAGTACTCTTAGAGTTTACATTTTCAGCTTATCACAGTCTTCCTTCAAATGATATTATACCGCTTCATGGATAATGTAAGAAATGTAAGAATCTTATAATAATGGTATACTTTCATTCCATCTCCCCATGTTTTGTATTATTATTGTCATACAATTTATGCCCACATTCACTATAAATCCTACAATACATTGCTATTTTTTTTGCCTTAAACAGTCATTTTTCTTTTAAAGAAATTAAAAATTAGAAAAAACATCTTTTATATTTACCCTTACATCATTTATTATTTTTGGTTTTCTTCCTTTTTTTTTTTTTTTTTTTTTTGAGACGGAGTCTCGCTCTGTCGCCCAGGCAGGAGTGTGTAGTGGCGCAATCTCGGCTCACTTCAAGCTCTGCCTCCCGGGTTCACGCCATTCTCTTGCCTCAGCTTCCCGAGTAGCTGGGACTACAGGCGCCCGCCACCACGCCCGGCTAATTTTTTGTATTTTTTAGTAGGGACGAGGCTTCACTGTGTTAGCCAGGATGGTCTCGATCTCCTAACCTCGTGATACACCTGCCTCAGCCTCCCAAAGTGCTAGGATTACAGGTGTGAGCCACCGTGCCCGGCCTCTTCATTCTTTTATGTAGTATTCCGTTTAACATTTTTTACAGTGCATGTCTGCTGGTGATAAAATCTCCTAACTTTTGTTTGACAGAATCCTTTTATTTCACCTTTGTCTTAGAATGATTTTGTTCTTTTTTGAGGGGGAGAAGCTGTGTACGCAATTCTCTTCTGACTTTTTTTCCTTTTCAATACTTCATTGGGATTCCTTGTGGCAGTTAATCCACCAGTCTGTTTATCTGTCCTGGGGTTATTCTTTTTGCTCTTTCTTTCCTCATGACAATCCATGCAAGACAAAATACACAATAAGTGAGTGTGGGAACAACCCTAACTTAAAAACCCTATGTCTTACATGAGCCAACATCTCTTCTAACAACTCTTAACCATAGTTTCCAGGGTCTTGCATATCCAAAATAAAAAATTATGACTTATCACTCGGTATGTATAGTCATACCTAGAACTCCCAGTCCAGACACAATCTTTCAATCAGGGTTCATTGAGTTGCTAAGCATTGATATGACATTTCATTTTCATCACATTTCCTGAAGAACAGGGTTAGAAAGTTTTAAAACAACAAGGTCTCATGGAAAAGAAAAAATGAGGTTTTAAGCCATTTACGCACATCCTTGAAGTCTATCTTCTTCTCTTGAAGTCTGTTGTGTTGCGCTCTCCGGGTGCGCCTTCTCTTTACTTCTTGGTCTCATCTTTCCCTCCCATGTATGCTTTTACAAGGCTATGTCCTTAACTCTCTTCATTTCTCCTTCTGTGCTCTCTCAATATCTTCACTAGCTATTTTGGTTTGTGTCATCTATGCAGACAAATGCCAGATCCTTATCTGTAGCCTTAACTTTTCTAACAAGTCTAGTTTTGAATTTCCCAGTTCCTCCTATGTGTTGCCATTTAGATATCTTGCAGGAACACTGAATTCAATTTATCTAATACAACTCTTCAACACTACCTACTGTATTTAATCACCATCTTCTCCCTCAATCATTTTCAATTATATCATTTCTCTCTCCCGTTTTTCAGGCGTCTTCAAAGTACTATAGATTCTACTTCTGTACTATTTTTCTTATCAATATGGCTGCTCTTTTTCATGTCTGTGCACTCTTTTTCTGCCTCTGAAATGCTCCAGGCTCACCATGCTGGTTGTCATGAAAACTGTTAAAAAAAAAAAAAAAAAAGTATCTTTCATTGTCTATGCTTTGCTTTGGAAGCTTCATCAGGCCCTCTCTTACTCTGCTTATTTCAAACATTCCCTTGTATTAGATCCTCTTGGTTTAGGATTGCTGTGATTTGACTATTTGTGTCTCTTTCAAATTTCATGTTGAAGCTTAATTCCCAGTGCAACGTATTAAGAGGTGAGGCTTTCAGAAGGTGTCTGTGCTCACCAAACACCAAATCTGCTGGCACCGTGATCTTTGGCTTCCCAGGTTCCAGAATTGTGAGAAATAAATTTCTGTTCTTTTGAAATTACTCAGTGTCAGATATTTTGTTCTAGCGCATAAAAAAATAGACTAAGACAAGGATCATATTTTCCTTGTACCTTTTTTCTCTTCTCCATTACTCCAGCATGTGCTGGTGTTTCGCCAGAATTTTATACTATCTACACAGACTTTAGCTTCATGTCAATATACCTGTTACTAGGTGATTCCTAACAGGCATCTATACATTCCAAAAGCATTTCAGAAAATTAGTTATTATCACTAGGCAACTTCACCACTTGCTTCAACAATAAGAATTATGTCAGTCAACTTTGAACATGTGCCAAGAAAGGGAAGAAAAGAAGCACTGAGGTAGAAGCAGGAAAAGCAGGCTTGCACCGGCTTGTACCCAGTGCAAGCCTGATGTTATAGTATAAGCCTACCATCTATTACAGGCTGAATTGTGTCCCCCACTCTCCAAATTCATATGTTGAATCTCTAACACTGAGGATCTTAGAGTGTAACTGTATTTTGAGTGAGGTCCTTTAAAGAGGTGATGATAGTGAGGCCATTAGTTTGAGTCCTATTTCAAATTGACTGTTGGTCTTATAAGAACAGGAAATTTGGGGAGCTGGGTGCAGTGGCTCACATTTGTAATGCCAGCACTGTAGGAGGACAAGGAAGGCGGATCACTTGAGGCCAGGAGTTCAAGACCAGCCTGGCCAACATGGCAAAACCCCATCTCAGTAATAATAATAATAATAATAATAATAGCAAAAATTAGCCAGGTGTGGTGGTGTGCACCTATAATTCCAGCTACTTGGGGGTGCTGAGGTACGAGAATCACTTGAACCCAGGAGGTGGAGGTTGCAGTGAGCTGAGATCGCACCACTGCACTACAGTCCAGTCTGGGTGACAGAGCGAGACACTGTCTCAAAAAAAAAAAAAAAAAAAAAGAAGAAGAAGAAGAAGAAGAAGAAGGAGAAAGAAGAAGAAGAAGGAGGAGAAGGAGAAGAAGGAGGAGAAGGAGAAGAAGAAGGAGAAGGAGAAGAAGAAGAAATTTGGATACTCAAAGAGACAACAGGGATTTGTGTGCACAGAAGAAAGGCCATCTGTAGACACAGTGAGACAGCAGCCTCTGCAAGCCAAGGAAAAAGGCCTCAGATAAAACCAAACTTGCCACCACCTTGATCTTAGGCTTCTAGCTTCCAGAAGTGTGAGAAAACAAATTTCTTTGTTTCACTCAGTCTGTGGTATTTCGTTATGGTAACCCTAGAAAACTAACTCACCATCAATAAAAATGCAATTATGGCACAAACTGTCAACCTGTGTAAATGCTGACAATAAAGTTTAAGTGAAAGAGAAGACCTTGAACAAATTTTGTAACCACAATGAAGTGGGAAAACAAAGAAAATTCTATTTCTCCAATTTTATCTCTTTTCCCCATTTATTGACCTAATAATACACATAATACTTAGGTCATGCTAATGTCCTTTAAAACATACATACATTGAAATAAAGCTAAGTTTGTATCTTTGTAGCAGCAGCAGCCTCTGAACACAAGCCCCCCCTTTCCTTTTCCCTCTCCTTCATCTAAAATGAACGGCTACAGGGAACAATAGCAGATGTTGCTGGTGAGATGCTAGGAGAAAGACATGTAGGAGATAAAGCTTAGGCCAGGTGTGGTGGCTCACGCTTGTAATCCCAGCACTTTGGGAGGCTGAGGTGGGCAGATCACAAGGTCAGGAGTTCAAGACCAGCCTGACCAACATGGTGAAACCCTGTCTTTACTAAAAATACAAAAATTATCCAGGCATGGTGGCGTGTGCCTGTAATCACAGCTACTTGGGAGGCTGAGGCAGGAGAATCGCTTGAACCCGGGAGGCAGAGGTTGCAGTGAGCCGAGATTGTGCCACTGCACTCCTGCCTGGGCCCCAGAGGGAGACTCCACCTCAAAACAAACAAACAAACAAACAGCTTTGTGTTTACTCTTCCTCAAATTTCTCTTTGGCTCTGTGAAGTGGATATAAATGGATAAGAGTAAAGGCATCACTGGCTGGATAGTGGGAATCCTCTGCAATGTGTCAACATAGTTATTAAACCCTTAAATTCAGCTGTATGAGAAGCTGACAGCCAAGAGCTAAAATGTACCCAAACATTGCTTATTCTATCCTTTATTTCTGAACTATCACAATCAGTCTCTGATTTTTAATCTAGTGATAGTTTCTTAGTTTTTAAAAGTCAAGAACAGCAAATACTCCTGCTGGGGATGGCAGTTTCAGTGAGGGTGAAGGAATAGGGAAGTGGAATATGTTGACAACTTACTTTTATAGCAAAGAGACTATTTCTTATGCTATCTGCTTCCCCTGGCTCCTGGAATCTGGCAAAGATTTTTTTCCTTAAATATTTTATGAAACTGACTTTCCAAGTGGTGTGGGATTTAGAAATTAGATACTTGAACAAGTTGTATAAAGGAAGTGTATACGAACATTGTTTAAAATGCCAAGTCATGTGAGCATTCAGCTTGGAATCAATTACAACCTTAAAGCAGGTCTGCCATATTGCCAAGTTGCTCCTCATTCTTTAAGTCAGTAACACTGGACAGTTCATAGAGGTAGAAAGTAATGGACATCATATTTGGGGAGATAATTTGAATAGCTTTTTTAAATAAAATGCCATATTTGTAGACTCATATATTCTGATTCAAAAACAGACACACAATCTTTTAATCATTTGAGAAATGAGAATTTAAGAAAAATTCTTCTTTCTGATTATGAGAGAGTGACTTCTTCCAACTCTATGGAAATCCACTCAAATGATAAGGATATTCCATCCTATAAAAAATGTTGGTCTGGATGTCAATTATTAATTCATTATTTCAAGAAATATTTATTGAGTACTTCCTCTAGGCACTGGCTGCACATCAAGATAGACAAAGTTTCTACCATATGGAGCTTATGTTCTAGTAGAGAAACACAGGTAGTAAACAAGCAAATAAGTTCAGATACTGTTAAGTGCTAAGAAGAAAATGCAACAGGATGAGAATGGGTCCTCACCGAAGACCTCAGTGAGAAGGTAACATTGAAGCAGAGAACTCGATGACAAAAGGAAGCCAATCTTGCTCAAATCTTCTAAGGGAAGAGATCTTCTGGAGGAGGGAATGACAAGTGTGAAGGCCCTAACATGAGAGGAACTAGTCTGGCATGTTCCAGGACAAAAAGAAGGCAGTGTATCTGGAATAATGTAACAGGAGAGATGTGATCAGAGAAGGTGGTCAGGGACCAGGTCTGGTAGGACTACTAGGTCAAGGTAAGGTCACTGAGTTTTACTCTAAGTAGGAAAGGAAGCCCATGGTTTCAGGCAGAAAAGCAACAGGATCTGATTTATGTTCTTAACACATGATTCTGACCACTATGAGGAAAATCAATTTTATAGAAAAGGAGAGGTCAACCTGGAGGCTGTTGCCATATCCAGATGGGAAATGATGGTGCTTCAGATAGGGTGGGCATAGGGGAGATGAAGAGAACCACACTAATTCTGTATGTTTTGAAGTTGAGACTTAATAGGACTTGCAGAGAGATTGGATGTCAGAAATTAATGAAAAAGGGAAATCAAAGATGATTCCTGGATTAGGGGGTTTAACTATCGATTGATAGTGCTTCCATTTTCAGTGAAATATGAAGGGTAACCATTAGATAGATGACAGGGTCAGAAAAGGGAAAGAAGATGACTTATGGGAGGTTTGAGGAGAGAGGAAAGGTGTAAAAGAGTTATGAAGTATAAGAAAGAATATGATAGTAAATAAAAAAGAATTGTTGCAAAGAGTTTCATCTCCTATTTGGGATTAGCTATTAGACAATACAAGATTTCCTAATAGGATCTTTGTCATTGTGACTGTCTTATCTAAGAGAAGGGATGGTGAGAAGACAAAAACACAGATAGAAAATGTCATTTTACACCACTGTGCATCTGACGTGTAGGATGCTCAGTCTGGAAGCCAGATGGTCTTCTGATAGACACAAGAGGAACATTATTTTAGAAAAAAAAAATCTGCCTGTAACATGGAAACATTCATATGAGTCTTACTAAACCTGAAAGAATTTACAGCAGAGATAAGCCAAACAAGTTTACTAATAGTAGTAAGAACCTTCAGCTTAAATGTACCATTTCCCACATTCCATAATCTTGTTGAATCTCGGAAGTTAACCTAATCCTATTTACCCATCTCTCCATCCATTTTTCTATTGATTCATTGATTTATTTAATGAAATTTACTGAGTGTCTACTATGTGCTGCTATGTGCTAGTAACAAGGTAGATGCAGTCTCTACCTTCATAGAGCTAATATTCCAACAGAAGAAAGAGACAAGAAACAAGTAAAGGAAATGAAATGATCAATGGTTAGGGAAAGTCTCTTTGAGGAGATGAAACTTAAGTTGAGGCATGAAAGATGAGTGTCGGTAAATTATACAAGAACCTGGGCGGGAGCATTCCAGACAAGTGTTAACAGGAAAGAATCTGGCATGAACAGAGGGATGTAAAACAGAGAAGAGTGACAGGGGATGTGACACCAGTGCCAGGCAGGTGCCAGCTCACTCAGGAGAAATCAGAAAGATCTTGTAAATTTTACTGTTGCTCCTCAATCAAATTTATCCAAAAGTTGCCAGAATAAGCTTCTTCAAAATGTCGATGCCAGCAACCATTTATCTGCTTAAAAACCTTCAGTGGTTTCTGATTGCATTTGAAATTGAATCTAAATTATCCAGTTTAGCCTACAGGACACAGAATGAATCAAGGATATGGCTTAGATTTTTGACCTTCTACAACTGTATCGTGTGCCAATGATAAACTGGAGATGACTAGCAGAAGAAAAGTTTTTTGGGGGAATTGGAGAAATCTCATTATATAATACTTTCAATTCATGTGTTAAAAAATTCCATGAGTATAATTAATTAAGAAAAACTCTGGTGCGCTTCTATTCTGTTGTCTACATTAAAGAATTCAGGGCCAGGCGCAGTGGCTCACACCTGTAAACTCCCCACTTTGAGAGGCCGAGGCAGGAGGACCGCTTGAGGTCAGGAGTTTGAAGCTAGCCAACATGGCAAAACCCCATCTCTACTAAAAATACAAAAATTATCTGGGCATGGTGGAGGGCACCTGTAATCCCAGTTACCCAGGAGGATGAGGCAGGAGAATCGCTTGAACCTGGGAGGCGGAGGTTGCAGTGAGCTGAGATCGCGCCACGGCACTCCAGCCTGGGCAACAGAATGAGACTCTGTCTTAAGAAAGAAAAAAAAATCATATTTTTGAGAAGTCCTATAATCAAAAAGTATCTCTATTCATGACTTCTATTATGCATACTCATTATCCATTGGCTATGTTCATTTAGCCTATTGGGAAGTATTGTTCCGTTTTTGTTTTTGTTTTTGTTTTTTTACCCAGCTCCTCCAAGTGCTTTGCAGTCCCCAGTCTTCTTTCCAATCATTCCACCTCTCCATAAATTTCATATTTGATATGCCCTAAGTATGACCAAAGCTATTACCACATCTGGGATTTCTCTGTACCCCTCCCCACCTTTTTTTCGTCTCTTAGAACTTTGATTTCACTTTGCTTTGTGCATTTTTGGTGATCTTCAAAATCTTCTGCTCTTTCCCCGTATGTTTCTCCAAAGGTCCTTGTTGCCAGCTCGGAATTTCTGTACCTTTTTGTTTATCTATAAAATAATTCCTTCAGAGTATTCTAGGCACATTCTTTTTTCCATCCCTGATCCAGGGCTGCCACTTTCTTTTAGTTTAGAGTATAATGTCTACAACTAAGCCTTGGGAATGAACAGACTATCTTTACACTGAGGGACTGTATTTTCCATTGATTCTGAAAGTGAGAGACACAAGACCCACAATCAAAAGGGTTGCCACCTATATAGGATAAAGTCTTTCCTGTTGCAGGACCATTTGTAGTAGGCAGGTTCTATGAAGGATAAAAATTTTGTAGAAAAACATTTGCCTTACTAAAACAACAACAACAAACAAAAAACAACAAGAAGAAAACCCAATCTATGCTCTATTCCACTAATTATTTTTCCATGAAAGGAATCATAGCATAGTGGTTAAGAGCACGAGCTTTGGAGTCCACCAGAGTTGACCCCAGCTTAGGCTTTAAGCATGGGTGTGCATGCCATCACTAAACCTTTTTAAGCCTCAGTTTCCTTATGTCGGTGGAGACTATTTGTATCTACTTCATGGATTGTTGTATGGACTACATAAAATATTATTGATTTATCACTCAAAACCTAGCATATAGACACTTAATTGTGGTAAGTTTTCTTATTTTATGCTATGTAATTACCTTATTGTTTGTGTGTTTGTCATTTCATCACTGTACTCACATATGATTTTAAACCTCTTCCTTAGAGCTTTCCAGAATATGCACAATATTTTTAGATTCTGACCTATACTTTCTAGCCTTTTATTTCATCACTCTGTTGCTCATACTCTCTTTCCCCTAAGAAACAATTAGGACTATGGTTTTAAAATATTTTCTGATCATTTGAAGCATATTTTTCACAGATGCTCTATGAAAAACTTTTAGGAACTCATTGATTTCCTATAAATTTTTTTGTGCTTATATACATACACACAAATTATACAGATAACTGTATATTTAAACACACATATAATTTATATATTAAAAATAAATATATACCTTCATTTCTATATTTTTTGTGCTTATATACACATATACACACAAATTATACAAATAACTGACATATTTATACATAAATTATATACATGTTATTATATATATTACACTCCTGCTTTTAGGACCTCAGTACAAAAATCAATCTTCCTCATGGAATGAAAGAAACATAAAACAATCATCAAAATATTGTTAGGAATACTATACCAAGAACTAAAGTAAAATAATTCAAATCCCTAGTTACATTGAGGTATTTCTACATGTCTATGTACTCTCCATCATGTTTGAATTTCCAGAAGCAGACATAAAGTTATCAGTGTCATCTTGTGATGATCTAGATAAACCCTTTCAAATGGGAGTGTTGGCTTTTAGGCCAGGAGGTTGAGCCCCAACAAAATCCTCTCTTGGTGCTCACATAGCTCCTCCAATCACAGTATCCCTTTTTTACCCAAACCCTTCATTCCTTCACTACTTCACTCCATGTTTATGCTTAATATAATCAGTGTTTTAAGCTTAATTTTCATTCGCCAATAGCAGAGCTCTATGAATTATCCAAATGAAACACATTAGCATCCATAAATACTCTTTGGTGTTTATATTACATTGTATTTTTTTTACAAGTCTCTGTGTTATTTACATGAATAGTCCATACTTTTGGTTTGTGGTTTTGCATGCCATCATGACAGATCCCAAAAATTCAACAAAAAGAGGAGTATCAGTTCCAAGGTCTGCTACCAGTATAAGGATAAGACTTGAGTATTCATCAATGTCAGGAAAGTTTTAAAGTCCACATATGCTCTGGTAATTATGTCTGCTCCAAATGACACTAGCAAACATGTACAATATTATTGAAGAATATTTGTAGTTATAATTATATTAACTATAATTTGTAATAATTTATATTCTAAATCTAATAAATTCCATTTTAACAAAATAACATCTGCAAATTATTCAAACTCATTAAACCCCCAAATGAATATATAATCAAAGTGAAACAATGATAAGGCATGTTGGCTTTTGCCAAGTAATGTTTCCATTTAGATAGTGAGGTCCCAGTCCTCTGCAACACAGAGTATCACATACTCATGTTCGTAATATTTTTTTTTTTGAGACAGCGTCTCACTTTGCTACCCAAGCTGGAGAGTGGTGATGCAATCATGGCTCTCTGTAACCTTGACCTGCCGGGGTCCAGTAATCTTCCCCCCTCAGCTTCCTCAGAAGCTGGGACTACAGACACATGCCACCATGTTTGGCTAATGTTTTAAAACAATTTTTGTAGAGATGGGGTCTTGCTGTGTTGCCCAAGCTGGTCTCGAACTCCTGGCTTCAAGTGATTCTCTCACCTCAGCCTCCCAAAGTGTTGTGATTATAAGTGTGTGCCACTGCCCTTGCCATATAGTCTATTAAAAAAAAGAAACTATGCAAAAATATTTAATATTTGAACTAATTATACATATAAAATGGTATTAAAAACATTAACACATATAATCACTTTCAAAGGTTTAGGGTTTTAAATTTAACAGAAAAGGGAACGAAACAATTTTTTATGAAAACGATGCAAGTGTTCATGCAAAGATTTAATTTTCCCTCAAACAGCAGGATACGTTGGACCCAGTATAATGGACTCTCATACACCATCATACAATGAAGAAACAATACTTTCAGAGAATTATCTGTAGGTGAATAAATTAAAAATGTCAGAGTAAGAAACATACTGTAGATAAACACACACATGAAAAGCCTAAAAATCCAGCTGTGACAAGAGACTTACAACTGAATCAAATGCAATTTGAGAAAAGCTACAAAACATTTGCTTTGTGTAATCTCTGCATATAACTTTAGAAACAGAGATTTTTGCCCCGGACTGGTATAACTAAAACATCCAAAACTTTTACTAACATTTAGCATAAAGGTGCTGATTTCCTTGGCATACAAATTTTTTGTCTTATTTTCTTTTTCTTTCCCAAATCCACCTAACTGATTAAATATACTGAGTAAATTTTATTTTATTTTTTAACGTTGCTTTCTGAGTGTTCTTTGCTATAAGTCCATCTTCTGGAACCCGAGTTTTGATATCCTGCCCATAATTGTTTTCTCTTTCATATTTTCCTTGATTTGTATTTGATCAGTATCTTAGCTCATGTCTACCGAAATCACATGATCTAGAATAAGTATGTTTTTTGTATCTCTCTACTGACTTCCAGTAGTGGTCTGAGTTTGCTGGTGAAGTGAAATACCTCATAGAACCTGGCTTTTACCTTCTCTAGAACTCTTTTCTTCCCTCCTACAACCACATCTCCTACAACCATATCCTGTTCAAATCTACAACCATAAATTTTTATCTTGTTTCTTGAATTCCTATGGAAGGAATCTGAGGAATGTCTTCTACTGGAAAAATATCTTTCCGATTTATATGGCTTTTCTGCTTTGCTACTACTTGTCTCGGTTTTATCGGTATTACAAAAATCTCTTGGCTCTTCAGTCCTGTCTCCAAAATAATACACTATTTCACCTGAAGATGGAGTATCTATCTTTCTCTTTTACTCGTGTTTTCTGATATTGTAACCTATCCTGCTTTTCCAGTAGTTTTTCCACTTCTTGTTTTTGGTTAAGAAAAGATGCTAAAGTATTAGTTGAAACTGGGTTTCACCTTTCCTCCTCTATCTATCTGGTTTGAGGACACCCTAAGCGAATACCTCTTCGAATTTCAAGCAGACTTCGAACAGTTCCTCTTATGTTTCTTATGCTTTTTGTGACCAGAAGAGAATGAGGATGATGCAGAAACAGATTCATCAGCAGAAGAAACAGGAAGAGGAAGCAGTTGATTTTCTTTTGTTCTTTTTTTTTTTTTTTTTTTTTTTGAGACGGAGTCTCGCTCTGTCGCCTCTTTTGTTCTTTAGCCTTTCTCTCTCTCTTTTTTTCTTTTCTTTTCTTTTTTTTTTTTTTTTTTTTTTTTTTTTGAGATGGAGTCTCACTCTTTGCCCAGGCTGGAGTGCAGTAGTGCAATCTCGGCTCACTACAACCTCTGCCTCCCAGGTTCAAGTAATTCTCCTGTCTCAGACTCTCGAGTAGCTGGGATTACAGGTGCACACCACCATGCCCAGCTACTTTTTTGTATTTTCAGTAGAGACAGGCTTTTCACCACGTTGGCCAGGCTGGTCTCAAACTCCTGACCTCAAGTGATCTGCCCGCCTTGGCCTCCCCAAATTCTGGAATTTGGGGAGCCACTGCGCTTTGTCTCTTGTTCTCTTTTAAGAGCTTATGTAACTTTCTTCCCATGTTTCTATTTTCTTTGTTTTCTGCTTTTCTTCCTTTTCAGCTTGTTTTTCTCTGTACTTACTTACGAAGTTTCTGCGAGGCAGTTTTTACATCTTTCAAAGTCTCATCCAAAGCTCAAGCTTTCTTCTAGTGACTTTCAGCATTTAAAAACTTTTCTTCTTCTAACTACCTTCTTCTTTCTACAAGTGTCTGTGAGTTGGAGAGTTTTGTAATGCAAGCTCAAAATCTTCTGTTGCTTTGGTCAGACTTCCCTTTGTCACATTTAACCCTCCAAGAAATGCCAGTGCTTTGTTTGTTTCTAGAGTTTTATTGTATTCATTCACAGCATCCACATGGCATCCAATCTTAAACTGTAATCTTCACCTATTTTAAAGCCCAAGATACATATTGATTCTTTCTTAATGCAGAAAAAAAATTGTCTTAAGAGAAATTATTGCTCTGCAGGCCTTTCATTAAATGTGGTGGATGGTTGTAGCGACACGAATGGAACTGGAGTACATTATCCTAAGTGAAATAACTCAGAAACAGAAAGTCAAATACCACATGTTCTTCCTTCTAAGTGGGAGCTAAATTATGTGTACACATGGACATATGGAGTAGAATAACAGACATTAGGGACTCAGAAGGGTGGGATGGTGGAAGGAGGGTGAGGAATAAAAAAATTACCTATTGGGTACAATGTTCATTATTTTTGAGATGGGTACACTAAAAGCCCAGACTTCACCAGTGTGAAATACATCTATGTAACAAAACTGCACTTGTATCCCCTCAATATGTGTTTTGGTGGTGTTTTTTGTTTTTTTGTTTTTTTGTTTTTCTGAGATGGAGTCTCGCTCTGTCACCCAGGCTGGAGTGCAGTGGTACACTCTTGGCTCACTGCAAACTCCGCCTCCCAGATTCAAGTGATTCTCCTCCCTCACCCTCCTGAGTAGCTGGGATTACAGGCAGGCACCACCACGCCCAGCTAATTTTTGTATTTTTAGTAGAGACATGGTTTCACCATGTTGGTCAGGCTAGTCTTGAACTGCTGACATCGTGATTCGCCTGCCTCAGCCTCCCAAAGTGCTGGGATTACAGGCATGAGCCACTATACCTGGCCCTAAATATGTTTTTTTAAGGTGCTGGATTAGATTAGTCTATTCCTACTTTTTCTAGAAAAAAATTACTCCTGGATTCACAAATCCCACTGAACTCTGCGTGATGTTTTTGTAGGCTCCAAAGAATTGTTATTCAGTTCAACACGCCTCCTGTAGCACAAAGGAAGTTCTTCAGGGCTAATTACACCTAATTTAATACCAGATAGGTGTGGTGGAAGAGACGCAGTATCGAGAGATAGTGCAAGCTTTGCATGGCATCTATCAATATCCTTGATTCCAGCTTGAATGATGTCACCAGTTTGATAGGATGATAAATAACCCCTATGGTTATTATGAGAAGACACATTTTTTTAAAAAAATTATACTTTAAGTTCTAGGGTACATGTGCACAACGTGCAGGTTTGTTACATGTGTATACATGTGCCATATTGGTGTGCTGCACCCATTAACTCATCATTTACATTAGGTATATCTCCTAATGCTATCCCTCCCCACTACCTCCACCCCACAACAGGCCCTGCTGTGTGATGTTCCCCTTCCTGTGTCCAAGTGTTCTCATTGTTCAATTCCCACCTATGAATGAGAACATGCAGTGTTTGGTTTTCTGTCCTTGTGATAGTTTGCTCAGAATGATGGTTTCCAGCTTCATCCATGTGCCAACAAAGGACATGAACTCATCCTTTTTTATGGCTGCATAGTATTCCACGGTGTATATGTGCCACATGTTCTTAATTCAGTCTGTCATGATGGACATTTGGGTTGGTTCCAAGTCTTTGCTATTGTGAATAGTGCCGCAATAAACATACGTGTGTATGTGTCTTTATAGCTGCATGATTTATAATCCTTTGGGCATATACTCAGTAATGGGATGGCTGGGTCAAATGGTATTTCTAGTTCTAGATCCTTGAGGAATCGCCACACTGTCTTCCACAATGGTTGAACTAGTTTACAGTCCCACCAACAGTGTAAAAGTGTTTCTATTTCTCCACATCCTCTCCAG
This sequence comes from Macaca mulatta, assembly GCF_049350105.2. Classification (NCBI taxonomy): domain Eukaryota; kingdom Metazoa; phylum Chordata; class Mammalia; order Primates; family Cercopithecidae; genus Macaca; species Macaca mulatta. The sequence continues at coordinate 161,945,709 of NC_133408.1, read as the reverse complement.
CACCTGTTGTTTCCTGACTTTTTAATGATCGCCATTCTAACTGGTGTGAGATGGTATCTCATTGTGGGTTTGATTTGCATTTATCTGATGGCGAGTGATGATGAGCATTTTTTCATGTGTCTGGAGAAGACACATTTCTTAATGGAGAAAGACCTGTGATTTCTAAGCAGAATGTATCTCCTATGATGCCGCTTCATCAACAAATCAACACCATGAAAAATTAAAATTCCTGTATAAAACTAGTTTTTCTAATCACTAAGTCACCATGCTCAATAGTTTGGAAAAACAGCTCTCTCCAATCTACACTAGGTATCTCCATAAATAGTTTTAAAGGTGGCATGGCTGCATAATAATCTTCATTGTCTTCATTAATTTCAGAAGTTGCAGTTGTCTCTGCTTTCCAGGGGTGCAAAAAGCAGATCTGCCTCTTTGAAGAAGAATTTTTGCATTTTATTGTTATCAACTCTCTTATCTTTTCTGCTGTATAGCTGCTGCAGGGGCAGAGGGCTCAGGCAGGCTTGGCAGCTGATCCCAGGACGCTACACCAGTGCAGATTGTCCTGCTGTTCGCTCTGGAGCAATGATAGCAATAATGGCCCTGTGGCAAATCAGTGACTGCCACAGAAGGTTTCAGCAGATGGCTAGAGATTGCTGGGCCTGACAGCCAGTGGGAAGCTGAGGAGGAAGCCTGGAGACCACTGGAGGCACACAGCACAGTCACTTAGATGATCTTTCACATTGATTTAGAGGGATAAGTATGGCTATTTCTACTCGGTTATAAAGATGTGTCTTCTCAATCTTAAAATTTCTAATTCAGGAGTTATAAGAATTTCTAATTCAGGAGTTATAAGTTAAAAAAACAAGCATTTTAAAAAATGTCAATGTGGCCAAGTATGCTGATTATTATCTGAGTGCTCTATCACATCCATTCTCCAGGCTGCTCTGCCTTGTTCTTTGCCCTGGAGGCTAACCTCTATTAACGGCATCTGCAGAATTTGCCTTAGAATTTCTTGTTTGAAGTTGAGTTAATGAGATGCTCTGGCCAATGTTTGCAGCTATGGTAACAATGTGGTGGATTGTGGGGGTGGACTGGGCTCTTCTGGCTACTCTAGGGAGTGTACATAAAGATAAAAGATAACCTTAAAGTCTAGAATACCCAGCTCAAAGCACATCAATGGAAAACGAATAGCTTGAAAATGTCAGAAGCACCTAGAAAACATATTTTGCAGGAAGGAAGGCTTGATGAACTCTACCAGGTGAAGAATTCTGTGCAATGTGCTGGTGAAGGATAGGAGAATGGATGTTGAAAGTGGGAAGCTGTTGTTGTCAGTTTAGGTCTTGTAACCAGCTAGTTTTAAGTTAGTTGTTTTTCCCCTTTTCCATCATACATTTTATAAAGAGAACTAATGGTAGTTAACATTACGATTTAGTTCCATAGGAAGCGTGACAGAACTGACATCACTCAGCAATTACACCGTGGCTGATAAGACTTTATGCTTCTCCTGTGTTGAGGTCAAAAATTTTTATTCAGGCAAAGGTCAAGACTGGATGCTGAGTGGCAGAAGAGGTGAACTGTGCTGGTGATTCTGTTTGCTTCCCCCTACTCATGCCTTGATTCATAGCATGCCCTTTACCCTGGGTATCCCAGGACACTGATCTCTATAAATTCCATGACCAGGGTTCTCTTGCCCTTTTGCTTCCAGTTGGGTTTGACCAAAGGGATGACACAGCAGGTTATTGGATGGCAGGAGGAGAAAGAGGCTGGAGTATTTTCCTACCTCTTCTACCTTTGCTTGGCCACAGTTTTGGCAGCGGCTGCGTTGTATAGTTACAGCTTCTTTCGAGCAATTTCTCTTCTATGGCTCCAAACTTTTTCCAGGCTCTGCAAACACTATTTCCCATTCTTGTCCCTTTAGTTCTGAGATGACAATAATTTCCCACTATTGATTGTCCCTAAGTGTTACATCACACCGTTTCTGTTACCTTAACCTTGTCCATAACTCTTTAGATAATATTTTTATTAAGCTCACTCGGTTACAGTCTTTGTGTTTGCCTTTTATTTCCTGCTATTCCATTGACTGATATATTATGGAAAGGAGGAGAAATTGGGAGGGACCAGATGAAGGCAACCATTGGCACTGAGATGCAGTTGCAAGTGGTGGAGCAGATGCAGCTAAGAAGGCAGAAAGCAGAATTCAGAAAATATGGGCACAGGCTGGGTGCCGTGGCTGATGCCTGTAATCCCAGCACTTTGGGAGACTGGGCAGGAGAATCACTTGCGGCCAGGAGTTCGAGACCAGCCTGAGCAACATACCAAGACCTCGACTCTACAAAAATTAAAAAATTAGCCAGGTGTGGTGGTACGTGCCTGGAGTCTCAACTACCTGGGAGGCTGAAGCAAGATTCTGAGCCCAGGAGATCGAGATTATAGTGGGCTATGATCACACTACTGCACTCCAATCTGGGTGACAGAGAGAGTCCCTGTTTTAAAAAATTAAATTAAATTAAATTAAATTAAAATCTTCTTGAGAAGACAATAGGGTCTCCTAATAGAGACCTGGGAAATTTCTTAGTACCTTCAGTGATTCATTTAAAAACAAATTGTAAAGTTGGCCATTCTTCCCTCCATTTTGTTACTCTCCATCTGTTTCATTTGAGCGTGATATCTTTTGACTTTTCCTTACATTTTGGAGGTTTTAGGACCCAGGGTACCCTGCATAATAATGACAATAATGCTTCAAGATATGTTTTCAAGATAGTGCTTACCAACTTTTGGATAAGCTTTTTGTCAGCCTACCTAATGAAGAACCATGATTTATAGACTTGTCAGGAATCAGGTAATCAAAAACAAGCTTATTCCCAGTACTTAATTTTCACATATTTATTGTGAGATACTTTTGCTAACTGTGTCTGTAGAAATTTCCAGCTTTGTGTCCCTTTCTGTCTTTAATCAGACATGTTCAGTAGATTTAGAGCCCACCCAAATCCAGTATAATCTCACTTAAAAAACAAACAACAACAACAAAGAAAAACAAAACAGAACAAAACAAAAAAGGTCTTGCTATGTTACTGAGGCTGGAGTGTAGTGGCATGATTATAGCTCACCACAAACCTTGAACTCCTAGGCTTCAGTGATCGTCTTGCCTCAGCCTCCTGAGTAGCTTGAACTATAGGGATTCATGTAGCTAATTTTTTATTTTTTTGTAGAGACAAGGTCTTGTTATTTTTCACAGGCTGGTGTTGAACTCCTGGCCTCAAGCAATCCTCCTGCCTTGGCCTCCTAAAGGGCTAGGATTACAAACATGAACAACTATGCCCGGTTCTATAATCTCATCTTGATTCTTATATCTGCAAAAATCTTATTTCTAAATAAGGTCACATTCTAAGGTTTTGGGTGGGCATGAATTTTGCGGGCATGGGAGGGCGGGGTTCTCTATGAACCATTACAAGGCCATTGAACTTCATGAGGTGCTAGGGACAGGGTTGCCTTCCTGTCGGGGGAGCTGGTGTGGGCTCAGCAGGTAGCACAGATAGGCTTCCACAAGCTACAGGGATGCCAAAGCAGCCACGATGCTGGGGACTTAAGGAGGCAAGGGCAGCCTGTGCGCAAGAGAAGCAGAAGCAGCAGAAGTTGCTTCTAGCTGTGAAGGATTTCCTGAACTGAAAATTAAACAGAGGTATTCTAAGATTTTGGTGGGTTTTTTTTTGTTGTTGTTGTTCGTTTGTTTTGATTTTTTTTTCCAAAATCTTTGACTTCTTTCCCCTTTTTGAAACACTTTGTTTTCTGTTGTCTATTGAAGCTCATTCTCCTTGCTTCTCTCACATTGGATCTCAGACTTCTTTCCTGGCATGTTTGCCTACACCAGACCCTAATGGCCGCTGTCCTGAACCCATCTTCCTCTTCTCATGATTATAAATTGTAGCAGATGATACATTATATGAATATATCATAATTTACTTAGCCAATATCCTATTGAGGGTCATTTATATGTTTTGAATTTGGGGCCATTACATATTATATTCTGGCGGACAAACGTGTATATATACACACACACGGTATAGATGATATATATTGAAAATAAATATATTATTACACATGTAATTATTTTCTTACAGTGAATTCCTAGGAATGTCTACAGACATTCCTATTTGTCACACCTGAGTTGTGATCTAGTAGTTAGAACCTAGGGATGCTTCTTAACATTCTGCAATGCACAGAACATCCCCTCCCCACTCCACCCACAATCCCAACGAAGACTGTTCAGGTCCAAATGGCAATAGTGATGAGGCTGAGAAATCCTGTCTACATCCCTGCTCTTGACAGTCACCAGGGGAAGCCCAGGAATTTCAGGTCTGTGTTTCTGTACTCCTGGTTTTGTGAATAACATTTTTTTGCTGCATCTCCTGTCTCTGCCTATGTCCTAAAACTCTTGCCCTTTGTCCTCTGGAATCCATCAATTATCGGTAAAATACTCCTTTCTTCATGATCTTTTCTGAATGGTGTCTTCAACTTCTTGCTCTCATTAAACCTGGCTTCTGGTAACACTCTTACCCCTGCAACCCTCTTAAGCAGTGGCTGTTTTCTCAGCTACATCCATTATACCACCGGGAATGGAGTAGTGGCATGTTACTTGCTGTTCTCTGAAGCTTCCAAACCTGTATCACTCTATCCCTAAAAACACATAGCTTTTCATCACACATCATTACATCTTAATATTTACTATTTCTTTTTGGGGCTAGGCTGTACCTCAACCCAAGTCATTGCCCTTAGTCTATTAAAGATTCTAGTTCCTGATTCACCATAATTCCATGCAATAATATTCTTATAACAATTATTGGTTATTTCAGCACCTATGCAGATAATGCTTTGCACAACCTGGCCTCTCATTTCCTTGATCTTTTCTCCTCTCTATCTCAGTTACTCACTCTCTGAACTTTGTCACTGCCAATAACAGCAGCTCCTCCATTATCTTCCTTATAAAGATCCTACTTTCCAACCCAATAGTCTCTTTTCGGCTTTTGTTTTCTGCAGTACTTCGGCTCCAACAATCCTTTGGCCCCACTCCACCAGAAAAAAAGGCCATTCATTCTACCAGTTATCTCCATCTCTTATCTCTTTCAGGTCCATATTTCCTTCTGTGTCTAGCTTAAATTTCATAGTCAGTCATTAATATATTTCTTTTGCATGTACTCTACACACCCTTGTTCTGCTTAATATTTATCTTCATCTACTCTGTGCCAACATCTGAGAAGCTGAACATGGCTGAAGAAAATCACACTGTTATGACTGGTCTCACCTTAATTTTTTTTTCTTTTACCAATACCTTCAATGGGCCCCATAAAGCTTTCTAGGAATTTCGTTATACTTCGCTAATTCATTCATTCCCCTATACTCCTAGGTCAGTGGTTCTCGGCTATGATCGGCCCCATGACTTGTAGCATCGGCTTTATTTGGGAAGAATGTTAGAAATGCAAACTTTTCCCCCACCCCAGACCTATTAAATCAGGGACTCTGGGTGTGAGGCCCACACATCTTTGCTGTAACAAGCTGTATTAGTCCCTTTTCACATTGCTATAAAGAACTACCTGAGACTGCACAATTTATGAAGAAAAGAGGTTTAATTGACTCATTGTTCTGCAGGCTGTACAGGAGGCATGGCTTGGAAGGCCTCAGGAAACTTACAATCATGACAGAAGGTAAAGGGGAAGCCAGCATATCTTACATGGTGGGAGCAGTAGGAAGAAAGAGTGAAAGTGCAGGTGCTACACACTTTTAAACAACCAGATCTCATGAGAATTCAATCACGAGACGGCACTAGGGGAATGGTGCTAAACCATTAGAAACCACCCCCATGATCCAATCACCTCCCTTGAACATTGAGAATTACAATTCAATGTGAGATTTGGATGGGGACACAGAGCCAAACCATATCACAAGCCCTCCTGGTCATTCTGAAGCACACTCAGGCTGGAAAACCCAAGTACTAGCTCCTACCAGAGAGTCAAATCTGGCTTATCACTGGTTTTGCTTGTTTTAATTTTTTAAGTAGTTGAATTGAGACATAACTCATATGCCATAGAATTTACCTATTTAAAGTGTACAATTCAATGGCTTCTAGTATATTCAGAGACTTGTGTAAATATCACCACAACCAAGTTTAGAACATTTTCATGACCCCAAAAAAAAATAAAAAAAAGAGAAATCCCATGCTCTTGAGCTGTTATCTCTCAATCCCCTCATCTTTCCCACCTTCAGGCAACCACTTATCTCTTTCTCTCTATGTAGATTTGACTATTCTGGACATTTAATATAAATGAAATCATAAGATATATTGCTTTTTTGTGTGTTTGGCTGTTCCATTTAGCACAGTGTTTTCAGGTCCATTCATATTGTAGCATGGGTCAGTACTTCATTCCTTTATATTGCTGAAAAATATTCTATTGTATGAATATACCATATTTTGTTGATCCATTCATTGGTTGATAGACATTTGAGTTGATTTTATTTTTGGATATTGGAAATAATTCTGCCATGAACATTTGTGTACAAGTTTTTGTATAGACATATATTATCATTTCTCTTGGGTATATATGTAAAGATTGAATTGTTGAATCTTACGATAACTCTATGTTTAAGTATTAGCCTGTCTATTTTCCAAAGTGACTGTACCATTTAACATTCCCACCTGCAATATATGAGGTTTTCGAATTTTCCATGTCTACACCAACACATGTTATTATCTGTCTTTCTGATTTTAGCCATTCTAATGGGTGTGAAATGATATCTCATCATGATGTAGTTTTGATTTGCATTTTTCCTGATAGCTAATTATGTTGTGCTTTTTGGGCATTTGTATTTCTTCCTTGGAGAATAATCAGTTCAGATCTTTTGTTCATTTTATTTTTAAAATTATTGATTTATAAGAGTTCTTTGTATATTATAGATACAAGTCCTTCCCTTATCAGATATATGTTTTGAAAAAACTTTTCTCCCATTCCGTGAGCTGTTTTTTAAATTTCTTAGTGGTGCCCTTTGGAGCATAAGTTCTTAATTTTAATAATACCCAACCTATCTATTTTTAATTTTTTTGGTGTTACATATAAGAAATCATTATCAAATCCAAACTCATAAGGATTTGTCTCTATGTTTTCTTCTAAAAGCCATAGCTTTAGGTTGAATATTTAGGTCTAAAGTTGATTTTGAATTAATTTTTATATATGGTGCGGGTTGTGGAGTAGGGGTCCAAGTTCATTCTTTTGCTTGTGTTATTCAATTGTTGCTGCCTGTTTTCATAAACAATGTTTTATGGAAACTTAGCCACACCCATTCATTTACACATTATCTATAGATGCTTTAATACTACAACTGCAGAGTGTGTAGTTGAGACAGAGACTGTATGGCTTAGAAAGCCTAAAATGTTTGTTAGCTAGTCTTCTGCAGAGAAAGCTTGCTGACACCTGTCCTAAAGGGTGACTTTGTATTTTCTTGTTTCCTCAAACCTCCAATACTTGCTTTGCACCTGACTCTCAGCTGAAGGCTCTGCTGATGACTTTGTGAAATTTAAAATGATTGTTAAATAGAAGAGCATTTCCAAAAGTTCCCGTCACTAGATGTATCAACTCTGTTACATCTGAGCTCATATTCTTTACCTTCTTCCTTGCTTCTACTTAAGGCCAACCCTCCACTTGTGTATGAGGTTGCATACCATTGATATTTCACCCTCTTGAATCATCCTCATCAGCATACAGACATGCTATAATATTAATCATCATTAAGAATAACTTTTCCTGATCTCACTTTTCTTCCTCCAGTAACCACTATGTTTATCCCTCTTTACTGTAATATTCAGTGGAAGGGATGTCTCTATTTACTATGTAGTTCTCTCTTTATATTTGTTTTTAAAAGTTCTTTAAGTTTGGCTTCCATGCCTGTTGATTGAAACTACTCAAATCCACACCTCAAAGCAATAAGAGTAATTTATGACAAACCCAAAGTCAATCATACTGAATGGGCAAAAGCTGGAAGCATTCTCCTTGAAAACCAGCACAAGACTGATGCCCTCTCTCACTACTCCTATTCAATATAGTATTGAGAGTCCTGGCCAGAGCAATCTGGCAAGAGAGAGAGATAAAGGGCATCCAAATAGGAAGAAAGAAAGTCAAAACATCCCTGTTTGCAGATAACATGATTCTACAGCTAGAAAACCCAACAGTCTTGGCCCAAAAGCTCCTTAAGTTGATAAACAACTTCAGTGAAGTTTCAGGGTACAAAATAACCCTACAAAAATTGCTAGCATTCCTACACTCCAACAACAGTCAAGCTGAGAGCCAAATCAGGAAAGCAATCCCATTTACAATTGCCACACACGAAAACTAAAATACCTAGGAATACAGCTAACTATGAAGGTGAAAGAGCTCTACAATTGGAATTATAAAATGCTGCTCAAAGGAGTCAGAGATGACAGCAACACATAGGAAAATATTTCATGCTCTTGGATAGGAAGAATCAATATTGTTAAAATGGCCATACTGCTTGATATGGTTTGGCTCTGTGTCCCCACCCAAATCCCATCTCCTACTGTAATCCCCATAATCCTCACATGTCAAGAGAGGAAACCAGTGGGAGGCAATTAGACCATGGGGGCAGTTTCCCCCATGCTGTTCTCATGAGAACGAGTGAATCCTCCTGAGATCTGATGGTTGTGTAAGTGGTAGTTTCCCCTTCTCTCTCTCACCTGCTGCCATGTAAGACACGCCTGCTTCCCCTTGCACCATGACTGTAAGATTTCCTATCATTTCCCCAGCCATGCAGAACTGTGAGTCAATTAAATCTCTTTCCTTTATAAATCACCCAGTCTCAGGCAGTTATTTATAGCAATGTGAGAATGGGCTAATACACTCCCCAAAGCAATTTATAGATTAAATGCTATTCCTATCCAACTGCCAATGACATTTTTGACAGAACTAGGAAAAACTATTTTAAAATTCATATGTAACCAAAAAAGAGCCCGAATAGCCAAGGCAATCCTAAGAAAAAGAACAAAACTGGAGGCTTCACACTACCTGACTTCCAACTATACTACAGGGTTACAGTAACCAATACAACATAGTACTGGTACAAAAACAGACCCACGGACCAATAAAACAGAATAGAGAGCCCAGAAATAAGGCCACACACCTACAACCATCTGATCTTTGACAAAGCTGACAAAAAGCAATGGGGAAAGGATTTCCTGGTTAATAAATGGTGCTGGGATAATAACTGGTTAGCCCAAGGTAGAAGACTGAAACTGGACCCCTTCCTTATATCATATACAAAAATCAACTCAAGATGGATTAAAGACTTAAATGTAAAACCAAAAACTATAAAATCCCTGGAAGAAAACTTAGGCAATACCATTCTAGACATAGGAACTGGCAAAGATTTTATGATGGAGACATCAAAAGCAATTGCAACAAAAGCAAAAATTAACAAATGGGATTTAATTAAACTAAAGAGATTCTGCACAGCAAAAGAAACTATCAACAATGTAAACAGACAACTACAGAATGGGAGAAAATTTTTGCAAATGATGCATCTGACAAAGTTCTAATATCCAGTGTCTGTAAGGAACTTAAACAAATTTGCAAGAAAAAAAACCATTTAAAACCCGGCAAGGCATCAATAATAGACTGGATAAAGAACATGTGGTACATATACACCATGGTATACTATGCAGCCATAAAATCAGTGAGATCATGTCCTTTGCAGAGACAAGGATGGAGCTGGAGGTCATTATCCTTAGCAAACTAACACAGGATCAGAATATCAAATACCGCATGTTCTCACTTATAAGTGGAAACTAAATGATGAGAACACATGAACACACAGGGGGAACAAGACACACTGTGGTCTTTTGGAGGGCTGAGGGTGGGAGGAAAAAGAGGGTCATGAAAAATAACTAATGGGTACTAGATTAATACCTACGTGATGAAATAATATTACAACAAACCTCCATTACACAATTTACCTACGTAACAAACCTGCACTTGTACCCCTGAACTTAAGTTAAAAAAAAAAAATGGACAAAGGTCACGGGCAGCCACTTTTCAGAAGACATACGTGCAGCCAACAAGCATATGAAAAAAGCTCAACATTACTGATCACTTGAGAAATGCAAATCAAATTTTATTTCTTCATTAGACTTCCAGGAAACTACATTTTCCTGGAAATGTGGTTCTAAAGCCTCTTAAAATAAACTTCCACTCTTGTTCTGAAACTTGCTTCAGTCTCTTTTTCTTCCTTATGCCCCTCAGTTGAATTATTTCTTCTGAGGAGGCAAGAATTGAGGTTGCTGCAGACCCGTAAGGATTAGTCACTGGTAACTTGGATATTATTTACTGGTAACATAATGAGAATCTCAAACCTGAGTTGTTCAAAACCAAACTCCTGATCTTTCTCCTACCCTGCCCTTCAAGTATCTTCCCCATTTTAGTTAAAGGCAACTTATTGCTTCTACATTGTTGATGCCTAAAATCTTAGTGTTACTCTTGACTCATCTTTCTTTCAAATTCCACATCTGAAAGTTGGCTGGGAAAGTTTTACAGAGAAAATGTTCTTTTTAAAAAAAAAAAATTCTGTCTGGAGGGCAAAGGCCTAGCTGCAGGCATTCTGGAAGCAAAGAGAGGAAGGGGTTTAAGGTTCCCCATGAAGTAAGTAAACTTTGGCTTATTCCTCCTACTGTCAGCCCCTCATCCTCCACTCACTTTATTTTTATCTACCCTCCCTCATTTTGTTCGTTTTTCATTTCTCAGTTTTATCCAGGTCCAAATCTACTTCTTCACATAACTGCCCAAATTCCTCAGCCCCCTACTCTGTGTGGGGCAGCTAGTTGATCCTGGTGGATTTCAAAGACACAGAACTCAAGTCTCTGACTTTTAGAAGTAAAAACATTAGGGCCTAATGTTTTTAGGGCCTAATGAGCGGTGGCTCAGGCCTATAATCCCAGCACTTTGGGAGGCTGAGGCGGGTGGATCACCTGAGGTTAGGAGTTTGAGACTAACCTGGCCAACATGATGAAACCCTTGTCTCTACTAAAAATACAAAAACCTAGCCAGACGTGGTGGCGGGCACCTGTAATCCCAGCTACTTGGGAGGCTGAGGAAGGCAAATTGTTTGAAGCCGGGAGGCGGGTTGCGGTGATTAGTGTGGTGTTGGTCTTGACACATCATTTTTGGCATACTAGGCATTCAGTTTCTTAGGATAGAAGGAGTATTTATCTTAACTATGTTTACAGAACAACTCACAAACATTTTGGAATTAACCTGTGTATATAGGTGCAGACAACACCCTGTTTATTAAATTCTTGCCGTGTGTGTGTGTGTGTGTGTGTGTGTGTGTGTGTGTTTGTCTTACTGTTGTTTTGTTTTAGAATCTTGGGTTGTTCAATAACAGTAAATAAGAAGACAAAAACGTCTGTTTCTATCATGGGCAGCGTCAACAGTTTACCATCCAATGAAAGCATCCTCCTCTGCTTTTCTTTTTCTGTCCCTTTTAAATTCTATTATGTTTGTTTCTGAGGAGCTACACAGATGGCAATTAGCATGAGAGTCAGTTGAATGTCAGGGATACTTTCTCCATTTTACTTCACATTTTTTTGCTGTGGCCTTGCCTATACTTTGATTATTTTTCATAGCTGCTACTTCTTACACGGCTACACACACACACACACACACACACACACACACACACATAATATGTATACATATATGTATATATATATTCTTTTTATTTCCTTCTCATCTCAATAGTGAAATGACTACTTTAAAAGATTGCTTTCGTTCAGTTGATCCAGATTGAGACTAGAAGGAAAAATCTTGACTCCTTTTTTATTTCCTGAGAAAAGGAAAATAGTTCAGAGTAGTCTGAGGAATGTGAGTTGTGCAAAATTTATCAGACCCAGAGAGACATGAGTATAGGACATGCCCATAGTTGTGGTGGTGGAGGAGGACAATTATTTAAAGCAATTTTGTTCCTAACTAGCTGCCTTATCCATTATCTCCATGTTCCTGGGATTTGTGATACAAAGAACAATGTATGGCCAGTCGATAGCAATAATGTAAATTATTGGCAAATAATTTAGGAACTGCCTTTTCCTTTCCTTTAAAAATTTACTTGTACCCGCTGATAATGGGAGTGTATATTCAGGGCAAGTTGAATATATCCTCTCTAGTTCTGGTCCTCAAACTTCAACCAAATAGACTCTTCACTTATATTAAGTTTGCCTCAGTTTTTTCCTTTAGGTTGACACTCCTAAACCTGGTCTGTTAGCTGGCTCTAGCTCAACCCCCAGAAAGATTACCTGTGTGTTTTATTTGTGCTTTAACTTTTTCCCATCTTCTTCCTCAATCTTTTCTTAGTTCTTTAAAACATCTTTTCTTTTGAGACTTTTGCTCAAAAGAGGATGGGGAAGGGAACACTGGATTTTCTTCCTTGCGTTGAATACATTAGATCCATTATGTCAGCGAGATGCATCCTGAAATTTGCATTCCCCAAATTTGCTTACATTATTACAAAATATAACTTTCATGCATTCATTACAGTGATGTGTAACTGAAAATTCAAAAGTCCTGATAGACTTGTGGTAACAGTTACTAAGCAGGCAGCAATGAGCAGCAAATCTGCCCAGTGAGGTGTACCACACGTGTAACTCTCGAAAGAAGCCACAGACCATTGGGAAGTTTTTTTTAAAACATTAGAAACCAATACAAGTTGACCCTAAAAATGCCAAGAGGCTTGGAGTTTTCTTGAATTTTTTTTCAAGAAGGATTCCCTAAATATGACTAATGGCAGAGGAGGTAAACTAGGAATTAGCTTTCTTTCCTTCTTTCATCTAAGGGTGGTGGTTGTTGGGGAGAACAGTCTTGGTTGCACGAAGTGAGATTTAGATTTACCTGTGTGTGGTTCCTGCTCTTGTTTTACTTGAATTGATTTTTAAATTCTTTGCAGGTAAAAAAGGTGTGTGTTATTTCCAAGATAATATGGGAGTTAGGCAACAATAGTAATTTTCATTTAAAAACTTTTCTTTTCGAAATTACTTCTTATTTTGAATTTGCAATTTCTGCCTATAAGAACGTTCTGTTTACAATAAGTAGAATATTTTATTAGGGTGAGTGTATCATAGATGATATTGTAAAAATTGCTGTTCATTTAAGAAATACAATTAGTCTTGACTATGTCATCCATAGGTTCTTAGAAACTATTACTTTAAGCAAAATGGCATACATATGCTTGTAACAAAGCCATTTTTTCTTATCAATGTTATAACAAAACTATGTTGAATAAAATTATGTTATTCAAAGAACTGCTGCATGTCGTTTTGCTTAAAGTCACTGTTTCCAAGAACCTGTTGATGATGTTAAGTAAGGACTTACTGTATAGAATTTTGAGAAATAAATGGAACACATTTAGGAGCTTGCTGGATTTCTTCCTCCTTCTCCTCTCAAATACCTACTTGCTTTCTCTTTATAGAAAAACTTATTTAAAAGTGAGACTGGGTTCCAAATGCGATGAAAGGTGAGGGGGTGATAAAACAGGACAAACTAGTAAGCTTTAACATTAGCTCACATATATTAAGAACATGGCTCATTTAATCTTGACAACCCTATGATGTTCTCCACTGTCCTGATGGGAGAAAGCGAGATTTAAAGAGACAAAGTGACTTGCTAGTGAGTGGCAAAGAAGGGATTAAATCTAGGTCCCATTCACTCCAGTTCTCAAGTGCCAAAGCACTACCTTTCAGGACCTCACAGGAAGAACCAGACTAAAGTAGAGAATGACCATGGAAGAGAGAAAGCCAACGTAGGTGAGAGAAAGAGGCAGCCTGAGTGGCCTAGACTCAACTTTCCAATTTCAGGAGCATGGACTCGGCAACCAATGTGGATGGAAGGGGTCTCCCTTATTAAAAATGTTTGAGGGGTTGATTGCAGGAGCGGACTTGAGGGGTATCCAAGGTTTGTTTTTGTCTCTCATCTGTTATCCCTTTCATTATAAAGAAATTTCTGAGATCTGTCGCACTCATTACAACAAATGTCACCACACCAAAAAACATTCAAAATTCCTCATTTCAAGAACCAGTATTTCTCATGTGTATATTTTGCAAAATTTCTAAAGTAAAGCAAGAGAGAAGCACACTGAGCCTCAGGTCCTCATTGGATTCATGATGGTCCAGGGCCCTCTCCCAGCTTTTCCTATTTAGGAATTAAATTGCAGCAGTTTTTCCATGAGTGTTCAACCATTTGCAGTGGGACTCACAGTGACCAGTTATACAATTCATTCATTTCAACAAGCAGTTGCTGAAAACATTTTGTGTTGAATATTCTTCTTTGAACCCTCTAGAATTTATGTCCGTTTCTGCACCTGCTCTGCCCCCACAATGGGAGGGGACCTTTTTGGGCTGCACTAACAATCTGGCTCTATTTATGTTCAATTAGTAGAAGCCACCAGCAGGAGTTAAAGGGGCAGGAGCAGAGTGAAGTAAGATTATTCCTTCCCTATGGAAGAACAGGGGTCTGCAAACTATAGCCCAGATGCCCTATCTGATCTGCAGCCTACTTTTGTAAATTTAGTTTTATCGAAACACAGCCACACATATCCGTTTAAATATGGCCTATAGCTGCCTTTTACACTCCAGCCAGCAGAGCTGAGTAGTCATGACATGACAGAGATGGTATGATCTGTGAAGCCTAAAATATTTATTTTCTGGCCCTTTACAGAAAAAAGGTTTGTTGACCCCTGCCTTAGTAGGTTCCTCTTCAGGTAGGATAAATCTTTTTTTGTTTGTTTTTGAAATGGAGTCTCACTCTTGTCACCCAGGCTGGAGTGCAGTGGTGCAGTCTCGGCTCACTGCAACCTCCGCCTCCCAGGTTCAAGCGATTCTCCTGCCTCAGCCTCCCAAGTAGCTGGGATTACAGGCGCATGCCAATGCGCCTGGCTAGATGTTGTATTTTTAGTAGAGACAGGGTTTCACTATGTTGGCCAGGCTGTTCTCGAACTCCTGAACTCAGGTAATCTGCCCACCTTGGCCTCCCAAAGTGCTGGGATTACAGGCATGAGCCACTGTGCCCGGCAGGCAGGATTAATCTTTAGGCAGCTTTTTTCCTGCCAGAAACACTACTGTTGGTTGAATGACACTCCCTAAAGTTACAGCTACAGCTACCGTTACACTACAGATATAACTATTCCCGAGTTCTGGTAACTAGTTCTTTCCCTGGCCCTGTTTAGGCCTACGAGTGATTGTCAATGTTGCTAGTCCCAGGAACTACATGACACATATACTGCCACTTTCCTTTATCCCTGCACACACTCAGTCCTTTTGTGTCTCCTAATTTACCCAGTTGGATTGTGCCACCTATTTCCTGCTGAGACCCCGACTGACTTATTATATGCATAGCATCGTACTAGAAGCAATGAAAAAGAAAGAAAGAAAGAAAGAAAGAAAGAAAGAAAGAAAGAAAGAAAGAAAGAAAGAAAGAAAGAAAGAAAGAAAATAAAAGAAAAGAGGAAGTCCAGCACTTTGGGAGGCCGAGACGGGCGGATCACAAGGTTAGGAGATCCAGACCAGCCTGGCTAACACGGTGAAACCCCGTCTCTACCAAAAAAATACAAAAAACTAGCCGGGCGAGGTGGCGGGCGCCGGTAGTCCCAGCTACATGGGAGGCTGAGGCAGGAGAATGGCGTAAACCCGGGAGGCGGAACTTGCAGTGAGCCGAGATCCGGCCACTGCACTCCAGTCTGGGCGACAGAGTGAGACTCCGTCTCAAAAAAAAAAAAAAAAAAAAAAAAAAAAAAAAGAGGAAGTCCATGTACATAATCTTATTTTGTGGTGGTGATGACAGGTGAGCTGAGCGATGTGGATAAGATAAGTATGAATAACTATGATAAAAGGAAGACTGTGATAAGTACAATAAGAGAGGCCAATACACAAGGGAGAAGGGGAACAATCACATCTGGCTGAAATATTCAGGAAAGTTTTCATTATTTAAGTGGCATTGAGCTGAACCCCAAAGGGCTGGTTAGTTTTAGAAAGGTGCATATTTTTGTAAATTAGAATTACAGATAAAGGTATAACATGAGGTATTTGGAGGAAAATAAATAATGATTTCCAGTTTCTTTAGCAAGACACTTGACAGAGCACTTTGGCCATTATCTCATTTTGTTCTCATGACTCCAGGAAGTAGTTGCTATTATTAACCCATTAACAGATAGTGGAGCACAGGTTTTTTTTTTTTTTTTTTTAAATTGAGTAACTTGCCCATGATTTACAACTCGAAGGAGAAAAGTAACGATTCTTACATTCTTACCCACATGCTTAATCCTTAGGAAGATAGCAAGGCATACATTGTGTTTCAGTGGTGGTTTCAGGCTGGTTCTGCTGCAGAAATAAAGCTAAGGTCATTGATTTTGGCCACATCTGAAGCAACTAACATTATGCGAAGAACTTTGGGCTAATGCTCCACAAGTACTGGGTAGTCTCTGAGACTTTTTGCTTAGGCCAATAAGACAATTAGAGTTGTATGCTTAAAAAAATATGGACTATGTTGTATATAAAAAGGGGTTTGAAGTAGGGTGATAGTAGTGGGGTTTTTAAAGGACAGTGTCAACACCACGGGTAAGCCCGAGAGACCAGAGGAAGAACTGAAGTGACCGTGGCTTTTTAAGTCTGGACAGGTGGTGAGTAGGAATGCAGTGATATTAATAACAGAGCAGGTGAACACAAAAGGGAAGGCTTTATTTTATTTTATTTTATTTTTTGAGACACGGTCTTACTCTATCACCCAGACTAGAGTGCAGTGGCATGATCATGACTCACTGTAGCCGCAACATCCCCGGGTTCAAATGATCTTTCCACCTCAGCCTCCTGAGTAGTTGGGACCACAGGTATGTGCCATTACACCTGGCTTTTTAAAATTTTATTGATTTTTTATTATTTTTATTTTTAGTCGACACAGGTCTTGCTATGTTGCCAAGGTTAGTCTTAAACTCCTGGGCTCACTTGAGCCCAGGTCTCCAGCCTCAGTCTCCCAGAGTGCTGAGATTACAGGTGTGAACCACTACACAGCCTTTGGAAGACTTTCCAAGAATGATAAGGGATCGGATTTTGTAAATGTGAAGCTAAAGATACGAAGAAAATTCTAACTCTACTTACAGATAGAATTCTAATTTGGGGCTGGGCACAATGGCTAATACCTGTAATCCCAGTGCTTTGGGAGGACGAGGTAGGAGGATAGCTTGAGGCTAGGAGTTCCATACCAGTGGCCTGGTCAACACAGTGAGACCCCATCTCTACCATAAATGAATAAATAAATAATTTTATCTGCAATTTGAGATATGAGTGGAGTCTCAAGAATGTTCTGGCTATTGTTGACTTAAGAGTTCAGTAGCTAAATACATCTATGGCAGGTATAAGAAGAGTTAAGTGGTGGAGAAAGTTGTAAAAACAGGAGGGAAGATTAACTTCTGACCATTGACTCCTTGGGGGAATCACAGCGGGGCTTCAGATGATTTTTCAGTTCCTAGTGCTGGGGATAGTGTCTGTGAAATACGTTTTCCTCCTCCCTCCAGGCCTCCTACGTAGTTAGGACCTTTCAAGAACACTGGACATTGCCATATGCACATGAACACACTCAGATTTAATTTCTCATATTCTCTGCTTGCTGGCTTCTAAAACTGTTGTAAGAACTGTTATCTGGCTTCATATGCTTGTGACAAGGCGGTGAAATGCTTTGAAAAGTGCCTATAGCTAAACAAACGTGAGGTACCGGCACTCGCAACTTTTCCCCAGGAGATGTGCACCTATATTTAGCGCGTAATGCCCCGACTATTTTCGTTGTTTTCTGTCCCAGCCGGCCTTCTGCCACGGACAGTTACAAACCTGGTCGATAATTATCCTGGGAGAACTCGAAGTCCCAGCTGAGAACGCAGGTCGGAGATCAGAGAGGCAGAAGGACCTTGGGGAGGAGCAGGGGCCGGGCATGACGTAGCACCTGCCAGGCCGCCGATTGGTGGAGGAGAAGGTTGTTCCCGCAGGACGGCTGCTGATTGGCTACGGGAGGCAGAGGCGTGACGTCCTTAGAAGTTGAGCAAACACCTCCTACTTCCCGGGCTTCCATCCCAATTTCTGCTAGGAATTCGGAACCTTCCCTGCAGCGACTCAGAAGATCCGAGGCGGCGGGGGACAAGTCGGCGCCCCAAAGCGGACGAGGTGAGGAGAGGTCCCGGAGGAGAGCTGAGCAGACGGGCGGGTGGGCTTAGCCTATGAGATGCGCTGGAGATCGCGGGCCAGACTCGGGCTGTCGCTGGGAGGGGCCCGGGAGCCTGGCCTTCGGGTCCCGGTGCGGCGAGGCGACCCGGGCCGGGCCGAGAGAAGGGAGAAGGCTGCGACCATTCGGGCCTCCCTGCGAGGAATGGAGGGAGAGCGCAAACGCAGAGCGTTTCACTGCGAGGAAGGGAGGGAGAGCGGTCAGTGCAGCTCCAGCATTTCTAAGTAGAAAGGCGAGAGATTGCAATTCGGATTTCTTTTCTTTCTTTTTTGGCGGATAGTGGTGGTGCTGTGGCTGGGGAATAAAGAACTGCTTAAGCTGTGGAAACAACGCCTTGTTACTTTTTGGACCGCGTGCTTAGAGGGGACTTCTGGCTGAGGGGCGGTGGATGGAAATTTCGGGGAGGTTCCTTTCCCCTTCCCTCCCCACGCCCGGCGTAGCCAAACTCTGATCACAAACTTCTCTCCTTGTCCATCTCGGGCTGCCCACTCTCTGAGACAGAGACCCATTCTCCAGCAAGGATCGGAGACGGGTGGAAGTGGGAGCCTTGCAAGTCTGGGTTTCCTGAACTCCTAAGCGCCTGGGGGCTGTGCGGACCGTTGTGAGCGCTCGCGCGGGAGGGGGCGCGGGGAGAAGCAGTTTACCCACCCTCCTCCGTTGAGTGGGGCTGAATGTCTGTCTATCCTGACAGCTTCAGAAGAAGAAATGTGCTTTTCAGATACTGATTTCAGGGGAATGGGGGTGGGGGGAGCGGGAGAGAGAGAGAAAGAGCGCGCGCGAGAGAGGAAGAATGAGTTCAGTAACTTGAACAAGGATTAACATTTTTTGATGTTGTGGGTCATCAGTGGGGAAGGTGCAGCTGTGAGATGTAGTTATACACAGGACGAAAAGGTCCTTGACTGAAGGACTGCGGCTTTTCAATACTTTATTTAAAAAACCCCAAAACACTGATGGCACTTTGGTGTTTCTAGGTTTGTGTATTTTGTCCCTTGCACTCCCCTCTTCTTTTTTTCCCACGAAAATGAGTGAATCTAGGGCTACATGACTTGGCTGTGTAACCTGGTGGCCATTCTGCAAAGTGAGTTAGGTGGACAAAAATGGAAGCCAATTTACCAGAATCATTTTCCTACTCTCCAGATAATCATATTTGTTATCAGTCTCACTTGTTAATGACGATGGCGTGATCAGAACTTTGGTTTATTTGTCACTGAATTTTTTTCTCACTAGTCCTTTAACAGACCTTGGTTCAGAATTTTGGAAATGATCTTTGGTGTGTAAGAAACCACCATTTAACAAAATATTTTCACTATTTTCATTTATACTTTTATTAATGTTCTCGTAGAAATAACATTACAAACAGTGGTAAATTTTTTAGGTAAGGCCACAAAAGATTCTATGCAATTCATGAAATGATGGAAACAAACATTTGGAATGGGAAATAACCCCCAAACATTATTACCACATTCACTTGATCTAAGGTGCCATTAATTGTAAGATGCATCCCTATATCATAGATGCTAAAATGTATTTAAAAAATTGTCTTAAATTTGATGAAATACAACATTAAAATAGTAATTTATTTATCTTGAACATCCATGCCTAAAGTTTGAAGTTGAAGAGAGGGCTTATTGGGCTTTAATTATTTTTTTTTCCAAAATAATGTAAGGGTGGGGGATTAATATGGACCCATCGTGAAGGCCTTACTATGGTGTGACAGAGGAAAGAAATGTTAGCGGCGGTTGTGCTTGCTTTTGAGGAGTAGGCAAGACTGGAGGCTTTTTCTTTTCTTAAAATTTATTGTTTATGACACACAGCAATGCTCAGCACTTTATGCATACTAGCTCAATTAAACGTCACAAGAGCCCTAAGAGGTAGAGGTTCAGATGACTCTCATTTTGCACTTGATGCACAGACAGGTTAAGTTGCCAGTCAAGGTCACAGAGTAAGTTTGGCCGCCAGAGAACCCAGGAGAGAAACCAGTATTCCTCTGAGGTATCCATCTTCTGTTGCAGGCTCTTGGCTCCTGTTCCATGCTATTAATGCAGGTAGCGCAAGTGAATGTCCACTCTTTCTTGATTGTGTTTTTGGTATTTTGTTTCCCTGTTTGGTGTACTTTAGCTGGAAATTAATAAGTCAGAGTGCCTATTTATGTTCTACATTTCTAATGTTTTTGTCATTCACAGTGTCCAGTCACTACTATGCTTAATAGAATCAGAATATCGGAGCCCGAAAGGGACTTTAGTATTATATTTTAGTCTGGGCAAGGAAACTGAAGTTGAGAGGAGGAACCCTACATCTAGTTATGTGTCCCAGCTCCCATGTCTAAGTTTTCCCGCTACACTGTACTATATTTCATAACATTCGCTGATCTATGAGATCTTGGAAGAGAATAGAGAATTTTTTTTTAATTTTTTTTTTTTTTTACAGGGTTGGGGGATGTGAGTCTCTTCTTATTCATGTGTCTATTTTGTTTGTTTGTTTTCTTGCTGCATAGGTCTTTATAATGTTTATTGAATTTGCTCATTCATTTATTCATTCTTTCTTAAAACACTTGCTGTTTTCCCATGTGCCTGTCATTGGGAATACAGAGATGAGTAAAACACAATTCATACACATTTACAGTTTAGCAAAGAGACAGACAAGTAAGCAGACAAGCATTTTGGACTAGACTACAATTTAGAACTAACTTTGTATTCCATTTCAGTGAAGCTAAAATTATGAGCTACAGACCAGGAGAAATATGTGTCATGCTTATGGATAACTTTGAGTAGGTGATGGGCTGGGGAAAATATGAAAATTCTCAAACCACATTAATTAACACTAATAGACCTCCTCCCCCGAAGTCTACTATTTTCTTCTTAATCCGGTAAAGTATTTTATAAAAGGTTTAACATGGAAGCATTAAAAGAATGTACCCACGCACAGGAAGTGAAAGTATAGAGAGCAGTGTTAATGCAAGCCCAAGCTTAGTTCTAGCAAGCCTTGAAATGGAGAGGGATTTGGATTCCTTCTAGGCCATCAGCCGGTGCTCTGTTAATTCTGGAACTCTTTTTAACCTTTCCAAAATATATTATGGTTTTGATACCTAGTGTGGACCAAGACTCATAGCCATAGAGCTGCCACACTTATTTACAGACACCAAGGCTTCTTGAGAAACCATGGGTTTTAATATATACTTGTTTTTTTTTTTTTTTTAAGTTACTTGGAAGGGTGAATATAAATAATTAGTGCTGTTGATCCATGAACTTATTTTCTTCATCTAAAGACTACATTACTCCATTCTTAGTCTCAATATTTAATCACAATGTATTCCTGATTATTGCAAATAATTTGTCATTGAGAAATCCCCCGTGTGATTTGATAGTTTTGGTTTGAGTCACTGAATTATGCCGTAGTGAAGTTATTTTAAAGATCTAAAATAGATGGACAAAGAGCACGTTCCTAACTGTGGTGATTGAAGTTGGAACATTTGGCCTTAATTTCTTCAGAAATGAATGTGTGATCCTTGATACATATACCAATAGAAGTGACAGGAATTAAGAGGAGCAATGAATGCTTAGTTCATTCTTTTTTTTTTTTTTTGAAACTGAGTCTCGCTCTGTCGCCCAGGCTGGAGTGCAGTTGTGCAATCTCACTGCAAGCTATGCCTTCCAGTTCACGCCATTCTCCTGCCTCAGCCTTCTGAGTAGCTGGGACTACAGGCGCCCGCCACCGCACCCAGCTAATTTTTTTTATTTTTAATAGAGACGGCGTTTCACCGTGGTCTCGATCTCTGACCTCGTGGTCCGTCCCCCTCGGCCCCCCAAAGTGTGGGAATTACAGGCATGAGCCACCGCGCCCGGCCGCTTAGTTCATTCTTAAGTTCTTGTAATGCTTGTGCATTGTTTTGCTTAGGTAGGTGAACTGTAAGCTTAAAAAGTATTCTGAGTGGGTTGGTGCTATGGGAAGGATTGAAGAGACTTAAAGAATTTTTGCTATTTGATGGAAGACTGAAAAGCTCTATGAGAATCTCAGCTCTCTTCATCTACCCACTTCTCTTATAAAAACTGCAAAAATTAAATACATCATTTGGTTTTTTCTTTGTTTGTTTGTTTGTTTTTGAGAAAGTCTCACTTTGTTTTCCAGGCTAGAGTGTAGTGGCATGATCTTCACTTACTGCAAACTTCGCCTTCAGGATTCAAGTGATTTTCATGCTTCAGCCTCCCGAGTAGCTGGGACTGCCAGCATGTGCCACCACACCCAGCTAATTTTTGTATTTTTAGTAGAGATGGGGTTTTGCATATTGCCCATGCTGGTCTCGAACTCCTGAGGTGATCTGCCCACCCTGGCCTCCCAAAGTGCTGGCATTGTAGGCATAAGCCACTGTGCCTGGCCAAATACATCATTTTAAAGCATAAATACTGCCTGAAAAGTAGCAGAGAGAAAAATCTTGATTGAGTTACATTTAAAGAGTTACACCAATGAGAACAACAGAGTGTCTTATTGTGACATCAATTATGATAAGTCATTATAAAAATACATAATAGAGGCTTGGAAAATGCTTTCTATAAAACAGAAAAAAAATCCCCTATTTCTATGGGCCTCACTAATCTTATTTGTTTTTTTTTGTTTTTTTTGTTTTGTTTTGTTTTGTTTTTTGTTGAGATGGAGTCTCGCTCTGTCGCCCGGGCTGGAGTGCAGTGGCCGGATCTCAGCTCACTGCAAGCTCCTCCTCCCGGGTTTACGCCATTCTCCGGCCTCAGCCTCCCAAGTAGCTGGGACTACCGGCGCCCGCCACCTCGCCCGGCTAGTTTTTTGTATTTTTTTTAGTAGAGACGGGGTTTCACTGTGTTCGCCAGGATAGTCTCGATCTCCTGACCTCGTGATCCGCCCCTCTTGGCCTCCCAAAGTGCTGGGATTACAGGCTTGAGCCACCGCGCCCAGCCCACTATTCTTGTTTGTAATACAAGATTTTAGATTACATTCTATCAGGCCCACTTTGACTCTAATATTTGGATAAAATCAATAATTAAAAATTCACCATCAGATATTGACCAGTACCATTTAATTAGATAAAACTAATCCTGATCATGGGCAGGGACTGGATTACTGCTTCTTTATATCTTTACCAAGTGCATCATGCTGTGCATATCTTAGGTAGGTCCCAGATATTTTTTGAATTAAAGAGAATCAAAAGCATTTGTCCCATATTCCATGTACAATTTTGATAACTCTATCAAGAAACTTTCTGGATTTCATTATAATTTAAATATTAGAAAATATTCATGCTATAAGCAAATGAGTAGCTGTTTTTATATTAATATATGTAATTGTACAAAAGACAAGTCTGCTCACACTCTGAAAGGACCTTTCTAACCACACATGAGATTCTCTGTCCTGAGAGTGGCTTTTCTTAAATATAATCTTTTATAAATAGATTTTATAGAATCTGCTTTGCTTTGGTTACTCCATGTGATTTAGAATGATGGTGTACTCAGTGACCATAGCACAGCTCATGGTCATTTACAGAGAATGGTGGGATAAGTATGGAGTGCTGAGCTCTGTCTTTGTGTCCCTCTCTCTCTCTCTCTCTCTGTCTCTCTCTCTCTCTCTCTCTCTCTTTTTCCTTTCCCTTCTCTGGAAAATAATAAAAAATACAAAGAACATTCAAGCATGATCTTTCCTCTGATTCTCATGTTTTTGTTGCAAAGTTGGTAATTAGTAAATTAAAAGATTAAGTCTTGCTCCCTTGAGAGATGGAAAGATAAGACAGTATCATAGAGTATGTTCTCCTATTGCTACTGGGCAACTTTCACAATTATCTTCCTGTCTCAGTACATAGAAGTTCCTTCTTATCCAAGTTTTCACTTTCCATGGTTTCAGTTACCCACTGTCAATCTGGTCTGAAAATAGGTGTATAAAGTACACTAAGATATTCTGAGAGAGAAAAGAGAGAGAGAGAGAGATACCACATTTACATAACTTTTATTACAATATATTGTCATAATTATTCCGTTTATTAGTTATTGTTGCTAATCTCTTTCAGTGCCTAATTTATAAACTAAACTATATCATAGGTATGTATGTATAGGAAAACACATAGTATATATAGGGTTTGGTACTATCAGAGAATTCAAGCATCCACTGGGGGTCTTGGAATGTATTACCACAGATAAGCAGGGGCTACTGTATCTGGCTGCAATTCACTATAATACTCCCATGACTTTTAGAGACATTTCAAATTCCTGATCAGTTTTAGGTAAGTAAATAAAAGTGTATACCTTAGTGGTGTTCTGTTTTACAAAAACAGAGAAGAAATCTTTTGAGTTTCATTTTTATGTTTGAATTGTTAACCTCATGTAACAAAGGGAAGACTGTTACAATTTGTCAGAGGAAAGGTCTTGTACCCTACCCTTGACTGTGTGACACTTCTCTTTCTCTATTTTCCTCCTCTTTGTTCTTTCTAACTCTTTCTTTCCCCTCTCTGCCTCCTGCTTTTCTACATCCTCCTTGCTTGTGTTACAAGCTGTTATCAGCAACCAACACTATCGGGTAACCTCACTAGAGCTGGAGGTGAGTAAACCCCGATCTTCCCTCCTTCCTTCATTGAAGGCATTCCAGAAATATACATTGAATTTACTTCCTGTATTCTTTAAAAATACCACAAAATCCAGGACAGAAAAAGCTAAAGCAGCCCCCGTTGGCATTGCCATGAAATACTAGACAGCTGCAGTGCAATTCAGAAATTCTCACTGTTTCCTGTTTCTTGAAGACCTCAGAAGCAAATGAAGTGTAAATCTTGAAAGTTCTATTCTGAGTTTTCAGAATAGAACTTAAACTTTCAAGTTTTAAGGTTCAGGCAGTAATTAGCAGTTATACTAGAACCAAACTTTTTTTTCTAAGCACCCAGAAATCTAGAATTTGTCTTGGCAGGTACTCAGGAATGATTTTCAGTATAAAGCAGGAAAAGCAGTCAAGAGAGGCACCGCATGCTGTGGGAAGAACGCTAATTCACTGTAACTGTTGAAGGCAAAGCCATATATACGGATCTGATTTCTTTCTGAAACAAGAGTTGGCTGGAGTTAACAGCATGTGTTGGATCTATATGGTGTGAATCTGTAGCCTTTGGGAAAGAAGAGAAAATTCCAGGTGTTAAACATTAAACTAGGAATCCTGCTTCTGCTTAAAAGCAACAGATCCTATATGACTCCAGTTCAGTTTCTTCATCTACAAAATGGGGATATGCATCTACTTAATAAGATTTTTGCAAGGAGGAAATAAGATGATGTCCATAAAGTGCTCAGCATACAGCTTGGCATGTAAGGCTTAATCAATGGTAACTACTGTTACATTTATTGAAATTATGAAAGTTACAGAAATTATGATTTAAGCCTTCCATGCAAAAAGTGAAAGTGAAAGTAGCATCCCAAATAAACTGAAGCTCAGTCCCAGGCACTTCTGTCTTTTTCCCTAGTCTTCCAAGGTAGTTGGCCTTTGCAAGTATATATGTGTATGTTACTTGTCTGTCTGTGTTTGTGTCTGTGTCTGTATCTGTGTCTGGGTCTCCTGCTTTCCTGCCCTATCCCAGACAAAGGAGGTGGTGGGAGAAGGAGCAGGGATTGTTACTGAGTGATGGATGAGTGAGGTTAAAATTCAAGCTTGGGCTAGAGGGGAGGGATTAAATTATCTGCACATGTTCCTCCTGTTGGAGTCAAGAATTTCGATTCATAATAAAAGTTACAGGGTTATGTAGTCATCTGTGAATTCATGAAACACAGCCCCTGCTGGGAAGATGGGACCATTTCTGGACAGATGTGTGTGTTCAAAGGAATCACTATCTTTGGAATTGGTCTTGTTAGGAACTAAGGGATTCAGGTTCTACGGGACATTGCAGTTTTTCTTTTGGCTGCAAGAAGACTGAATGTTATGGGTTTGGGATTGAGTTTAATGCAGTCTATTTTAAAAACAAAAGCACATGAATAAACAAAAAATTAGATGCAGTATGTAACAATGGTTTACTGAAATGCTGATAATCTATTTTGCATGCATATTTTGCCCGGAGTAAATGCCTGAATTCCTAATCATCAGCAGTTTCTCTTGCTATGTGCAGCTTGCTTTCTTCTTGGCCATCTTCCTAAAGCCTTCTTAGCCGGACTCTTCGCTGTTTGGTCTGTTCTCTGATTCTGTTGTAAAGTGTCCTATAAATTTACTGTCTAGGTAGCAAGTAGTTGTTTGCCCCCAGGAAATGTACTTGTGTGCTTAATTGTTTGGTCAAGTCTTCCCCATCCATCAGGTTGGTGCTCTTCCAAGATTGCAGTCTGATGTAAAAGAAATATGTTTCACGCAGACTTTTCTATATATGTTAGCAGTGATGGGTAGGAAATTCTAGAAGGTATAAAAATCATTCAATCCTTATATTTTGCTGCCAACTTTACATGGAAAACTAAGTTTTAGCATTCAAATGATCCAGCAAATCATCATCTGAAATGACATTTGGCTACAAAATGTAGGTAACTATTTGAAGATGGATAGAATACTGTTAAACCTGGATATTTATGCTTTAAATATTTATATAAGATTTATTCTGCATAGGAATAAATGAACCTGCAAAGAAAAATTAAGGAGCATCTGGGTGAAAATAAAATGTTTGCTAGTGTCACTTTAATTTCTTTAATTTGGTTGAAAGTATTGTTTCCAATGTATTCTATGCTTTCTCCAGCTGAGGGATAAAAGAATTGCTTTTAGTAGATTATATTTTTCAATCATTCTCTCCTTCATGTGCAGTCCTGGTTCTGAGACTAGGGGGACAAGACACTTTTTGTACCCAGAGAATGCTGCTTTGAGTAGAGTTTATTCATGAGAATGCACCTTGCCTGCCACTTTGAGAGAAGCCCATTACATTCATCATAGTAAGCCTTTTGTAACTATTTCTTGATGAATTACACAATCTTCTCACTTGAATAGCAGTCGGAAAACTGGTTGAGGCAGGTCGGGGTTTAATACAACAGTAGGAGGCCATGGTATGGAGAGGAAACTCAGGAAGAGGAACTGGCATGTTTAGAGCAACAAAGGGAAACAGAGAAGGTGAGGCTGGACTCTGTGGTGGAAGCAGAGTGATATAACACTGCTTCTTAAGCTTCTAACACCTATGGTGAAAGAATAGGTTTGTTTGGTTGATTGGTTTTCTTAAATTTTGAATCTGTTGAGGACCAATACTTTTGTAAAATTCAGTAACAATAAATTACTGGAAAAAATCATCTTGTGGCCTGACATGGTGGATTACCCCTGTAATCCCAGTAATTTGTCATAAAATTTAAAAAGAAATTAGCCAGGTGGGTGATGTGCACCTGTAGTCCTAGCTACTCAGGAGGCCGAGGCTGGAGGATCACTTGGGCCCAGGCTGCAGTGAGCAATTATCTCACCACTGCATTTTTAGCATTGACAGAGTGAGGCTTCATCTCTAAAAATAAATAAGTAAATAAATAAAAATGATCATGTGGTATTAAGGCTTCTAAATGCTTACTTTCTATTTATATACACATCTCTCTGTGAACCAGTTTAAAAAAAAAAAAACAGTTCACTGACACTGGGCTGCGGGGCACACTGAGAAACACTTGTTTTGAGAATGGTCAGAGCTGAACTGGAAAGAGATTGGCACTAAATTGTGAAGAGCCTTGTATACCATTATAAGGATTTCAAACTTTATGCCATCAAAATTTGGACCAACCTGAAAGTTTTGCTCTTTATTATCTTCCTGGATTTGCACTGTAAATTAATTTATCTAAAA
This sequence comes from Macaca mulatta, assembly GCF_049350105.2. Classification (NCBI taxonomy): domain Eukaryota; kingdom Metazoa; phylum Chordata; class Mammalia; order Primates; family Cercopithecidae; genus Macaca; species Macaca mulatta. The sequence goes on along the minus strand of NC_133408.1, from coordinate 161,917,644 downwards.
CTTTTGTGTGAATAGATGTTTGCTTAAATGTGTATTTAAAAAGCTATTTTAGCTTAGCAGTTAGTGTCACATATGTTGCTCTATACTTTTTAAAATTTTGTAGTTAAATAATCTTGCTTTTGAAAACTCAGCTTTATTTGGGTAAAGGAACACTTGACATCCCAGTTTTCACTTCCTCCTTCTCTACCTTGTGTCTGTTTTCAAAAGAGCGGGTTGTATTTTACTGCAGATTTCTCAGGAGACCAGAACTGATCTGCCAGCCCTGCTGCCTTTTGTTGCTCTGCTCTTTACATTGCCTTTACAGTCACCAGGTGTCAAGATGCTGCGAGTCCATAGGACTGGACTGGGCAGGCTGGAGGTCAGCCTCTCCAAGGGTCTTCACCACAAAGCTGTGTTGGCCGTCCGGAGGGAGGATGTGAATGCCTGGGAGAGAAGGGCCCCCCTAGCTCCCAAGCACATCAAAGGCATCACCAATCTGGGATACAAGGTCTTGATACAGCCTTCGAATCGACGGGCCATTCATGATAAGGTAAGCATTTCCAATGTTTAAAATATGTGAGAATAAAGTGAACCTGCATATGACAATTAAGGAGCATCTGAGTGAAAATAAAATGTTTGCTAGTGTCATTTTGATTTCTTTACTTTGCTTAAAAGTATTATTTTCACCCTATTCTATGCTTACTCCAGCTGAGGAATAAAAGAACTTACTTTTAGGAGATGATATTTTTCAATCATTCTCTCCTTCATGTACAGCCCTAGTTCTGGGACTAGGGGGACAAGATTCCATTCTTGCACCTAGAGAATGCTGCTTTGAGAATGCACCTTGCCTGCCACTCTGAGGGAGGCCCATCATGTTCATCATTCCACTTGCTCTTCAAAATAATGTTATGGTATAAGTTTGACTCTCATTCCCATTTTAGCAATATACATATATACATATACTTTTCCTTTCCTGAACCATTTTAAAGTAAATCACAGACATCGTAACTCATGACTACTAAATACTTCAATATGCATCTCCTCAGAATAAACCGTTTTTTCTACATAACTACAATATTATTTTCATACCTAAGAAATTAATAATTCATAATATCATCTTATATAGTTCAAATGTTCGGATAGTTCAAATAGGTCTATGTTCAAATTCCCCATTGGCTCAAATGCCTTTTATTTTAATTGAGGCTTAATGAAGCTTTATTGCATTTTATCGTTGTGTGTCTTTAGTTCTTTCAATCTAGAACAATACATCCCTTTCTGATTTTGTTTCAATGATATTGATATTGACATGGACTCTTTTTAAAAGAGCCCAAGACTTACAGAGTGTCCTCTACTGGGCACGAATAATCTGGTTGTTTTCTCGTGATTAGATTATATTCTAGTTATATTCTATATATTGAACATAAGTGATATATGTTCTTCCCATGGCATCACATCAAAGGCACAAAACATTAGGTTGTCCCATGGTTAGCAACGTGTGGTCACTTGGTTGAGGTAGTTACAGTGAGAGCTCTTCATTGTTAAAGTCTGTTTCATCCTTTGTAATTACTGAGTTATCTGTGGTATGGTATTTTAAGTTCTGTGATGTTCCTATTCCTCAATAACTTTACAACTAATTATGTTAGCCTCCATTGATAATCTTTGCCTGAATCAGTTTTTACATGGAGACTTGTGAAGTGATGCTTTCTAATTTTTTATCACTCCCCTAAGTTTGTTTGCTGACATTCTTCTTTAGAAAAGAGGTTTTCTTTTCTTTCTCTTCCACTTCTCCATTTTTTGAGTTGTGAACTGTTTTATTACAGTGCATTGAACTGTTTACCAAACTGAATTCTGTAATTCAGTGTTTAAACATACTTCTTTAAAAAAAACTTTCTTACCATTGCATTTAAAGCCTTGTTGTGAGGAGTTTATATATACATCTTCATGTTGACAAGATGAATCTTAGGATGTTGCTTAAAAGATGAGTTGTGTACTGTTTTATTAAAGTGAACTGAATTGTTTATCAAAGTGTGAACTCTAATTTACTGTTGCATTATGCTTCTTTAATTTTTGCTTTTTTGAGTATATTTTGGAAGCATGGATCTTTTTCATTCAATCCATTTACCATTATTCTTTTTAATATCTGAATTATCCGAAAATTGGTTAGTGTGAGTCCTTCCAAGGGGGATTCTCTGTCCTTTGGACATGAATCCATTTATCTTTGAGCTTTCTTGTTTCTTAGAATAACAAATTGTCCTAGTCTCACTTTGTACCTTTCCTGCCCCACATCAGGAAATTAATAATTTCACCAAGAAGACTAAATTTCTTTTAGTATATAGAAACCGAGATCTGGTATCTGGTGTTAAGCATGTTTATTGTTACTGAGATACTGCTGCTCTTAGGCTTTATTTGTGTACAGAGTTTAGAAATAAACACAAACAGATGCCCACACACACACACACACATATATATATTATTTAATCATTAGTTAATACTGATACTAAAAGACTTCCAGAGGAAAAATTAATGTCCAGGAAAATTAAAGTTTAACATTGCACAACTTTTTACCTTTAAAATTTTATATTTGCATTTGTTTTCTCCAACAGTAAAAATCTTAATTCTTTAACATTAATGCATATTGTTTGCTTTATCCTATAATATGTATTAAATAGTGTCAGAATCACAATACTATTATTACAACTAACAGTAAGCCCACTAAATGAAGTTTACCATTTCTTTGATTTTTTTTTTGCCTTTAGAATATATTTGACAATTAATATTCAGAGTGTTGTATTAAAAAACTTATTTGAATTATTTTTTCGGTGTGCTTTCATCATCAATCTAATATCCATCTAGATTTATATATTATTGCTTCTATTCAGTTTTAATGTTTGCTTTCCCTTTTTTTATTTAATTTTGTTTTTCAAAGTAGAACATTTACAAATTCCAGAAATGAAGTCATATTTTCATTTTGCTCCCATACATCCAATTCTCACCCACCCCAAAGGTTACTTTTGTTTCTGATCTATCATTCTTTTTTCTTTTTTTGCAAAAATGAACACCTGTGTGTGTATTTATTTCCCTTTTGTTCTTATACAGAAGGCTGTCTACTATATTAACTCTTTTTACCTTGCTTTCTTTCTTTAGTAACAACGTATCTTGAACATTGCTCTATGTAAGTTCTTAGAGATATTTCATTTCGTTTCATTTCATTTCATGGCTGTGTGAAAAGTACTCCATTGTACAGATTTACTATGGTTTATTTACCAATCTACTACAAATGAGAAAATGGACTGTTTTTGAAGAAACTAGGGAGAAATTGCATGTTCATTCTTTAACTATCACTGTTATTCATCTCTACTTTCCTTCGAAGTAGATTCCTAACTAAACTTATCTTTTGTTCAACTGCTATCATAGATGCTCTTTTAATTCTGCTTGGGTAATATCTCTTTATTTAAAAATCAGATATGTCTGTCTGTTGCTTCCGTGTACTAGCTATGTAATCTCAATTAAGTTTGTAAGTCTCAGGTTTCCCATTGATTGAATGAGGATTATAATTGTACTTACCTCATGAGAGTTCTATGAAATTTAAATGAGATAATTCATGCAAAGAGCTTAGCAAAGTACATAGTAATTTATTAATACATACCAATGATTGTTGCTTATTACCCAATAAAGCTCATATTAGCCATAATGACATTCAACCTGCATTTCCAAATCGATTTACTCGTATGCTGTAAATGTCTCTTTACTTCTCTCCCTTTGTATTTTTATACATTCCTTCAGTGCCTCTTACTGACATCACCATCTGGTGTTTCCCATTTTCATTTCTCTAAATTTCAGGTAACCTTTCAGATTAATTTAAATTTTCATATTTCTTTAGTATCCTACCTTTCAGATTAATTTTCATATTTTTTGATCATCCTACCTAGGAATTATCTCAATATCAGTTAAAGTAGCATATCACTTAGGTGCTGCTGATCATAATATTTTGAATTTTTCATTTACTCTAATCCAGAGTACCTTTTACTATATTTTGTGAGCTCCTTTATAGAACAAATTTTGACAATCTTTCCTTGTATCTTAGCATCTCATCTCTAGCACAGACTAATGTACAGTAAGGACAGTAATAAATACTAACTGAGCCAACACTGAAAAATAAATGTTATAATTATGTCTTATCTTTTAAAAATACAACTAATAAATCACAATTTGGCATTTAATATTTCAGTGTACTGTTGGTACAAAATATACATTTCACAAATATGCTTAAGTCACATGTGCTAGTGGGATATGACCAAATTATAAACTCTTCTTAAACATATGTGTGTATATATATATATATATATATGCTGAGTTTTCTAATTGTTTAATGCTCTAAGAGTTGACCATGATAGATTTATCTTTAGCCAATAAGTACAAACATTACAAGTAGTTGTTCTATTATTTGTTCTAATTCAAACAGATTTTATTCCTTCAAAAGATTTGTTGTGCCTTTGTTTGCTACACATTTTATTCAAGAAAACATGGATATTACAAATCAGGATAATAACCTTTAATCATAATTACAATTTCAGGACTATGTCAAAGCTGGTGGCATTCTTCAGGAGGATATTTCCGAAGCTTGTCTAATTTTGGGAGTTAAAAGACCTCCAGAGGAAAAATTAATGTCCAGGAAGACTTATGCATTTTTCTCCCACACAATAAAAGCTCAGGAGGCCAATATGGGCTTGTTGGATGAGATTCTAAAACAGGTAATTAGTGATTAATATTCTTGAATATACTGCCAAGAAGTATGGCATATAAGTTAGTTTTCCTTTCTTCTTTAGTTTAAGAGGAACATTGCATTCCTTTTATATTCTGAAATGGAAAGAATGTTAAAAGCTTTTTCCCTAAACAATTTAGCAGTTTATAAGGTCAATTGGCCAGATACTGCCAAATAGAATTTTAAAGCTGAAAATAACCTCAGGGATCATATAATCTACTACCTTATTTTTCAGATGGGACCCAGAGAGGTAAAGTGACTTGACTGGATTGCACACTATGTATTATGCTGGAACTGAACTAGAGGCAATTTTTTTTTTTTTTTGAGATGGAGTCTTGCTCTGTCATCCAGGCTAGAGTGCAGTGGTGTGATCTCGGCTCATTGCAACCTCCGTCTCCCAGGTTCAGGCGATTCTCCTGCCTCAGTTTCCTGAGGAGCTGGGACTACAGGTGCCAGCCCACATGCCCAGCTAATTTTTTGTATTTTTAGGAGAGATCGGGTTTCACCGTGTTAGCCAGGATGGTCTCAATCTCCTGACCTCGTGATCCGCCCACCTCAGCCTCCCAAAGTGCTGGGATTACAGGTGTGAGCCACCGTGCCTGGCTGAGACAATTTTTACATTTATTCATATTCATAAGGGAAAATGTATTTTGAGATATAAATACTATGATAAAAACTAGCAGCTGTTTAAAACACAGGATATTCATTTAACAAATATTTACTCAGTGCTGATGCTATGTCTGACACTGTTCCAATGCAAGAGCAAAAGAGTAAAGTATCTTTATCTTCACAGAACTTACATTCTAGTGGGAGGAGACAGATAATCAATGACTAAGACATCTAATATGCCACTTGGGAATATGTGTGATGAAGATAAATATAATATTGAAGGAGAAAAGGAGTCCTGGGCACTGGGAGGTGATGATGCTATTTTAAGTAGGATCATCAGGGAGGATCCCACTGTGAAAGTGGCATTGAGCAACAATCTGAAGGAGGTGAAGGACCAAGCCATGTACATCTGAGATGAGTCTTTTAAGCAGACAGAATAGTAATGCAAAGGTCCGAAGGTCTGTTTGAATGTGGGGTTAGAGTAGACCATGTTCAAAAATGCTTATTCTGTCTCTTGTGTCAATAATGGTTGGAGGTGGGAGGAGGAGAGCAACATTACTAAGAAGGCTGCTAATCTAGGCTGGTCTAGACTGCAAGTCACAAGTGATGGTGGCCTGCACCTGGAAGAAATGGTGGAAGTGGAAGTTGTGAAATGTGGACAAATCTTGGATGTGTTTTACAGGTGGACCCTACAGGATTCACTGATGACATAAAGGTAGAATATGGAAAAAGGAGAGGAGTCAGGAACGACTCCAGGTTTTGGTCTGAGCTACTCGAAGCAATTGCCATGGAATGACGTGATGTTACTACAAGAGAAAAAGCCTTGGGTGGGCAAATCAAGAGTTGAGTTTAGGGTCTGCTGAGTTTAATATTCTATTAGACATTTAAAGGGATAATCTAAGAGGGCTGTTGGATATGAGTCTGAAGTTCAGGACGGCAGCTTCTTCTGACATACATTTTGTAGTTGTCAGAGACTAGGTGGTGTCTAGAGTCACGAGACTGGATGAGCCTAGGAAGGGAGTATAGAAAAAGAAGTCTAAGGTTCACATCTTCAAGATGTTATAGCTAGAATCTGAGATTAGGGCAGATGATTGGAGAGTTCATAAACAGTAAAAGCAATGGAAAATACCTATTATATAGAAGTATAAAATACTTTCCAATTAACTCCAAATACAGTAGACCAGGGTGACAGTTAATTTGTAGTGTTTCTAAAGAATAAGTTCAAAAGTAATTAGTGGAAATAATACTATAGGAAGAATGTTCCACTTTAAGCAAATAAAGTCTTTATAAAGTACTTTAGGAACTTTTTTTGTTATTTTAACTTTTGTTCATTATAAGAAAATTAACAAAAACTGACCTAACAGGACTGCTTTTGGGCAGCATTTTGTAACCAATTACTTGGAGTTGGAAGAATGATAAACATTCTTAAATTCACGAACATGATAAAAATTATATGATCTTTGAGGAAATAAAATTACTGTTTAAAATAGTGTATAATTACAATAAACTAATATATTTTAAGCATGAATTACTAATACTTTCCTGAGAGAGGAAAGGTTTTCAAGGAAAGAGGAAGAATATGTTTTTAGTGAAGGCAAGGAAGAGAAATGGCATAAAGGTGAACTATGAGAAAAGGAGAGGACTCAGGAATGACTCCAGGTTTTGGCCTGAGTTACTCAGAGGAATCACGTACTACTTTTAAGAGGAAGGTCACCTGTAAAAGGAAGGAGAGGGAAAAAGAAAAAAAGAGGAGAAGGAGGAGGAGGAGAGAGAAAAATATCTGTGCTTGGACTTGAGAGAGAGTGTTATTATTTTCCAGGTAGAAGAGACCTAAGTGTACTTAGAATGGTTGAGGAACAATGTAAAGAGGGATGATGCAAGAAAGAGGTAATAGTTCAAGAAGAGTGGTCTTGGAGGACATGAGAGAAGCTGGGATCTAGGTTACAGAGATTTGTCTCAAAAGGGATCTGTTTTCTTCGACCAGAAGGAAGGATGTAAGGATGAGTGGGGCTATAGATATGTTTATAGATGGTGCTGGGTGGGTGGGGCCAAAATGGTAAAGGAAATTCTACCTTTATTATTTCATTGCCTACCATCAAGGGGGGTATAGCACCTGCTACGAACATTTTTTTCATTTCTAATTACAAGCCTACCATTGGTTTGCTACCTGGCATTTTCTAAATATTTCACGGTATACCTGATGGTAACTTCTGTTAGCAAGGTAAGATGTATTTCAGAGGAAAAAAATGTGAAATATTTACTTGCTCATATATGTCTTTACTTGTTAAAATTAAGCCTAATGGGTCCAGTTGAAAAATTTTTAATCCCCCTTTCAGGAAATTCGCCTTATTGATTATGAGAAAATGGTGGATCATAGAGGAGTACGGGTAGTGGCATTTGGACAGTGGGCCGGTGTGGCAGGTAAGTATGCCAGGGCTTACATCACCCAGTTTCTAAATTGGCTTGGGGAATAACTGTGAGTTTTTTCTGTGGCAAGGGGATAGGAGTGTTTATTTCCATGGAAAAAATTAAAATGAGGGTATGCTCAAGGATGATGAATACAAGTGGAATAAAGTATAAAGATACATGGTTAAAAATATTTTACTGCAAAAATTCAAAAGAAAAAGAAGGGAGAAGGATAACAACTACAAATAGGCTCTGGTTTTTAGGCAGTTCCTTTCAAAATGCTAGAAGGAGATACCAGTTTGGTAATGAGACATAGGGAAGGAGAAGATAGGGAAAAACAGAAAGGGAAAAGAGGTCCAGGGACAGGAATTTTGTCAAGTTAATTCTTCGAACTTTGTTTGGTTAAGAAACACCAAAATATGTTATAGCTCTGTTTCAGATCAGACTTCTTGCAGGTCTAATAAGGAAGATCATGACTTTGGCATTATTTGTTTGACCTTGTTATATAAAAGTAGAAGATTCCTTATTATGGCTTATGTCATTCTGCTTATTCTTAATATTATACTCAAATCCACCTGCTTCTTAAATAATAAAGAAATCTAAGCCAAAATTTGAAATTCAAAAAATTTTTTCACTTAAACCCATTCAGGCAGGGGACAGTAGCTCATGCCTGTAATCCCAGCACTTTGGGTGGATGAGGCGGGCGGATCATTTGAGGTCAGGAGTTTGAGACCAGCCTGGCCAACATGGTGAAACCCCGTCTCTACTAAAAATACGAAAATTAGCCGTTGGTGGTGCATGTCTATAATCTCAGCTACTCGGGAGGTTGAGGCAAGAGAATTGCTTGAATCCAGGAGGCAGAGTTTGCAGTGAGCCAAGATCACGCCACTGCACTCCAGTTTGGACGACAGAGCAAAACTCTGTCTTTAAAAACAAACAAACAACAACAACAACAACAACAAACAATTCATTGCTTTGTTCTCTCACCTCATACCTTTCCTCACCCAACACACAAATCAACTCTATTAAACTAAAAGAAAATTAAATTTCTTAGTATAAAAGCAGTAGTAGAGAGACCTCTGATGACTATGATTCCTAGGGCCTTTCAGGACTCATCCAGGTGAGGGTTTTATTTACCTAGACAGAATTAATACATCAGAATTAGGTGATTTATTTAGAAGTCACCATATTCAGAAGTAGGACCACATCTGTGAACTGGATGTAGTTCATGTTGTTAAAGAAGCGTTCAGGCTAGTAAACACGAATACAATGCTAGTGTTAATTGCTATAAGAAAGATGTTTGAGGCTGGTTGCGGTGATTCACATCTGTAATCCCAGCACTTCAGGAGGCCGAGGAGGGTGGATCACCTGAGGTCCAGAGTTCAAGACCAGCCTGGCCAACAAGGTGAAACCCCGTCTCTACCAAAAATTAGCCAGGTGTGGTGGTGGGTGCCTGTAATCCCAGCTACTCAGGAGCCTGAGGCAGGAGAATCGCTTGAACCTGGAAGGCTGAGGTTGCAGTAAGCTGAGATCACACCATTGTACTCCAGCCTGGGAGACAGAGTAAGACTCCATCTCAAAAAAAAAAGAAAAAGAAAAAGAAAAGAAAGGTATTTGAACTTGGCTGTTGCAAAAACATTCTTTTAAAAAGTACCTTTGAAGATGAGATCTGAAGAATGATTAAAAACTATTCAAGGAAGTAAGGGAGGACAGTACAAGTGTGCAAAGCTTAAAGTGAAGAGGGGAAAAATAATAGTTTTGAGGAATAGAAATAAGTTCAGTATGATTATATGTATATGGAGAGAACTATATATGGTTCTTATAAGTATTTAGAAGGTGGAATTCACAGGATGTGGTGACTGATTGGATGTAGGTGTGAGGGCAGTGAGGGAGACACTTTAATGATGACATACAGGTCACCAACTTGGACAGTGATTCAGTTCTTTCAGTACCCACAGGAATGGAGGAAGAATTTGGGGAAAGACAGTAAATGAGTTCTGTATAGGACAATATATTAGTAGATTACAAACTAAATTGCTATAATGGAGACTCCACAAAACAGAGCTTACATAAGCTGGAAGTCCAGGAGTGAGAAATCAAGGGATGGTGGAATGAGAAGAAAGTGTTGCTATTGTCAACACTTGACTTTCATTTCTAAGGTGACCCTTCAGGTTGCTATTTTTCATTCAGTAGAAAGGGGAGAAAGGAAGTAGAGGCAATTAGCTTCCTTTCTAAGGATGCGACCCAGAATCTGAACATATTATTTCTGCTTATACCCATTGGTCAAAATTGACTGAGAAATGTAATCTATAGCTGGGCAACTATGTCTGCTGTGAAAACCATGTGCTCTCCATCTATGAAGGATTAACTGAGTTCAGACTTACTATCCTGTCACTAACCAACTAGAAAAATTGGATGAGATATAGAAAACAATGTTATTAGACATTGGACAACAGGCAGTACAGACTTGTGATCCTTGATAGATGGAAAATAGATGAGGTGAGTTCTGTGTTTACCCTGGCTTTCTGTCTGGAGAAATTTTCAGATGGTATGAATATAAAAAAGTGACACAAAGCCTGGTGAACTCACTGAACTGAGGAGATAGGAGTTATAGAGCCTGAGTTGGCTGGAATTGACAACACATGGTACCAAAGAGTAGGGAGAAATAGGGAATGCAGAAATAGTATTCCAGAAATATGCTTAGGGGTCTTGCTGAGTGGAGGATGAAAATTCGTGAGACTAGCTTAGGAACAATTTGTGGAAAAGAACAATTGCCAGGGAACTGTATGGAAAACTGTTCTCAGAGTTTGTCCCATCAGCCAGAGTGGAGAGACTTCACTGAATATATAAGGCTTTCAGGGAAGCCCTGAAGTGTGTAGCTAAACCAGCTCTTAATAAAGCCTACTCTAAATTCATTCCTATAAAAGCTTAAAAATGAGACTAATGTCTATTTTGAGAGAGATGCAATTAGCAGACAAGTAGATTAAAACAGCTATAATAAATATTCAGTATATTCACATTTTAAATGAAAACATAAACAAAATGAGGAGAGAAATAGAGGAAATCAGTCCATCTATCTATCAATCAATAGTCACCACAAAGGAAAATCTATACATAAGCAGAGGATTCAAGAGCATATATAGATTTTCTTCTGTAGTGTCTATTGATTGATAGATACATGGTAGATAGATTGATTTCCTCTACTCCTCATTTTGTTTGTGTGTTCATTTAATCCTTGAGCACATTGACCAGCATCTCTGTCATTTCTTGTTTCTGAGTTTGTTTCTATTGTTGGTTATCTCCAGGTTAATGTTCCATTGCAAAATTCATAATTTTTTACTGAATGCCAGACATTGTTCATTTTACATTGTTGATTGTCAGATTTTGTTGTTTTCCTTTCAGGAGCATTGGGCTTTGTTCTAATAGGCAAATGTTTGTGGATTACATTGATTCTCTTAAGGCTTGTTTTCCTTTCACCTTCCTCTCTTCCTTCTGGGACTCCAAATACACACATATTAGACCATTTGATCACCACCTGTCACTTAAATTCTGCTTTTTCCCTCAGTCTTTTTCTCTTTTTATGCTTCATTTTATTTAATTTCTACTGCAATGAGGAAGGAAGAAAGGAAAGAAATAATGACTAGAACATTCCCATATCTTGATAAAAATTATAAATACACAGATAAGTGAAGTTCAATAAACCCCAAGTCAAAAACAGAAATAAAAAATTACAAAGAAAATGACAGTAGAACCATCATAATTGTCTTGCTAAAAAACAATGATAAAAACATTAAAAATAATGGGAAAAAGGAACCATATACATAGAAAAACTAAGATAAACATCAAACTTCTAATCAGTAACAGTTTAAGCTAGCAGAAAATGGAGCAACATCTTTAAAGTGCTAAAAGAAAAGAAACCAAATTATAATTTTATGCATAGTACAATATCTTTCCAAAGACAAGATCTTTTCAATATCTTTCTGGACATCTTTCTAGAAAATGAAGATTAAACACAGATTTTCTGATCAAATGAAAGCTGATAAAATTCACTGGCATAGAAGTATTTAAAAAATTTCTCAAGCAGAAGGAAAATGAAGTCAGTTGAAAACATGGATTGAATTAAAGGAATAAAGAACGCTACAAATGATAGAATATAAACAAACATAAAAAACATCATATCTTATTTAAAAACTTTTCTTTAGGTATGGACACAGTTGCTCATGCCTGTAATCTCAGCACTTTGGGAGTCCAGGGCAGGCTGATTGCTTGAACTCAGGAGTTTGAGACCAGCCTGGGCAACATGGTGAAGTCCCATCTCTACAAAAAAATGCAAGAGTAGCTGGGCTTGGTGGTGCGTGCCTGTCGTCCCAGCTGCTTGGAGGCTGAGGTGGGAGGATTGCTTAAGTCTGGGAGGTTGAGGCTGCGGTGAACTGTGTTCATGCTATTTAGGTCAATAAATAGATGATGGGAGCCTTAGGGTTAACGGTGACTGTTTTTGTTTGTTCATTTGCTTTTGGTATGGGAGGCATAGATGCATACCTAGAAAAATCACTAAAAATAAAACAAGGCTCTAAAGCTAATAAGCCAATAATGGAAGTAAAATTTCATACTCAGAAATCACAGTTCAAGCAAAAATACAAGAAAAATGGCATTAAAAAAAGGACAAATGAAACAAGAACACAAACAGCAACGTGGTAGCTTTAAATTTAGCTATATCAATAGTTACATTAATGACCTAAAAACTCCTAGATAGCCTATACAATGAGTCACAAAATAATTTTTGATACATTTAAAAGTTTGAAATCATACAGTATATATTCTGACTGTAATAGAATTGACCTAGAAGTTTTTATAGAAAGATATTTGGAAAATTTCCAAATATTCGGGAGATATTCAATGTAATTTTGAATACCTGATTGATTAAGAAGAAATCACAGGAAAATTAGAAGACATTTTTAATAGAATAAAAATTTAAAGTATAGCTTATCAAAATGTGTGGGGTATAAAGTAGTAATTAGAAAGAAATTTACAGCATTTAATTCTTTTATTACAGAAGACAGTTTTTAAATTAATAATTTGTGCTTCCACTCTAAGAAGCTAGAAAATCAGAGAAATTAAATCAAAAGCAAGTAGAAAAAAAAAATAATAAACATACAGGGAAAATAAATGAAACTAAAATAGGAAAAGAATAGAGAAAATCAATGAAACCAAAACCTTGTTCTCTGAAAAATATCAATAAAATTGATTAACATTTAGGTAGACTGATAGGAAAACAGAGAAGACTATTTACTAAGAAGGAATACAAGGGGGTCATCACTATATCTTACAAATATTAAAATGATAAAGGAATATTATGAATAGGTCAATGAATTTGGCAACCCTGATGAACTAGATAAATTTTCAAAAAGTACAAATTACCAAAATCAGCTCAAGAAGAAATTGAAAACTTAAATATCAAGGTACAAAATAAATTCCACTAATAGGCATTTATTAAAAGAAATATAATATTTTATACAAAGAATTTTTTTATAGCAACTCCATTTATAATAGCCTGGAAACAACCCAAATGATGAGCAGAGAAATCAGCTGAAATGGAAATGGGCAATTCTTCAGCAATAAGAAACTATACTGATACACACAAAATATGTATGAATCTCAAAAACATGGTGCTGAGTGAAAGCCGACACATTGTAAAAGAGTACAATTGACCCTTGAACAACATGAGTTTGAACTTCATGAGTCCGCTTATATTTACTGGATGCAAAATCCACCTTTACGGGGGGCCACCTTTTCATACAGGCAGGTGTCACAAGACTGACTGTGGGACTTGATTATGCCCAGATTTTGACATGTACAGGGATCTTAGAACCAACCGCCTGCGTACACTGAGAGGCTACTGCTTAAAATTTCATTTATATGTAAGTTTAGAAGTACCTAATCTATACAGAGAGAAAGATCAGTAGTTGTGGAGACCAGGAGTTGGTGAAATACTCAGTATCTTGATCATGGTGGTAATAACACGGATGTGTATATTTGTTAATAGTTACCAAACTATACCTTTTAAATGGGTGCATTATGTTGTATATAAACTATTTCTTTATATGTTGACTTTTGAAAAATGATAAAAGAAAATTTGGTAGGGATGTGTGTCCGGGGTGAGGATGGGGAATGGAGGAGCATGGAAAGTTCTTTCCTAAAAAGAATAAGGAAAGAATCGATGCTGAGGTCTTTGCTACAGGCATGCTGAATTTTAGCTTTCTGAAGAACATCTAAATTGAGACAGACTTAAGAAGGTGGCTGGCTAAGTTTTGAAATCAAAAGAAAGATCTGTTTTGGAGAGACAGACTTGAAGTCATCTGTATATAGACAGTACTTGAAATTTAGGACTGGATGAGATTCCCTAAGGGACAAATGTAGATGTGGAAGAGAATAGAGCCCAGGACATAATCCTGAGGGTGAATAACATAAAAGGAGTTGCCACAGGAAGAGGATCCTACAGAAAGGTAGGATTAAAAATTTCAAGTTGGGATGCTGAGGGGCACTCTTTGTTTCAACAAAGAAGAGGTCTGCATTGCCAAGTACTTCTGACCTGATCTACAATGTGTCCACTGCATTTAGCTATTTAGGTCAATAAATAGATGATGGGAGCCTTAGGGTTAACGGTGACTGTTTTTGTTTGTTCATTTGCTTTTGGTATGGGAGGCATAGGAGCATGTTTAAATGCTGATAAGAATGAAGCAATAGGGAAGCATAGTGAAGAGAGTAACTCAGTAATAAATTCTTTGGGAGGCAGGAAGGGGTGGGATCTGGAGCCAATGTGGAGAGATTAGCCTTAGATAAGAAGAGGAACATTCATCCTATTTTATCAGGATTGAAGGTGGAAGGAATAGGTGGGGATGCATTTGGGTTAGTGCATTTGATGGCAGAAAGTTGAGAGGATGGATAAGATCTACTGAGGCCTCTTCTAAATCTGAGATGCTGTGATCTGTGCTTCTGCAGGGCACCATACAGGTTGGAGAATGGGCAGAGAGAACAGCTTAAATTCTTCCCAACTAATAGTCTTTCTATTGGTCTGATTCTGTAACAGGGATGATCAACATTTTACATGGAATGGGTTTAAGGCTCCTTGCTTTGGGACATCACACACCTTTTATGGTGAGAGATGTTTATTTTGCTTATTTTTTTGAAAACACATCTCACACCTTAAGAATAAAAAAATGCTGAGCTGGTGGACTAACTTGAGTTGTGTATGTTTGTTTTCAGCACATTGGCATGGCTCATAACTACAGGAATAGCAGTCAGGCTGTGCAAGCTGTTCGTGATGCTGGCTATGAAATATCTTTGGGTTTGATGCCTAAGTCAATAGGGCCCTTAACATTTGTGTTCACAGGAACTGGTAATGTTTCTAAGGTAAGTTTTACCTGACTTCCTTTTGTAAAACAATCCAAAACTGTGAAACTAACCCAAATGATGTGAGCAGGCATTTTGTGGGTATTTCAAATGGACTGAATGAAGATTCTTTTTTTGGCACTTTTCTTACCAACGTATTTTTCTCATAGTGAAAAGTAGTAATGATCCAAATGTATGTGTGTGTGTGTATGTATGTGTGTGTGTATATATATGTGTGTGCGTGTGTGTGTGTATGTGTAAGTGTATATGTGCGTATATCTATACACACATACATGCACACATACAGTTTTTAGTTTATTGCTAGCTACCTGAGTCTTGGAATACTTTTTCTTCCTTTCTTTTTCCTTTTTTAAAAGAGATAATTTGGCCAGGCACGGTGGCTCACGCCTATAATCCCCGTACTTTGGGAGGCTGAGGCAGGCGGATCACCTGAGGTCAGGAGTTTGAGGCCAACCTGGCCAATATGGTAAAACACCATCTACACCAAAAATACAAAAATTAGCCAGGCCTGGTGGTGCACACCCATAATCCCAGCTACTAAAGAGGCTGAGGCAGGAGAATCGCTTGAACCCGGGAGGCAAAGGTTGCAGTGAGCCGAGATCGCACCACTGCACTCCAGCCTGGGTGACAGAGCGAGACTCCATCTCAAAATAAAATAAAATAAATAAGATAATTCATTGTTAATAGTGTAAAGGTCTGTTCTGAGGGTGATCTATTTTACCTCTATCACCAAAACGTCCATGAGTTTGAAAGTGACCTCACGATGTCCATTTTTTAAGACTACTTGGAGTTTTGCAAAAAAATGTTAGGAAAATTCATTTAAGACTGGAATTCATAATTTCTTCCTTCTCTGGTGGTTTTAAGAATGTGTTTGTAATCTCCTATAGAAACTTGTAATTGTAAAATAATTCCTTCTTCAAAGAAAATATTTTACAAATAGGATATCATTCATATTATATTGTGAGGTAAGCATCCGATTATTTCTTTTGTAGGGAATATAGTTTCCCCATTTGGAATAATTTCTGCAATGGATCTAAAATAAATGGAAATATTTTTGCCCTCATTTCTAAACACTCTTATTGATACTGAGTAGCTTAATAAAAAAGAAAAAAATTAAAGCCCCTTCTAAGTGTGCTGTTCAAACAGGAATAAAAACTAGCTAGCAGACTTGTTGTAAGCAGCTCATCTATATTTCTGTGTTGCATTCCTGGTTGTAGGGAAGGCAAGTGGAGCTGTATAATTGTTGGGAAAATGATCAGATCTTTGAAGAAAACCATGTTGGTTCTTTTTCTATTGATGTTTGGATTTTTACTCGTGTGTTATTTGTAGGGAGCCCAAGCAATCTTTAATGAGCTACCTTGTGAATATGTGGAGCCCCATGAATTAAAAGAAGTTTCCCAAACTGGAGGTAAAGGACAGGGGATGACTAACTTTTAATGTTTTTAATAGTCTGTGTTATATTTTATCACCATAAATTTTCATTATTTGTCACCCACTTTACTAATTTCTTTCTCCTTTGCAAGACCTCAGAAAAGTGTATGGGACGGTGTTAAGTCGTCATCATCATCTTGTCAGGAAAACAGATGGTGTGTATGATCCTGCAGAGTATGACAAACATCCTGAGCGCTACATAAGTCGTTTTAATACTGATGTGAGTATCATGTTCAGCTTTTAAGTTGGTTGCTTATGATACAGTGTAGGTAGGCAATTTTCAAGGAGAGAAATTATAAATTATACATTGGCTTTCGGTTTTCCTGTTGTGAGTCCTTTGGGTACCATGAGTTGGCCTTTGGAGCTATCATCTTTTAGGGGAATTTGGAGTAGTCTTGCTTTGTGCTTTTGGTGGTTTCTGTGGATATACTCTTTGTTTCACTGTCTCCATTTCTGCTTCAGGTCTGCATGTGACCAATAGCTCTAAGCCATTTCCTGTGGGTTACTGTTTTCTATGTTTATCCTGGACTAGTTAGCACTGTGGGCAGAGCACAATGCCTATGACGTTTGGTCTCAACATGGCCACAAATTACAACCATAATCTCAACCAGCAATCCTGAAATGCATGCCATTGTTTACGGGGAGTGAGGGTGAAATAGTGTGCCTACATAAGTGCAGACCACCCCTACTGTATGAAAAAGCTATTATACTTACAAATCAAATCCTTCGATGGGACACACTGGCTTTATCTTTTAAGAAATAAAATATATTTGTGTGTTCTATAGTCATTGGCCATGCGACAATCTTCCCCCAGATAAACTAACAAACCAAAAAATAGATAAAACAAAAAAGGCATGCATTTATTGTGAAAAAGAATGCTTTAAATAATTTTAAATATGTTTGACCAACATAGCATTTTCAGATTCTGGTATGAAGTTTAGTCCTTATATCATGCAGGGCATGTTAGAGAGAACTCTTACCTTCTGCTTGAGATGTTTGAAGAAGAAAAATTATGAACGTAGTTTCAAACTGAAAAATTTTGAATCTAAGAAATCTTTATTCCTTTTCATTTCCCCAATCACCGAAGTATTGGTGATTGGACACATCCTAAAACTGATACTGACCTAGTTGCCATGTATGCATGTATGTAGCATATTGCTCCATAGAGCTTAGAGATGTTATCCGATTTAATCTTCACAGCATTCCTTTGAGGAATGGGGTGTGTATTATCCCCATCTGGCAGGTAAGAAAAATAGAGCGCAGGGAAGTTGAGGTAGCATGATTTAGGTCATACCCTACTGCTAGTAGAGCTGGAAATATAATTTTAGGTCCACTGTTTTTTGTTTGTTTTGTTTTGTTTTGTTTTGTTTTTGTCCTTTCATTTTTCTTTGGCATGCGATACATTACAGAATGAACATAATAATGACTTTTTTTTTTTTTGAGACGAAGTCTCTCTGTCTCCCAGGCTGGAGTGCAGTGGCGCGATCTCAGCTCACTGCAAGCTCCGCCTCCTGGGTTCACGCCATTCTCCTGCCTCAGCCTCCTGAGTAACTAGGACTACAGGTGCCTCCACCACACCTGGCTAATTTTTTGTATTTTTAGTAGAGACGGGATTTCACCATGTTAACCAGGATGGTCTCGATCTCCTGACCTCATGATCCACCCGCCTCGGCCTCCCAAAGTGCTGGGATTATAGGCGTGAGTCACTGGGCTCAGCCAATAATGTATTTATAGTCATATATTGCTCTGTCATGGGGTAATTCTACACTGAAATCTGGGTGGCTATTTATTATCTTTGCCTCAAAAGATGGACACTGACATGGACAATAAGAAAATCAATTAGAAGTTACATTTAATTATTTCTCATAGACTTTCCTGATAGCTCTCTTTCACTATACTATATTAAAATAGGTTATTTTTCTATTTTCTTGAACCTGGAACTTGCATTACAGATTGCACCCTATACAACTTGCTTAATTAATGGAATCTACTGGGAACAAAACACTCCTCGCCTCCTAACCCGCCAAGATGCTCAGAGTCTCCTGGCTCCAGGCAAGTTCTCAGCTGCTGGTGTGGAAGGCTGCCCTTCATTACCACACAAGTAAGGACTCTACTTCAGCAACGATGGTAGTTTTGACCAGCTGCTTCCATTATTAGAGGATCAAAGAACGTAATGTCCCCACCTATCACAGGACTTGATTTCTAGTGACTACTTCTCTGCCTTATCTTTCTTGACCTCTTGGCAGTAGTCGACACTGTTAACCATCCTTCCTTCTTTTTAAAAAAAATTGTATTGTATATATTTATTTTCAGAGATGGGGTCTTGTTATATTTCCCAGGCTGGTCTAAATCTCTGGGTCCCAAGCAGACCTCCTGCCTTGGCCTCCCAAGGTGCTGGGATTATAGGCATGAGCCACCATGCTCAGCCCATCCCCAGTTGTTGAAACACTCTTCTTTTGCCTTCTGTGATGCCCCGTGCCGCTCTGAAACTATTTCCTCAGAGAAGTCTTCTCTTACTCCTCCATTTTCATCTCTATCTCTAGTCTGGTACTCTGTTTTTTGTTTTGAAATTCCTCATTTATTTTCTCGTGTTTATGATTTTTCTCCCTCTTCCTAGAACTTAATCTCCTTAAGGATAGGGGGTCTGTTTCTCTTGGCCATAAGCACCTAGTATGTTGCCTGATATATAATAGACATTGAAATAATTATTAAATATTGAATGAATTAATGACTAAATATTTGTGGAAGAGTAAAAGATATGTTTGCTTTTCTAGGCATGTAACTGGCATCAAGTAAATGCCAAGGGAATGCTAGGAGCAACAACATCACTGGGGTTTAGAAGAAAGCAGAAGCATTGAGCTCAGCAAACCTTAAAGGGAGGAATGAGGAGAACAAGAATTCCAAGTGAAAGGATTGGTGCTTAATAAATATGGAGCTACCAAAGCATATTTAGGGTGCTGAATGTGTCAGTCTAGCTCTGCATTGGTTCATGTATGCAAGTGGTAATTGGAGATTGGGCAGAAAAATTAGAGTCAACCTTTTGAATACTGGACTGAGACTTTTGTTCATAATTCTAGAGATTTCTGTGTAACCACATGTAAAACTATACAGTACTAAGCAGGGTGGAGGTAGCATAATTGAACCTTTCTGAGTTATTTAGGGATAGCTAACTATGTTAACTTTAGTCTCTTAATGATTTTTCTAGGAAAGCAATGTTCTGCTTTTATTTCCTTTTTTCTTTTCTTTTCTTTCTTTTTTTTTTTTTTTTTGTGCAGACTAAAACTCATACTGGGAAGATTCTCTGTATCACAGAACAGTGCAGAATCCTGAAGAATGAGCTATAGGAAAAAGACCCCAAAAGCCTGGGAAATATTTAGGATCCGTGTTGAAAATTGTTCTGAACTCCTTTTTTTTAGTCTTGTTGGAGACTTCAGAATTTCATCCTCTCATCTAAGTATTGATGTTGTTTTCAGACTTGTGGCAATATGTGACATTTCAGCTGACACAGGAGGGTCTATAGAGTTTATGACTGAGTGTACAACAATAGAGCGTCCCTTTTGCATGTATGATGCAGACCAGCATATTATTCATGACAGGTGAGTTTGCTAAAGTTGTTAGATGATATTTATCACTTAGTTACATAGATATACTACTCTAAAATGCTTAATATTTTACATCTTTCTGAAGCTATGAAAATTTGCAGAGATATACTCAAATATACTAAAATTAGGTTAAAAAAACATGCAAATTTGAACACACACACACACAAAGACACACACACACACATATATTTAAATGGGAGACGGGTTGCTGAAGAAGGAAAATGTTTGGTTTGAAAAGTTTTGTTTATTTTTGCATGTACTTTTATACAAAATTACAAATGATAATGAAGCAAATATAACGAAGTAGACATCTGGAAAAGTCAGAACTTACAAATAATGTTTTGTGCTTCTGAATAAACCACATTGCTTCTCTTAGTGTTGAAGGCTCAGGGATCCTGATGTGTTCCATTGACAATTTGCCAGCACAGCTCCCGATTGAAGCTACAGAATGCTTTGGAGACATGCTTTACCCTTATGTTGAAGAAATGGTAAGCAGACTGGTAATATCAGTAACAACTCTGTGGCTTTAAATAGAATAATGGGGTAATTCTGTGAATGTTCTGGTCTTCTGTATCTAAGAAATCTGTTGTAAAATGAAATGCCCGCCCTTCCCTGAAATACTTACTGATACTATTTTATTTGACATGTTCTGCTTACTTGTCTCTTGGGGCATATGATGATATCACTGCCTTCATGGTTAATTACAATTACATCTCTTTCCCATTATAGGTATTTTATTAAGAATGTTAACCATGTGTGAGATAAAACATGCCTTATTTTTAATTATTTGCCATCTATGTCAGTTCATATTGGGGCACTCTTATTGTGCCATAATAACTAGATCGGAAAAATTAGAAATATAGAACGTTTTATTGGGTTCTGGTCACTAATGGTTAAGTGACAGCTTATGTTGAGGTCATGTATTTTTCTTCTGTGATCAGTGAATAGCTAATGAAATACCATGTTATCTAAATTCCATTTTGTTTATCAAAGAAAATTTTTCTTATTTCAGTTTTTATCCTAAGCATTCATAGCCTTCCTGCTTTATTTTTATTTCAGAATGTCTGCCTCTGCCAATGATTTCAATATAAAGAATGGCTCTTGCTCTTTTCATCTATATCTTCCCTCATAAGCTCTCACATTAAAATAGAACAATAGTTAGTGGGGCAAGAGTAAATGAAATTTCCAGTCTGTGATCTTCTTTTCTTTCAAACGGTATTCCATTTTGACCCTTTCTTTTTCCTATTGGAATATGTCAACAGGGAGATGTAGCAGGCCTGACAAAATGCAGGCAGCAGACACTGTCATGGTTAGACATATTGCACCTACTATGTGCAGGAAGTGTTCAAAGTACTAAATATATTTTAATTTTAAGTACTCATGAGAACCATATTAGGTAAGTACCATCATTATATCCGTTTTACACATTATAAAACAAATACAGAGAAGTTAAGGACGTGTTGCTGATGCAGTCAGTACCGGATCTGCAATGTGTCTGGAGTTGGTGCTGAGGGATTAAAGAAACAGGAGAAGGAGAGTACAAATGCCAGGCTTTGCTGGAGACATCAACTTGCTTTATGGCCTTGAGCAGGGCACTCACTTCCTTTCTGAGCCTCAGATATTTCATCTGTAACGTGAGGTGCTTGTAATGAACATAATATCTTATTTTATTTTATTTTATTTATTTATTTTTTGAGACAGAGTCTCACCCTGTCGCCCAGGCTGGAGTGCAGTGATGCAATCGTGGCTCACTGCAACCTCCACCTCCCAGGTTCAAGCGATTCTTCCTGCCCTCAGCCTCCCGAGTAGCCAGGACCACAGGTGCGTGTCACCACGCCTGGCTAATTTTTGTAGTTTTTAGTAGAGACGGGGTTTCACCATGTTGACCAGGCTAGTCTTGAACTCCTGACCTCGTGATCCACCTGCCTCAGCCTCCCAAATGCTGGGATTACAGGCGTGAGCCACCATGCCCAGCCATGAATACATAATCTTAACAGTTTCTCCACTTCTAAAATTTTATAATGGTAAATGTTTAAGTGGCCAAACTGTATGTGTATAAAAAATGCAATAATATATTTACCAAGATGTTTACCATTTTTGATGTTCTTCATTCATTTCCCTTTGGCATCATTTCCCTGCCAACTGAATAACTTAATTTATCACTTCTTATAGTACAGGTTTGCTGGTGACAGATTCTCTGAGTTGTCCTTTATCCGAAAATGTCTTCATATTCTCTATTCTGCTAATCAGACTTTTCTGTGCATTTTTAATTTCCAATGTTCTATTTTCAGTTCTAGAATTTCCGTTGGGTTCCTTTTTAAAAATTTCATTTTGGTATTTTGTCTTTCTCTGCAGAGAGTTTCTATCTTTTCATTAATTATGAGTGTATTTTTCGTTATTGCATGGAACATAGTTATAAAAACCACTTTACAATCTTTATCTCATACTTCCAACTTTCTGGGTCAATTTGCGGTTGGACTTTATTGTCTTTTCCCTTGAGAATTGATCATAGTCTTCTGGTTTTCATAGATTGAATAATTCTGGATTATGGCCTGGATGATGTGGATATTATGTACGTTTATCAAATGCATTTTCTGTATTCATTGAGAAGATCATTTTTTCCTTTTCTCTGTTAATATGTGAATTTTGTCAGTTGGTTTTCCAATATCAAACTAACTTCACATTCTTAGGATAAATCCAACTTGGTTGTATGTTAGCCGTTTATTTATGACTAAGCTCAGGTTGCTAAGGAATATACCAAAATTTCTTAATCTATTTTACCATTGATAGACATTTGGGGTTGTTTTCTTTTTGGGACTTTTACTAATAATTCTACTATAAAGATTTTTGACATGTGTTTTGAGATATATATATATATGTATCTCCCCATTATTTTGTTGAGTTTGTACATAAATTTATCTTGTTTAGGATTATTAACATCTATGTTCATTAGAGAGTTTTATCTATAACTTTATTTTATTATCAGGTCTTTGTCAGGTTTGGATATTAAGGTTATGTTGGCCTTAAAACAAGTTAGAGAGTATTTCCTTATTTTTGGTCTCAGGAACATTTTACATGAGATTACTGTTAGTTCTACTTGATACAATTCATTAGCAAAACGATTTGGGTTGGTAGCATTTTTGTTTGTTTCTTTTTTGTTTGGTTTTAAGGGTGAGTTTTAAAATTATAGGTTACATTTTATTTAAAAACTTAAGAATGTTCAGACTTTTATTTTTCTTCTGTCAATTTTGGTATGCTTATTTTCTAGGAATTTATATTTCATCTAAGTTGTAAACTTTATTGTCACAATATTTTTTTAGTAATAATCTTATTAACTCTTTAACAGATTCTGTAGGGATTTCTCTTTTTCCTGATGTTGTTCGGGTATGCCTTCTGTTTTTTCTTAATCTATTTTACCTGGAACTGATGAATTTTATTAGTCATCTCAAAAAATCAGTTCAACTTTGGTGATCATCTCTATTTTATATCATTTTCTATTTTCTTAATTTATAATCTTACCTTTACTATATTCTTTATTTTACTTTATTGAGAGCTTAGTTAACCTTTCTTTTCATAACTTCTTACAATAGTGCTTAGGTAATTATTTTTCTGTGTTTCTCTTTAGCAATATATGCATTTTAAAGCTATTAGATTTGATTTGAGTATGGCCCATTTTTGATTGTATTATTTGTTGTTTTGTTATTGAGTTCTTTGACTTTCTTGTATATTCTGGGTATTACTTCCTTGTGAGATGTATGGTTTGCAAATACTTTCTCCCATTATGTTGTTTCTTTACTCAATTGATTTTTTGTTTGCTTGTTTCTTTTGCTGTGCAGAAGCTTTTTAGTTTGATGTAATTCCATTTGTCTATTTTTGGGTTTTGTGCTTGTGCTTTTGAGTTCTTATCCAAAAAATTCTTAGCCAGGTCAATGTCATGAAGCATTTCCCCTATGTTCTGTTTTTTTTTTTTTTTTTTTTTTTTTTTTTTTTTCCTAGGAGTTTCATAGTTTTAGGTCTTCCATTAAAGTGTTTAATCCATTTTGAGTTTTTTCAATATGATGAGAAATAGGGCGTCTAGTTTTATTCTTCTGAATGTAGATATCCAATTTTCCCAGCACCATTTATTGAAGAGACTCTTCTTCCCAAAGTGTTTGTTCTTGACACTTTTCTCCAAAACTGGTTGGATATAGATGTATGGATTTCTTTCTGGGCTTGCTTTTCTGTTCAATTGGTTTATATGTCTGCTGTTATGCCAGTACCATGCTGTTTTAGTTACTATAGCTTTGTGGTATATTTTGAAGTCAGGTAGTGTGATGCCTCCAGTTTCGTTGTTTTTGCTAAAGATTGTGTGATGATTTGAGGTCTTTTGTGATTTCATAGTAGTTTTAGGATTTTCTTTTCTATTTCTGTGAAGATTGTCTTTTTTTTTTTTTTTTTTGATAAGGATTGCCCTGAATTCGTAGATTGCTTTGGGTAGTATGGGCATTTTAAAATATAAATTCTTCCAATCCATGAACATGGGAATATCTTTACATTTGTTTTTGTTTTCTTCAATGTCTTTCATCAATGTTTTACAGTTTTTAGTGTAGAGATCTTTCGTTTCCTTGGTTAAATTTATTCTTACGCATCTTATTTTTATTGTGGCTATTGGAAATGGGATTTTTTTTTCAGATTGTTTACTGTTGGCATATATAAATGCTACTAATTTTTGTATGTTGGTTTTGTATTCTGCAACTTTACTAAATTTGTTTATCAGTTCTAACAGTGTTTTGATGGAGCCTTTAGGGTTTTCTATATATAAGATTTTGTCATCTGCAAACAAGGACAATTTGACTTCCTGCTTTCCAATTTGGATGCCTTTGTTTTCTTTTTTTTTTGCCTAGTTACACTGACTAGAACATCCAGTACTATGTTGAATAGTAGCATCCTTTTCTTGTTCTACATCTTAGAGAAAAAGCTTTCAATTTTCCGTGATTAGTATGATGTTAGCTGTGGGTTTGTCATGTATCTTTTATTATGTTGACATATGTACCCTCTATGCCTAATTTGATGAAAGTTTTTATCATAAAGTGATGTTGAATTTGTCAAATACTTTTTTTCAGTTTCCGTTGGAATAATCACATGGTTTTTGACCCTCATTCTGTTAATATGATAAATTATGTTTATTAATTTGCATATGTTGAACCATCCTTGCACCCCTGGAATGAATCCCATTTATTATGGTGAATGCTCTTTTAAATATGCTGTTAAATTTGATTTTCTAGTATTTTGTTGAAAATTTTTGCATCTATATTCTTTAGGGATATTGGCCTGAAGCTTACATTTTTTGTTATGTCCTTGTCTGATTTTGGTATCACATTAACACTGGCCTCATATAATTAGTTTGGAAGAATTTCCTCCTCCTTGATATTCTGGAATAGTTTGAGAAGAATTGGTGTTAATTCTTCTTTAAATATTTGGTAGAGTTCAGTAGTGAAACCATCAGGTCCTGGGATTTTCTTTGATGGGAGACTTTTTATTACTGATTCAATCTCACTGCCTGTTATTGATTCGTCTATTCAGATTGTTTATTTTTTTCTGGTTCAATCTTGGTAGGTTGTAATTGTCCAGGAATTTGTCCATTTCTTCTAGGTTTTCCAATTTGTTTGCATATCATTGTTCATAATGCTCTCTTATGATCCTTTGTATTTCTGTGGTATCAGTTGTAATGTCTCCTTTTTCATCTGTGTGTGTGTGTGTTTGTCTTTTTGAGTTGTGGGTGATATATTATGCAATATTGTTGCAGAAGCTAATACGTACTTAAAAAAAAACCTTTTAGGTTCAGGGGTACATGTGCAGGTTTGTTCTTAGGTAAACTTGTGTCACAAGGGGTGGATGTACAGATTATTTCATCACCAGGGTATTAAGCCTAGTACCCAATAGTTATTTTTTTCTGCTCCTCTCCCTTCACCCTCAGGAAGGCCTCAATGTGTGTTGTTCCCCTCTATGTGTCCATATGTCCTCATCATTTAGCTCCTGCTTATAAGGGAGAGCATTCAGTATTTGGTTTTCTGTTCCTGCATTAATTTGCTAAGGATAATGTCTTCTAGCTCTATCCATGTTCCTGCAAAAGACATGATGTCATTCTTTTTTATGGCTTCGTAGTATTCCATGGTGTACCACATGTTCTTTATCCAGTCTATCATTTATAGGCATTTAGGTTGTGTCCATGTCTCTGCTATTTACAATAGCGCTCCAATGAGCACTCTTTACAACACTATGTGCGTGTGCATGTGTCCTTTTGATAGAACATTTTATATTCCTTTAGCTATATACCCAGGATTGCTGGGTTGAAGAGTAGTTCTGTTTTCATCTCTCTGAGGAATTGCCACACTGCTTTCCACAAGGGTTGAACTGATTTATACTCCCACCAACAGTGTATAAGCATTCCTTTTTCTCCACAACCTCACCAACATCTGTTATTTTTTGACTTTTTAGTAATATCCATTCTGACTGGTGTGAGACGGTGTCTCATTGTGGTTTTGATTTGCATTTCTCTAATGATCAGTGATGTTGAATTTGTTTTCATATGCTTGTTGACTGCATGTATGTCTTCATTTGAAAAGTGTCTGTTCATGTCCTTTGCCCAGTTTTTAAGGGGGTTGTTTTTTCTTATAAATTTAAGTTTTTACAGAAGCCAGATATTAGACTTTTGTCAGATGCATAGTTTGCAAATATTTTCTCCCATTCTGTAGATTGTTTACTCTGTCGATAGTTTCTTTTGCTGTGCAGAAACTCTTTACTTTAATTAGATCCCATTTGTTGCAATTGTTTTTGGTTCTTCATCATGAAATCTTTGCCAGTTCCCATGTCCAGAATGGTTTTGCCTAGATCATCTTCCGGGGTTTTTAATTTTGAGTTTTACATTTCATTCTTTAATGCACTTTGAGTTTATTTACACCATTTTATATAGTGTAAGGAAGCGATCCAGTTTTAATCTTCTGTATAGCTAGCCAGTTATCCCAGCACCATTTAAACAGGGAGTCCTTTCCTCATTGTTTGTTTTTGTCAGCTTTGTTGAAGATCAGATGGTTGTAGATGTGTGGCCTTATTTTTGAGCTCTCTATTCTGTTTTATTGGTCGTTGTTTCTGGTTTTGTACCAGTCTTATGCTGTTTTGGTTACTGTAGCCCTGTAATATACTTTGAAGTCAGGTAGCGTGATACCTCCAGCTCTGTTCTTTTTGCTTAGGATTGCCTTGGCTATTCAGCTTCTTTTTGGTTCCATGTGAATTTTAAAATAGTTTCTTTCTAGTTCTATGAAGAATGTCATGGGTAATTTGATAAGAATAGTATTGAATCTGTAAATTGCTTTGGGCACTATGGCCATTTTAATGACATTGATTACCCTTGAAAACTGGCAACAAGGATGCCCTCTCTCATCACTTGTATCCAGCATAGTATTGGAAGTCCTGGCCAGAGCAATCATGTAAGAGAAAGAAATAAAGAGCATTCAAATAGGAAGAGAGGAAGTCAAATTATCCCTTTTTGCAGATGATATGATTCTATATGTAGACAACCTATAGTCTTAGCCCAAAAATTAAGCTGATAAGCAATTTCAGCAAAGTTTCAGGATACAAAATCAACATACAAAAATCACTAGCATTCCAATACACCAACAACAGTCATCTGAAATTTTATTTATTTGAGTCTTTTCTCTTTTCTCCTTAGGCAGACTCGGGGCTTGTTGATTTTGTTTACCTTTTCAAACAAACTGTTTCATTGATCTTTTGTATTTTTTACGTCTCTGTTTTGTTTATGTCTTCTCTAACCATCGCTATTTCTTTGTGTCTACTAATTTTGGTTTCAGTTTGTTCCTGTTTTTCTTGTTTCTTGAGGTGCAACATTCATTTATCTGAGATCTTTGTTCTTTTTTGAAATAGGCATTTCAACATTGCTATAAACTTGCTTCTGAGTACTGCTTTTGCTCTATCGCATAGCTTTTGGTAGGTTGTGTTTTCATTTTCATTTGTCTCTAGAAATTTTTAAATTTCCTTTTTAATTTCTCTATTGACTCCTTGATTGATGAGGAATATGTTGTTTAATTTGCATGTGTTTGTAGTTTCCAAAGTCTCTCTTGTTATTGATTTCTAGTGTCATACCATTGTGATCAGAAACAATACTTGATATGACTTCAGTTTTTTAAAAATTTGTTAAGATGTATTTTGTGGCCTACCATATGATCTATTCTGGAGAATGATCTATAAGTAGTAGAGAAGAATGCGTACACTGGTGCTACTGGATAAAACGTTCTATATTTATCTATTAGGTTCATTTTGTCTAAAGCACAGATCAATTCCAGTATTTTCTAATTAATTTCTTCCTGGTTGGTCTTTCCATTTTTGAAGGAGGGATATTGAAGTCTCCTACTATTATTGCTTTGGTATTTATTTTTTACCTTCATGTTGATTAATTAATATTTGCTTTATATGTTTAGGTGTTCCAATATTAAGAGAACATATATTTACAATTGCTATGTCTTCTTAATGACTTGAGCTCCTTAATAATGACTTTCTTTGTCTCTTGTGAAAATTTTTGAGTTAAGTTTTTTCTGTCTGGAATAAGTATTGTCCCTGTCCTCTGTTGGCTATTATTTGCATGGAATATCTTCTTTCATCCCCTTTGAGGGATGAAAGCCTATGTGCATTCTTAAGGTGAAAGTATGTCTCTTGTGGGCAGCATATAGTGAGAGTCTATTTTTTTTTTTCTCCTTGCAACTTTTATTTTAGCTTCAGGGGGTACATGTGCAGTTTTATTACATGGGTAAATTGCATGTCACTGGGATTTGGAGCACAAATGAATTCATCACTCAAGTAGTGAGCGTAATACCTGATAGGTAGTTTTTCAATTTTCACCCTCGTTCCATCCTCCACTCTCAAGTATACCCTGGTTTCTATTGTTCCCTTCTTTGTGTCCATGTATACTCAGTGTTTAGTTCCCACTTATAACTGAGAACATGTGGCATTTGGTTTTCTGTTCCTACATTAATTTGCTTAGGATAATGGCCTTCAACTGATTCCAGATTGCTGCAAAGGTCATAGTTGCATTGTTTGTTTGTTTGTTTTTGAGGCAGTCTTGCTCTGTCACCCAGGCTTCTGTAGTGGCACCATGTCATCTCACAAACCTCCACCTCCTGGGTTCAAGCAATTCTCCTGCCTCAGCTTCCCCAATAGGTGGAATTACAGGTACCCACGACCAAGCCTGGCTAATGTTTGTATTTTTAGTAGACACAGCGTTTCACCATGTTGACCAGGCTAGTTTTGAAATTCTGACCTCAGGTGATCTGCCCACCTTGGCCTCTCAAAGTGCTGGAATTACAGGTGTGAGTCACTGTGCCTGGCCAATTTCATTCATTTTTATGGCTGCATAGTATTCTATGATGTATATATACCACATTTTCTTTATCCAATTCACCACTGATAGGTATCAAGATTGATTCCATATCTTTGCTATTGTGACTAGTAGAGCTTTGTTTTTTTTAATCCGTTCAGCCACATATATATATGTATGTATACTATATATACACACACACACACTATATATATTTGTGTGTGTATATATATATAGTATACATACATACTATATATATTTCTTTTTTACCTTTCTGAGTTGGGTGCAACCAGTTAATATTTTTTGATGTCACAATTTACATCTGTTTAGCTTACATATTTCTTGATACTTTATTGTAGCCATCATTATTTTGACTGTTGTGAATTTTAACTTTCATCTTAGAGTTATAAATACCTATCTTTTGCAGAGTGCCATAGTAGTATTGGGGTATTCTGGATTTGATTGTATATCTACCTTTACCAGTGAATTTTGTACTTTTATATGTTTGCATGTTAGTAATGTTATTTTTTTCTACTTGAAAAACTCCCTTAAGCATTTCTTATAGAGCAGCTCTAGTGGTGAAGAATTCCCTAAAGTTTTGCTTGTCTGGGAAAGGCTTTATTTCTTCTTTTTTTCTGAAGGACAGCTTTGCTGTGTATAGCATTTTTGACTGGCAGTTTTCTGTGCATCAGCACTTTGAATATATCATTCCATTCTCTCCTGGCCTGCAGGATTTCTACTGAGAAATCTGCTGATAGTTTAATGGAGATTCCCTTATATGTAGCATGATATTTTTATCTTGCTGCTTTTAACATCATTTTTCTTTGGTTTTTGACAGTAATTATAAAGGGACCTCTTTGGGTTGACTCTGGAGATTGTTGAGCTTCTTCATATACCTGGAGGTTCATCTGTCTTCCAAGGCTTGAAACATGTTATTTCTCATTTATCAAAAATTTATATTCATTAATTTTAAAGTTTTACATCTTTTTAAAAAGTTATCTATATTGTACCTTTATTTTTTGAACATATCAATCACAATTTAGAATCATTTTTGTTAATTCCATTACACTTCTTGGTTCTATTTATGTTCCCTGTTTTTTTCCTTGGTTTTTATGGTTTTCAGTAAATTCTTACCTTTCAATATATTTATTTATTTTTGGTTGAATGCTAGACATTGTGTATTCAAAACTTTAGAGATGACTCGAGGCTCCGGATATTGTGTGATTTTCCTCCAGATAATATATTCTTTGTTTTGGGCAGTGGGATAGACAAGGATGAAGGTGAGGAGAAATTCACCTAAATTCAGTTAGGATGAAGTAATTTAAATCTAGGTTTCAGTCCTTTGGAGAACTGACGTTTTTCAAATTACCATTTATTTTAGATACATGAAAACAATTTTCTATTTATTTTAATACACTAAATAAATTCTCTGTTACCAGCACCTTCTAGGTACATTTTTCTTGTTTTTAGTTGGGTGAGTGAGCTAGATCTTAACCCCTAGTTAGGGAGGAAAGACTGTCTCATTGGCCCTTCTCTGTCCACCAGAAGCAGCAATGCTAACTTATATGCCATTACTTCTTGGCAGTATGTTCAAGAATTGGGTTCTCTGAGAGGGACTAACTTATATACCCATTGCTTCTTGGCAGCATATTCAAGAGTTGGGTTCCTTGGGAGAAAAGAGGAGGACTAGAAGGTTGCTGAAATGTTAATATGAGACATCTTACTTTGTTGTCTCTGACTCAATTCTGCAAGATAACGTGAAGAGGATGTGCATGACTTTCAAGGTTCTACTCGGTCAAGTCACTTTTGCTACCACCTTTGAAATGCTGATGTATCTATACATATAACTACTAATACTGATCTGAGGGAGACCCCTTACTGCTGAGGTGGTGGCCTTGCTGAGTGGAAAACCTCATTCTCTACTCCTAATAGAACAACTTGAACTTTTGGAATGGAGTAGAGGCCCTGAAGAGGGGACTATAGCTATAAAGCTTGTGAAGATATTTGGCAACGTGCTTAATACGATACATTTAACTGGTTGGAAAAGATAAGCTTTTTTGTGTTCACAGCAAGCAAAGATGATTATAATCCAATTTTAGTTTTAAAATTGGAACTGGTGCTGAAACACCATAGTCTTGTGCGTAGAGTTGATTGCTTGTAGAAGACTTCTATTAGCAATCCCTTATACTCGGTGATCCTCAGAAAACTGTTTCTTAAATTCTTTTTTCCCTTGATTAATATTTTAATATGGATACAAACACCAAGAGGCCTTCTTTGCAGTGTCTTTTATCTCTTACAAATCTCATTTTCCTTTCAGATATTATCAGATGCGACACAGCCTCTTGAAAGTCAGAATTTTTCTCCTGTGGTGAGAGATGTAAGTTATGAGAAGAATATTTTTTCATAAATGTGTTTTTTCTATTACCATTTTTGCTCTCTTCTCTCTCCCTCTCTCTCTCTCCATCTTTGCCATTCTGTCTCTTCTCTATCAGTCATGAGACCATGTTTGTAGGACTAAACTGTGGATACTAAAGAAATGTCTTGTGTCATATACATTTAGGCAGTGATTACATCCAACGGTACGTTACCTGATAAATATAAATATATCCAGACACTCCGGGAGAGCAGGTAAGTATTGTTCAAATCATCTTGTTTTATACATTTATTCTTATCTTGGAATTAATGAGCATTTTTTAATGCTTCAATGGGAGTTCTTAATATTAAGTTTGTACAATATATAAATTTTGATGATGTTTGAAAATGTAGGAAATCCAAACTAAGTGGCTGGCTGAAACCACTGTGACTGTTTCCCACTTAACAGTAGTATAGCATCATTTTGGCTTTCTAATAGCCTGTGTAGATGTATGGGTAAGCAAGCAAAAATCCAAAAGGATTGTCCTTCAGGTAGCTTCTTATTTTTCTCAGACTTTTTACACATGGTCATGCCTCAGTTATTTTTTCAAAGGAAAATGAGCACACTAGACTTTCTGTGGTGCTTTCAGTTTGGGTTTTAGTTGAGGATTTGGACTCTCTTTTGTTTAGTGTAGTGTTCAGGAAAGTGAATTCGTGATTACAAATTAAGAGAGTTGTGAATAAACAATTGATGGAAATAAGAGGTAGTTTTCTCCAGGGATTCTTATTAGGGGGAAGATGCCAAAAAGTAATGTAGCGAATCTACTCAAGAGGATCATTACTTTAGAAAGGTCTTTAGCTAAGGCCCTTGTTTCCTTAATTGATTTTACTACTTAAAGTTTGAAAACATTAATTTTATTTTTTTGGAATGTTCTGGTCTCCTCCAGCCAATTGCCTTTGATCTGTGTTTATATCTATTCTGCTGGTCTTTTCACATTAAAAAAGGAACCCATGTACTGAAGTCTCAGGAGAAACCAGAGCTGGGAAACAACACAACACAACACAATTGTCTTATCTTCTTTTTCAGTGGTTCTACCTACAAGCAGTAAACAAAGAGATCTGCCCAGATCAAGCGTGCTATAGTTAGGCCTTTTCCATATGTGCTGGTTTGATTATAGTTACTTTTTGATGTGTCAGTGAAATATTCTGGTGTAAGACACTAAGTATTTAATTTTTTTTTCTTTGTGAATAAGAGAAGCTAGCTCTATAACCCTATAGGAGAATTTCTTACAGGTAAAACTTCACATCTGTTTGTTTTTCATAGCTCTATGTTTTGATTCTCATCATCCGATGGTCTTTTACACTACTGATACTAGTGACAAGTCTAACATGACTGGTCATGATGATATCTTCTCTCTTATGTGTCATATTTCATGTAGCAGCAGGTTTACTTGGCTCTGATTGTTAGAACTTGCTGCCCTCTTTCCTGATGGAAACTTGTGCCAAGATACTAATAACAAAGTTTGCATTTTGAAAGGAAATTTACTTTGTATTGAATCCTGCCTTATTCTTCTGTTCTTTTCATCACTTAGCACAGTGATTATTAACCTGGAATCTGGGGTTTGGGGGTACTGATGGGCTAGACAGTATTAGAATCTAGGAGTGAGTTTCTATTTTGAGCATTTGATATTTGGAATGTTTTAATTATACAAACTACAGAAAATATTGTTAGACAGAATGTATAATAACCAAATAATAGTGGTTCTCTCTGGAAGGTGAAATGGGAGATGGTAGTAGTTAAATGAGACCTCTTCACATCAGTAATAATGTGTGTTGGGGTACAGAGGGACAGGAATGTTTTATACTTATACTTATTTTTATTTATTTAAAATTAATGAAAAGGTTTTTGGGTTAATGTTCAAGAGACATTCTGACCTAAAGATTCTAAATAACAGAGCCTACTTCAGTCCCTGGCACCAGGCCATTTCTTTGGTTTCATGTTGATAACAGGGAATTTGATTCAAAAAATATTTAATGAGTAAATTCCATATTTAAGACAAAACATGCTGAGCATTAATGGGTTTGTAAAGATGGGTAAGTCTTAGATGCTGCCTTGGAGGTCATAGTTTGTGGGAAAGACAGAAAATCATCTGCCTGGAAGGTATAATTCCAGCAGAATAAACTGTTCAAGAATTAAAATAATGCCTAACACTAGTCTTCGTTTTCTACATTTAACCCGTGACATCTGTGACTCAAAGTCATGGTTTTGACTATTTTCAAGTGACCCTAAAGATATATGACAAAACAATTTCTAATATGGGTAATAATATTCACTTCCTCAAATTGTTGCCTTCTGGGATTGTTGTGAGTAATAAATAAAGTTTCCAAGGTAAAGCCCCTTGCATGATTTTGAATTGACATCTTCTGGAAGGATAAAATGTGAGACCAAGTTACTCAATCACAAGCAAACCAAGAAAAGGTCCAGCACCTGCACCTCACTAGTAATACTGGAAATTCATGAAATACATCTATACATCTACAGATATGTATCTCAGAGACATCACGTCTATTGTTCTTCATTGTACAAAATGTAAAATAATTGAAGAAATATGTTAGTATAGGGAACTCACTCATGTTGAAATTCTTATTTTAAGTAATGTGAAGAGAAAATGTTGCTTCATTATTTAGGTTTTAGTATGATTTGTGGACAGCAAGATTCTGTTATTTAAAAAAAAATAAAATTTTAATTAGCCCCTTCCCCTCTTTGTTTTTAAATAGGGAATGTGCTCAGTCACTTTCAATGGGCACCAGAAAGGTTTTGGTTCTTGGATCTGGCTATGTATCTGAGCCTGTATTGGAATATTTATCAAGAGATGGCAATATAGAAATAACAGTAGGTAAATAAGCCCTGATTTTTGAAGAAGAAAAATATATTTTAAAGCATATTGACTTCTACATTTTAGAAGACTACTTTGTTTCTGAAATTTGAACATTTATTTTTGGAGATATTAAAATATATTTTACTCTGACATATCTAAAAATGTGACTTTTAATTCTTGAAATAGGCTCTGACATGAAGAATCAAATTGAACAGTTAGGCAAGAAATATAATATTAATCCTGTTAGCATGGACATTTGTAAACAAGAAGAGAAGCTGGGCTTCTTGGTGGCAAAACAGGATCTTGTCATCAGGTCAGTACCTGGCAAGAAATGAGTTTCATATTTTTGTTGTTATTTCTTTTCTCTTATTTTTCTCTTTCTCTTTCACTTCTCTCTTCATACTCTTTTGGAGTAAACTTTTTAATGGAAGCATGGGTCCAGAAGGTGCACAAATCATAAGTATATAGCTCAATGAATTTTCACAAAGTGAACACACTCTGTGACGATTATCTATGTCAGGAAACAGAGTATCAATAATTCCCCAGAAGCCTTCTTGGTGCCTCTTTCTATTCACTTACCCCATCCTCTAAGAGTAAACACTATCCTGGCTTCTGACATTCAGTTTTTGCCTGCTGTCAAACTTCATATAATTGGAATCATTCAATATATCTTTGTTTGTGGCTGCCTTCTCCCATTCAGTGTTGTGATTATGAGAGTCATCTGTGCTATTGTCTGAAATAATAGTTTATTCATTCTCATTGCTGTGTAGTATTTCATTAAGTGAATATGCCATTGTTATTTATTTGACTACTATAGATATTTAGGTTGTTTCTGGATTTTGGCTATTATAAGTCACACTGTTATACACATTTCAGTATTTGTCTTTTTGTGACCATTTCACCAAAACAGTAATTACACATTTCTGTTGGGTATATACTTAGAAGTGCGATTGCAGGTCATAAGGTACTAATGTTTTATATACTTTAGTATCTATTTTATCCTTTGGAGTTATAAAACTTAAATGAAATAAGTAGATTACTTAGCCTTATGACCATTTTAAGTCTCATCATAGCAACAGATCTTGAAATAGGGTATTACTAACAAAAATGCAGATCTAACATCTAGATACAGCATTACATGAGATTTACTCTATAACTAAATTTGGTTTTGATATTTGAGTACATGTGTACACAAAGAAAGGAACAACAGACATCAGGGACTACTTGAGGGTAAAGGGTGGGAGGAGGGTGAGGATCGAAAAACTACCTATTGGGTACTATGCTTATTACCTAGATAATGAAATAATCTGTACACCATACCCCCATGACATACAATTTACCTATATAACAAACCTGCACATGTACCCCTGAACCTAAAATCAAAGTAATAAATAAATAAATAATAAATACATTTGGTTTTGAAATGTCAAAGTGATGAGAATAGTTATTCATTCTTAGAATTTTCCCAAGATGAGAGGAAGACAGTTATCTGTTCCCTCACAGTGATTACCTAATCACTTTCACAGATCAGTTTCAAATTATATCTTTGGAGGAAGTTCTGTGATATTCTGCTTAAAAAAAAAAAAAGCAAGCTTGGAAATCATATAATGAAAGGTAGTTCTGTAAGCTGGCATTTTTACATTTCTCTTGATATCTTTAAATGTAGGCTAACTTCATGCACTTAAAATGTCACTCAACTTATAAAAATTTTATGAGCATTAATTTTTATTTAGAAAAAATTGACTAATGACCAACTAAACCTCTCTGATATTTACCATGTAAAGAAATCCTGATTCAAAATAGAATGATCTAGCCTTCCAAGTAGAACAGTAATTTATTTTGACACATATAGGTACCTAAATATATCATTTTTAATTAAAAGTAAATAACACAATAAAATCCATTTGAAACAAAATCTGAAATAAAATGTGACAAGATAATGGACAAAGACATCAATCTATTAATATATCCAAATTTTAAAATTTAGCAAACAGGTGGCCTTCAATAAGATTTAGCATTAGCAAAATCTGTTTTATATTTAATCTTTTCTCATTTGGTATATTTTCTATGCTGAATAGTGGTAATGCCATTAAACAGTGTTATCCTATAGCATTCCTTACATTTTTTTTTTCTTTTTTCGAGACAGAGTCTCATTTTGTCACCCAGGCTGAAATGCAGTGGCACAATCTTGGCTCACTGCAACTTCCGCCTCCCAGACTCAAGTGATCCTCCCACCTCAACCACCCAAGTAGTTGGGACTACAGGCATATGCCACTATGCCTAACTACATTTTGTATTTTTAGTAGAGATGGGGTACCACCATGTTGCTCAGGCTGGTCTTGAACTCCTCAAGCAATCTACTTGCCTCAGCCCCTCAAAGTGCCAGGATTACCGCATAAGTCACCATGCCTGGCCAACTGTTTTATTTTTTAAGTTGGGGAAAGAATGTTTTGATATAAACACAGTGATAGGGACTACAAAAAAATGAGTAAAGAATATGTTTCAAAAAAATTTTAGTAATATGTACAATTCTCATAGTTTTAATTTTTCAAATTTAGTTTTTAATAATTTAATACAAAGTAGTAATTGATTTCAAAGTTTCTTTGAAAATTCCACATGATTTTGTATGTATTTTTCACAAGTGACATTTTCGACCTTTTGGAGTAATTGGGCTGGAGTCAACTTAAATAATTTGAGTATGTCCCATTGAGTGCTTCCTATATCATATTCGAGACGAATTATGAACTCTAATCTGTTTGTCTAAAAAGTGCCACCAGGCACAATCCTAATATTGTACTTCTCAGCCTATTATAAGGACAAGTTTTAAAATATTATTAGATCTTAGTAAAATTTTGATTGGGCAAGTTTAATATGGAGAATGTGATTTTAAAATTTCTGCTTAACTTTTAAGATGATGACGTTGCACCTTTTCTATTAATATTTGGTTTAATAGTTTTGCAAGTATTTTACTCAGTAGCTTCTAAAAGTCTACCAAATTTGTTAGCACTAATTCTTTTTGGTTTAAAGAAACAAAAACACAGAGACCAGGAGCTTTTGATACTGATAAAAGACACACAATTTTATTCTGCATTATAATAAATTTAAATAGCAATACTCTATTCCATTGACCTGCGGAGGAGTAAATGCCTGAAAAGTGGTTTTATTTTATTTTTATGAAGTAGAGAAAATCTGAAGTATGCAGAATGAATTTCACAAGTACAATGATATAGTGTGATATTGTCTACATTGGTTTTTATTTTTTTGTTAGTACTGTAGACAGCTTTACCCAACAGGCATTAAAAACAACTTAAATATTGTCATGTAATTAATAGGGTATTTTGTTATTCCTAGAATAGAATATGGATATACTCATGTATATAACACTCATATTTATGAAAATTTAATTTCTTATGATTATGCAGTCCCAGAACCAAATTATTATACCACAGCCAAATTTGTTGAAATCCCAATCAAAGTTGAGCTTTGAGTACAACATTATCTGTTGTTCACCATGTGGATTTTTAGCCATTTTGATAGCCTTTACACTGATCAATACCATTAAAGCCTATCTCCTCCTTGGGCCCTTCCTGGAGTCTACTCAATAATGTAATACATGAGCTGTAGAAATACAGGGACAAATGAATCAAATTCCATTAAATGTTAAAAAGATATAACTGGTTGCATGCAGAGGAAGGATATCTGGCTTTGGGGAAATCTGGGAAAGCTTTGTGGAGGAAAACAACTTTTTGGAAATTTCTTAAAGGGGCAGATATAATTTGGATTGGGGTTTTCTGTCTTGGGTTTTCCACTAAAATAGGGCTGTCTTTCTTTTTACCTCCACATCTTCCAAATGGCTATCAGGAAGTGGCAAACTAGGTCAAGATGGCCCATGTATTATGTTATTGAGTAGACTCTAGGAAGGGCCCAAGGAGGAGATAGGCTTTAATGGTGTTGATCAGGGTAAAGGCTATCAAAATGGCTAAAAATCCACATGGTGAACAACAGATGATGCTGTACTCAAAGCTCAACTTTGACTGGGTTTTCAACAATTTTGGCTT
This sequence comes from Macaca mulatta, assembly GCF_049350105.2. Lineage (NCBI taxonomy): Eukaryota > Metazoa > Chordata > Mammalia > Primates > Cercopithecidae > Macaca > Macaca mulatta. The sequence goes on along the minus strand of NC_133408.1, from coordinate 161,878,789 downwards.
TGGGATTATAATTTGGTGCTGGGACTGCATAATCACGAGAAATCAAATTTTCATAAATATGAGTATTATATAAATGAGTGTATCTATTGTACAATAGCGTCTATTGTAGGAATAGTACAATATATTATATATATTGTAGGAATAATAAAATACCCTGTCAATTACATGACAATATTTAAGTTGTTTTTTATTGACTATTTGGTAAAACTGTCTACAGTACCAACAAAAAAATGAAAACCAACATAAACAATATCATACTATACCATTGTACTTGTCAAATTCATTCTGTGTACTTCAGATTTTCTCTAGTTCATAAAAAAACACAAAAACAAAATAAACAATAAAACCACTTCTCAGGCATTTATTCCTCCTCAGGTCAATAGAATAGTGTTGCTATTTAAATGTGATAAAAAGGTGATTTTATTCTGTGGCCCACAGGGAGTCATTTATCATGTCCAAGGGAATATTTATTTATTTTACTTTCAACTTTTGTTTTACAATCAGGGGTTACATGTGCAGGTTTATTACAAAGGTATATTGTGTGATTCTGAGGTTTGGAGTATCAATGAATCTGTCACCGCGTAACAAGCATAGTCCCCTGTAGGTCGTTTTTCAGCCCTTGCTTCACTTCTTACCTATTCCCTCTGGTAGTGCTCAGTGTCTATTGTTTCCATCTTTAATTCCATGTGTACCCAATGTTCAGCTCCCACTTACTTGTAAGTGAGAGCCTGTAGTATTTGGTTTTCGGTTTCTGTGTTAGGTTGCATAGGATAATAGTTTCCAGCTGCATCCATGTCGCTGCAAAGAACACGATTTCATTCTTTTTTATGGCTGTGTAGTATTCAGTGGTGTGTATGTATTACAGTTTTTAATCCAATTCACTGTTTTTGGTGTTTTTTTTATTTTTGTTTCATTTTGTTTTGTTTTGTTGAGACAGGATGTCACCGTACTGCCCAGGCTGGTGTGCAGTGGTGTGATCTCGACTCACTGCAGCCTTGACCTCCTGAGCTCAAGTGATCCTCTCACTTCAGTCTCTGGAGTAGCTGGGACTACAGGGATGCGCCAACATGCTGGAATAATTTTTGTATTTTTTGTAATGATGATATTTCATCATGTTGTCCAAGCTGGTCTTGACTCCTGGACCCAAGCAACCCACCTGTCTTTGGCCTCCTAAAGTGCTGGGATTACAGGCATGAGCCACAGCTCCTGGCCCCAATCCACTATTGATGAGCATGTCAATTGATTCCATTCTTTGTTATTGAGAATAGTGCTGTGATGAATATGTGAGTGCATGTGTCTTTTTGGTAGAATAATCTATTTTCCTTTGGATAGATACCCAGTAATGCGATTGCTAGGTCGAATGGTAGTTCAACCTTTAGCTCTTTGAGAAATCTCTGAACTGCCCTCTGTAGCAGCTGAACTAATTTACATTCCCACCAACAGTGTTTAAGTGTTGCCTTTTCTGAGAGAATAATTTAATCAGAACAGTAACTTAAGATGCAGCCTTAATACAGTTCAAGTGCCTCGGCAGGTATGGTTGAAAAAGGGAGTTTCTGATTAGTTTTTTCCTGTTTTTAAGCTTGTTGCCTTATGTATTGCATCCTCTTGTGGCCAAGGCCTGCATCACAAACAAAGTTAACATGGTCACTGCAAGCTACATCACACCAGCACTAAAAGAATTGGAAAAGAGGCAAGTTTTACTCATTTTAAACAAACTGAGTGAATCCATGGCATTGTTTTTATTTTATATTCAAGTTTTCCTTTTTCCTCTTTCCACCTGCTGCAGTGTGGAAGATGCCGGCATCACAATCATTGGTGAATTGGGATTGGACCCTGGTCTTGATCACATGTTAGCAATGGAAACAATAGATAAAGCCAAGGAAGTGGGAGCCACGGTGAGCCCAATTTATGCCCAAAGGAGAACATGAAAATGTCTAACTTCTTGTGTACAGAATCAAAGTATGAGTTATAATATAGCAACACCTTTAATCAAAGTTAGAGTTTTTTCGCTGGAGTACAATGGCATGATCTCGGCTCACTGCAACCTCCACCCCCCAGGTTCAAACAATTCTCCTGCCTCAGCCTCCTGAGTAGCTGGGATTATAGGCACATACCACCGTGCCCGGCTAATTTTGTATTTTTAGTAGAGATGGGGTTTCTCCATGTTGGTCAGGCCAGTCTCGATCTCCTGACCTTGGGTGATCCATCCCCCTTGGCCTCCCAGAAATTTTAAATAAAATCTTATAACTGCAAAAATATCTATATGGGAAAACAATGTCCAGGTCTTAGGTAGCAACCAAATTTTGGAGAAACAGATGCTACTATAAAATTTTGGCTTAATACAAATTTTAGACTACCTTAAAGATTCTGTAATAAGGTTTGACTTTTAAAAATGAGAAGAATCTTTGGGTATCAGTCTGTTGATATGAAATATCATTTATGAAATAGTACTTTTGACAAGGTACTATTGGATGTAAATGGGATGATTCAGATTGTTTTAGGTTTTTTGAATGTGTGTATATATGTGTATTCAAATTATATATATGTAAATATATAATTTTAATTCAAAAGTTAGTAGGAACTGACCAAGTAGAATTGAACTAAGAGTTGGATTTTTAACTGAACAAAATGTTAGTCACTATTTTTACAGTTTTTTTAAAAAACATATATATAAAATCATCTGTTATTTAATCGAATGGTACATGGCTTTGAAGATGTATTTTCGAACGCCTTAGTAACTTTAAGAATGAAAAACTGTAGCAAGTTTACTCCATTCATATCATTGTCCTCAATTAATTACTTAGGCATTCTCTAACTTGTGAATTCTTCCTTATATATTGATTCTTTAATTTATAGATTGAATCATATATTTCCTACTGTGGTGGGCTTCCAGCCCCCGAACATTCGAACAATCCATTGAGATATAAATTTAGCTGGAGTCCGGTGGGAGTTTTGATGAACGTAATGCAGTCTGCCACCTATCTGCTTGATGGAAAGGTGAGGAATCTCATCCAATCATAGTGATATCAACCTGCAATAACTGCCTGGGACAGTCTAAATACTCCCTGATCCCAAACCCTTTAATAATGCTGTCTCCATTATCTCCTCCTGTGGTATTTCACAGTGTATATTTTCTGCTCTGTTTAGCATGGTCTCCTTGCAGGTCCAAGCAAAGCCTGTGCCTATTCTTCCCTATGCCTTCTCACAAGTTGTTTCTGCCATTCAAAAATTCACTTCTCTATATATGTAAACACTGGTTATCTCTTGGTTTATTTCAGCATGACAGACATTTTCTGAGTATCTACTATGTGCTGGACTTTGGGCAAGTTACCCAAGACTGGCACGGAGAATGAAATTCATGACCTCAGGAAACTCACAGCTGGATTGGGGATGGGTTTTAGCGCTTAGAATGGAGGGTTTCTTGTGCTGGGGAAAGAAACTGCAATTTCTTCCCCAGCTGCCATGTAACAGAACATAAGAACTCTCTGAGTTTAGTATTATTTTCATTATTTTACAATAAGAAAGCTGTGGCTCAGAGAGCATGTCCAAGGTCATTTGACTGAGAGTCAAACTCAGATCTAACTAACTCTTAAAGATGTTTTTTTCTCCCTTTCCCAGATTGCCTAATGGCTGGAAGGACAGACACGGGAATAAATAATTATAATCGAATACGGAAATTTCCAAAGCATGTTAAAGTGGCTCAGAGGTACAGACAGGAGAACAGTTTAATTGGCCTTGGTGAAGGGGTTGAGGGAAGGAGGATGGGGAGAAGGAAACCTAGTGGAGAAGAGGATGTGCTTGGCCTTGAAGGATATGAAGGTGCCAGCTAGGCAGGGATGTTAGCACTCATGGTATGACAGTTTTACAAGGGGAAAAATCAGGTTTAGGGATTTAAGATAACAGCTACATTTAAAGAAATGGCAAGTGGCAGAGCCAGTATCCAAATCACATCTATCTGACTTCATAGTTTATGCTCATAGTTTGGAGAAAAATGTAATGAGACTCAGAGTGCCTCTTTGAATTGTGTTGTAGGCACTCACTCACCTTGCCCTAGTACTGGCCCTGCAGGGAATGATGAGTAATATGATCAGATAGATGTGTCTTAAAAAGATTATTCTAGCATCAGTATTTTACATTGTCAATGTATCTGTGAATCGAAATGTATTTCAGGAGTTGACAGAAAGAATTTCTTAAGCAACAAGGTGAATGCTGTTATTAGCCATGGTCTTTCGTGCCCGTGATATAGAGAATAACTCATAGTTGGCTGTACCTTGGAATTACAAGGGGAGTTTAAAAAGTGCTTGGGCCTCATCCCTAAAGATTCTGATTTGCCTGGGTTTGGGGATTTTTAAAATCTCCCTAGTGATTCTAATATGCAGCCGAATTTGAGAACAACTGATTTGATGATCAGAGAACCACAGCTACACTTAAAATAGTACTAAACAAGCAGGACACTTTAACTTGGTGCTGGAATGTGTGATATGTTTCAGGATAATAAACAGGATCGATGAGTTCTGGTCTAATTCCTGGCATCCCTCATAACATAGCCAAAGACCTGGCAGTTGAAAAGATCCACCGGATGTCAGTTTCCTGATGTGGAATGTGAGCACTGATGTTCCATCCAATTCTTTAGTTCTATTGTTATGCCCAGACCGTTTATTCCCCGAAGAAGACCACCAGAGTCCAGAGTCAAAGCTAAGCAGCAAGGATCTTTATTACAGGTTCGAACCTGGAGCTCTCACTTGCTCGTGAAACGAGACGGGCAGGAGAGCTCCCCTACTGAGCGCCGAACAATGTTATATAGTCTAAGGAAAGTAGGCATAGAATCATTATACAAATTAGAGGTATGATTGGCTGGAGTTTGAACAAAGCGATTTGGCAAACTATGATTGGTTCCCGCCATTTCTGATATTTCAGTACAACCCTTGAGGCGGAAGAGCAGTTTTACACAAAGGCAGTTAATTATATTGCATCAGGTTGCACGACCAGTTTATGGCTATCTTGCTTAAACACACCTTGTGACCTGGCTATCTTACTTAAACATTCCTTGTGACCTGGCCTCAGAAAGAAAAACATGTACTTACAGAACTTACGAAACCTCTGGTACGTGCAAAGATTAGAGAGCAGAACAAGGGTGTAGCGGGTGGGGGGTGGGTACACATCTATCTTTGTGTCCTTTCATTTCTCCCTTCTCATAAGTAACTGGATGTCCAATCTTGGATTTCCAGAGTCTTATAATATAGCCCCACTTTCTGGGTGCAGGAGAGGCTGGTGATGGCTACGGAGGACCATTAGTTGGATGGTATCAAACCTTTCTCTGACAAATTGTAAAATTTTATTTACCACACAGGGGCCTATAGTGAATAGAAGTAGTAAAGACATTAGGGGGCCTAAAAGGGGTGCCAGAAGGGAAAACATTGAAGAGCTCCACCAATTGTTAGCGGCTGTAGTGAATTGTTGCTTTTTCATTTCTAAGCTTAGTTCGTGTAGGCGTTGGACTCTTTCCTCAACTAACCCTGACTCATTTATATAGAAACAGCATTCTTCTTTGAGGAACATACAGGTACCTCCTTTCTCAGCCGTGAGTAAGTCTAAGGCTCTGCGGTTTTGAAGGGTGACCTGTGCTAGGGAGGTGAGCTGCCGCTGAAGGGAGGCTAGGGAATAGGCGGAGTCTTCCATAGCAACAGAGAATTGTTGTAACAGCTTGTCGTTTTCTATCATGGAGTGTTGTAGGGCCCCTCCTGCTAACCCCGCTGCGACGACAGAGGTGGTTAAGGATATTCCGGCAATTAGTGGTAGAAAAATTGCTCGTCTATGTCGCGCAGTTTTAGTTGGGGCGGTCCCTGCCCAGCCTATGAACTCTGCCGGGGTTAGCAGTGTCAGTCGGGGAACTAGGGTAACAGGGATACACAACTGTCCGTCAGAGATGCTTTTGGACAGAGTTTTTAACAGAGTCATATTACACCAGAAGAACACACCAGGGGGAGCATATATGGGACTATTAGGGTATGTAGCCGATTGGTTGCAGAGGCTGTTGCTAAATGCCGAATAACAATAGGGGTATTTCTCTTGGTATGGGTCACGGTACAGGGCTACATCGGGTATCGTGACTATCGATGAGTTAAAACCTGTATAGTTTGTGGGAGCGGAGGATAGAGGAACAGCCGTTAATGGTGGTCTTCCTAGGGTTGCACACATAAAGCAAGAGGACAGGTCGCCTAAACCAGTGAGGTTGGCGAATGCTAGCCCTTCCCGTAATAGAGTTAGCCAGGAGAAGGGCTGCAAGTCTTGTGATAGCTTGGTTTCTTGCCTGTGGATTTGTGTGTGGATTAAGGGTTGAATCTGGACTAGACTTCTCCACAGATATAAATGGCTACTGGGCCAGGTACTAGTTGATGAGTAATATACTCCCCCATGTTGTGGGGTTGTCCACCGAGAGTCCCATGGGTCTCTAATTATCCAAGTGTAAGTGACGGGAGACTCAGTTTTGTAAAAATACCACCCTTGTCGTTCTCTCCAGTATCGGACAGAGTGCGTCTTACAGTAGCTATATGGGCAACCTGCACTCTGGTGCCACCAATAATTTTTACAATTATATTCAGTTTGATCATATTCAAAACAGATCATGGGTATTGCTGGTTGGGCAATCTGGAACCTAGTGAAATTGAGGTAAACTATAGTATTACACCCTGAGTGGGGGCAGTCTGCGCTAGCTAGCAGTTTACCCGCTTGGGGGGTTTCCCCGGGGTGAGTTTTGTTCTCATAGAGCCAGAACCTCCAGACATAGGGATTAGACAGCGCAGCAGTGAGGAGAGTCAGATGCATAAGGCATAAAAGCATAGGTAAGCTAGACATGGTTACGGCTATGGGGATGACGGCGCAGGGTTAGCTTTAAGGGATTGTTCTTAGCTTTGTCTACAGTCCATGTAACCGGTGCTCCAGACGGCTCGAGAAGGTCGGATGTTGGGTCCACTGGTTTGACGTGTGTGTAGTGGATCCACGAAGCGATGCCTTCTACTTTGAGAGCGGTGGGAGTAGTCAGGAGTACTTGCAGTGGTCCTTTCCACCTGGGTTGAAGAGTTTCTTGCCGGTGGCGCTTGACTAGGACCCAGTCTCCCGGCTGGAATGGATGAGGCATCGGCGGAGGTCCTGCCTCGTATAGTTCTCGTAGTCTGGGCCAAATTTCCTGGTGAATTTTCTGTAAGGCTTGTAAGGAGAACAGGAGCTCAGAGACATTTTCAGTTTCAGGTTTGAGTAAGTCATCTTTTAGACTGGGGACCAGGGGTGGGGGTCTGCCATACATGATTTCATATGGTGTGAGGCCCAGTCTGTAAGGGGTATTTCGGGCCCAGAACAGAGCGTAGGGGAGAAGTACTACCCAATTAGCGCCAGTCTCCATGGTCAATTTAGTTAAGGTCTCCTTCAGAGTCCGATTCATCCTTTCTACCTGTCCTGAGCTTTGGGGCCTATAAGCACAATGTAATTTCCAATTTGCCCCCAGAATGGAAGCCAAATCCTGACTTACCTTAGCAACGAAGGCTGGTCCATTGTCTGACCCTATTTGGACGGGAAAGCCATACCTGGGGAGGATTTCTTCCAAAATTTTCTTTGCTACAACCTGAGCAGTTTCTCTCTTAGTTGGGAACGCTTCTGTCCATCCTGAAAAAGTATCTACAAAGACAAGTAAGTACTGATACCCATATTTTCCAGGCTTTATCTCAGTAAAGTCTATTTCCCAATAGATACCAGGCCTAGTTCCTCTACACCTAATTCCTGCGGTGGTCTGGGTTTGGGGGCAAGCGTTGTTTAGTTGGCAGGCTTTGCAATTTGTTGTGACATCGCTGGCCAGTTCAGCTATGCGCCTGATTCTAAACTTGGCGTGCCTGATTAAGTCCATCATTCGCCGGGCACCCAGGTGGGTTGTCCGGTGGATGTGTTCCAACACCTGCCGTCCTAATTTTTCTGGTAGGATGGTTTGGTCATTTATATCAGTCCACCACCCATTTTTAACCTGTTTTAGGGGAAGCGTGTTCATCCATTCGCGATCCTGTTCGGTATAGTCGGGAAAACATGGCAAATTTCGCGGGCCAGGATCGGGGAGCTGGAGCACGAGGAGCTGACTGGGAGCTTTTGCTATGCTCCTTGCGGTTTGGTCGGCTAAGAAGTTGCCTCGAGCAATTGGCGTAGTTGGTTTCTGATGCCCAGGGCAATGTACAATAGCCAATTTCTTTGGTTTCCACAAAGCAGTTAATAGAGCTAGGATCTCTTGCTTGTTTTTTATTTCTTTGCCTTCGGCTGTTAATAGTCCCCTTTCTCTGTAGATGGCCCCATGTATGTGCGCAGTAGCAAAAGCATAGCGGCTATCCGTGTATACTGTTAGTTTTTTCTCTGCCCCTAGGGTGAGGGCCTGTGTAAGGGCTATCAGTTCGGCTCTTTGGGCCGATGTCCCTGGAGGCAAGGGTTCCGCCCAGATTACCTCAGTCTCTGACGTTACAGCTGCTCCTGCATACCGCTGGCCTTGGTGGACATAGCTGCTGCCATCAGTGAACCAGGTGAGTTCTGTGTCGGGGAGCGGACGATCTTGTAGGTCCTCCTGCACCCCATGCACCTGAGCCAGTATCTCAGTGCACTCATGGGACAGGGCGTCCAAGTCTGGATTTGGCAGCAGTGAAGCAGGGTTTAAAGAGGTTGGGGGCAGAAAAGTTATTCTGAGGGGGTTTAACAGCAGTCCTTGATAGTGGGTGAGCCGGGCGTTACTCATCCATCGGTCCGGCGGCTGCCGGAGGACGCCTTCAATGGCATGCGGGGTTATAACGCGCAACTCTTGCCCCATGATAAGTTTATCAGCGTCTCGGACCATTAGGGTGGTCGCCGCGATTATCCGGAGGCAGGGTGGCCAGCCAGCAGCCACTGAATCTAATTTTTTTGACAAATAGGCAACTGGCCTCTGCCAGGGGCCTAGGTACTGTGTTAACACGGCTTTTGCAACACCCTTACTTTCATCCACGTATAAGTGGAAGGGCTTGGAGACATCAGGGAGCCCCAGCGCGGGGGCTGATAACAAGGCAGTTTTGATTTGCTGAAAGGCCAGCTCAGCCTCTTCCGTCCAATTGAAGGGCTGCCGTTCCTTTGTTGCCTGGTATAGGGGCTTGGCTAACTCAGCAAATCCGGGTATCCATAACCTACAGAACCCTGCCGACCCCAGGAATTCTCTCACTTGCCGTGTTGACTGGGGTCTAGGGATGCGTAGGACTGTTTCCTTTCAGGCTTTGGTTAGCCAGCGTTGCCCCCCTTTTAATAGGTACCCCAGATAAGTTACCTCCGACTTGCAGATCTGAGCCTTTGTTGCTGAGGCTCGGTAGCCTAGCTCCCCCAGAGTCTTCAGGAGGTCCTCAGTCCCTCGAACACAAGTTTCCGGGGACCTGGCCGCTTCTGCTGTGTTGTAGTCCCATCTGGGCCGGGTCAAAGGGAAAGCCGCATTAATGAGGTCAGGATTTGCAGTTGGCTGGCCGTCATCTCCTGGAACCAGTTTTCTGGCCTCAACTTGGATTCTTTCCCGCTCCTCCGTTGTGAACAGGATTCGGAGGAGCTGTTGACAGTCATCCCAGGTCGGCTGGTGAGTAAACATGACACTGTCTAACAATGAGGTTAGATCTTTGGGATTATCTGAGAACCGAGCATTTTGGGACTTCCAATTGTATAAATCATTGGTGGAAAAAGGCCAATACATGAGACGGGAGAGCCCGGTATCATCGAGCGATCCTATTTCTCTGAGAGGCAGGGCTACAGTGGAGTCAGGGAGTCGGGAAGCTTGGTCCCGCTGTACGCGGCCTCGTGTTCGGCTGGCCGGCCCCCCCAGGTTACTTTCGCTCTCGGCTGCTTCTGCTTCTCGGTTTCCCTCTACGGAAGCACCACCCTGGGGGACTGGGTCCTGCGGGATAAGGTGCGGATATGGTGGGGGAAATGTGGGTTCTAACGTTAGGGGGTCCTGGCTGTCCGGCAGCACAGGGGCCGAGGGAGCAGAGGGAGTCTTTTGTCTTGTAGGTCGCGTTACTAGGACTTTGCAGGGCTCAGGGATGAATGGAGTTATCCAGGGTGGTGGGTTTTCCACAAGATCCTGCCACACTAGAATATAAGGAATTTGATCAGGATGTCCTGACTGCCCTGGCAGGAAAATCTTAGTTTTTACCTTAGTAATAATAGAGAGACAGAAAGTTCCTTCGGAGGGCCACCCTACACCGAAAGAGGGCCACTCCGAACGGCAGAAAGTAACTAGCTTTCCCTTCTTTAGTTCTACGCTTAAGTTACGCCCCCGAGCCTTCACATCCTTAAAATTGGTAACAAGGAGTGAGAGCGGCGTGCTCTGGTTGTTGCCCATCTTTGGACTGCTCCTACAAAGAGAAGGGGGGACGAAAATGAGTGTGAAGCAGAGGGGAGTATCTGACAGGTCCGGTCCTGGAAGGGGAAGAAAAGGTTTTATGTTTCGTTTTGGGCTTACACTTAACACTTAACAATAACGGACAGACAGTAATAACGATGAGCATTCGCGAGCGCGTGTCGGACTTCCGACCTGAGTCAGACGGGGCAACCAAGGATGGAGGCCCCCAGATGGGCACTGGGGAACGTCTCCCACCAGTCCCGAGTGGCTGTCTTCTAGCGCGTCCGCCAAGACCGTGCCACTTACAGAACAGACCAATACAGATTACAGATTACGGATTTCGCGAAATTTCAGGGAGACAGACAGAGACAAAGACAGAGACAGTGACAAAGCTGGCTTACCTACAGATTAAGATCCGTTGACTTGGGGGTCTGGTGGGCTTGGGGGAAATCCCGGATGAGCCCCCATTTGTTATGCCCAGACCGTTTATTCCCCGAAGAAGACCACCAGAGTCCAGAGTCAAAGCTAAGCAGCAAGGATCTTTATTACAGGTTCGAACCTGGAGCTCTCACTTGCTCGTGAAACGAGACGGGCAGGAGAGCTCCCCTACTGAGCGCCGAACAATGTTATATAGTCTAAGGAAAGTAGGCATAGAATCATTATACAAATTAGAGGTATGATTGGCTGGAGTTTGAACAAAGCGATTTGGCAAACTATGATTGGTTCCCGCCATTTCTGATATTTCAGTACAACCCTTGAGGCGGAAGAGCAGTTTTACACAAAGGCAGTTAATTATATTGCATCAGGTTGCACGACCAGTTTATGGCTATCTTGCTTAAACACACCTTGTGACCTGGCTATCTTACTTAAACATTCCTTGTGACCTGGCCTCAGAAAGAAAAACATGTACTTACAGAACTTACGAAACCTCTGGTACGTGCAAAGATTAGAGAGCAGAACAAGGGTGTAGCGGGTGGGGGGCGGGTACACATCTATCTTTGTGTCCTTTCACTATGAATCATGAAGCTTTGGACCAGAATCTTAGTCTGATGTTTTATCAAGCACACATCCTTTTACATGCTACAGCCTGTCTCCTATTGCATTCCAACTGCTCCTTTTACCTTCTGCGATCTTAAGAGACTGGCCTATGTTTAGTATAAATTAACATGTGAAAGCAAGACAAATTCTTGTCTCAGTTGAGTAAAACACTTATTTTCAGGAGGCCTTATAAATGCTAAAGTTGGTAACAATGAAAGGGTCAGCAGAGTACAATCATCTAAAAGAAAGAGCAAGAAACTTGCTATCTGTGGGCCTGGCTCTGCCATTACTGGTTGTGAGCTTTGGGTTCCTTGTCGGAAGATGAGGACAATCACGCCAGCCTTCCGGGGTTCTTAGTCAGTGAGGTCACATAGATTGCAATCTGCCTAACAGCAGATTGTCAGGCATGTAATCAATCTAGCAAATATTAGCTACTTAAGGAAATTAGTAGTTGTGAGGGTTTAAGAAAAGCAAGAGGTTATTTTCAGGTAGCAGAAGTTGTATTTGTTAGATTTGAAGTTCTCCTCTTTCATCCTCAACTTCTTTTGTAAAAATGAGTACTTTTTGCATCTCTCTGACACTGTGGAGGATACCAAGAGAAAACATGACACTTTTCTTTTCTTTGCTAAAATAATACTCTTTTCAAGGTCCCACTTGCGTTTCCTCTTGTGGATGAAGCTTTTTGTGACCACTCCAGCCTCTGTTCACTATTATTTTGTCTGAACTGAATCAAAGAATCAGACACTTCGTTTTTCCGTGTCTAAGAATTTTCTAGGTGCTGCATTATTCAGTCAATAATTCAAGTGTTTCAGTGTGTTTCCCAAGCCAGATTGTTAAACAACTTAAAACCTCTCTTGTATTCTTGCCCTTCACTCCCTGTGCCATCATCACCCTGCACCATGGAACGGGTCTTAAATAATTCACAGAATCATAATGGGGAACCAAGTCACTTCTCTGACTTCTACTTAAAATTGAAGCCTTAAACTTTTCCAGAAATTGGGCAGTGGCCTATGAATTTGAATATATCTCATTGTTTTATATCTTTGCAGTAATTTCTAGCCACTTGTACTATTTCTAACTTCTAATTTGATTCTTAACAATTGTGATTTTCTTCCACATATTCAGAGACAGTGATTTCATCTTTTCTTGGTTTCATTCCCCTCACAGGGGTGGTATACTTATTTACATTGGTGGCATTTGGGAGTGACATGGCAGAGCTTTGCCATCACCTTCTGCAGTGTTTCCCAGTCTAACCTGGCAAAACATGTAATCTGAGTGAGAAGTGTGCTTGCTCTGCAAACATCGCTTTAAGAGAAGTTTTCTAGCCCTCTATCCATTGCCTGCCACCACCTTGACTGCAGCACCCAGCCCCTTGGAAATCAAGAGCTACCACTGTCTTCCTTTGCCTGTATCCATTCTTTATGCAGCTTTCATGTGGATCCCAGGTGGCATAATCTGGAATGCTGACTTTGTCAATATCCCCTTAAAAATACTGATTCAGAAACAAGCATGATTAAGGGGACAGTGTAGTAGAAGGAACACAGACATTGCAGTCAAATAGAACTGAGTTCAATTTGCCTTTGGGTGACTCAGCCTCAGTTTTTACCTCTGAAAAATGGGTTATTTCATGGATTAAAGATAATGCCCAGTACAAGGCACGGGGCACATAGTGGGCCCTGAAAAAATGATTGTATATTTCCTTATTAATTTGGTGATCAAGCTTATTGTGATTATTTAAATATATATGATACATTATTCAAATATAACAGTGATTCTCTCTAGTTGGGAGATACGTATTTGTGTTTGTCTGTGTGTGTGTGTGTGAAAGAGCTGGACCTAGAGAAACTTGCAACAGCAGTGAATAATGAGCCTGAGCATTGTCAGAGCAGAAAGAAACGTATATTCTCCACAAAACAGATGAATATGTTTCTGTTGTCATTCAAATTATTAATAAAACAATAACGAAGAAAGAACTTATTGTTGAACTACATTATATGCCACTAGAAATACAACTATGAATTAATATCAAATGACAATGATTACCCAGTAATTTTTGGGTCAGGTTGCTTAGCCAACTGACATTCTCAATAAATGAACCATTGCCATTCAGCTTACATTTCTCCATCTTCTTTGTAAGGATTTCATGATAGACTTATGAACTTGCTGTTTTATTTCTGATTGGTAAGCTGGAATATTGTCGTCTTTATTGAATTTTTCTTTCAGAAATTTTCCTGACCTTCAAACAAGCAAACAAAACTTAAGAACTGTCATAGATTACAGAAATGAGATGGGTGTGAAGACCCTAACGGTCAACATTTGCTTTTTTTGTTTTTTAAGAGATGGTGTCTTAAACAGCCTGTGTCTCTCAGGCTATTCTCAAACTCCTGGGCTCAAGCCATCCTCCTGCCTCAGCCTCCTGAGCCAAGTAGCTGGGATTACAGGTGGGCACTACAATGCCCAACATTTGCTTTCTTACATTTTTTCAAAAATTTAGAATTCTTTTAAATATATTGATTTTAAAGATGTAGTACAGAAATCATCCCTTTGGAAATGTTTACTCTGCAGTCTAGAAGAGTTCACAAGAAAATTAAATGAAAGGCATTCCTTACATCCTTCATTCAGATTTTCACTTTTGAAATTTGAAATGGTGCTTGGCACTCTCCAAAGTGAGCCTCTGAACTGAAAAGACTCCAGTGGTCCTGACATTGCAGCCAGCATAGCCCTTTTCTTTCTGGGGCTTCATCCACATATAAATGAGTTTCCATTTTCTGTCTCATACAAAGGCACGTTCAGAACCCATCTACAAATAAGGCATGAGAATCATTAAGTTTAGCCAAAGGCCTCTTCAGGCAAATCCTGTGAATCCACCTTAAAGTACATTGGCAGCTCCCTGGTACAGTATTGCTTTGTGCAGCTTAGAGAAATTGGTCAGAAATTGTTTCCAGTGGTACAATAAGGATAAAATTCAGTTCCACCAGCAGCACCAACCAGAATTCTCACACCTAATTTTATCACTCCAGAATACTTTCCATTATCTCAATGATAATAATAAGCCTCATAAACTAAAAGAAAATTTGTCCTTTAATTATAGAGACAAAGAAATCCTTCATTGCATTTTGAGTATGTGTGATGGGGGTAGGGGTATGGGAAATAGAAGTACTGAGATATCAAAAGATTTTTATTTCATCACTCATGTTATTCCCTTCACAATTTGTGTGATCCCCGACACATAGATAGTAACTGCTCAATAAATTTAGCTGTCTGAATGAAATGTATGTGACTGATGACTAATGTGGCATTTAGAAGGGTCATGAAAGTAAAAGAAAAGAATGAGACTCATCCTTTTTGATGGCTGCATAGTATTCCATGGTGTATAAAGGAACACCCTTGCTCTAAAAGTATAATCTTTGTGCCTTTCACAATTCACACCTGGGAACTGATTGTCACATAAAAAGAGGCTTCCAATATCTTTTATAAAAATAATGGAAACCCATTTATTGATTAGGCCACCCTATGGCTCTGGAAAGCCTACACTTCCATAAATCTAACTCTATATATGTATGTGTGTGCATGGGGGGTGTATATAAGTCACTTCTGGACCCTCAATTCTGTTCTACTGACAACATGTCTAGCACCATATCAATATCACACTGTTGAACTTCCATGGATGTATGGCTTTATATCTGGTAAAGTAAGTCTCCCTTCATATTTTTCCTTCTCCAAAATCGCCTTGTGTATTTTACAGTTTATTCTTCTAAATAAACTTTAGGATGAGTTTAAAAAAAAAAAAAAAAAGAAAAGAATGAGAATATTGATTGTTGTTTGAGCATAGAAGCCATTTAAATAATTATCTGTTGCTTTAACTTATTTTTTTAAGTTTATTTTTTAAACATTTTTATATAAAATAATTTTAGATGTTTATTTTTTAAACATTTTTTATTTTAAAATAAATGTCTAAAAAAATAAAATTAAAATGTTTATTTTAAAACTTTTTTCTAAATATTTATATTTTTTAAAAAGGCAAATTCTAGTGGTAAATAATTTAGTGCCATTTTATCCAGGGGAAGGAAAAAACTTGAAAATAAGACCTTATGTTTAGAAAAACTAAATGTTTTAGAGTCAAATTTTAAAGCTTGAGAGAAGAATTGCTTTGTGAATTATGATATTAGAAGAACAGCTTAAGTATGGGATAATGATTATGGTGGTTTCATTATTTTTTTTTTCAAAGTTCTGTTGCTTTCTTTGTCCATATAATTCAGGGAAGCCCTAAAAGAAAGGAACAACTGTAACCCCATCTGTGCCTTCTCAATGTTCCTCAGGTTGTGAATGTTGCAGGGGGCATCTCCTTTCTTGATGCCGTTACATCCATGGATTTTTTCCCAGGATTAAATTTGGAAGGCTATCCTAACAGAGACAGTACGAAATATGCTGAGATTTATGGCATTTCTTCTGCTCACACTTTGTTGCGGGGGACACTGAGATATAAGGTAAGCAGCTGGACTTTAGATTCAACATGTTGCCAGTTTTGATGTAAGTGATGTGTACACTTAACTTTTCTTAGTAGTCAAAATAATTAAGATGATAAACCAAGTTGGAGTCTATTTCTTTTTTTCAGAAATCTTATGATTGAATATTTTAGGAGACTCACCTCAAAATAAAAAGATAATTAATTGACTCATTAGGATTGAGGACAGGCAGGGCTTCAGGCTTAGTGAGAGTTAGAGGTCAAGTGACTTCCCCAGGACCTGATTTCTCGTAACCTCTCGGCTCTTCTTTCCAGTATTCACTGGAGTCTCAATTGCTATGCGATGGCAGAGTTGTGGCAGCATCCCCAGGCTCTCAGGATCAAATTCAGTGGGAATAAAAAATGATACCGTTCTAATAGCCAAAAATACGATTTTTGTCTCATTAGCTCCCTAAGGTCAGTGGGATAAAATGTGCTCATCTACTTTGACCTATGTTATATGTCCCTAGAAATGGAGATGGATTCAATGTCATTAAAAAATGAGGACTGGGGTGGAGGAAACAGACAAGATTAAAGGGGCCTCCCCAGAGCAAATCCAAAATGTTTTTAAACCACAAAATGGGGAGTACATTCTAGGAGCATAAATGCAAATGTCCACTACACATTTGTTGATCACAAAAAAAGCAGTTACAAGTGTAACCAAATCAAGACAACTGGTTTAATAGTTTTCTAGCATAATATCACAAATTGGGTAGCTTGAAACAATAGAGATTTATTCTGTCACCATTCAGGAGGCCAGAAGTCTGAAATCAAGGTGTGTGTGAGTAAGGTTGGTGCCTTTTGGAGGCTTGACTTTGAGACACATCCATCCAGTTTGTGCCTCAGTTTCATATCACCCTCTTCTGTATGTCTCACTGTGTTGCCTCCCGTCTTATTAGGGCACTAGTCATTGGACTTAGGGTTCACCCTAAATCCAGGTTGACTTCATATTGAGATCCTTAATTAATTCTATCTGCAAACATTCAAGTGAAGCCATATTCTGAGGCTCTGGATGCCCATAAATTTGGCGACAGGGCACTCAACTCAACCTAATGTAACCAGCATACCTAAAATACATGCGTCTCTCAAGATCAGAGACCTGGCTGCAAATCTGTCTGTCTTGTGAGATTTCCTGGCTAAGGCCAGAGAGGGGATTTGTCTCATGTGTGTTATCTAGTATTCTCTAATTATCTTTTTAACTGGAAGATGTAAGGCACATGGACCTGTCAGTGATGACTCTTCAATCATGTGCCTGCTTTTCTGTCGCTCTCTTATCTTTTTTGCTGGCTGTTCCTTTTGCCTGGAAATTTTCCTCCAAGTATTTGTATCGTACTCCTTCAGGCCTTGTTCTTTTCTTCTTTGCAACCCTGCCCCTGGTAACCCGGTTTTATTATCTATCTCTGCATATTTTACTTTCTTAAAAAAAAAGGATTCTGCATGTAAGTGAGATCATGCAATATTTTACTTTTTGTGTCTCACTTATTCCACTTAGCAAAATGTCTTCCAGGTTCACCCACCTATCTGTTCTTAAAAAGAAAACAACCACTGTATTTCTTACTCTTGAGAGCTTCTGTTACATTTATGGGCACTTAGCGTTTACTTGTCAGCATTTTAAATTATAATTTTATGTATATTTTTCTTGTCTCCCCAAAGAGATTGTAAGCTCCTAGAGAGCAGGTGCTTGTACTCCATGAATATGACTTTTTCATTGTCCAGGAATCAAATGAGACATCAATGACAATGTCCTCCTGAGATCTAGGAGCTGTGGCTCTTCTACCAACCTTTAGGCACAGTAGAAATTCTAGTCTGAACTCATGCATACTATCCCCAGCTCTGGCAGATTTCTTCATCTCTTTTCTTCAATTTGTTCAAAGAATATGAGTAGTAACTTTTTTTTTTTTTTTTTTGGCCAGTAGTTAGGATATATGGCTTTCAGTATAGTCTTTTGACAAACATATAGATCCTGGAATGAAGGATTTTAATAGATTTAAACATTGAATAAAGGTCTCAACAAGGTGTGCAAGTGGGAGACATCCCCACAGATTCTGAGGATGGAAGATGTCACAGTGTTCATAATCATAAGGGCCACCATCCTGGGCAATGCCAGCAACCCTTTGGTAACCCTAACATTCTTTCCAGTACTGGAGATGAGATACCATCATTCAAATATGACAAAGAGGCCTTGGCTACTCTCCTTCTCTGCCTGCCTGTCACCTGCTTGTCCTTCTAGATGCAGCTTAATAGCACCTTCCTATGGTATCCTCCCTAACTCCTTCCCCTTGAACCACCCACCCCCATCTATGTGAGTTCCCCTTCTTTTGTGCTCCCACAGCTATGTTTTCCTGTAACCTAGCACATATTAATATAATACTCTGCTACAGTTTAGTCATCAGTGGTGATGCATTTTTGCGCTCCATGGACTAGGAATTATTTACTTGACTTATCTGACCCTTCTGTTGACTGCAGTTTCTGCATAGATGGGACTGCATTTTTTTTTCGTCTCTGTGGCCTCAGTCCCTAGCACAAGTCTGACATATGGCAGCAGTTTGCTAAATGCTTATTGATGAATGAATACCTAAAATAAATTCATTTCTAGGGGTCAGCATAAAAATATATTTCTGAGATTAATAAATAGCTCAGAAATCAGCATTTTAGATGTTGGATAAAGAGATCTCTATCACCTAACAGGTCCCAGAAGCGAGCTAAACAAGCTAGTGATATTACTTTTCTGTTTCTCCTCTTTGAAGTATATTTGCATTTGGATTAGAGCAAATGAGAATTCTTTTTTTAGTAACCTTTAAACAGTTTGAACAATATAACCTTTAGAAATGTGAAAATTGCTAGTTGACCAGACATTCAGTTGTGAAGTATCTGATGGTTACAGGAACTATTTTATATTTTAAAAACTCTGTTGCTCCCTAGAATTACTTCCCTCTCTCTCTTTTCTTCTCTCTCTCTCTGCTTGAGCAGTAATTACAACAGCTGCAAAATTTCTTATCTTAGCCCTCTCACCCTGCTTCCCATTTGCACACTGGAGAATAAACCATTATGGTCTTTCTTCACTTCATCTATTATTCAGAATCTATTTATCCAGCCATTTGTTCCTTTTTAGGGGATTGGAATGCTGAATAATGGATTGGAATGTTGAATAATGTTGAATACCTTCCTATGGTATCCTCCCTAACTCCTTCCCCTTGAACCACCCAGCCCCATCTATGTGAGTTCCCCTTCTTTTGTGCTCCCACAGCTATGTTTTCCTCTAACCTAGCACCTATTAATATAATACTCTTCTACAGTTTAGTCATCAGTGGTGATGCATTTTTGCTCACCATGGACTAGGCATTATTTGCTTGACTTATCTGCCCCGAAGTGGGCATTGGGATGAAGAATATGCACACAAATAAAATATAATATAACATAATATAATATAATATAATAAAGATATTATTTCCCTCCTTTCAATACCTACAGTACAGCAGCTGAATAGACAATTAATTACAAGCTGTATTAATTGCCATGATAAAGGTATATACAAAATGCTACAAGAAGGGAGTCTCCACTCACCTAGGGGACTCAGAAGAGGTGCTAAACTAGGTCTGAAGGGAGGAGAAAACATTTCATAAATGAAGAAGTATGGACAACACATTCCAGTTACAGGAGCAGCATATACGGAGGCCCTGGTTTCTGGAGGAACACAGCGCATTTGGGGAATAGTAAAAGTGGAGATCTGTGAGTTAGGTTAGATGAGCATATTGTGATGGGTTTTATATACTATACCAAGGACCTCAGGTTTGCTTTGTAGACAATGAAAGACATATGAGGAATTTTTATCAGAGTGGTGATGTCATCATTATCTTAGAAAAATCTCTCTGATTCCTACCTCTTTTTCTTCTCTCCGTATATCTTGGGGGTAGTGGCTCTAATCAGTAGATTGGATTATCTGCTTTTGAGGAGGATATTCTTTTCTTTTTTTTTTTTTTTTTTTTTTTTTTTTTTTTTTTGAGACGGAGTCTCGCTCTGTGGCCCAGGCTGGAGTGCAGTGGCGCGATCTCGGCTCACTGCAAGCTCCGCCTCCCGGGTTCACGCCATTCTCCTGCCTCAGCCTCCCGAGTAGCTGGGACTACAGGCGCCCACAACCGCGCCCGGCTAATTTTTTGTATTTTTTTTAGTAGAGACGGGGTTTCACCGTGGTCTCGATCTCCTGACCTTGTGATCCGCCCGCCTCGGCCTCCCATAGTGCTGGGATTACAAGCGTGAGCCACCGCGCCCGGCCCGAGGAGGATATTCTTACAAGTTCCTCCTTCCATTATAAGAAAGAGCTCAACTGACTGTTCTATTAAATAATATTCTGCTGAGCTGACAGCATATAACACATAAGAAAATTTGCCCTTATGCTGCCAGAAAATTTCATTCACATGTTACCCAGAAACAGAAGTAAAGACCTAAGTTTTGCAAGGTCTTTTATGTAAACCAGTGGAATTGTTATGACACTATTGATCTCAGTTTGAGTTTGAAATTAGTTGTAACTATATCCTCAATACATTTTTTTTTTTTGGTGGGTTGTGGAGAGGGGTTTCTAGTAAAGATGAGAAAACCTGCTTGGCAAATTCTAAAAGAGCTGTAGCACTCATATCATCAATATAAACAATTATTTTCTAAATTAGTTATGAAGATCCCTCTTTTCAAAAATATTTTATATTTTTTCATTGGAAGAAAAACATTTTATATACTGCTTATTAATTCTTGTTTCAGGGATATATGAAAGCTTTGAATGGATTTGTAAAATTAGGTCTTATAAACAGAGAAGCACTTCCTGCCTTCAGACCTGAGGCCAACTTTCTCACCTGGGTGAGTGACTCTGGAATTACGTTCTATCTGCTCCTCTTCAGAAATACCTTCTGAAATGGTCGGGGGTGAACTCTGCTTTGGATCAACAAAAGAACCCATTTATTAGCTTATGAGCAGGAAGATAAATCGTAATTCTGAAGCCCCCTTTCCCCTCACTGTTGTGGAAGAATGGAGAGGGTATGGGGCTGACACATATCAGGCCTATTTCCTGCAGCAACTTACATCATTTGACTGCTCCTTGAGCTATGGTAAGAGATGGATTTGCTCTCTGCATTAAGCTCTGAGCTCTTCCAGTCGTTTAAGTGGTGACCCAGTGATGGGAGTCACTTGGGCTTCCTGAAAGTGAGAATCCAGGAGAGTTACTAGTGTATTACAGAACTGGATTCCCAACCTCCAAATCTTGTCAATACTCTCATGTGGTTACTTAGAACTATGAGTGTTTTGATTTTCAGTTACCAAGCTTATGTGTCCATCTTTTGTTCTACCAAAATCTTAAGGCCTCAGAGTTGGAATGAACTTTGGAGGCTTGGAAATGAATGTGAAGTAGAGCTTCCACTAACTGCTCAGAATTAACTCATTACCAGCTGGTCATTCAACTTAAACTAGTGTGCCCATATTCCAATAGAAATGCCAGAAATGTATCACAAGGAGAAAAGGACCAATGTTGCTAATTCTATTAAATCTCAAAAAAAAAATTTTGGTATTCTTGCTAGCTAGTTTCATTAAAAAAATTATTTTTTAATTTTTTATGGGTACATAGTAGGTGTGTGTATTTATGGAGGACATGATATATTTTGAAATAGGCATGCAATGTGTAATAACCTCATCAGGGTAAATGGAGTATCTACCACCTTAAGCATTCATCACTTCTTTGTGATGCTTTTACACTCATTTTTTTGTGTGTGCATTTGTGAACCTTTCCAATCTTAAGTTTTACCTTTCATAAATTTACTTGTTGGGTAGGAGTGAATAAATATCTGCAGAGAGAACCTGGGGTTGAGGCAGCTGGCTTGAGAAGGTTGGTGCAGACATTCTTAGGGATGGTCTTTTTTGTAAAAGACCAGGTTATAAATGTTTTAGACTTTATGGGCCACATGGTCTCTGTCAGTACCACTCACTTCTCCCATAGACGATACATAAACCAATGAGCATGACTGTGTTTCAATAAAACTTTTTATTTAATGAAACACAGTGAGCCAAATTTGGTCTGTGAACCAATTGGTTCACTCCTGATCTAGAGCATAGCATTTCCTTTGGGAGCCTAGAGAAAGTCTTGTTTCGAAAGTAGAAAAAACTATGGCTACTGTTTACATGTTCTTCCTTTGAGATTTTATTAACTGCAAGGTCTTTCTTATCTCTTGAACCTACAAAAGAACCTGGGTTGCTACTGGCAACCACTGCAGTAAGCCTTTTCCAATTCATCCTGGTCAAAATGGACTGCTAGAGGGTAGGGGGAGAATGGGTAAAAAAATAGTGATAGAGAGGATATACAAAGACAGGGAATGTGCTAGTAAGAAGCACACCATCTGTTTTGTATTGAGTTGATCTTAGAACCCATTTTTATTGGTGAAGTATCATTTTGGAATAGCAGCTATTTATTGATGTGTAGGTATGCAGATGCGTATATGTATGTGTATGTGTTACAATTTCCTGTTTCCAATTATTTTTAATTTTAAAATTTGAGGTGTATTTGAAGTTCAGTGTTTTAGTAGGATAATTTTTCAGTTAATTAAAAAAAAATTATTAGAGACTTAGAAATTTTGTCTTTATTTTTCTAACCAGAAACAACTCCTCTGTGACCTAGTTGGGATTTCACCCTCCTCTGAGCACAATGTGTTGAAGGAAGCTGTTCTTAAGAAACTAGGAGGAGACAATACCCAGTTGGAGGCTGCTGAATGGTAGGCACCCACCACTCAACTTAGAGCAAAATATACTGGATCAATGATTGCTAATTTCTACTAAAAAAAAAGTTAAATATTTTACATTTGTCTTTGATTAATTTGTTGCTCTAATGTGGGTAGAGAGATTATCATGTGCCATGTTCATGTGGTCATAGAGAGTAGATAAAAAAAGGAGCTCTATGGCAATTATAATTTGAGAAATGCTTATCTGGAAACACTTTATCACTCAGTTCCCAAGCATAGTGGGGTATTTTTGCTTTCCTGTAGGAGATTCTGAGTAGTCAGAGAATATTACATTAAAACATTCTTTCATATGACTGCTGTGGCATCCTGCTGGTATACTTAATGTTGGAGAACTAACCTCTAAGTTAATCTCATAAAGAGCTTTGTAAGAACATGGGATTACAATGCATCATCTCTGCCCTGCTCCGGGGAGTAGTGTCTGGGTGAGTCTGGAGATGATTCTGAAGGTTAAAACATTGATATTGTTATTATTTTACACTTTAGGAAAATCCTACAACTTGAGTTACTATCTTGTAATTCTGCCCTTTCAAGATTAAATTCAAGGAGCTCCCTTTTGCTTCCCAAATGAGAACATGTATAGGACTTGAACTAATGCAGCCATCTCCTGTGCTTTTCAGGTTGGGCTTACTTGGGGATGAAGAAGTCCCTCAGGCAGAGTCCATTGTGGATGCCCTCTCCAAGCATTTGGTCATGAAGCTTTCCTATGGTAGGCTATGAAGTGTTAGCTAAATATACCTGAAGAAGAATCAAAAGATAGAGTCAGTGCAGATAATCATACTGGAAGGTTGGCGCCAAGCAGCTGGAATGGGAAGATGTGGTGTGACGAAAAGGCAATTGGACTATTTTTCCAGGGAGAAGAATTTGAGAATTATTAAGTAAAAATAAAGATAGTTATTATAGAAAAGGAAAAACATAGTTTTACTGTTTGTTTATTTATTTATTTATTTGAGATAGAGTCTTGCACTGTCACCAGGCTGAAGTGCAGTAGTGTGATCTTGGCTCAATGCACTTCTGCCTCCCAGGTTCAAGAGATTCTTCTGGCCTCAGTCTCCTGAGTAGCTGGGACTACAGGTGTGCGCCACCATGCCCAGCTAATTTTTGTATTTTTAGTAGAGACAAGGTTTCACCATGTTGGCCAGGATGGTCTTCATCTCTTGACCTGGTGATCCGCCCACCTCAGCCTCCCAAAGTGCTGGGATTACAGGCATGAGCCACTGTGCCTGACATTACCTTTTTTTTTTTTTTTTTTTTTTTTAATGCATTAGGCAAATGCCTAAGAAGCATTTTTGGAGCACACTAAAAGGCCTCTAAAGCAGTGCCTTCGTGTCTGTAAACAGGATACGGTGATACCATCCCAGATAAAGGAATGCAATCAGAGTTCTAATTTCCTTGAGGTTTTCACTTTGACTTTGGGCTAAAAAGCTGTGTAATTAATTGTCTAGTGATCATATATAAAAGGAGGGAAAACTTTTAAAACCAGAAGGGCAGGAGGAGGAGATGGTAAACGATATTTGAGTTGTAATGATAGTGGCATTTTTACTTATCTTTATTTGTTTTAAGGTCCTGAAGAAAAAGATATGATTGTGATGAGAGACAGCTTTGGAATCAGACATCCTTCTGGACATTTAGAAAATAAAACGATTGATCTTGTGGCTTATGGGGACATCAATGGCTTTTCAGCCATGGCTAAAACCGTGGGGTTACCCACCGCCATGGCAGCCAAAATGTTGCTTGACGGTAAGTCTGTTCATTTGAGGCATGAGCCTGTTTCCATATCACCTCCAAGTCATTTGGTGCCTGGACATCAAGTAATTGCTTTTGAGTATAACACAGGCATTCACTAAAAGTGAGCCATCTTAGAAGATCCAAGCGCGGACTGCCAGGGAGGGCCCCTGTTGGTGAGTAAAGCATGGGGGCTTTGGAGATAGACTTGATTTTCGCTCCAGCTCAATTACAAGGTGGCTGAGTGATGGGCTGCAAGTTACTCAGCACCTCTGAGCAAGAGTTTCCTCATATTTAAAGTGGGTATTGCCATCCCTATTTCATAGAGTTGTTGTGACACTAACTGATATAATACATAAATCTGCTGCCACATAGAGGGGTCCCCAGGGAATGGTCACTTCCTTCCTTTCTTTCTTTGGTTTTTGCCATGTTGGGAGTGATAACTCTAAAATAGAAAAAGATATTCACTCCAGATTCTCAAGAATATAGGTTAAGTTTTATTAATCTTCATATCTCAGTATATTATTAGTACTCAATATATATTTTAGACTAAATGAATACAAATTTCAATTCTCCACTCTCCCTAGAAGATCACATAGACATTCAATAAGCATTGCCTCTGTTTGGCTCTCAAGAAAGAATGAGGGGAGTAGAAAATATCAAAGCATATAAATGTGAAATAATGAAAAAAATATATAGTAGCATATCAGCTAATATCAAATTCAATGACCAACTTAGTTATTGAGGAATCAGTGAAGAAATAAGTGACAGAAGTTGGGGTCATTGTGGCCTCTAGTGAGAGTGCCCAGGTTCTATGTTTCAGTCATGCTGACAGGTGCCTGTGCCCATATAATCAAACTTGTTACAACTCATTCTGTTGGTGTCTTGCCTTTTTAAAAATATGATATTAGCAAGTTAAGCTGACCAGTCAGATTGACTTCTTACTTTACTTTATTCTCTGATTGTCCTGGCAGTAATTAATGCAGTTAAGTGTACAAATTCTGACAATATCCCTAGGTCCGGCTATGCTTTCAATCTAAAATTAACTGATTTTGCTTTCAAAGTGTTGACTAAGTAATAATTTACTAAGGGACATTTTTAAGCAGCTACTTAAAAAATGCCTAGGCCTCCAAGAATTCATTGACTCTGAGTTTGCTTTTGTGGAGACTCTTGATGGGGAAATTAACCTCTGACACTACCTTTAAAATGGTAATTATACATTTATTTTCTTCCAGGTGAAATTGGAGCCAAAGGCCTAATGGGGCCCTTTTCAAAGGAGATCTATGGACCAATATTGGAGCGAATTAAAGCAGAAGGCATTATATATACTACACAGAGTACAATTAAACCATAATTGGGAATTATATTTTGTTCTTTTCTTCCCAGGCAATACAGCTCTGAACGTGTGTGATAAATGGGTTTGCTAATGTGCTGTTTTAAAGTGTAAAGCATAATATGTTTTGGTTAACACAATGTAGTTTTTGAACTATAAATCTGTATTTTAATATGGAAATGTTTGGAACAGGAGATGTCAGCTACTAACAGAGAATTTTAATAATTCTATCCTGTATTTTATAAATATGTATGTGAAAGTGATGATCGTGCTATTTGTTAATTTATTATGCCACTGTTTTCTTACAAGAACATATTTTCCTATAACCAGCAGATGAAGTTTTACTTTTTTAGTCAGAAAAAATTTCCTCATAAAGTTATATTTTTGTATTTTTAAAATTGATACAGTTAGATACCTTTAGATTACCTATCTGTAAGTTTTTGCCAAAATGCTATTTTATGCCCTTTTTGTAAAGTTATGGTTTATTTTGTAAATGTAGTTCCTTACAGTTTTCTCTTGAGTGTTTGGAAATGAGAATAGATAAGATCAAATTACAATTTACAAGAGCACTTCATTAGGCACAGGAAAAGTATTTAACATAATTCAACACCCTTTCACAGTAAAAAATGTAAAATAAAAAACCCTCAATAAACTAGGAACAGAAGGAAACTTCCTCAACCTGATAAAGGGCATCTATGAAAAACCCACGGTTAGCATCATACTTAAGGGTGAAAGACTGGATTATCTCCCCTGAGATCAGAAACAAGACAAGGATGTCTGCTTTGGCCATTTCTATTCAACTTGTACTGGACAGTCAAGAAAGGGCAATTAGACAAGAAAATAAAATAAAAGGCATCTAGATTGGAAAGGAAGAAGTGTAACTAAATAGAGATGGGAGATGACATGATCTACAAAAAAAACACATTAGAACTAATAAATAAATTCAGCAAAGTTACAGGTACAGGATCAAATATACAGAAATTGGTTATCTTTTGATATAGTATCAATGAATAAATAAAAAATGATATTAAGAAAACAATTTAATTTTCAACATTGGTCAAGCTTGGTGGCTCATGACTGTAATCCCAACACTTTGGGAGTCTGAGGCAGAAAGATTGCTAGAGGCCAGGAGAGCAGCCTGGGAAACAGTGAGATCCCATCTCTACAAACAACAACAACAACAACAACAAGCAAACAAACAAAAATCAGCTGGATGTGATGACATGCATCTGTGGTCTCAACTATTCAGAGGCAAGGATGGCTTGAGCCCCGAAGTTTGATGCTGCAATGAGCTATAACTGGGTCACTGCAATCCAGCCTGGATGACAGAGTTAGACCCTGACTCAAAAAAAAAAAAAACAAAAAAAACAAAAAAAACACCCAAAATTGACAGCATCAGACAGAATCAAATACTAATATAATTGAGGGTCCAGAAATATTGATCACATTTATGGTCAACTGACTTTTGAAAATGGTGCTAAGACAATTCAATGGGGGCAAAATAGTCTTTTTCATTAAATGGTGCTTGGAAACATGGATATCCACATGCAAAATAATGAAATTGGACTCCTACCTCATACTGTATATAAAAATTAACTGAAAGTGGACTTAAGATCTAAACATAAGAGCTACTACTATAAGTATCTTCGAAGAAAACATGGTGCAAATCTTTCTGACTTTGAATTAGGCAATGATTTCTTAAATGACACTAAAAACACAAGCAACAAAAGAAGAAAATAGGTAAATTAAAATTAAAAACATTTGTGTTTCCAAGGACAATATCAAGAAGGCAAAAATACAACCCACAGAATGAGAGAATTTTTTTTTAAATCATGTATTAGTTAAGGGAGGAATTTGTATTTAGAATATATAAAGAATTGTTATAACAATAATTAAAGGGCATATAATTCAGTTTTTAAAAATCAACAAGAGATCTGAATTAACAGTTCTCCAAAGAAGATATGCAAAAGGCCAATAAGCACATGAAGAGATTCTCAACATCATTAGCCATCAGGGAAATGCAAATGAGATCTACAATGAGATATCACTTTACACTCACTAGAATAGATATATCATCAAAGTGATCATATCAAGTGTTGGTGAGGATGCAGAGAAACTGGAACCCTCATCCACTGTTGGTGGATACCCACGAGATATAAAAACAAGTGTCTACACAAAAACTTGTGCACAGATGTTCTTTGCAGCACTATTTATAATAGCCCCAAATTGAAACAGCCCTAATTTCCATCAACTAACAAGTGAATAAACAAAACATGGCATATCCATACAAGGAATATTATTCAGCAATAAAAAAGAGATGAAGTACTGATATGCACCACAACATGGAAAAACCTTGAAAACATGCCAAGTGAAGAATGCCAGACATGAAAGGCCACATATTATATGATTTCATTTATATGAAATGTCCAGAACAGGCAAATACATATGAAGAGAAGGTAGATTAGTGGTTGCTTAGACTGAGGGAGGAAAATGGGGTGACTGCTAATTAGTATAGGGTTTCTTTTTTGGGGTGATGAAGTTGATTGTGGTAATGGTGGCACAACTCTGAATATACTAAAAACCACTGAATTGTATACTTTAAATGTTTGAACTGTGTGGTATGTGGATTTTATCTCAAGTTGTTATAAAAAATTAAATTACAAATACAATTTGTTTATTTGCTTCTTGGGGAAAAAACCTCTTGCCTTTAGAGATACAAAGTAAGCACCTGTTTAAACTTCACAAATTGTGCTCATATCCTGGCACGTGAAACTAATTCTGCCCTTGAAAGAAGCAGGTACTACGTGTGAGGTATGTGACAGTTGAGAAAACATCTCCTGCTGTTTGAAAACAATCAAAATTGATTAAGGCCTGGTCCCACCTGTCACAGATAATATATGGAGATCAATAATCTATTAATAAGTAAAAACATTTTGTTGTGGAATTTTTTTTCTTACCATGACATTCAGTTCGACTCAATTGATTAGGAAATACAACTGGTGTCCTGTTGATTTCATTCTCTATCTAAAATGGTGCCCAGATGAATTGGGAACTGAAAAACTAGCACTCTGTGTAAGAACTGGGATCCAGTTGAGCTCTCAGTATAGTTAACTGGTTTGTGCTTCGTGATGACAATGAGAATTAAAGGGGATCTGATTGAAGAGCTGATCTAAGGTTAGTGTTGAATGTGGTAATAGAAAAGGCAATGTCAGTAAGCGTGAACACAGCTATATGTAATTAAACACTACATTATCCCTCAATAACAAATTTTCCTGCAGTACCTTTAATAATAAAAGTAAATTTATAAAAGTAAATTTATAAAAGTAAATAATAAAAGTAAATAAAAGGATTTGGGAATTAATGAGCAGGTTATGGTTATAAACATATCAACATACAGATTTACCAGGAGTCCACAATTGTTTTGCTTACCAAAAATATCACAACTGTTTATTTCTGCCTATATATTGTGAAAGCAGCCATAAACCATACATAAATGAATAGGCATGGCTGTGTTTCAGTAAAACCTTATTTGCAAGAACAAGTGATAGGCAGACGTGACCCTCGAGCCAGTTTGTGGACCCTTGGTCTAACCATTCTGGTAGACTTAATACTCACATCTTTCAAATCTTTCTGCCTCTTTTGTTCTTTTTCAGATAATACGGATATTTGTATTATCAATTTTTCCTTGTTCTAGATTAACGAGACACAGATCATACTACACAATGTGAATGGCTCTACAACATACTAGCTGTTCTCTTCTTTATGAAATGAGGATAACAGTAACTGCCACGATGATTATAAAAATTAATGAGATAATGAGAGAGAAATGCTTGCCACTTAGTAGATGTCAAAAAACACAAGTGGGTTGTTCTTCTCTCTTTTACAATACAGTTTTTACCTGAAGTTTATGTTTAGTTAATAAGATATTAACTTTGATATATATATTTTTTCAATTTCTTGGATACCTTTGGAAGACTCCTCAAAGATCCATGCTGCTTAAACAAGCCATAGATTTATCTGCTACATAAAGTGGTTGAAGAGATGAAAAAGACTACAACAATCATTTGGCCAAGCCTCTGATTTTACAGAAGAGAAAATATGCCTCATAAAGTTAAATGACTTGCCTCAGGTGATAAGACTTAACACTGAAATTTGATCGTCATTTGGAGACAGTCAAAATACTTGAAACAATTTCAGAGCACCCTCATTTTTAAAAACATCTAGGATGGATGACTTAGGGCCACCACTAGCCCATATGGTGTCTTTTTGAAAATTACAACAAGGCATTCCTTCTTCAAGACCCTTTTACTGGTCAAAAAATTGTTCCTAAATATACAATTTATTACAAGCAAAACACTTTACTACCCTCTAATGGAAAATTGCCATAGTAAATACAGAAATCTTTAACGTCTATGATATGATTGGTTCTCCCTTAGATGCAATGCATAATTTACACACCTGTGCAAAGTCGTTAATTTTGTCTTTATATTTTTATAGTATTACTGGCTTACATTTGCTGATTGTTTGCAGTGGAACTACATCTGCCAGATCTGAATTCCACTGGAAGGAATTCAGTGAGAAAAGCTGGCTGTTCTGGAGTGCTACTTGTCAGTTACTGACAATTAATCTAATAACTTCCTTTTTCCAATCTTGTTTTAGACCTAATACTCATTCTTAATTTTCATTAATTAGTAAGAATTACAAAACACATTCCTAACTTGTTAGATTAAGAGGGTACAACCCTCCAGTGTAAGTTGTCAGTGTAGTAAAATCGAACGTTTCTAGTACCTTCTAGTTTCCTGTTAATTGACAATATGTGCTACATCACTGGTTAACAAATTCATAAACCCTGGGAATCCCACTCCCAGCCTGAGAACTCATGAAGCTGGATTGATATTGTGCTCCTCTTTGTTACACTGGAGACGATTCTGGGCTGTTGGCAGGCACAACTAACCAGACCCTTGGCTCCAATAATCTGAGCCTGATTCACAGTGAAGCTGGCACAGGGTGAAACAAACCCCCATAGAAACCTCATAACCCTGACAAGGAAAAAAACATGCTTGCCTTAATAGCAAACTATTGATAAAAGAAGATTTATTCTCCTTAAGTTCAGAGAAATAATTAAAAGGAAGTAGAAGTCAAATGGGAGCTGGGAAAGAAACTGAAATAGGTGCTGTAAAACCTGGGGAAGACCAACAGAAAAGATGAGAGAATAGCAACTCCCAGGGGCATGGATTGTTAAAATACTTTTGCAATGTTAGAAAATATTTGGCTGGCACAGTGGTTCTATTTAGTTCTGGACTATGGTGAAAATTGCACAAATGGTTCATCCAGTAAGATGCTTAATGAAGATAGTGGTGCTTTGCATCCTCTTATTTATCTGTCCATATGTTAATTATTGATGTTTTCTGGATTTCTTCCCTGTTTTTTTTTTTCTATCTATATGTGTTCTTTCTGGGTGCATGCATCCTACTAATGGCATTGAATACCATCTACGTCTTAAATCAATCCCAATCTTTCTCACCTGAGCTTCAGATTATCTATACAACTATTTACTTGACATCCCTGTTCAGATATTTCCAAGACTTCTTAAACTCAATGTAAATTTAAGAACTTATACTATAAATTAGTATTTCTCAATGGGGCTACACCAAGTCCCCTAAATGAATCCTTCATGTGATTACTTATTTCAAGAACTGGCAACCACTATCACCCTAGTTGCTCTCTATAAAATCCTTGATGCTCTCTTTTATACAACTTCCACATTCACCAAATCAGGACTTCCTCTTCTCTATTAAACTTATTGGCTCCAAGTCTTTCTACCCACATACAAGTTGTCTTGATCAGGCTGCTATTACATTTTATGTGGATCGTTGTGATAGTCTTTCACCTGGCCTTCCTCTCTCCAGAATTACTCCCCTAATGACCATACTCCTCACAGTAGACACATTAATCTTTCAAAACTGCAAATATGGTCATGTTCTTACTCTCAGCAGTCTCCCCATTCCTCCCAGGATAAAGTTCAGACCTATTAGAGCCTCAAGGGCTCAGCATAAATGTGCCCCTGTATATCTTTATAGTCTCATCTCATTGCCCATCTCCTTACAAAGTATTATCCAATTCTTGAACTTCGTTCACCTCCTTGAATAGGCTTCCCCTTTCTTGTTTTTGAGCCTTTTCGGATTATGCTTTTTTTACCCTAGATATTCATCTCCCCCTAAACTTTTACCTGGTTAACTCCTAGTCCTCTTTTTAGGTTGTAGCTTAGGAGTTACTTTCTTGAGGATTCGCAAGTGTGAGTTAGATATTTCTAAAGGAGCCTATACTATTTTTTTCATAACACAAATTACTCTGCGATCTCATTGACTGGAGGCTTTTGAAAATATGTTGAAGATTTTTCATTGTTACAGACTCGGGGCATGGTGTTGCTGACATCTGGTAGGTGAGGGCGAGAGACAATAAATCCCCACTGAAAGAAGCCACTCAGAGCAGTTTCCTTAATTTATTAAGGCATCATATTACTATAAAGTCATTTCAGATACCTTTGTGTTTTAATTTGTTTTGATGATAATGATTGTGTTAATATTATCACCCCTTTCAAATCATGGGTGGGTCTATTTGTGCATCAATAAAAGCAGTCTTTGATTTCCCTTTCCATGGTCAAAAATAAATAAATAAATAAATAAATAAATAAATAAATAAATAAATAAATCCCCGCTGAGTCATACACCATATGGACAAAACTATTTCCACCACACCAGTTGCACTCATATCTTGGCCTTACCATCACACGGCAAATCTTTGGACTTCCAACTGTCAGCCTCTCTTTGCCTGAAGGCTTTCTTTGACAGTAAAAGCTCTTTTTGCTCATGATCACAGCAGCCCAGAAATGCCAGGACTTGTGACCTTCCCCACTTCCATTCTCTTCAGCCAACCTATGACCCATGGGTGCTGATATATCAATCGGCTAGCTCCTTAGTTTTTTGGATGGGATAATTTGGATGTGGATGTCTTCTACGGGCTCCCAGAATTCTACAAAGGGATTATATTCCAGTTATCCACTTGAGAAACTTAACTGATATGACATCCATTATCAGCTGTCTTTTCTTCCCTGACTCATTTTTCTCCTGACAGGCATTAAAATCTTGTCACAGGTTCTGCTTCTATAGTAATCCAAACTAAGATTCCACTAGACTCTTATGTGTCCTCAACACTTATCATGGTGCCTAGCACATAGTAGAAATTATATATACATATATATAATATAATACTGTAAAAATTTGTTATATATATTTTAATTGTATATAATTATACCATATATAGTGTAATTGCTTGTTTTATATATATAAATAATTGTGTATATATATAATTTCTGAACAGAGATGTCACTTGTATGTATAACTAAATGCGATTACAATTATATATAAAAACAATTATGCCATATATATGGTATAATTATTTAATTCTGGCATATACATATATTGCAGAATAGTACTGACGTGTTTAAAAGCCATGGTACAAAGATGTGGTGAAGGTGGAGGTGGAGATAAGGGAAAGTTGTTACGGGCTTGGCTTGTATGTAATGTGGATTTAGGTTATGTTTGAACATTAGATGGTAATGCTAAAGAGATACATTCTTCCCTATCATTTGTTCCTTCCTGGAGTTCATATGAAAATTTCCCCAAACCGTGAGGGTGGGTAAAGAGCATCAGAATGAGTTTGAGCCAGCCCTGACTATCAACATCATTGTGTAACCATAGGTTTAGGTCTCTTCATGGTTGACAATACAGGGGGCAGATAGGATCAGCTTTGTGCTTCTAAAAGATTAGACTGAGTGTTGAGAATGAATCAGAGAAAGGGGAAAGGGCCAGAAGAAGACATATTCTGAGGCTACTGCAGTATTAGAAGAAAAGATACTTGAAAAAAATGATTGGATGGTCATAGCATCATTTAACAATTCTTCTCCAGTTTGCTGAATTTGGAGCAGGGAGCAGAAACCACTCTAGGTATTTTAAAGAAAAACTCATACAAGGCACGAAGACCAAGAGTGTATACACATAGCTAGGGTACCATGATTGGGAAGCTAGAATCAGAAGCTACTGCCCTTACTGCCATGGTTCCAATGCTAGGTATTAGAACCCTGTTGCAGAAAAATTATATTGTTACAACTTTTCTTACCAGCAGGGTGCAAGAGGGCAGGAAGATGGCTTCTGTGAATTTCTGTCTTCTAAATCTGTGTAAGAGCATCTACAGGGTAGCCAGCAAGTCAGAAAGCATGAGTAAATACCTGATAAATCATTTAATATTACATTACAATGCATGGTAAATAACACTGTCTGTCTTTCCAAACCTGTGACTCCCTGTATTTGGTGGAACATACTTCATCCAGGACCCTAGCTGCAAAGGAGTCTGGGAAATACAGTTTCTAGCATTTTAGGCTTTGGAGTGTAGTAACTGTTCTAGTTACTATTGCTGTGTAACAAACTACCCCAAAATGTAATGTCTTAAAACAGTAGTCACTTATTTTGTTCATCAACCTATAATTTGGGCATGGTTCAGTGCAAACAACTGGTCTCTGGTCCATGTAGCCTCACTTGAGATGTGTTGATACAAAGCTGGAGAATCCATTTCATGACAGCCTGCTTACATAGCTGACAAAATGGTTCTGCCTGGTAGCTCATCTGGAGCCGCGGGCCAGGGCCTTTGTTTCTTTGACGTGGGTCTTTCCATGGCTATGCAGCTTTGGCACAGCATGGTGGGGCTGCTCCAGGAGCAAACATTCCAGGATAATCAGGCAGAAGCTGCATTCTCTTTAATGACTTGTGCTTGGAAGTCATGTAGCATCACTTTCACTGTAGATCCAAGAGGAGGGACCACAGACCCTGCTTCTCAATGGGATGAGTTTCACAGAGTCACATATAGGACAGAAGATATTGTCGGGCTGTTTTTGGAAAATATAATTTGCTGCAGAAAGGTTCCCTAGAGGGTGACTGGCTGTGAAAATACAGCAGTTACCCTAGTTGTCAATCTTTCTCATTGGCCTTGTCAATATTTCTTCAACAGCCTTAATAATTTTTTTAACAGTTCATTTTCTTCTCTAGGTGCTTTATTGAATCTTTTTAGGTATCCCCTTGGACATAAAACTAGAATACCATATAGAAAAAATGTGGAACTTTTTTCATTTAACATTCTCTAAAAAGCCCAGGAAACATTCAGTTTTAACTTCCTAAGTCTCTTAAGTTACTTCCCTGAAGTAAAGGTGCTATAACAGACTTTGCTATTTTAATATTTTTCATAAAGGACTTTAATGCTGATAGTTTTCACTACAAGGCTTTATTAAATAAATTAGCAATGAGGATAACAATTACTTGCCTCAGTTCATTTCTTTGTATGGATAATCCAGAACTAAAGCAACTCTCCTAGGATTGAAGCAAGATAATAGAAATCTGAGAAATACTGGGGGATGGTTCATGCAAAAGTGAAATATTTCAAATTAGCATATTTGGAGCAGTTCTCTAAGGTCAGTCTGTGCTTCTTGTGGCCTGCTTAGAGTGTGTCACAGCTGATGGACTGATGATAATTTTTTTGTATGTAACAAGAAGTTTCAACTTAACGCCTACAGTTTTTCTTACTCCCACTTCCAAATCTTATTTTTTTAAAAATGTTTTTCTTATAAAAAAAAAAAAACCCTTGGTAACTACAATTTAATATTGAGGATGTTTAGACTCCTAAAACTGGTGCAGTGTCTTACATTTATATGTCTTAACACTTAATGCCACCCTCTCTAACACACCCATGTCATACTAATGAGGAAGGGATCGCTAATGTACCAGAATATGTTGCAATTAGCAAATGAATGATAATAATCATGGTTTATAATATTAAAAAGCATGTTTTGTTTATCTTGACAAATGTGCAGATTTTCCATTTTCCCTAAAGAGTTAAATTCAATTCAATAAATGCTTAATATTTCTGATGCACTATTTGTAAGCAGAATTCTACTATCACATTTTAAAATTTATCTGCTAATAAAGAGATTACAGTTTCCAAGTTTTATCTATTAGAGAAATAGCCTGTCACAATAGGTACTAAGAGATTTGAGGCATTCAGATAAGAAATATTAAAATTCAGTAAGATTTTCACTGTATAATTTGAACAGAACATGCATCTGTTAAATATTTGCATTGATTTTATATGAAAAAGCTGCTGTCATAGTATCTCAAGAAGTATCATATTGGAACTATGATGGACTCTGTAGTCCTTATGGAGGTAGCTAAAGAGATGGATTATGCTCCTGATTAATAATACTTTTGAGGTTTCAAAACTGCTCTCCATGATTTAAAACTGGAGATGCATTAGAACATCCTTTTTCAACTGGAGTAATTTACAAAGGTGTTACCAAAGAAAAAAACAAAGAACAGATATTTTGCCAAAGCTAGTAAATTTATTATGTTAAGTAACATTGCCTATACAGTGTCAGGTTTACAAGGAAAGGACTATTAAAGACAGTATTTTCATTTTAGGTAAAAATCAATGCATTTTTTTTTTTTCATTCACCTAAAATACTGTGACTGCTGTTAGTGTGCCGGGCACTGTTCTACATATGGGGATATGAGGTTAACAAAAGAGTCAAGGCTCCTTTTCTCATGGAGCTTATATACCAATGAAAGGGAAAAATAACAAATATAATGTCAGGAAACAAGAAGTGTTATGGATAAAAATAAAACATGATAAAGAGACCAAGAGGTCCTGGTGGGGGTGGCGGAGAGACAGGCTGACATTGTGCTGGTGCGCATGACTCAGTCTCTTCTGATTGCTACTGCTAAATATTTCTCAGAAGGGAATGCCACTTCAGACAGGCTGATCAGAGAATGCTTCTCTGAGATGATATTTGAGCAGAGACCTGAACCCATGAGTGAAACAACAGGACTCTAACACCCTGCTGTGGAGGTCTCAACAGTCTAACTCTTTTGGAAAGTGAAAGAGTAGTAAGGTAAAAATGTTCATACTATCTGCTCCCCCAAATAACACAACAATTGGTCCTAAGGAATAATCCTAAACCTGGTGAAAAGCTTTTCTGCACAAATAAATGTTTATCATCGTATTGTAATTGGAAGGATTCAAAAGAGCCTAAAGAGTCAATATGAGGGGCTGGGCATGGTAGCTCACACCCGCAATCCCAGTACTTTGGGAGGCTGAGGCGGGCGGATCATGAGGTCAAGACATCAAGACCATCCTGGCCAACATGGTGAAACCCCGTCTCTACTAAAACTACAAAAACTAGCTAGGCGTGGTGGCTTGCGCCTGTAGTCCCAGTCACTTGGGAGGCTGAGGCGAGAGAATCATTTGAACCCAGGAGGCAGAGGTTGCAGTGAGCTGAGATCCCGCCACTGCACTCCAGCCTGGCAACAGAGCGAGACTCTGTCAAAAAAAAAAAAATCACCAATATTAGGAAAATGATTACAAGAGCCATAGTATAAGAATAGGGTTTCTCTGTCTTGGCACTATTGACATTGTGTTCTGGGTGATTCTTTATTGTGAGGACTGTCCTATGCATTCTTGAATGTTTGGTGGCATCTCTGGCTTCTACCCAGTAGTTGCCAGTAGCACCCCTCACCCTCTGGCCAGTTGTAATCATCACAAATATCTCCAGACATTGCCAGACAGTGTCAAATGTCCCCTTCTTTGAGACCACTATACAGAATGGAATAATATATAGCCTTGGCAATGGTAGGCTTATAAATTATGCGTAATAAAAAATGCCTATATCACTATAAAAAGAAGCATAAAATGTATTCACAAGGAGACCACAATTATAAAAATAAAACAATATATGGAAAAAAGCTGTGAATGTGTTAAACACAAGGAATGAAATTTTGGTGTCAGATGGAAATAATTGAGTGAGACTTACCTGACTGACTTACCTGGCTTCATTTATTTTCATTTGTCTCATAACTGATTATTGCCTCAGAGTTAAGGATCAAGGAAAGAAAAAATGTTACTGTATCTGACAGGAACTTTCTTTTTAATCTGTTTCAGAATATATTTATTAACATTTATGTAAGAATGCATAACTGATATGATATACATGTTACTGCGTAATTATTTTCTGTTGGACAAGACTCTGTAAGTCACATTACTAAATAAATAACCTTAAAGGGTAAAAAATTCTGTATCTCCTCAAAGGCTGCTTGTTCTTGGGACAAAGGCTAAGGGAAAAATAGACAAAACAATTAAGGTGACATGTACTACTGATTCAGATCAGCTTATGATTAGACATTGTGGGTGGTGATAAAACAAAACTGTAAAACAAGAGGACAAGGAGATAAGGTTAGAAAAGCAGCCAAGGAATTCAAAATTAACCTTGTGTCCTTCCTCCCTGGGAGGGGAAATAAGAAGTACATTAATTCTTTTTGTACCTTGTAGAGTGGCGCTTATCACCATTTGGGGATTTGTTGCACTACTATTTATGGGACTTTTTTGTGTGCCTATTTCTATTTCATATCTCCCATGACTATTGCTTTAAAAGAAAAGCTCCCATAAAAAGGAAAGCTAATTAATTTTAACTCTATTTTAAAGACATGGTGAAAGTTTCTTGATATTGCTTGAGGTAGCTGGAGGCTCCCTGAAGTGTTGCTGCTACAGAGCAATAGTTCTGAAACTTTAGCATGCGTTAGATTGTTGGGCCCTGGCCCCCAGAGTTTCTGATAGTTAGATGGGAATCTGAGATTTCCATTTCTAACAAGTTCCCTGATTTTGTCGATACCACAAATCTGGGAATCACATTTTGAGAGCCACTGGTTTAAACAAAACTTCTCTGGCTTCCTGTTCTCGGCCCCGAGCTGAGCATTCTTAGGGATCAGTGAGCTCCTTTGTAGGCAGTATTCTAAAACACTCCTGGCCGAGGGAGGGGACTGCCGCAAGCATCAAAGTCTGCTTGATATACTAATGATTCCATTTTCCTGCATTTCAGTTCCACGTGGCTCTTGGATCTTGATTTGCCTCAACATGGGACCTCTTCTCTTTTTCCATTCTGGAATTTTTTTACCTCCTAGTCCTTGTCTGTCTATGCCTTTTCTAATCCCCTCCTAGACCTTTGCTTGTATTGGAGTCTCTGACTAGCAAATCTGCCTACTTCTAACTCCCAGCTAGTTTCTAAACTGGAAGTTCCCAACATTTCTTGGTACATGATGCTCTTAATTCATCAGTAACATTTTCATAATTCTGTGTCTTGGTCCATTCAGACTGCTGTAACAAAATACCATAAACATGGTGGCGTACAAACATAGATTTATTTCTCACACTTGTAGAGGCTGGGAAGTTCCAAGATCAAGGTGCCCGCAGATTCGACGTCTGGTGAGGGCTTGCTTTCTTACAGATAGCTGTCTTCTCAACATAATCTCACACAGTGAAAGGCGTGAGGGGTCTTGCTCAGGCCTCTTTTATAAGGACACTGATCTCATTCATGAGAGCTCTGCCCTCATGACCTAATCACCTCCCAAAGGTCCTACTTCCTAATATTACCACCTTGAGGGTAAGGGGAGAAACTGTCGGGAGACATAAACACTCAGGTCATAGCACTCCCCAAGCCAAAAGAAATACATAATTGTTCTGTTCATTAAGTGGTTAAGTTCAAATAATTCAATAGTAAAAGTCTGTGCAGTGTCTGCACATATTGCTATGTTTTCCTCACAAATGGAAAGTTTTGTGACTTCCCTGTGTACCTCAATGCACAGTTTGGGACCCACCACTCTAAACCCTGTCCCATCTTACTAGCTTTTTTTAAAAAAGTTTTTAATTTATTTTTTATTTTTTGGTGCCATCATCATAGGGGGACCCACGTCCACAATTTTCTGCCACACACGCTTCAGCACAATGCTCCACAAGCAAACACAAATTAATGGCAATATTTATATTTATTTTTGCAATTCCTTAGATAAAAACCATTTGAACAATGTTTGGTAAGGTGTTATTCTCATAAAAACTTCTTTCAAAACAAAGGTATTTCTATTTTCCACAAAAGTTAAAATTACATGCTGAAACAAAGTTAATGACTTAGATAACACAATACACTGTCAGAAAACTGGTAGAGTAAGACCAGATAATGAACTACATCATTAAACTAAACAATTACACAGAACTAGAAAACTGACTCAGTA
Organism: Macaca mulatta; assembly: GCF_049350105.2. NCBI lineage: Eukaryota > Metazoa > Chordata > Mammalia > Primates > Cercopithecidae > Macaca > Macaca mulatta. The sequence continues at coordinate 161,838,882 of NC_133408.1, read as the reverse complement.
GTAAAATATAAAATCTACAATTATAAATATAAATTTGGTCCATGGAGACACTAGGGCAGTATTTACAATAAGTAACAGATTACTTCTACTTTAGGTGAATACTGCAGTTGTAAAATGTTGAATATCATAGGGAAGAGTGTTTTATTTACAGTCTACTGTATTAAAAGTTATATTTCTAGCAAACGTGATGATTGCTACAAATACAGCTAAAAATTTGACACTAAAAACAAACATTTTCTGTAGTTGGGAATTCCTAATCTCTATAAATTGAAATTTTCTGTTAAAATCAATACAGAAAAAAATACCACGATTCCATTCTTAGAAATACTGTAAAATTCAATCATTTTAGTTCAAACATAATAAGTAAATTACAAGTCTTGCAAAAAGGCACACATTGTTAATGATATAAATTTGGCAGCAGAATCCTATGTCATGAAAGTTACTGTCAGGTGATGGGAAGTCAACAGATAACAGAACTAGACTGATTTTCCTGCCTAATTTTAGGAAGAGGAAAACAATGCTCAGATGTGAGTTCCCCCGCCCCTTTCTGTGTTAAACTAAAGACTCTAAGCTCTCAGCTAGATTTCCATCAGGCAATGCTGCACCATTACTGTCCAGAGATGTGGACGGATTCTCTTCCTGCCTTGTGCTCACAAGGCTGAGGATCACTTTGTAGAGAAACTGATATTGCTCCTAGAGAACAGAAGATGGGAGGTTATAAACAGGATGCTCAGTGAAGGCATACATTTCTAAAAAGAAGAAATATTTTTAGACACACTTCAGCAGTGTTCATGAAAGGGCAATGTGTTAAGGGCACTGTTATACTCAGCAGATGTACATAACCTATACTGATGTCTCTTTCTGATTAAATTAATGTTGCAATTGGCAAACCATTCACTGACCTAGAAAATTAACCTACATACATTTGCCAATAAGTACTTAATTCTTATCCATGAAATCAGAAGGTGATGAGACAGGGTTCTGTTAACTTGTCGGGGAGACCGTTTGGCACTGGGCACCTGTAACTCACTCAGAAACGAGTTTCTTCTTCTTTCTCTACTTGTTAGAAAATCCACTGGGTCTGCCTCTTTATGGAAAGATCTCAGGAATGACTGTACTGTCAGCCCAGGGACCCATGTAGAATGCAATCCTTCACAATATACACTGTTCACCAATAAGAAGAATTTCACATTCTATCAGCCCGACTGGTCCTACGCCCTGCTATAAGCAAAGTTAAGTACCTGCTCTGCTGTGGTCTCAGAGTAGTGGCACATGGAAGAATAAAACAATTTTTCTCTTACAGATGCCATCTCAGGCAGTTTGGGGACAGGCAGCTACAGAGAACCTGAACCAGTGAGCAGCATCATAGCTGAGAACCATTAGGCCTACAGGTGAAGCTGTGCATAATTAAATGCATTCGCAAAATGTGCATCTCCAGAAAGCAGTTTCACCCAGTACAAGCTTGATACAACTCAGCGGCCCTGAATGAGACTTAATAGGGGCTCCTCTGCAGTGCATGTGCACGAAGATAACCTTGACCTCTTGCCAAATGGTCTGGGCTGGGGCTTTGAAGAAGGTCCCTTTATAAGGCCCTTAAACAGACCAAAGAGCTGAAGATGAGCCTATGACTTCTACATTCACCTAAGCTTATTTGCATTGTTAACTATTGTGCACAAAGGCAAACAAGAGATTTAAAAGTTTTATCCATAAATTTTCTGAAGTATACATTTTAAATGTCTGTTGTTCTATGGATTGTGGACTTGTAATTCAGCTTGAAAACTACATACTAATGTTATCAGTTAATAAGATCTTTCTTGATACATGGTAAGATTTCAGCAGCCTCTAGGAAGTTAGTAGTACTCCATCAGTGAAAAATTTGGTTCACTGCCTTGTTACTTACAATGTCAGCGAAGACTCCTGGCCTCATCAGATTGATCATCTTGGCTACCTGGTAAACATCCACGGAATTTTCTTTTTCTAGTTGGTGCATAAGGGTTGTCAGAGCACAGAAAGTTCCTGCCGTCACTCCTCCGTGCCTTGTAAAAAAAGGAAAAGAACAAAGACTCCATTGAGATGCACCACTCACATTTAGAACTCTCAAAGCCTATAGCCTTGACAACTTTGCAGTGAAAACACTGAAAGTTTTAATGAATTGTCTCTCTTCGCTTTTTGCACAAAGAACTATGATTTAATCTGAGATACTGCCAAGTGTTCATGATATTAGTAGTGGCATACTTTACAGAAGTTTAATATTTGCTTATGGTTTATTATTTGTATACTATGAAAGGGGTTAGCAATAATAAAAAACAGAGTATCATATAAAGACATATATAATACATATATAATGTATATGTATTATACATTATATAATACATATATAATATATGTATAAATACATATATAACAAACTGTATTTTATATATTTATAACATAAGTTCAGCATATGCATTTTTTATTTGTTTATAATGGAATCCTAGGAAGATTTACTGGATAAAGTTTCTTGTTCCTGAAAAATAAAAATCTTATCAATTTCACTTCTATGCCAGGAAATCAATGACTGAAAATGACTCTCTGGTTGGCTCCTGTAAAATTTCACTGCTAAAACACTGACTTAGTATACAAAGTGTTCTCAGCATCAAATGCAAGAGAAGATACTTGTGATCATGACCCCATTCTCTGTCTTCAACAGGGACTTTAAGTGAAGTAAAAAAAAAAAATGTTCTGTGTTAACTTTATTGATAAGATGCAGATAATCCACCATGGCTGAATCATCACAGTGGGTTCAAAGCATTAGGTTTGTCTGAAGACAACAGAAACATACATATGCCCAGAGAATGTGCAGGCGTGAAACAATGTTACATACGGAACTTACTCATCATGAACAATCATGGGCCCATCCCTATTGGCAGCTTCTTCTTTTATAACACTTATAAGTTCAAAAGTTTTACTAATGGGGCTATCTGGATTTGGCCATTTAGGACACTGAAAGTGCCTCACTTCAAGTACATAATCATCCTATAAGAAGAAAAAACAAAGTATCGTTAGTGACAGTTTACGAGGAGTGGAATCATTGAGGAAAATCAGGAATTACAGTAAGGTAATAAAACCCAATGGCAGGCATGAGTGAGCAGCCATAGTTGCAGCACATTCTTCACCACAGAAGGAAGAAACAGTTGTGATGCCACAGATACCATGCATAGATTTACTCGGTAGAATCAAAAAATGTAATTTCTTTTTTTATTCTAAAAATAAACTCAGTGGGTGAAATATGCCAATGCTTACAAACCATGAAACTATGCACCAAAGATGTATTTGCACTGCTAACTTCAAATTTATAAAAAAATCGCTGGTGTTAAAATTTGTTTTGAAAATAGCATACACTTTCTTCATATATTTCTTCAGGCTTAAGTAAAAGAAGGAGATTGTATGACACAGTGAAGGAAACGCTGACAAGGAGATAGAGATCTAGGTTCAACTCGGATCCCGATTCTGATTCTTACTTAAGTGACCAACAAGACTGTGACTTGATTAAATCCCTTAAACCTCTTACCCCCAGCTTCCAAAAGTGTACTTAAAAAAAATGATACATTTAAAAACAAGTAGCAGAACCTAAATTTTACATAAAAGTGGAAAGGGCCAAAATAGCCAAGATACTACTAAAGAAGAAAAACAATAGAGGAAATTAACTTATCATATATCAAGAATTACTCTAAGGTATAAGAAGTAAAACACTGCCATTGTGGCTGAGGGATGAACAAAGTGACCAATGGAATAAAATAAATATCCTAGAACAAGCATGTGTGTGTGTGTATGATATATATATATAAATATATAAATATATGAATGACTAAACTGATATTGCTAATTCATAAATAATGGTGGGACAATGTATCATCATATGGAAAATAATGAAACTGAACCCTTGTCTCACACAATATAATACAAAAAGTCAATTTCAGGTGGTACGTTTAGAAAACAATGTAGGAGAGCATCTTCATGATTTCAGGGTAAACGGTATGTTTTAAAGATACTAAATGATGGTTTCCTTTTAAAGGCCAGGAATAAAAAGATCAATAAATTCATGTAGATTAAACTTCAAAACTTTTCTTTCACCAAAAAAACAAAGAAAAAAAAAAAAGAATCACAAAGAAAGTAAAAAAGTCAAATCCCAAACTGGGAGAAAGTATTTGCAATATATGTAGCTGACAAAGGATTAGTATCCACAATATAAGAAGACCTCTGATAAATCAATAAGTGATAAATAATCTAACCGAAAAATGGGCAAAAATCATGAACAGACACAGTACAAAAGATAGAATCTGAATGGTCAATTAATTTAGATAAAAATATGATTTCTAAAACATTTTATGTAAAAATATTATTTATGTAAACAATTATGTAAAAATATAAAGTTATGTTGAAAACTTCATTTTCAACAAGAGAAATGCAAATTAAAACTAACAAGAGATGCTGTTTCATTCCCAACACAAGCACTGGTGAGGATGTAGCGATTCCAGATCACTCACACGTTCCTGATGACAAGATACCTTGGTAGGATGACTTTGGAAAACAATTGACTTCACTTAGTAAAATTACAGAAAGTTGAAGATGATCCAACACAATAACACAGCAGGGGAATTCCCAGGGTATCCCCAAGGGAAAATTTTGCATGTGACTAAAAATATTCATATAGCACTGTTTGTAATATCAAAACCAAACCAAGACAAAACACAACAAACAAGTAATAATTTGCATGTAAAATTAAAAAAAAGAATATGTATTATCTGGAATGCTAAGCAGCAGCAGTAAATGAATTTGAACTACACCCAAATACATGGATAAATCTCAGTGGGATAATACACATAATTTATATAAAGTTCACAGATATTTAAAAGTAAGCAGCATACGTGTGAAGGAAAACAAAGACAATAATTAAATGATAAAATAAGTCAAGAGAACAATAAACACTAATTCAGGAAGAGGCTACTTCTGAAGTGAGGAGAGGATGAAGGTGATAGGGAGCACATGAGACTTGATGGTCAAGGCCATGTTCTATTTCTTAAAGTCAATGGTGGGTAACAGTAATTTAACATAATTGTTAAACCTTGCACATATAATATAAACACCTTAAATATATTCAATATTTAATACATTCTTAAAAATAGTCCTCATAACAAATACATAAATAAAAGGCCCCTAGCTTTTGAAAGCTCAGTAGCGTAGACCTTCACTTGTCTACTAACCTCAAATGTTGTGATATTTGGGTAAAGTGCTTAAAAATGTCTGAAGTTAATGAAACTGTCCACTTTAGTCTTTCCTTCTTTTCTGATCTTTGTTATAGAAATACATCTATATTGATCCCTGGGTTGGGCTACTGGATTATCAAGTTGTCCATAATAGCTGATTTACATAGATGAGACACACTGAATTGGGATCAATCAGGAATCTGTGTTATCTAGTTTATTTTCTGCATAATATTAGGAGAAAAACAGTGCTAATTTCCCAGTGCTGAGCAAGATATTAAACATGATCAGTGATCAGGATAATGGGTGTGACAAGATAATAGGTATCTAATGATTATTACTCTTGTAATAGGCTTTCTTACTAACTAGGAATAATGAGAAGAAGGTATGAGAGATGGCAGATCTAAATGGATGCTATTAAAGTGATCAGGGAATAATCAGAGGTAAAAATTAGCATGGAATATTAAGAGCTCTCAGGGATCTTAGGGGCCTTCTAGTTCCTGCCCTTCATTTTACAAATAAAGACCTAAGTCTTTTTTGTTTTAATGAGATAGGATACTACTCCACTGCTATGCTGTTTACATTATTAGTTATTTGTATTATCAAGTTTATATGTATTGGTCACTTAAATATTCTAGAGAATAGAGAATCTTCTTGTATACCATATATGTACTAGTTTTCAGAACTAGAGAAAACTGAAACATTCAAATTATTTGGAACATGATTTAATCTTTGTCAGATTGAGAAGGTACTCTGAATCTCACATTCCTTAGACATCATTATTAGTATCTTTTAGTATTTTACTATAGCTCTACGTAAATAAATTATTGACAAAGAATTCAATAATAGATATTTGCATATAATTAAGACTTTAGAAAACAATGTATTATCTTGTAGATAACAGCAGCATCTTGTGTAACAGATAACCAAGACTTTAGTAAAATTTTCCTAGTTCATTGTACTTCATGTTTTCAAAGCACTTCATTTATCAACTTATTACATCACTATCACTCATCAACTTTCTACATTGGTAGAGAATAGTAAGTTTCAGTAGGCAGTATTTTTCCCATTTTACTTAGGAGAGTTTAGGCAGGTAGTATTTTTCCCATTTTACTTACAAGGTAAGGGCTTACATTAAAACATGAGAATTAAAATTAATACACTTATTCTTTTACTGTGTTTATTTTCCGCCTAAGTTCTGTCAACCACTAATCTGGAGTAAATGAGCTTTGATTTCCAGGAATGATGCAGTGATGGCTAATTGTTCAATGATTCTATACCATTTTGAAAATGAAAGTGACAAGGTAATTTGATTATTTGTGTAATTGTCTCAATTGGGAAAAAATCAGAATCATGCTTTTCATTTCTAGGAAAGATTCCTAGATTAGAATATGTTTAACATGTGTTTAAGATAAAAACCATGTCATTTAACTTATATCCTTACCTGTGTAGCTTCTAAGATAAAGTCCTGAATTATAAGTTTTTCCTCATTAGTTAGACATTTGTGTTCTTCAGCCATAAGAGTGACCTTAAAGCTCTCACAATTTATAGGCTCATCTTTATTTGGCCAGTAAACAAATTCATCTTCTGCCTGGAGAATTGCAAATGAAAGAAGAGTCTATATTTTAATTAAATGCCCAATAAGTCAGATTGTGAAATAAAGTTAATTGGTTGGCAGAGAAATTTCAACTCCAATTTTTCTTTGAATCTGAATATTTACTCTTAAAATCTTCCTGGTGCCTTCAACTAGATTGATGTGCTGAATAAAATATCACACTTGGGAACCCAAACTATTGCTTTATTATTTTATGCTCTTAGCTTATCAACAACAATGATAAGCTTATTGCTTCTGTAATTGACAACTGAGTAGAGAAGATTCAAGTGATTTTAAGAGCTCAAAAATTTCCAGCCTCATGTGTAATGGTCACACAATAATTTTATAGACAAGAACTGAATATCAAAGCTAAGTAAACATGTAAAGCCTAAATGAAATATTTACTTTATTTTACTCTTTGAGTTCTCCAAACACATATAAAGTGGGGGATAGGATATCCCTGCTTTTCTAATACTAAAAAAGTCTTTCCTATACTAGGAACTCTCTTAATTCTAACTAGGTCTTTTTTTAAAGAAAAAATTAGATACCTCTTTAAACTCAGGGAATCTCTACATATTCTAATACATTTTATTTTAAAAATGTAAATATAAGCATATAGGCTGATTTCTTTCATGGCTGTGATTCTAACTTTCTAAAGCCTAATTTTGTGACATTTCTTAAAATCACAAAACACATACATTTAAGTTAATTTAAATTTACTTTCATTTAAAACTTTTATTCATCACTTTGACCTAGGAGATTGTATAATGAAAGCAGCCCAACAGTAGAAGGGTGTACCTTCAATGACATAAGTTTATTAGTTGAAAACAAAATTGCTTTGCTTGTTTGTATGCTGGACTTTTCACTATTTGTAACCTGATATTCCCCTGTAAAGAAAGTCCCAGAAGTGGTCTAAGGGACTTACCATGTTTTGGCCATCAGGAATCATCACCACCAGTTGGGCATTATGGTCCCATATCATCCTCCAGAAATCCTTGATGGTATGGAGGAGAGGGTGCTGGGTAATGATGAATTCATTGCTCTGGTAATAGCCCTACAAAACCAAAGAGAAGACAAAAACAACACTGGTGTATGCCTTTAAACATTCAGACAAACATTTATACATCAATGGATCTTAAGTCAAAATAGTCTTTTGAATTGCAGATTGTGTCTATATGTAGTAATATGATTATTATAGCCAATGCTTACTGGGCACTTCCTATGCTAGGTGTGACACTACGTGTTTTTTGTTCTCTTAAGTCATTTGTTCCTCACAGCAGTACTGTGAGATAGGAACTATGATCCCCATTTTACAGATGATTAAACTGAGGCTTTAGAAGTTAAGCATTGTGCCCGTTTGCCTTAAGAAGTCAGACGTAGTATTCAGGGTTACCTATCATCTTGGAGTGAATGTTGATGATTTTTATCTTTCCTTGGCATTCCTTTTAAACATAAGTTGGACTTTGTTATGCCAGAAGCAGGGTTCAGTCGCCCTTGATACAGTTTCCAGTTCTACATTGTCCCATCCACCAGTTCCTTAAAGTGATCGATTCAGGTATCTAACTTACAAAATTGCTCCATAGTGACCATTTCACTATGGAACAGCCTGCTTGGCTGGCCTTGCTGACCCTCACACCTACCTGGACTTTGCAGATACGCCACAGTAAATACCTTTCAGTCACTACGTGACCTCCTGGGACTTGTGCCTGCTTGCTTTAAACCCATCAAGTAAAACTCCCCATGGAAAACCTGCTTGGACAATGCCCTGGACCCAATAAAGGCATTGGTCCCTGGGTCCTTTTCTCTCTTTCCCTGCTTGCTCTGCCTAAGCTCTATGCATGTGGCCTCCAGTGCCATGAACTCCTCAGGGTCCATAAATACTAAAAACTCTGAAATTTCACACTGTGTTTCTGTCATTGAAGACTTCAGGTGAGACTGCTCAGTGGAACCCATGCAGGTGAATCCCATATTGGTGCTCTTTCGTCTGGGCCTCTGGTGGTCACTGAGGATAGTAGCTATCAGCTAAGCTGATAGGGAAACTTGAACAGTTTCATTAAAAACAAACCTCTAGCTGTACACCTGGCAAACTGCTTTGTGGATACTGTCTGTTACTCCACAGAGTGGAAAATCTACAGGAGAGTTTACATTTCCCACTTCGGTGTTCAGATACCTTGGTTGCCGCTACAAGAGAGGAACCAGGGAGACACCGTGCATATTTTGCTACAGATACCGAGAAGCTAGAGCTATTGGATTAATTGTGATATTTATATTGTTACTAAAGTCCTGGCTCTTCTAGCCCCTTCTGCTTTCAGATCCCATTCCTAGCACCCAGTGGCTCATTTGAAATGTGAATGTATTTAGATGCCACTACCACACATCCCTGTGTTTCCTGCATAGATATTCCTTAATATTTTCTTTGCTGGATAAATAGAACAGAGGTTTTGGAATAAGAATTAGCAGGTTTTCATCAGAAGCCAAGCTCCGCGATTCACTGACCTTAAATGTTAGTGAAGGTCACACAACAGCTACTAAAACACTCATCCCTAACACAGAAGATGTAAATGCAGAAGAAAAGCATTGTATCTTTAGAAATCCAGGTCCCAAAATGAGCCCAGTTTGCAGGGTAAGAATCATGCTGCAAACCTGGAGTAGTGATGCCAGTGAGGTTGGGCTTTGCTGAAGCCAGTGAATCCTGGGTTTGCTCAGGGGTTCTATCTTAGTGAAGGAAATAAAGCCTTTTAGACAAGCAGGTATAAGTTTTATATCTACTCATCAGCCCTGAATGGTGAGTTTGTGTTCCTGCATCTACTTATTGGTCTTGCTTGAGGTTTCTGCAGTCCCAGCACACATGAAAGCATGCTGTTATTTCAATTGTTGCTGTGGACTGTGGGCTTGCAGTCTACAGATTTAACTTATATTTACCACTCATGTTGCCCATGCCTGTAGTCTTTGCTTCTGGCAGCCCATTCTGGTTTTGATCCCTGTAACACAAGCTGGCAGACAGTCTCCTCAGTGACTTCTCTGACTTACCATGATATAGGAGGCATTGATGTAGTCTGTGCCTTCTCCACTCAGGGATGAAATGCCAACTCTTGATCTTTCCACTGGAACACAGAACATTCATTGTAAAACAAAAACAAAAACAAAACGAAACAACAAAATAACCCACGCTCACAGCACTGTACCATCTTTCCCCCATGCCAGATGTAAAATATAGCTGCATTTTTCAAGTTGAAGTGTCTCTGATCTGTAAGCTAATTTTTCTAGACATTTTGCATTTTTAGATAAGACTTCAAGGGGTTTATGAGTCCTTCAGAACAGTTACATATTGGACAAAACAAGAAATATCTGCACGTGCTCCATTTGCTCCAAAGGTATACAAATATTGCCAAATTTCCTACAATGCTTTTATTATTTGAAAAAAGTTGTTTTTTCAAGGTTCAACACAACTTACCAGGGATGATAGAAGAAGTTCGATTCTTTTCCCTGTTGCATTGCTTTAGGGCTGTAGAATAGTCACTCTGCTGTATATTTGACTGACTCAGGAGCTGGGCAAGAGAGTAAAAAAATATGAAGGTTATTTCATTTAAGTCCTCAAAGTACTCAAACACACACACACACACACACACACACACACAAACACACACACCAATCAAGAAAAGATACTGACTAAAAATATTTGTGAAATATTTTCCAATAATTCCTTGAATTAAACCTTGTTTTAGTGAACTTCCTGGAGCTTCTATGTTTTACACCAGGGGAGTTAGAAGCAGCAAAGAAATCTCAAGTAATTCTTTTAGCATTGAGAGAATCTTCCTCACGGCTTCCACTATAGATGTGCAACCTCCATTTCCTCTATTTAAATCTGATGCAGATGTTTGGAGGTAAATTACATCGTGTGTGTATATACATATATATGTATATAATTCAATTTTATTTATTTCTTCTAACTGTTACTACTCCATTACATGAATAATCTACATTCTGTTTATCTACTCAACTAGTGAATGGGTATTTGCAGTGTTTTGCAATTGTATAGCTTTATAGCTATGAGCATCTCCTGTATGTTTCTTAATGTGCACACGTGTGACGGTTTCCATAGAGCATTAGGAGTATTCAGTGTTTAATTTTTGACAGTCGGATAAATGAAAAATAATATATCATGGTTTTGATTTGCATTGTCTTAATTTCTATGAAATTGTGCATTTTGGTGTTCATTAGTCATTAAGATATCTTCTTTGATGATTGGCTTTTCATATTTTTTCTTTGTTGCCACTTATTAATTTGTAGGGGGTTCTCGCTGTCTTGAATGTAAATCTATAGTGTGTAAAAAGTTGGAATCGTCTTCAGTTTATTTAGTAACAGAGATTTACCGCCAATTTATTTTTCTTCAATAGCTTTCTGCAAATTATTGTTTTACTTAAGAAGTCCTTCTCTATCCTGAAGTTATTAAAAAATACTTTCCAATGTATGCCCTGCCCTGCCTTCCCCTCCCCTCCCCTCCCCTCCCCGCCCCTCCCCTCCCCTCCCCTCCTCTTCTTTTTTGAGACAGGTCTCCACTCTGTCGCCCAGGCTGGAGTGCATATAGCTTCGACCTCCCGCGCTCATGAGTTCCTCCTGCCTCAGCCTCCCATGTGGCTGGCACTACAGGCGTGCACCACCACACCTGGCTAATTTTGGTATTTTTTGTAGAGATGGGGTTTCACCATATTACCCAGGCTGGTATCGAACTCCTGGGCTCCAGCAATCCGCCTGCCTTGGCCTCCCAAACTATTGGGATTACAGGTGTGAGCTACTGTGCCCAACCCAATATTTTCTTTTCTAAAATGATCTTACAATAGTTATAAAGGTTTGCTCACCTTTAGGTAGTTAATCCACCTTGAATACATTTTGATGTTTGAGGAGTGGTAGAGATATAATGTTACTTTTTTTGACATGAAAATTTTCCCAATGTTATTTATAGATTAGTCTGCTGTTTCTTCACTGATATGTAATGTTATCTCTACCACATAATAGATTTCCTCAAATGCATCATTCCTCTGCTAGATTCCTCCATTTTCCAATACTATTATATCACATCATAAGTCTTCCATATACAGTACAACAGAATTCTTGTATTATTATTTCCTTTTCAGTATGGATGAGATATTTTGGCTCTTTAATTTTCCATGCTGAATTAAAATCTGTTCTACATTTTCCATGAAAAATCCCGCCGTAAATTCGATTGATACTGCATTGACTTCTATAGTCAATGTAAGGAGAAGCACTATCTTAATATTTCCATGTATCAACATTATATTTTATTTGGGCCTAATTTTATGCTCTTCAATTTACTTTTATAAATTTATATATTTACTGCACATTTTGTTAAGTGTCTTTTTTGAGATGATGAAGTTTTTGCTACTGTTTTGTTATTGTTGTTAATGATTGGGTTTTTTATTGTTCTAATACATTTTCTAATCACTCAAAGCTAACAAATAACAATGCTATTGATTTTTATGTATGTTTGTTAAACTCTAATTAAAGATAATTATTTTCTCTTTTGTTTCTCTCGATATTCTTTGCAGGTGGTTATATTATCTATCTGCAAATCCTTTTCTACCATTATACATCTTTCTAGTTTAATCCAATTTCCAGGATGATGTTGAATAGTAGTGCCAATAATTGACCTTCCTTATCTTTTCTTGAATCTATTATGAGCATTTCCAATTTTAATTTTTATGTATGATGTTTATTGTAGTTTTATGATAGACACTTTCTAGAAGGCTAAGAAAGCTTTCTTCTATTTCTGGTTTACTAAGAGTTTTTTTTTTTTTTTTTAACTGAACAATGTAGAATTTGACTACTTTTCCTGTATTAATTGACAGGGTCATGTTGTTTCTGTATGTAAATATATTAATATTTTTCAGTGTTAAACCATCTTTCATTTTTGGAATAAACCCTATAAACTCTACTTGCTCATGATATTAAAGAAATACACTGCTGGATTTGAGTTGCTGATATTTTAAATAAGATTATTGATACCAGTCTATAAGTGTCTTATTCTGCCTTTGTTCAGTTTTGGTGTCAAAGTTATATTTGTCCAATAAAATAGCTGGGTTAGTTTTTCACCTGGATTTTTTATGCTAACATTTGGAATTGTATGTTCCTTAAAAATTGGCAAAATGTGACATCAAATTCTTTTGGGCCTGGTTATATTTTGAAGGTGGGATTTTAGGCGGCTCATTTGATTTCCTCAATGGCTATTGGCCTAGTTAAATTTTCTATATATTTTTAGAGTATTTTTATTATATTTTTCCTTTAGAATTTTTTCTATTTTTCATTTCTTTGGGTACATAAAAGGTGTAATATTTATGGAAAACATGAGCTATCTGATACAGGCATACAATGCATTATTATCACAGGAGGGTAAATGGGGCATCCATCACCTCAAGCATTTAACCTTTGTGTTACAAACAATTCAATGAATGCTTTTAGTTATTTAAGAATATACAATAAATTATTCATTTCATATAGGTTTTCAAATGTATTGTCACAAATATGTTCATATTATGCTTTTGTGTTTAAAAATGTTTCTAAATTATATCTCTCTTTTTTATCTCAATATTATTTACTCACATTCTTTCCTCCCTTTGTCAGTCTGGACACAGGTTCATCTATTTTAATCGTCTTTTGACAGAACCTGCATTAGGTTTTGTTAAAGCTTTATTTAATCATTTAAATTTTCTATTTAATTTTTAAAATTTTCAAAATGTTATGTAGTGCTTCTTTTGACCTTTAGTTCTAAAGATTTTATAATTTCCTCTTACATATGTATAGTATTTAAAAGGGTATTTTTAATGCCCAAATATCAAATTTTTTAGGGAAACTTTTCATTGTCAATTTCCAATTTTTACTGTATTACATTCTGAGAAAATGACTGGTATGATATAGATTCCTTGAAATTATCTCCCTTTTCCCTCTGCATCTATTAACAGTTTTATTTTAGAATATGTGTGCAATGGGCCAGGCACAATGGCTCATGGTTGTAATTCCAGCACTTTGTGAGGCCACAGCAGGCAGATCGCTTGAGCTCAGGAGATGGAGACCACCTGGGCAACCTGGCAAAACTCCATCTCTACAAAAAATATTTTAAAAATTAGCCAGGCGTGGTTGTACACTTGCTATAGTCCTAGCCACTCAGGAGGCTGAGGTAGGAGGATCACTTAAGCTAGGGAGAGGAAGGTTGCAGTGAGAGATTGTGCCTCTGCAGTCCAGCCTGGGTGACAGAGTGAGAACCTGTCTCAATTAAAAAAGGAATATATGTACAACACCCACCACATACACACGCACACACACTCACCTTCTCTTCACAGAGAATAGAAACCACAGAGTACTTTCTCAGCCTCCAGCCTTAGAGCCTATACGTGTACTACTGTAAACATTTACGTTTTACTGCTTTTGAACACTAATCCCTTTAACTGTGTCTTGAATCCTGCCTCTTTGTACCACTCAGGGTCTCTGCACACTCCAATTATCTCCCTTCCCATTAGTTTTTAAAGAAGCTCCCATGTCTCATATTAAAACATAAGCAAAGAAAGCCCAGACAAATACCCCCCAAATCTTACTCTCTAACTCCAAGTTTTCTTATAGTCATCTTAAACATTCTGTCCAGAGTAAACTTTTTTCTTTTTTTTTTTTTTGAGACAGAGTCTCGCTCTGTCGCCCAAAGTGGAGTGCAGTGGCCGGATCTCAGCTCACTGCAAGCTCCGCCTCCCAGGTTCACGCCGTTCTCCTGCCTCAGCCTCCGGAGTAGCTGGGATTACAGGCGCCCGCCACCTCGCCCGGCTAGTTTCTTGTATTTTTTAGTAGAGACGGGGTTTCACCGGGTTAGCCAGGATGGTCTCGATCTCCTGACCTTGTGATCCGCCCATCTCGGCCTCCCAAAGTGCTGAGATTACAGACTTGAGCAGAGAAAACATTTTGAGCTATATAATTGTCATTAATTCCTCAGATCCATTTATTCCTTACTCCCTGTAATCTGGCATCAATGCTATACTTTCCAAATGGCTCTTAGGCAAAGGTCATCAATGACTTATTTCTAAATCCAATGGCCTCCTCCATTCCCAACAGACTTGATTTGTCATTAGCACTTGCCATCTCTGTTCACTTCCTCTTTCAAGAAACATTATTTACTTTGGATCCTAGTATACCCCGCTGTCCCAAATTTTCTCCCACCTTCTGATGCCACTTTTCCCCCTTTATTTGTGGGCTGGCCATTCGTTGGTTAATTAAAATCTTTTCTTAAGTAATCCTTTCTAACCTTTCTTAGACATTTCATTTTTAATTGGTTATCTTATCCAATTCCAAGTCTTCAAAGAACCATGTCTAAGCTGATTACTCCCAAATCCATTTCTTCAGGCCAGACCTCTCTTATGCTTCAGACCCAGTATCCAACTGCCAAGTATACATATTTATTGGGACATCTCCCAAGAACCTAAAAATAAGGTAGATTTAGAAATATCTCACCGTCTTCTCCCTCACTACACCCCTCAAGCATGTACCACCTCCTCTTCCTGGTGAATGACATCACACTTTCCCAGTGCCCAAGCAGAATCTGAGTAGTTATGCTTGTGTCTTTTCTCTCCTCTCTCTCTGCAATGTCCAATGAATCACCAAATCCTGTGTTCAACTCTTAAATATATCTTACACATTTCTCCCCTGGTAAGTTGCATCCTTATCTGTACTCCTACAGCATCCAGTTTTACTTCTATAATGGCATTTTTCAAACTATTGTGTTTATCTGTTTCTTTCTTTCTTTTTTTTATTAGAGACAGGGGTCTCACTCTATCTCCCAGACAGGAGTGCAGTGGCACAATCATAGCTCACTGTAATCTTGAACTTCTGAGCTCAAGCAATCCTCTCACCTCAGCCTCCCGAGTAGCTAGGACTACAGGCTCATGCCACCCACCCAGCTAATTTTTTTATAGAGACAGGGTCTTGCTCTGTTGCCCAAGCTGGTCTCAAATTCTTGACCATGGTCTCCCAAAACAGAGGAATAACAGGTGTGAGCCACTGCACCTGGCCTGTTTGTGTTTTCTTACCTGTATTTTCTATTAGATTGCAGGCACCATAAGACTAGGAGCTGGGTGTGCTTTGTTTATTTATTTTATAAATTCATGTTTGCATCCTAATAACACAAAAGCCTGACATCTGGTAGGTGTCTAATAAGTAGTTGTTGAATAAACAGATATTCAATTTATTTCAAGGAAATTTTCTACAGATAAACTTGAATAGATATCTTTTTTATGGGATAGTGCACACACATACACACAAATACATTTCCCTATTTATGATGCTAACAGGAAAGAGAGTAAAATACCTCTCTTTTCAATTGAATTCTGACCTTATAGTTAATATTTTCATTTTGATCCTGGATTATTTAGCTTACCATATCATTTTTTTTAATGCAACTACACAGGAGCAAATCATATTTAAATGAGAGTTTTGTTGAAATGGGTAATATTGTGTGTGTGTGTGTGTGTGTGTAATTTATTTAGGGAAAAGATATCTTTACAACTTAATTACATTTTAACATTTCTTTATTATCTGAAACCCAACTGCATACTCTTTCCCCCACTAAGGCATTCCTTTATGACTGAGCTAAGCTTGGCTGAGTAAAATATGTATGACTTTCTGACAACAGGTTCTAAGCTCAGTACTGACCCCAATCTTTCTCTTTCACCTCCAAAGGCACACCGTGCAGTAATTTAAAAGGCAAATGGTCCAAAGGAATTCATGGTGGCTAACAACCTATGCTATAGACTGGGGAGCAAAGCAGGAGAATAAGTGAAATCTCAACATTTGTTAACTCTCCTGGGTTTTCCTAAGGTCTTCCGAATTCTTCCTCGATATTCATTCTTCAAAACTTGGCCCTATTTCTCCAGGAACTCTGAGAAGTAAGCGGATAGCACAGGAACAATGTGGAGTGAAATAATATAGCCCCCATTCCTGTGGAAAGCTACGATTCTGCAAATGCTTTGGTCTCAGCTGGCAGGTCCGGTAACACCTGCTTTCTGAATTCTTTGCCTACTGATTTCTGAAAGTCAGAAGGCTGGTATTGTGGGAAGTACAATATGGACAAAACATGCTCTTGTCTCTGGCTTATGGCCTTGAGACAGGGTGAGGGGGAGAAACTGGGGTTGAAGAAGCTATTATTCCAGTGTAGACTACTCTGGTCCAGGGGTTTCAAGTGAGACACAGTTTTTTCCAAAGAGTATCAGGAACAGCCTGAGCCACAGCACTCATGTTTAAGTGGTCTGCTTTTTTTCAAAGTAAAAAGAGCACTTATATAGTCTGTTTTACAAGTTCTTTCTGTTCATTCTGTTATGCTCTATGCCCCTCTTTTCTCGACCAAGTTTGCATTTATAAAAGTTAGTTTAAAGTTTCTGAGAACTTTTCCTCTTGCTACTCAGAATTATATTTCTCCTTGAAATTTACCATGTGGCACTGTAGCCCACAGTAAGGAACAATGATGGCTCAAATACAAAGCCATTGTACCCACACTGCCCACTCAACATGACCCTGTCAACTCAATGAGAAGATGCAGGGACATTCAGTTCTGTAGTGACATGCAAGAGGCTTCCAAGAGGACTCACCTGGAATTGTTTCTCTAGCTTTGTTTTGCCTGTTGGTCCAGGAATGAGGAGTGCATTAACATAGGCATGAATATGACTGTCCAGCACCTCAGTTTCTTTACTAAGTATGGCCTCAACCAGTGTATCATGAATGAAGACATATTGCTCCTGGCAAAAAAAATGACAATAAGAAACATTACTTCAAGTTTTCCTCATATGTATCTACCTACAAACATAGTGCCTTCCATTGACAGACAAGGAGAGTTTTAGAGAATGGGGGAAGATCCACAAAAAAGATTGCTTACTAAACCTGAAAAGAAGTCAGACAGAGGAAAGGAAGTGGTCACAGAAGAAAGAACCTCTTCTCATTCCTTACCTCTGCATTTATTGCGCATTGTTGGCAATACACAATAGGGCAGGAGGCAGGAAGAGTTGGCAAGGCAAAGCAATGTCCTCTCTGCCTATCCTTCAAACTTGACACCTCTACACTTTGTGAGAGGGCTCTCCTGACTTCTATACTTCTGGTGGGCCTACCCCTTCTGGCAATGCCAACTCTCCTTTTCACTTGTCATATATAACTTAACTCAATTTTATATAAAGTTGTTAATAGTTCTCTGATATTTCATATACGGAACTCTTCCTTGGTTTTGTATCACCAGAATGTCATTTTTTAACTTTTATTTTAAGTAAAGGAGTACATGTGCAGGTTTGTTAGACAGGTCAACTTGTGTCATGGGGTTTGTTGTACAGATTATTTCATCACCCAGGTATTAAGGCTCGTACCCATTAGTCCATTAGTTATTTTTCCTGATCCTCTCCCTCCTCCCACCCTCCAACCTCTGAAAGGCCCCAGTGTATGTTGTTCTCCTCTATGTCTCCATGTGTTCTCATCATTTAGCTCCCACTTATAAGTGAGAACATGTGGTATTTGGTTTTCTGTTCCTGTTTAAGTTTGCTCAGGATAATTGATGGAAGGAAGGTTGGTGTGGTTTCGTTCTGAAGCCCACTCAGCCATGTGTTTTTGATTGCTTTCAAGCTGCCATTCATAGGTTTCCATTTAAGTTCATTTTTATTTAGAAATAGTGAAGATAAAATGCAGATTTGCTGACATTGTTCTGTCACTTATGGGTAAACTATATGGGCTTAAAATGGATATAATTTAAGCATAATTTATATTTTTTTTTTAAAAAAAGAATCCATTCATCCACTATGTGTATGAAGAACTTGAGATTTTTGCTAGCAAGGGTGTGTGTGAACCACTCTACTTAGACTTTTGCTGTATCTTCTCTGTGACTGGTGTCATTTTAAAGGGTATTCCCTATTTGGGGTCACAAAATAGACAAAATTTACCTGGCTCATTCATGACATAGCTGCAGTTACTGGTGTTATGGGTTGAATGGTGTCCCCCTGCAAAGATATATTAATGTTCTAGCCCCCTGATAATTCAGAGTGTGATTTTATTTGTAGAAAAGTTTGTTACAGATGTAATTAGTGAAGATGAGATCAACTGGAGGAGGAGGATAACTGGTACGCTTATAAGAGGAGGAAAATTTGGTTACAGAAACAGACACGGAGGGAGACAGCCAAGTGAAGACTGAGAGTGGAGTTGTGCTGCCACAAGCCAAACAATGCATGGGGCTACCAGGAGCTGAAAGAGGCAAGGAAGAATCTTCTCGAGGCTTCTGGAAGGTGCATGGGCCTGCAGACATCAGAACTATGAGACAATAAACTTCTGTTGTTCTAACCCACCCCGTGTATATTACTTTGTTTTGCAGTCCTGGGAGATGAATACACCTACATTTTAGTGACGTTTCCATACCTTAGATGAATAAAGTTATCCTTTTAAAAATCATACCTCAGTTTGTACCAAATAATTTCTTTGTGAACGGATGTGTTTTAAGAAGCCAAATATGTTGACAGTTCCTTCGTGTTGAATCTGCTGCAACATACTGTCTAGCACAATATACGTGCCTGTTCTTCCAACTCCAGCACTGAAGAGAAGACAAGGAAATAAATATTTCAATGTTAAGCATAAAATAAATTTGAAAAATAGATCACTACTGGTTGTCATGTTGATTAACTTCCTTCTTCAAGCAAGTGAACCACACAATAAATTTAGCAATTCAATACTGTAAACAGTTTAGTAGTTAAGCATAATGCTTTAAACAACAAATTGAAAAGTGCCCTTTCTAATGTTTTGTCATGTGTCTAATTGCAAAACAACTTCACTATTTCTGTTGGAGATTTTAAAATTTTCAAAAAAAGATATTTATTATTCATTGTATATTGTACGATGAAAATATTATGTATCAGAGTGTGGCAAATAGACATTTAATCTGACAAAATGAAAGCTTCAGCTTCACCAAATTCTGAAAAGAGAACGTCCCTAGGTCTACGTTTCCAGGTAGACACGTTTGTAAAGGTTTCCGCGTTAATGGGAAAAAGAATTTGATAAAGCTTTCTGCTGAAAATATCATTTCAGTGAGATTGTGAGGAATAAAGCATGACTTCAGTTATTTCTAAAGGGCCATTATCTATCGACTTCTTCAAAGCCTCTAGCAGAGGGACAGAATTCACAGACAGGGATTCTTTTCAAATGTTCCGACAAGTAGGAAGTGCTAGAGTGGAAAATTAGCACCTGCTCTGCACAATAGCCTGGTCCTTCTCCGTTTGCTAGGAAACAATCCCTGACCTTCAACACTATTTTTCTTGCATCTTCCTGTTTTCCTCAGTTTATAATCAGGCTAACAGATTAAAAAACCTCAAGATGAGTCTCTCAAATTTAACTCCTGAGACGGTAATTAGAATGTGTTAGGTAAGCTATATATCAAAGGCAAACACTTGCTTCTGTAAAAGCATGCTGCTTTGATAACAATACTTCACATAGAAACAAATTTGACTTTTGTGATCACAAGGCTTGGCACACAGTCAGCACTCAATAAATATTAACTGCTATTATTATTTTAACTAAAAACATTAAATAAGGATGTTTAACGTATTTTTCCTCTTTCATTGAAACATCATTATTTCCATTTATCAATCTGGTCTTGGAAATTTAAAAAATCTTGGCAACAATGAATTGACAATACATTCAATATAATGCATTAGAACCCAAGAAAATGATAAAAGAATTCTGGTCCCAG
Organism: Macaca mulatta; assembly: GCF_049350105.2. Lineage (NCBI taxonomy): Eukaryota > Metazoa > Chordata > Mammalia > Primates > Cercopithecidae > Macaca > Macaca mulatta. The sequence goes on along the minus strand of NC_133408.1, from coordinate 161,818,286 downwards.
AGTGTTTAAAAACAACTTAAATATATTTTGCCAAATTTCTCACAATTTGTGTGCTTTGGCTTCTGTGATGCAAGCCTGGCATAATAACTCTAAAAAAGGCTTTTAACTCCTAGGGACAGGGGCTGTAGCTCAAGTATTTTTATCCCATGCTGTTATATGTTGAGGTAAATACTGGTTTAACAACAAAAACATTGTTCCACCTGCCTCAAATAGTTAATAAGCTGAAATCCAGTTGAACAATTAAATACAATAATCAACATCAAAAAATATGTGGTGCTTAGAAATATTCAGCCATCCAACTCTGAGTCTGGCATGTTCATTTCCTACTGATCAATACTTATGAAAATGAACATATAATTTCATCACCCTCACTTCAAGAAATCATTCCCATTTTGGCAAAAGCTTTGTTCCATTGATATCTTTTCTGCAAGTATAAGCAGTTCTATGGGTTTAGAAGTACATCTCTGAGACTCACCTGCAGTGGACGACAACAGGCCCCACTGCATGGCGCTTGGCATAGGCTGCCTTTCTCACAAAGGTCAGCACCGGCAGGGAGTACTCTGGTACTCCCATGTCAGGCCACTGCGTGTAGTGATACTGTGTGACTACACGTCCACTGGGTCTTCCTTTCTGGGAGCCCTGGAAAAGTTCAGACAGTTAATAACAGTCAAACACACACACACACACACACACACACACACACACACACACACACGGTTCTTAAACAGCAAGTCAGGAGTTATAGCTTGATTTGATGTTGAGGGTCCATAATGAACGAAAAAAAGTAGAGTGTCAATTGTGATCATTAATTTTGTGTCCACTTGGCTATACTATGGTGGCCCATTGTTTGGTCAACACTAGTCACAGAAAATGTTGCTGGAAAGGTATTTTTTTTAGATGTGATTAACATGTAAGTCAGTAGACTTTGAGTAAAGCAAATCATAGTCCAGAATGTGGGTGAGCTCCATTCAACCACTTGAAGGCTGTAAGAACAAAGACGGACAGGTTACCTGAAGAAGAAAGAATTCTTCTCCACAGTGCAACGTAAAGATCCTGCCAGCATTTCCAGGCTGCCAGCCTGTCCTACAAATTTAAGATTTGCTAATCCCCATGATCATTTGAGTCAATCCTTAAAATTATAAATCTCTCTATCTCTCTATTCTGTTGGTTCTGTTTCTTTGAAGAACCTGAGTACACATTATTCTTCGTGTTTTCTTTCTTTTTCTTGTTTCACTCTCCACTCTTTTTAGTTGAATGTTGGGATCATGTCAGGGTCATCCTATGCAGTTGCCACACAAGATAGGAATTTCTGTTCATGCATCACATTCACTGTAAACATCAGCAACAAAACCAGTCTGGCTCCAAAGCCACAGCGGGCATTTAGAGACTTGAAAGAAACCTTTAGGACTGACAGCAGCTGTGATAAGAATTTTTTTTATTTTTTAAATTTTTTTATTTTTATTTTACAGAGTCTCACTCTGTTGTCCAGGCTGGAGTGCAGTGGCACGATCTCAGCTCTCTGCAATCGTGATTCTTGTGCCTCAGCCTCCTGAGTGCGCACCACCACACTCGGCAAATTTTTGGCCTGTTATAAGAATGTTTAATGCCTTTAGTTATATACTTTTTACCCTTTCTTGGTTCTATCACTCGTTCACTTAAAAAATGACCAAATGCATTGTTCACTTCATTATGTCCTTCATTTGTTGATTCACCTTTTTTATTTTTGTGTTTCTTAGAGAAAAATTCCTCACAGTATAATAGGCAAGCACTTGCACACTCTTCTGAGTGACCAGAAAGTTCCCGTACTCCTCACTCCCATCGGCAGGCCAGTACTGATCACATTTTCTCTGCAAAAGAAAACGTAGATGTTATTTCTGTATTTCAAATGCTCCATGTAAAAGTCATTCCCCAAAATCAGTAAAGTTCTGAGATGGTGACAGGAAAGGACTCCTTCACTCTTCTAAATGTTTTATTTTTTATTTTTTTATAAGCAATTGAAATTAGTTGTGGAGCAGCCTAGGGATAGAATCTGAGAATTGAACGAGACCGAGATGAGGTAGCCTAAATTTTCCCCTTTCAGATGAGGCAAGTGAGTCAGAAGATTCAGGTTACAGAGCCGAGACTAAAATCCATGTCCTGTGAATTAAAATCGATTTCACTCCATATTGCTTTTCAATGAGTCACATTTACTTCTCTCACAGAATGAGGAATGCATTTAAAAGGCAGATAGCATGATTTGTAATGAAACCCTTTGACTAACAGTATTAACAGTTTCCCTGTAGCTGTCATATTTACTGGAAAAGAATATCAACTAACTCCCAAAACTTTGGCTCCTTCCTAATGCTGACTCTATTAAAACTAATTTAAAGTACCTCTAATTAGTTTTTAGGGGATGATATAACAGATTGTCTACATACCCTTCCTTTCTCCACGAGGTTTGTTATCATGACAATAACTTCCACGTTATGTTCCCATATCATTCTCCAGAAATCTTCAGCTGTGGATTTCAGTGGGCCTTGGGCAGCAATATAAGCTTTTGGTCTGTTGTAGCCCTGAAGAATTAAATGATAAACATTTCCTACTAACTGATTTATATGTCATCTTTAACTGTACAATACCTAAGTTTTTAAGGTCAGCACACTTTTTCTATAAAAGAAAACCATAAAAAATAAACTTGAGAAGTTGGAGAAATTTGATGGTACTAACTAAGATAGCTACTCTTGGTTAGAAAATACTCTTGGTTAGGAAGCAGAAGGATCCCTATCACTTTTGTAAAAAAAAGAAAAAAAAAGCTCTCTTTGCTTTGACACAACTATAATTCTATGCATTTGCATTCCAAGTGTATTTAATCCATTTGCAGTCCATTTGTTATGCTTAAAATCAAGTCTTTAATAGCACTGCTTTGAAATGTATTTTAGGCAATCGGCTCAGATGTCCACAGCAGCTAAAAAAGCATCTGGAGTGTAACCTCCTAACTCCAAGGTACTGAGAAGTGCTAATCATTATTAGCAATTCATTACTGTGTCCCAGTTTGTACAAGATGTTTTATGAACATAATATGGATTGGCTGTTTCCCCACCCAAATCTCATCTTAAATTGCAGTTTCCATAATTCCCGTGTGTTGTGGGAGGAACCAGGTGGATATAATTGAATCATGAGTGTGGTTTCCCCCATGCTGCTCTCATGAGAGTGAGTGAGTTCTCATAAGATCTGATGGTTTTAAAAGGGGCTTTCCTCCTTCACTGGGCACTCATTCTCTCTCCTGCCGCCCTGTGAAGAGGTGCCTTTCACCATGACCGTAAGTTTCCTGAGACCTCCCTAGCCATGCAGAACTATGAGTCAACTAAACCTCTTTTCTTTATAAATTACCCAGTCTTGGGTATTCCTTCATAGCAGTGTCCTTCATAGACTAATACAGAACATGAACCTTAATCTTTCATCTACACAAAATGGAAGCATCAACCCTGAGGTGGAGATGAAGAACCTAAAGCTGAGAGGAGTGAAGGGGCTTTCCAAAGTCCTACAGCTAGCCAGTGGCAGAGATGGGATTCAAAATCAGTTCTAACTCCAGATCTCATGTTCATTCTGACATGCATATTTCCTCCGCAGGAAGCAGGAAACAATTGCCTGTAACAAACCCACTTTATACTTATGTACTCATTTATTTGAATTCGGTGTTCCACACAGTATTAACCTGAAGCCAGCTAGACTGAGAGGTGGGTGGTAGGGAAATAACTGAGTTCCGCGGACATTCAGGTGATCACAGTGAAAAACCAATAAGTTAGTGAGTGGTGTACAGTCTCTGGAGAGTCCCAGTAAGTTTCACAAAGCTGGGTATCCTGAGGAATACCCAAAATTATAAAGCTTGATAACTGGATTAATAATCATATTGGCCTTTTAATCACTACTACTATGGACATTTTTTTGTTCATCTGCTAAATGCACATCATTGTGCCAGGAGTTAATGGAAACTTAAAATAAGTATTCGCCCTGCTCTTCACATTTAAAGAGTTAGAAACCTTTCTGAATCTACCTATTCTACCCTGAAGGTACACTCCCATCATGAATTCCTTTCCTCACTCAGGAGATAAACCAAGTAAAATAGCTTGAGTATCATTCAATATGAAATGTTTTAGCCACAGGCTCTCTTAAAAATTATTTACTGTTAATTTACCATTTTTATTCTCTATCAAATAACATGACATTAAGCACTAGTGTATGTATGTATGGTATTATGGTATAATAATTCAGTCTAATATAATTTCTACAAAATTTTCAATTAAAACATGCTTACATCAACATAATTGGCATTGATGTAATCAGTCAGTTTGCCATCTTTTTCAGCAAGCTGTGCAAGCTTAACCCTGCTATGATCATCTGTAATACAAAAAGAATATATTTCATTGTAGCACAGACTACTTTTCAGCATAATGATCATTCATATTTGCATAATAATTTATTTCATACCATTAAAATCAACGCAATAAATCACTTACTTTAATAGGCTTTGTGGGGATACAGAGATGACAAAGATAACAAAGACAAATACAAAAAGAATCTCCACCCTCAGGAACATTTCAAAGGTAATAGGTGAAACTAGGGTATATACACAGGTGTCAGGTGAGAGGTGCAATGTAGTAGAAGGATATAAAAATAGAAATTGTTCTGGTTTGAGATAAAAGTTTCTATAGAGGTTGACGTCTGAAGTTGGTCTCTTAGATGGAATTTTAAGGTTGGTTACAAGGGCTGTGAACAGTGGAGAGCTTCTCAAAGAGACGGAAACGTGATGGCGGGCGGTGGGGTGGGGCTCACAAAGCTAGGGAAGGATGAACAGGAGGCTGATGAAGGAAGAAGAGACAGAGAAGAAAGCCAAAGGTTCCCTAGGAAGTTTATATGAATAGTCACAGCAAACAGCTCTTTCAGGAGGAGCCTCAAAGAGAAACTGCTTCAAAAGGAGGCAGGAGAACAGCTGGCCAAGCACAGAGGAGGTAGATAACACACTGCCAATTAAAACAGGATGGATGCAAAATCTGGTAATAGATATACGGTATAACTACGGGAATTCAAAGTATGATTAAAGGAGTTTAAGATTAAATTCAGTTCTACAGAAAAACTATATTTATTTGGAAAAATAAAGTATTACTTGAAGGAAACACGGTAGTTTCACTGGGAAGATTATTCTTTTCAAGGATGAAGAAGTGAATACAGACCAAACCATAACAAGTTAAAGAAATACTCTGGGATATGAAAACTCCAGTGATGGTTACAGGTCATACTGATACAGGAATGTATGTGCAAATAGATGTATGGCAACTGACAGATGGGTCTCAAGGTCAGGGTGATCTACTTTTGTAGTTTAGTTTTAATAGTTTTAGAATTTCTGGATTGTTTTTCTTTATCTCTAAAATAGGAAAATTTCCTATCTTGCCTGGTTGATTCAGGGATTAAATGAAATAACTTATTTACAGTGCCAGCCACATAGTAGGTGTTCATTAAATGTTAATCTCTGTCCCCTCCTTAATTACCTGATGGGTATGTTCTATTTAGCTTGTAGAGGAAAGTCTAATAATTTTATCTCAAGAAGCAAGTGAGTTTTATGTGTAGGCAGGGAAGACGCAGTTCAGGAAGACAAATATAAAGCCCTCTACTAAAAAATAAAAATTATTGTAAACTCTGTGGAAACAAAGGCAACATCTATAAAAACTATATAAGAGATCATGATAGTAACAGGGAAAAGAGTGCAGCTCCATCAGTTTTCAGAACTAGAATGAAACCAGAATTTAAATAACCTCGTTGGTAATACCATTCTCCTATGAAGCCAGTGGCCACTCCTATGAGGCCACACTCCTATGAGGCCACACCACTGAATATATAGAAAAGGTATAAGTTGAATGTTTATTTGTTCGTTCATTTGTTTGTTTGTGGAGTAGGGAGGGAACATGAATATGAATTTTTGGAGATGAAGGGGAATATAAACAAAAATAATAGGGAATAAATGCAACCAGAAGTGCTGTAAGACGACAGAAGAAAGACAGTAATTTCATACAGAAATATTAGGTAAAATTGCACTAATGAAAAAAGCCAGATAGCTGCTCATTGAAGAGAAGGGGAGAGAGAATGGCTAAGAAAACAAAGAGAAAGAAAGAATTAAAAGAAAGAATCCAACTAATTCCTTGTAGGACCCCAGAAAGAATGCCAAGAAAGGGAGGAAACAGGTAAAGGTAGAAGAAAAAAGAGAAAGTTGAAAGAAAATGTCATTCGGTTGGTAAATTCACACAGAAGTAAGCAAATCCTAGGTGAAAATAGGACCAAGTCGTATATATAACGACAAAAACCACAAAGAGACATGTACAGTCCATGAAAGAAAAAACAAAAGAAAGAACTGGATTAAAATTCAAGTTTGTTTTGTTTAAATGCAACAGATGTTATTAATTGCAGAAGGAATTTAAGTCAGAGTGATATAATGCTACATATTATCTAACACAAGTCTTACTATTCCCTGATAAAAAGGCCACGAAATAGCCACACTAAGGTCAGCTCTCAGATGACTTCAGGACATTTTTAAAAGGGACCAAAATGGCAATGATATTGAAGTCAGAGCCGATTTAAGAATATACTTACAGGCAACGATATTTATGTATCGATTCTTGTGCTTGTTGTCTGGGTGGTTGGAGCTGTCTGCTGTAATACCTAAGTCAACAGTACAGCTCTGCACTTCCTGTAAAAAATTATAGGTAAACCATTTTAACACACATTCTTTCAAACAACGTGCCTTAAATTATAATAAGGAAGACAAAACAAACACAATAATCTATCAAATGAAATTTTTTTAAATGTTACAACTACTTCTTGGCTAAAAGAAAATGCAGTGAAATAATGCCTTACCTGGTAAAACTCTTTCAGTGTCTAATGAGGGAATGAATGCCAAAAAAGTAAAGAAATCAAATTCCACAGCACACGACAAATGAGAAAAAAAAGCGTTCATATTAGGTTTACAATGGAAAACTATGATCATGCAATAAATAACATTTGTCAAATACTAACACAACAGAATGTTTCAAACAGTTGCATGCAAATCAAAATGTCTAATAATTTGGAACTTTAAGATTATGTAAAAGAAAAAATAACACTTTTAAAAGGAGATAGTGACGTCATAATATGATGATTTTAAAAATGCAGATGAGAGGAACCACATATTTCATGATACATTTTGTCATATTAGTCAGATTGGCTAATATCCAAATTTTATTTTATTTGACCATAGTAGCACTATTTGAAACTCTGAATTAGTGGTATGCTTTTTTGTTTTTATTTTTTTGGGGGGTTATTTTAAAAAGTAAACAGCTTCCTATTAGGTGGTTTGTAACAGATTTAAGGCTATCAAAACATTAATCATTTCCTAAAAATTTTAAAAGTCATACACACTACATCATTTTGTAACAAAATTTAGATAGCATAACCCTTTAAATATTTAATTAGTAGATCTTTTTGTTTAAACTTTAATAAGTACAGAAAACTGATTTCTGCCAATTTTTTTTATGAAAAATGAGTTAATATGCCTTCAGAAATATTTTCTAACTATATATATCAGTTTAGAATTTATAATTATTTAGTATTATATAATAAAATAAAAACCTTGTAATTTCTGAGAAAGTCAATAACCCAAATACAAATCTGATTCATCAGCAAATGGCCCAGTCTCTCTCCACAGAACCTTTTAAGGCTTCTTTTGCAGCAAGTCATTCTGAATAATTAAAAGCAATTTGATGTATGAACCACTTAAAAGGTATAACACTATTAGTTACTAAGCTAATTATTCAGTTAATGAAAACTTTTTTGAATCAGGCAGTGAGTTAAAAGAGATGGAATTAAGAAAAAACTTTTAAAGTGAAAACATGAGGTTATGTTATTAATTTAATTATTTTGGACTGCTTAATAATATTCAAAATGATTTTATAGTTATGAAAACCATGAATCTGCATATGTTGTCAGTGACTTATACTATAAATTGTCTATTTTTTTCTTATTTTGTTGGATGTTAGCCTGATAATTTCTATCAGTTAACACTGAAATTAACATTGAGTTAACACTATAGCATGCATAACCTCTAGTCTATCAAAATAATAAAAAATAATTTGATGTTTTAGACATGTAATTCTTTATCTTAGTACTGCCTCACACTGCTTTCTTATTCAATGTAGCTATGATTCAGATTTCTTTTAGAATCAAATAAATTGGCTTCTATTATTTTTAAGTTAGTAAAAACATATCATACCTCTCTTTCTTTTGATTTCTTAAAGCTTTCTAATCTATAACATTTTGCCTCCCCAAATAAATCATGATGGGTGTGAGTCCTGGGAAGCAATTGCTGGGTGCAGTGGGGAAAGAAAATCAGGAGAGAGTGGATATTATGATTAGGCTCACAGCTCAAAGTACTTCAAAGAGGGAGGTCCACAGAGCCACTGGGGTTAGGAGAGAGGGAAGCAAAAATGCAATACGAAAGCTCTCTAGTCGGGAATGGCCAGAGGGGAGGCTGAAGACTGCTTGCCTGCTCACAGCTACAATGGAAAGGACATGAGTTTTTAAATCACAAACTTCGCTATTTATCAGTTGTTAATTAAGTTCTACGAAGTTTGATTTCATCAATAACATGAATAGAAATAATAACACGTAACTCCCAGAGATGGGTGAAAGTTGAATGTGAAAGTACAAAGTCCAATGACATATAAGAAGGTGTTCACAAAGGATAGCTTTTATTTTTGTGGTTTTTATTGTTACCTTTGTGCTTATAGCTCTGTATTTTGAAACATCTGCTTAGCTGATAGTTCAATGGGCCATGATAAATTTGCGGTAAATTTTCTCTGCCCTCCTATCTAAGAGTATTTTAACAGAATATCATTGGAAAAACTTACTGATTTTGAAGTTTAAATTTTTTTTAGAAATGCGTATTTTCTTGAAAAGAAGATACATTTTTTACCTGGTATAATGAAAGTGTTATCTAAATGCTTTTGCATACACTGGTGTACAAATCACAGTTAAGAATTTTTAGGTAATTTGGCTGGAAATCATGAAATTTAGTAGTTTAGTATAATTTATATAATTTAGAAAATTAAAAAGGATCACTGTTATTAATCCAGATTTTAAAAAGAATATTAAAGATTTGTACTTTATGGAAGAAAATGAACAATTTTTTCTTTTTATTTTTCCACAAGTACAACTTGGCTTTTAAAATAGAAAACCAATTTTCTAAATTATATGGTAACTATAACACATCTCCTAAACACATACGTAATTACGGAACTAACATTTTTACTAGAAATGCAAATGGTTTCACTATCTTTAGGTCAAGAAATAGTCTATTGCTGATTCTTTTAAATATACTATTTTCTATATATTATTTAAAATAGACATATTAAAATCATACCTCAAATTCTTCAGTAAACCCACTACTTGCATGTAAGTCTGCAACATGCTTTGGAAAGTGCTTTATTGGAATTGCTCCAACATCATCTACAGGAAAAAAAAAATTGTGTTAGAAAGCATAATTTAACAGAAATAAACGTTCCTGTTATTTATAAAGTAGCTTCTGAAACAACTTCAAAGTTCAATTATTTGTATAATTCCAACTAAATCTCAGCATTCAATTGTTAAGCAACAATTATCGATTTTCTCTACATTTATTATCAATCAAAACCTGTATTTCAGAAATCTGATTTGTTCAGCAATCTCTTTTCCATCTATACCCTAAAGATAAAATCATTCATTTTCAATGTTAATTTATAAATACCACCATAGCCCCACTCCTTATCAGTGGACTGCATCTTTTGATAGACAACTTTCTTTAACAAGCCTGGATGTTGCATGTAAATTCTGAGAAAAAAATGCAGAAATAATATAGTTTCAATTTTACCGTGGACCAAGCATAATAGTGCAATTTCAGTTTTATAAAACTGTACAATTTAATGTCTTACAGTCAAATAGTCAGATGTTTACATTTGAAAACATTTTTTCCTTCTCTCTATAAATAATAGAAAACATTTATATGTCAAATATTCATTAAGGATAATGTCAAAAGCCTTTGGGACTTTTAATCTGTAAAATTTCAAGAATTCTAACTTGAAAATATGCTACGTAAACAAAGTCATTGGATCTGTTAATTAATTGTGAAGGGGCCAAGTTATTTTAACTGGCCTGATTTTTTTTTTTTCTTTTCCTGGAAAGACTTTCTTAGACTGAACATATTACTAGTTCATAGTATACAATTTTACAAGTGATTTCTCTGACAAGGAAACATCAAACACATTTCACTAGGAACAGTTATTTATATCAACAGATGTTCAGTATTTAGGCCATCTAATATTTTAAAGCTTCAGTTACCAAGAATTTGCTGATAAAAAAAATTGGAATCCATCTGTTCTCTCTCTTAGATGAGTGGATCTGAATACTAAAATTGAATTAGTCAGTCAAGCTTAAGAAACACTAGACAAAGGTGTAATTCTACCTTCACACTTATAGAAGGATCTTGCTTCGAAGAAGCTTTTATAATTAGATAAGAAAACAGAGATGATTTGTCACATGGAAGTCATTAGTCTTAGTAAATGTCCTTCAAACCCCTTGATGTTATCCTGCACAGCTAACCTCCTTTTATAAGTAGACTACTACCTTTTATTGACAGTCAGGTATTCTGGTAATTTCTTTTATTAATTGGTCTGCATGTAAGTGAGACTAACATTCATTTTGCTTTCTGATTTTTACACGAAAACATGCATATTGAGGTGATCAAGAGGGAATCTTTGAGAGCTGAACAAATGAAATAAGGAAATGCCCTTGGATCACCACTCTTTTGATTTTCAAAACAGGGCAGTTTGGATCTCCTGGGCTAGGTTCTGATTTTGCATTATTTTATTTATTAAAAACAAACCATGGGCTGCGCGCGGTGGCTCACGCCTGTAATCCCAGCACTTTGGAAGGTCGAGGCGGGCGGATCACAAGGTCAGGAGATCGAGACTATCCTGGCTAACACGGTGTAACCCCATCTCTACTAAAAATACAAAAAATTAGCTGGGCGTGGTGGCGGGGCCTGTAGTCCCAGCTATTCGGGAGGCTGAGGCAGGAGAATGTCGTGAACCCCGGAGGCGGAGCTTGCAGTGAACCGAGATTGCGCCACTACACTCCAGCCTGGGCAAAGAGTGAGACTCCGTCTCAAACAAAACAAAACAAAACAAAAAAACCATGTTGGACTTTGAATAAAATTTTAATTAATTTGCATACCCATGCTGACGGGGTATGCAGAAGAGACATGTTTGGAAGTGAAGGGAATCAAAATGGAACAGATAACTGAGAGCTGTTGGTCTAAAAATTCTAAATAAGTTAATGAGACACTGTAGTACTAAAATAACAGTATTTTAATATAAACTAGAAAAATAAATAAAACACTGGTGCTTAAAGACACAGACGTGACAAAAGAGGAAAAATAGCAAACACTGTAATTCCTAAGTTTATAAGGCACAAAAAGAAAATATCATACATAGTTAAATATATAAATAATATATATCATATATGATATAAACATATAACAAACATCAACATATAAATGTAAAATATAAATAAAATGTTTGTCTTTTTTTCTGTTTTTTTTAAGTCATGAGATTTCAGAGGATAACATCATGTAGAACTCGAGCCTCTAGCAATAGAATATGGAGCATCAGTCAGAGAATTTAAAAAGTGCCATCTATAAAATGGTCCCATAGATGAATTTCTCCTTTTGTATTCCTAGTTTCTTAAGTTCTCTTCCTTTTATTGTCCTCTATTTTCCAGATCACACAATTCTAGACCACTATTTTTTGTTGTCACTTTTCAATCTAAGACATTATAAAATGTCAATTAAATCAGTGGCTTGAATATGCAATATGTTCACGTAGCAAACCTGCACATGCAACCCTTGAATTTATATTAAAAATGACTGGCTATGATTTTACTTATAGTGTAAACTCTAGGGTTAATGGATGACTTTATCAAAATGACCCTGGCTACCTTTGAATACTGTTATTCAGATAAATTATGACAAAAATAGCTAAAGTCTTCCCAAATATTCAACTGTTCAACATTCTGAGAGATTTTTTCAAGCAGCCATACATTCTTTGTGTTCATGGCTTTTCCTACTATTACCACCACAATTTTATAGATCTTTTTTTCTAATGTAGGTTAAAAAACAAAAACAAAAACCACCTTTTCTCACATAAACTCAAGTAATCAGAAAGGAACAAGACTTTATCCTTATTTTTGTCATTTTCTTCCCATCCACATTTTCTGCATTGACTTAATCTGACTTTTGTTGCTTGGGTTTCCATGACTTAATCTGACTTTTGTTGCTTGGGTTTCCATTAACATAATGGGAATGAGTAAAAGTCACCATTATTCTTAACTAATATTTTATTGCTATAAATGTTTTTAACATAATACACCTGAACAATTATAAATTAATTTTGCAATATCATCTTTATGGTTAAGAATGTTTAAAATTAATGAGGACAGAATATAAACCTGAGTACCTCAAACATGATGTAATAAATATTTGGGGCAACACAAAAATTTACTAATCTACATTATAGCAATTTGCATAGTGTACCAGTAAAAACAAACCTTTCAACATTGTGCTTTTTGTTCAATATCTACCAGCTACTCATGGTCACACTTTAAGCCATTACCTGAAATTGGAAAGATAGGTGTTGGAGGTGTGGATATTACTCTAGGGGATGTGCTGTCCTCTAAGTAAAAGTGTGCAGTCTGGAAGCATTTCCTGGAAATAAAAGAAAACAATTTATACTACTAGTTGCTATGGATAATAAGACAATTTCTGAGCTGCTTGAAAATTATGACAGAAATCTCCAGAATTAAAACAAAAGCAGGTATACACCCAGAAGAGGGATTGCTGGATCTACATCCATTTTAACAAATTACAAGATATTAAGTTATAAAATTTATCTCAGTTTACCTGCACCAGATGCAGAAGAGCAAGTAGATATCAGGCATGCTAGAAGCACAGATAGAATTTGAAGTTGTAGCTGGGTTCAAAGTACTGAATGATACTTTGTTAATATAGGAAACCTCAATGCCCCACACATTCTTCCATTGTGGCTATAATACCAAAAAATGTCCTGTCATCTTGGATAGAGCCAGAGAAGAAAAGAAATAATGTCTGAAGCTATTTTCACTCAATATTTAAATGACCATGTCCTTCTGAGCATATACAGCTGCTAGCAAAAAGCAACAAGCTATGTAGAAATGAACTACGTAGAAATTAACTACACAGTGCATAGTACATAGAAATGAACTATGAACTATGTAGAAATGAAACTACACAGTGGTAACATTTTGATGAAAAAAGAAAGTAGTTTTATGCTGTAATAATGGAGGAATGACAGAACTTAAATGGGAAAACAATGAGCATACGACCAAAAACAGGGGTGATTTTCTTTCCAACAGATGCTAGCTTTGTTGATGAGGGTTTCGAGAATGAATATATTCAGATTCAATGACAATTATGATCTACAATGTCACCCGAATCTATTTTCATTCGGATAGTAACAGTAACATCTGGTAAGAACACACCACAAACTATCAAGAAGAGCAAAGAACCAACTACTGCTATAAACTAATGCCAACCATCTTTAATTTTAAAAAATTGGATAATTAAAACTGCTAATGACACTCTTTGATGTAGGTCATTTAATTTATTTGGAGTAATATTCATGAGTGGTTAAACTGAAACACTTGAGTTCTGTTTGACTGAAAAAGCCAATCTCACTTTCCATCTAAACCTTCAAGCTACAAGGCATTTATCCTAATGAGTTTTAATGTAACATTTCTTATTACATAGTGACACACCTAAGTCTTTATTTTTTCTAGTAAATTACTTCCTTTAGATAAAATTCTTGAATGGCTTCTCACTGCAATTAGAATTACATTCAGTTACATTAGCAAGGGCTTTAAGACCTTTTTAAACCCTGACCTGGCCCCCACCTACTTCAGTAGTTTCCTTTCCTGCAATTCTCTCCCTCACCCACAAGTATCCAGCCCACACTGGTCCTCTCCTTCACCTCTGAAGAAGTCCTGTCAGTAGCATCTCAGGGCCTTGGCTCTTGCCATTCCCCCGGCTTCCTGCCTCTTCCCATCACTTTTGCAGTGGCCCAAATGCCAATCCCTCTGACTCCTCCCGCTAAGTGTCAGGGCATCCCACTGAGTCACTATTCTTTGCCCTTTTGTTTGCTCTATGGCACATCACTATTTGAAATACTGTTATTTAAGTTTTTATTTGTTTTCCATGTTTATAATTGGTCTCTTCTCATCAGAAGGTAAGCCTCACAAGGCAAACTACTTTGTCTCAATCATTGCAGTGTTAGTCTTTAGTGCTCGGGAGCATGTGTGTCACGCTGGAGGTAACCCCGAAGCATTTCTCTGATGAATGAACTTCTATAAGTAGGAGTAGTGTAAAATTATATAGTTTACTTATAACCTTAATGTCACAAGCAAATAAACAAAAAACTGAAAGCAATGACGTACACAGCAAAATTGGTCATCTGCTGTGGTAGTGTAAGCCTTTGATAATCACACCTGAGAGAAGATACATTGAGAGAACATAGAAATAACTTCAAGAGTGAGCAAGTCATATAAGAGAAAGGTGAGTGGATACAGAAACAAGTGTCAAAGGGACCCTCCTAACTAGGTAAATATCCTGGAAAGTGGAGATTACAGCAGACTGATGAGGAATGAGAGACATGCGGGCCACAGAAACTATCCTACAGAAGGCCCACATGAGCAGAATTGAAACCAGATTGTGGCAGAACCTATGGAGAAAGTTTGGCTTATCTGTGCAACTATGAATGGAGCATGTTCTGATATATTGATATGGAAACACTGGACTTGATACATGCTTTTAAGATCACAGAATTAAAATCCCTTTGATTTCTCCAAAATATAGTTACACAAGCTGGTGAAATGTTTTGAAAAATATTTCAATGAACCTTAACATTGTAAAATGCCTTTAAAAAGCTAGTGCAATATCACAGCTGATACAAGAATCCCTTCAACAGCATCTCTAACCTATGGTTAAGAAGGTCCAGTCTGAATACCTTCAGTGAGAAGGAGATCACTCCTTTTGAATCCTCCTTATTTGCTAGATTTTTTTTTTTTTTTTTTTTTTTTTGGGTCTTCTACTAACTCAAAACTCATTCCCTTCTAAGTACTCAATGGTACTCAAAGAACAGGTCTTCCTGCTCCACTGTTAAAGCGCTAATGGGTTCACATCTATCTTTTACTTTTGCTCATGTATTCTAGTTATATATTTTACAGATATTTAGATTATAATACCCAAGGTTTCTCAATACTTAAACGCTACCTGTCTGTGGTCCTCACCCTGTTAGACTTTTCTTTTGAAGTTTATACTCTAATAATATAACATTGTAGATAAATAAACCTGCCTTTTATCTCCTAACTCAGTATTTACATACTCTGCTTTAAACATACCTCTCCTTCTAACCAAAGTATCTCACTCACCAATATGCCAGGCAAACACTGTCTTCTTTCAAGACAGCTCAGAGGTATCTTCTCTGTGAAATGGGCTTTCATTTCCTAAGTGGCCTTTAACACCGCAGCTTCTCCTTTTCTACTGCACCTAACCCAAATTTCTATTCACATAAGCCTATATAAAGACTGTTTTGGCTGGGCATGGTGGCTCACGCCTGTAATTCCAGCACTTTGGGAGGCCGAGGCGGGCGGATCACCTGAGGTCGGGAGTTCCAGACCAGCCTGACCAACATGGAGAAACCCTGTCTCTACTAAAAATACAAAAAATTAGCCAGGTGTGGTGGCGCATGCCTGTAATCCCAGCTTCTCAAGAGGCTGAGGCAGGAGAATCGCCGGAACCAGGGAGGCGGAGGTTGTGGTGAGCTGAGATCGCACCACTGTACTCCAGCCTGGGCAACAACAGCGAAATTCTCTCTCTCAAAAAAAAAAGACTGTGTTGAAAAATATACTTAATCATCTAAGAGCAATCTTCATTTCCTGGACATTATTTTACATTATTTAAGTATTTTTCCTTAATTGGTGGTTAGTGTAATTATTTTCTAATATATTTGTTTTGTGCTTATATTTTTATTACGTTTTTAAAAGATGGGACCATATCTCTTGATTTTATGTAAAACCGACTCTTAATACTGTGCCAGTAGTAGAATAGGTGTTCAAGATTTGTTGAATGATTAGATGGATTTCCAGTAGCAAGTAAATCCCACCAATCACATGTTGTTCAGCTGCATCCTGGATTCTCTTTACCTACCTTAGCCTCAAATGGGATAACTTGAAATCTCAAAGCATTTTGGAGGGAGATATGAGATATTCAGGTAGAGAAGGATAGATGAATGGGTGGCTAGATGGGCAGATGGGTCGACAGAGGATGTACCAATAACTATGACTTAATGGGAAGAAGGCAGCATCTCATAGAATATAAAACGGTAAATTAAAACATGTTGGCATTGAGGTTGAATATGTTGCTAATGTTCACTGTACTGTGGGTAAATACCAATTCTACTCTTGTCACAAACAAATAAACAAATCTGTAATCAAATATTTTTTGGTTCTAGGAAATAAGTAGCCCAATAACACTACTTGGCATTAATTTCCCAAAAGGTCCTTATAAATAATACCAAAAAGCTGGTAAGTGAAAAAAATTAAGATAGTATAGGCTAAATTATGGATGAAGGTCATTTGCATATTGGTTAGTTATACTTTGTAGTGCAGTTTTATACAGCATGTGACAGTACACTTAAAAGGCAATCTGGTACCAGAAGGCCTCCATTCTGGGTTAGTAGGCATCTTCAGTGACCCACAAATTTGAGTTTAAGATCAAGAGAGAATTCATATTGCTTTTCTCCTCCCTACCCCCAGCCAAAACAATTGTGTTTATGTGAAGTCCTTTTCTATATTGCTTTTCATCGTGTGCCATTTGGTTGGGTGTACCTTTGGTACTTTTCAGGTTCTAACTCTTAAAAAAGCTTTCAAAAATTTGTCTTCCAAAAAAAAAAAACCTTTTGAAAATCTTCCTTGTTGAAGTCATTTTTGCATCTTAGAAACTTATGGTATGGCTCATGTAAATTATACCATAAAACATCTGGAAAATGATTTCAAGGCATATTATTTAATGTATGACAAGATTCAGTATCTGTAGTCCATCTGTTCGGTATAAGCAGTGAATGTCTTCACGTCTATGTGCTAAGTGTTGATAACTACGTCACCTGCTAATTATCCATCAGGCGTGATGAAGAAAGTGATGACTGTTTTAAACTTGTAGACATAGGTCCTATCAATCAATGGTAATCTGATTATTTAATTTACGCCTTTTCATCACAGTCTTTATAATGAAAACCTAGAAATGTGTATTATTCCATTCCTGGGTCTGGCTACAATCTTTTTTTTTTTTTTTTGAGACGGACTTTCGCTCTTGTTGCCCAGGCTGGAGTGTAATGGTGTGATCTCCGCTCACCGCAACCTCCGCCTCCCAGGTTCAAGTGATTCTCCTGCCTCAGCCTCCCAAGTAGCTAGGATTAAAGTCATGTGACACCATGCCCGGCTAAATATATATATATGCACACACACATATATATATCTATTTATTTTAAAATACATATATATTTACATAAAATCAAGATAATTATATATATTATATATATATATTTTTATATGCATAAATATATATCTCTCTCATATATATATATCCCAAAGTGCTGGCATTACAGGCGTGAGTCACCCACCGTGCCTGGCTGGCTACAATCTTAAAGATGATCTAGTGAACCCACCCAAATGGTAAACAAGAGAAACCAAGTCCTAGGTGGGTAATTGAAATGCCCAAGGCCATATAGCACATGCTGGGCAGAACTAGGAAAGATAACTGGATTTTCTCACTTTGAATTTGTTCTGTCTTTTGGCTAAAATCTGCTTCCTCTGAAGGTTTATATAAAATATAAGGGGAATATCTCGAGTTAGGTAAACTAGGCAAAATAGAAGATTTATTATAAAACTTTAGGATTAATATCTCATTAAAAATAGGTTAGAAACATACTTAAATATTTTCTTCTAAGAATTTTATAGTTCTTACACTGACATCTATGGTCCCTTATGAGTTCATTTTTGTGTATAGTGTTAGAAAAAGGTTCAACTTGACTTTCTGTATGTGGATATTCAATATTCAATTGTCCTAGCACTATCTGTTGGAAGGACTATTCTTTGCCCATTGAAAAGTCTTAGGATCCTTTTCTAAAATCCATTGATCGTAAACATAAGATTTCTGGGTTCTCAGTTCAATTCTATTGAACTATATGTCTGTTCTCATGGCAGTACCAGACTTTCTTGATTCCTGTAGCTTTTCATTAAAGTTTTGTAACTGGGAAGCATGAGTCCTTTAATTTTGTTAAATACTTAGACAAAAATCTAGGAGTAAATCAACGTGGTGCTGGGTTAGGCAATGCCTTCTTAGATATGATACTGAAAGTGCAAGCAATAGGAGAAAAAATAGATGAATTGGGCTTCATCAAAATTAACAACTTTTCCACTTTAAAAAAGATACCATCATGAAAGTGAGAAGATAACTCACAGAATGGAAGAAAACAATTGCAAACCAGATATCTGATAAGATCTAGACTTGTATCTAGAATATATAAAAACACACAACTCGGGTTCTCCTCTTTCAGCTTTGGAGGCCCCCTCCCTCTGTCTCTGTACGGGGAGCTTCTTCCTTCTGCCTTCTCCTATCTTTCTTGCCTATTAAACTCTCTGCTCCTTAAAACAAAACAAACAAACAAAACCACAACTCAACAATAGAAAGACAAATAACCCAATTAAAAAATAGGCAGCAAAGAATTTGAACACATATTTATCC
Source organism: Macaca mulatta (assembly GCF_049350105.2). Taxonomy (NCBI): domain Eukaryota; kingdom Metazoa; phylum Chordata; class Mammalia; order Primates; family Cercopithecidae; genus Macaca; species Macaca mulatta. Next base: position 161,799,358 of record NC_133408.1, on the reverse strand, counting down.
AAAAAAGATATACAACTGTCCAACAAGCACACAAAAAAACACTCAACATCATTATGGAAATAGTAGAACACTTTAAAAACCGTTGAATCATACACTTTAAAGAGGTGAGTGTGACGATATTTTAATATTACCTAATTAAGCTGTTTAAAAAAGTTTAAATATATAAACTTGGAAAAATTCATAAGGACTACATTACTATTAGCACTGTTATTGGTATGACATTAGATTTTTAAACCTTTTCTCAGGCTGTAGCTTTTACAAAGGTCTAAAATGTTTATATATTGGCTAGTGAAATCATATTATTTACAAATTAGCTTCACTGGAATTTGAATAATTCACATAAACCTTGAAGAATGAACTAAAACTATCATCTTGTGATTCAGCACATAATACCCCTAGTATATTGTGTTACCAAAATTTATATATTTTAGTGAATTAACTTCAAACAGATGTTAGTACGTCAGATACCTAACATTACTTAACATTTCAAAATAGTTAAGATTGACAGTTTTTATCAGAACATTTAATAGATATAAAACATATACATAAAACCATCAAAGTGATTTTTTTTTTTTTTAGACAGTGTCTTACTTTGTTGCCCAGGCTGGAGTGCAGTGGCATAATCATAGCTCACTGTACCCTTGACCCCTGGGCTCAAGTGATCCTCCAACCTCAGTCTCCTGGGAAGCTAGGAGTATGGTATGCCCTACCATGCCCAGCTAAATTGTTTATTTTTATTTTTTTTGTAGAGATGGAGGTCTCACTATGTTGCCTGGGCTGGCCTCAAACTCATGGCCTCAAGTGATCTACTTACTTCACCTTTGCAAATTGCTGGGATTACAGGTGTGAGCCACTGTGCCTGGCCAAAATACTCATATATATTTTACACTATTACACTCTGCATTCAAGGTACCTAAAGTGCTATTTGTGAAGAAAAAAGAAATATCTTAGTGAAGGTCAAATTAATATATTTTTGACTGGTGATTTTATCTTTTCCCCATATAATACAGACAAAATGACCCATTACTAATAGAAGATAGAAACCTCTCCAGATTTTAATTTTCCATGAACTATCAAATTGTATTAAATAAGATACTGATTTCCAAATTTTCAGAAAATATACTTGAAATATTAAGTAACAGAGATTAAGGAACTAATTTCAATCTTATAAATCTTCTGACATCTTTATTGGAACTTTATACTAGCACTATTTACTATGAAGCAGAATTAGTCATATTCTCCATCTTATTTTCAATTTTTAACACAGACTCTCATTAATTAAAAAAGTAGTTTGGTAGGGAAAATCAGACTAGATAGAAACCTGTAATCTGAATACACATATCAACGTGGTAAAAAATTTGGTCAACAAGTTCAGTGGGGAATGGGGAGAAAAGCAATATTTATTTTTGTTGAACACACATTTATGGATTATGTGTTAAGTTCAAAGCACTCTGCTAAGCATGAAATATTTAGCCAAAAAAAAAAAAACAAAAAACGAAAAAACCCTTTGGCAATTATTGGAATCACTAGGATACAGACTAAAGAAACCAGGTTTGTTTGTTTCTTGTTATGAACAAAATAGACTCCTGAGCCACGTGGGGTAACAAAAGCATGATCTGTTCTCCATAGTGTGCAGTCTACTCTGTTCTAGTAAAGGAAGTCAGATATGAAATACAGTTGATCGTGAAGACGTTCTACCCTAGCCAACCCATGTCCAACTACACACAACTATTAATACATGCTCCAGGCCTCACTGTATCCGAAACATCCAATAGCTTTTACTCAAAAGACAGCTCATCTCTACTTCCCGATCTTTGCACCTGCTGTGTCCCTGCCTGGGATGCCCTTTTCCTTTCCTTTCTGACTTCCACGGAGCTTGAGTCCTATATTTTAGTTTATACTTACCCTGATCATTCTGGCCTACCATGCTTCTTTGTTCTCTGACTACTTTCAGCCCTAGATTTCAACTGCTATGCATACACTTTTGTGTAATATTTTATACGTGTTTGTTTTTTTTTTGTTGTTTTTTTTTTGAGACGGAGTCTCGCTCTGTTGCCCAGGCTGGAGTGCAGTGGCGCAATCTCGGCTCACTGCAAGCTCCGCCTCCCGGGTTCACACCATTCTCCTGCCTCAGCCTCCCGAGTAGCTGGGACTACAGGCGCCCATCACCAAGCCCGGCTACATTTTTTGTTTTGTTTTTTAGTAGAGACGGGGTTTCACTGTGTTAGCCAGGATGGTCTCGATCTCCTGACCTCGTGATCTGCACGCCTCAGCCTCCCAAAGTGTTGGGATTACAGGCGTGAGCCACTGCGCCCAGCCTATTTTATACGTTTTTATGACAAATTATTTCCCCTCAATAAGCACAGATTTCTTCAAATCACTGACTCTTTTTTCATTCATTTGTTCATTTTTGATATTTCCTGATAGTTAACACAGTACTAGGTATGTGGGAAACAATCAATAAAAATGGTAAATATTTCAGAATAAACCACAAGAATATATTTTGAGAGAACACAGGAAGAATGCTGATAAAGTTAGAGAAAGATGTTGCTAAACAAAAAAAATTATTATCTTCTGAACAAAATTCTCTTTTAAAATAAAAGTATGCTATACTTTATAAAAGTACTATGCTATGCCCTTTCTTGGTTTACACATATGATTCCTTATATCATCATAAAGTCTTTGTTTTCTAACAGACACAGTTATACTGAGCTATGTTCCTAATAAATACACTAATTTGCTGTGTCTTCTGCTTTTCACAGGATGGAAAGCTTATGATTGGTACAATTATTCTTGTCCTTTAAAGGACTTAAGACAGCGAAGTTATATTTCACCCCCAAAGCAAATTACAAAGAATCTTAAATGTCTGTGCATCTTAAGATAGTCATTAACTGTATTCTCTAATTTTATAGTTTAATTGCTTGATTTTACTTTTATGCACAGGTTATCATTTTTATCAGTATGTACAGTTAATACGCATCTTGTACAAACTCTTCTGTCATTGAAAAACAATTTAGTTACTATATAAAAAATGTTTTCTTAATTTTTGGAATTATAACAACTAATGAGAAGCTTAGACTTTTGTTAAATGCTATGATGATGTCCATTAATTAGATTAACATGAAAGTACAACTGTCAAAATACTGTGTTAAATAGTAACAGGTAGAAGTTCCTCCATTTTACCTTTAATTGATGTATGAAGAACAATTAACTCTTTCATTATTGTGCCTTTGGATTCACAAATTTACCTTGAATAAATTAATGGCAGCTCTCAAGGAAAATAAATTTTGAATATGCTTTGAAGACCTTTCAGATGAAATATGGGCAAAATCTGAGCTTTATGAATTAAATTTTCCAAAACAAATACTCAACTTACCTCCAGTAGATGAGAATACCCACAAGAACCACTAGACAGATAAAAGTCAGGGCTGACACGATCACAAGGGGTATAACTGCCTTCTTCTCGGATTCCAGCCCCTCAGCTAGACCAATACGAGACTCATGGCTACTATTACTGGCCTCTGTAGTCGGAGAAAATTGAGAGAATTGATATTTAAGGTAAAGGAAAAGTCACAGCATTTTTCAACCGATTAATTGCAACCTTCATTGCTGTCACTTACCTTTAAAATTTTGACTCTTTGATGTAAAGAATATCTACAATTATAAGCCAATTTAATTAAAACAAAGTTTAAAACGTAAGGCAGGCTATTAGACATGAAGAACTACAACATCCCAGCAGAGACTGGCACCCAGATGGGGTGCCTTGGCAACAGGTAAGCATAACACTGCCTTGAAAAGCCTTGCTAAATAAGAAAAATCAAAGTCGTGAAATTTAAAAAACACTACTGGTTTAAAATAGAATGGTTAGGAAAAACAGCGCTACTTACTGAATCACCATATATATTAATTTTCTAAAATAAATTTAAATAGGATTATTTTTAACCCTCCATTAGGTAAATAGTTAGAAGCAATTAATAATTTCATGAAGAAAAAAATCTTGGGATAACTCTTCTTATATTAGGATAACCTTTCAATCCAGCAATCTATTTCAGTTTTAAATATAGATTGGTTTTAAATGTTATTTTGAGTGCTCTTCTTATCCATTGTTGTATTCTACAAAAAAAATAAAAATGCAATTTCAGGTGAATTGGAGGATTATGTAGATCTAAGAAATTCTTCTGAAATAATGCAAGTGTAAATAATTAAAAGTCCCAATTTGGTCCTTGAGTTAATTTTAAAAGATGACACATGATTATTTTGGGGACCAGTCAGGTACATTATTGCACTAGCACTTTGAAAATCACTTTAACGGCCGGGCGCGGTGGCTCAAGCCTGTAATCCTAGCACTTTGGGAGGCCGAGACGGGCGGATCACGAGGTCAGGAGATCGAGACCATCCTGGCTAACACGGTGAAACCCCCTCTCTACTAAAAAAATACAAAAAACTAGCCGGGAGAGGTGGCAGGTGCCTGTAGTCCCAGCTACTCGGGAGGCTGAGGCAGGAGAATGGCGTGAACCCGGCAGGCAGAGCTTGCAGTGAGCTGAGATCCGGCCACTGCACTCCAGTCTGGGCGACACAGAGAGACTCCGTCTCAAAAACAAAAAAGAAAATCACTTTAACAAGAGATTATCTTCCAAGTTGTTAAAAAAGAGTTTCAGAACTGTGAGTGTTTGTGGCCAGTAACAATCCTTCCTCTTCGTTTGAGGTGTGTTCAGTGGGAAACCAAGATGATTGAGCATGAGAACAGTTTCTAACATGACAGCATGCTGACAGTGCTACAAAAAGCCCTTATCTTATGATAAGGGCTCAAACCACATTTGAGTTTCCCGTCAAAATCTACATGCCTTCTTAGGCACTTGGCACTTTTGATGCTTAAGTAATAGGAGAGAGAGAAACTTCATTTCACTTTAAGTATTTAAGAAAATTGAGACTAATCTAAGTGCACATATATAGCATTAAATATATATCTAATTGGAGAGAACTTAAGATTTAAAATAATAGCTTTCTTCCATTGACCAAGGATGGTAGCAGAAAGGGCCAGGAATTTAATCCACTAATAAAGGAAACGTATCATGCTGGACGCGGTGGCCCACCCCTGTAATCCCAGCACTTTGGGAGGCTGAGACGGGCAGATCACTTGAGGTCAGGAGTTTAAGACCAGTGTGGCCAACATGGTGAAACCCCATCTTTATTAAAAAAAAGAAAAAATACAAAAATTAGCCAGGTGTGATGGCGCATGCTTGTAGCCTCAGCTACTTGGGAAACTGAGGCAGAAGAATTGCTTGAACCCGGGAGGCGGAGGTTCCAGTGAGCTGAGATCATGCCACTGCACTACAGCCTGGGCAACAGAGTGAGACTCTATCTCAAAATAAATAAATAAACAAACAAATAAATAAATGTAATGTATCAAAGGAATATAAATGGCACACACATTTCCCAAGATGTTTGTTCTTATAACTATAAATGCATTTACTAGAAAAAATGGAATTCAAAGGCGTGATTGAAAAATCATAAAACTGTATAAAAAGTGAAAATGTTCTAAGCCAACTCAGCCCTGAGTTGTAGCTAATATTCTTGTGAGAAAAACCCAAGCCTCCATTTTTAAAAATGTTAATCCTAAGCTCTGGCCATTATTTTGTGGAGACTCATCTAGTCACCTAAATAACCTGATGGTGAATGCAATGAGCATTTCCTTATAAAATTTAGAAAAACATCTTATTTTATGCACAGTTGTCTTCACAGTTTTGTCTATTGTAACTATTGTTACCTAGGTGGAAAGTAAGTGTGTCAGTAATAAATGAAAACATTCACTTAGCAAAGTCCTTGGTACCTCATATAGTACAAATGGTGGTTAATATTATTATCTATATCAGTTTTTCTTGACGTGTGATCCCCAGAATAGCAGCATCAACATCGCCATAACTTAGAAATGCAAATTTTGGGTTTCACTCAAACCACACCAAATCTTCTGAACCAGAAACTCTGTGTGTAAGGGTCAGCAATTTGTGTTTTGACAAGTCCTCCAGTTGATTTTGATCTATGTTAAAGTTTGAGAACCAGTGATGTAGATTAATGCATGCACGAAGTAAGCTTATATAATTATGCAGGTCTTCAATGGCCACAAATTTTCAAAGCAACATGTATATGGGTATATATATATATAATTACATATTTCATTTATATATGTATAGCATACATATATATGAGATATGTCCAATCATATATGCAACATATATGTAAGATATTAGTGCATTATATATGTGAATACACCATATACACATATTTATATACAGGCACTGTATACACACATGCACACACATCTAGTCTTGTGTATAGACTTTTCTCAAAAGTGCTCTGGGATATTTGATCTTAAATCCTTTAAGGAGTCAGAATGATCAATCTATGGCATGAAACCTAGCTTTTACACAAGATGGGATATCATATGAAAGCACAATCAGCTGGTTGCTTTGTGTTTTATAATGAGGAACTAATTGTACTGATTTTGTTTTTATTTGAGACTAAAATATCTGTTTTTGTATGGCTCAGTAATATACAGGAGTTACCTAAATTAAAAGATTTAATTTATAGGTAATTAAGAAATAAAAAACTAAGATTACCATTTTAAAATATGTTTTGAGAATAAGATAGTATAATTTTGGTGTTACAATTTAAGCATTACATTTATTTAATTGGTCCCCAACATGAAAGCATAGTCTTTAAGAGAGAGACACCAATAACACATTTCCAGGCTCAGTTTTGTATTTACTCATGTGACCTGGATCAAATAATCTAGTATCTTTGGGTCTCAGTGTACTCATTTATAAATTGTGGATACTAACATTTGCCTTATCTATAGTATTTTGAAGAACATATCCTGTAAATTGTTCTGCATTCTAGAAATACACCATAAAATTTTAAGTTTTAGAGCTAGTCTGCATGCATTTGATGAAGGGATATATTCAATTATTGGATAAGACAGACTACATATGATTTTATAGATACAGTTTTAAAAATAGGCCAGAATTTTCCCCTAATCTTGTTTGATCTTATTTACTTCACTAATTACGTTACTTGATAATGTTGGATGTCATATTCATATTGTTTTATCCTAATTAGTGGGAGAACATACTCTTGATAATTAAATAAATCTAATTAGTGCACTGAAGAGAAACTCGTTGAGCTTTAGTCAATAATTTTAGGTTTAGCATCTCATTATATATATCTTTCTATAATAGTATAGTCTAGCAAGAACATATCAATGTCACTACCTGGTAAAATAGACGGATTCCTGATATTTTCTTTTAGCATAAATCTAATGAAAATTAAGAAGTAACTACTATAATTGAGAACAGATAACAGTTCATATATATGACAGCACTAATGACTACAGTGACCTATGGATTCATTATTCATTCTCACATATCAGTATTTAAGTGTTTAAAATGCAATGTTAAATAGGTATCAATTCATAATACAGAAAAATTTCTCTATCAAAATGTACAAACTTTTAATTGCTGCTGCACTGAAGAAAAAAATATACAACTAATTCAAAAGATGAAATAGCAAAGAGGAAAAATATCCTAATGAGACTGATGTCTATGTTCTGCATTACAAATATTCATTTTTATACAATGAGTGCATTTCGTTACATTAGCCTATCGTTTAACTTACTGTTAAGATTTAGTTTCATTATTAAATTTCAAAATACCTTCACATTTAATAAAAGCAAATTATAAAATTCTTATGACCAATTCAATGAAAGTATTAATTTTCTATACTTAATAGAATTGAACTTCCCTCTTCTTTCCATTGGCATTTAAAGCAGACATCTGTATTACATACACTGCACATAATCTGCTCTAAGAAACATCTGGTCAGTAACCTAATTTGCATAAAATACATTCACAAATGAAATTCATTTCTACAGAAAAATGTTTCGTGTTTTACATCTTGCCATACAATACCTATATATACTGTACATATTAATGCCCTTTATTTAACTTAAAAAGGTGTGTAACAAACAGCAGGCATAAAGTAAAATGTATTTTGATGGTTTACACTGCCCTCTTTAGGCAACGTTAAGATAAAGAAAGAAAAAAAATTAAAATTTTTTTAACTTCATCATTAACTCTCAAAACTTAGTAATAAAACTTTTTTTAAAAAAATAAAGCTCCCCGGCCGGGCGCGGTGGCTCATGCCTGTAATCTCAGCACCTTGGGAGGCCGAGGCGGGTGGATCACAAGGTCAAGAGATCGAGACCATCCTGGTTAACACGGTGAAAACCCCGTCTCTACTAAAAATATAAAAAAATTAGCCGGGCCTGGTGGCAGGCACCTGTAGTCCCAGCTACTCGGGAGGCTGAGGCAGGAGAATGGCGTGAATCCGGGAGGCGTCACTAGACACAGCTTGCAGTGAGCCGAGATCGCGCCACTGTACTCCAGCCCGGGCGACAGAGTGAGACTCTGTCTCAAAGAAAATAAATAAATAAATAAATAAATAAATAAAAATAATAATAATAAATAAAGCTCCCCAAGTTGATATGAATGTGCAAATCAACTAATTCCTTTCTATGAGGGTGTGTCAGAGAGAAGTGCTTATGTTACATTACCCTCAGATTTAATAATTCATTTTATAATTAAATATAATTAGTTTACAACTTATTTTAGAACAAAAGTATGAAAATTAAAATCATCTATAATAGCATACTCTGATCTTATTTTAAAAGCAGAGTACTAAAAATGTATTATGCAAACAGAATTGCCCCCACCCATAAAAGGCATCCTGTAGAGTATGAAATATTGACAATAAATAAAAATTGTTTTGTTTGGAGAGAATCAAATTAAAAACCAAAACGTGTTAAACAATTGTTTGAAATAGTAAATAAAATTATACTTTAGAAACTGGAGACTGATTTCTTGAATGTTTTGATTTTAAAAATGATGATGTACCATTTTACCAAATTTCTATCTGTTCATAATTTTTGTTTTACTTTTAGAGCAAGCAAACCACCACACCTCAATCTGTCCTTCTGATCCATAACTAACCTGCCTCTGAAACGTGGAACACTTCTGAGTTCTCGCTAGTAACAGATGGTGTTGGGGACTGTGGGAATCCAGGAGTTATTTCTGAGTCACCTGCTGCCAGGATCCCATCAGCATCTTTTTCATTAGTGTCTGGAAAACTGAAATCTGTGGAAGTCTCATTCTCATTAAGGCTATCTGAGGTACCTTGCCCTGATCCACTTTCTTCATCACTTGTCAGAACTGCCCATGCTTTAGATTCAGGGCTGAGAGGAAGCAGAGCACTACCAGTCTGAAAGTCATTTTCCTCTTTTCCATCATTGTGCTTTTGGGATAGCCCATTTGCTGATGGTGATTTACCAGGACTTCTGTCCACACCAGTTTGACTGTCTGAGGATACACTTGTGACTCTATTATCTTCTTCAGAATTCTCAGATAGTGAATGTGAGACTGGATTATTCTGATCCATAAGATTGTTTTCGTGGGTGTCTGAATCATTCATTACCTTTTCCTGTGATTCTCTATAGGATGAGCATGACATACACTTATGTATGGATAGGCCATCACTATCTCTGTCATCATCATCATCATCACCATCATCATCATCAGTGTCACCATCTTCACCACCACCCACTAAATCGGCATCAGATCTGGCACTATGACTCAGCTCAGAAGTTGCCTTAGAAGGAAACAGCAACTTGGTTGTGGTTACAGAACCATCTCTGTTGGGAGAAACAGCTGTAATGGCAACATGCCCATTTCCTATAGGAACAGAATGATCAGTAGATACAAATGTATCAGAAGCAACTGTTGGAATATCAGCAAATACCTTATCAGTAACAGAACTTTTGGTGGAGGTTAAAATTTCATCGGAATGTATAAACTTATTTATTAGTGTATTTAATTGTTCATCAATTGATAAAACAGGTGTAGCAAATTCATGCCTTCCTTTTGGGGGATAGGCCTGCTTAATCTCCAAATTGGCCGTTTGGAACAACTCATCATTACTGTACAAAGAAGGTACCACTTGGTGGGAACTTTCACTTTTAAACAAAATTGGTTCGTATTTCTCACTTGCATAAGAAATGGTCAAACCTTGAAGTGAAGCAGAGTGCATATGAGAAGTAGGCGACACATCAAAACCTGGTACAGATGTAGAGTGCAGCATGTTTTCACTTGAAGCAGAATTTGATACAATGAGATGCAATATTGTAGAACTAATTTTATCAACCTTGGGGGTTTCAACCAATATTGGATCACTAGACACAGCTGGAAGAACAGTTTTAAGCAAGGTGTCAACATCAGAAGCCTGAAAGGAAGGTTGTAGCAATACTTCAGTACTAAAAGAAGCTGAGGTCTCATAAAATAAGAGCTGAGTTGAAGGAGATAACATTTCACTAGCAGCAGGGTCAGAGGATGCTGGCTCTGAGTTTGCACTAAGCACAGGTTTAAGTGAAGTATCACCAGATGCTTGAAAGACAGTATATGTAGGTCGAACTGAAAAGTTATTTTCTGGAACTTGACTAATCTCATGATCAAAAACCTTAGTGGTAGTATGAGCAAGGGACCCTGGAAACATGCCCTTGGTGCTAGAAATGGAAACAGAGGTTTCTTGTAAAGATGCATTCAACTTATTTACATTATCATGCATGTTGGGCATGACTGTGCTTTCAGAAGGGTAAACCATCTCATTGAAAGAAGGAATTTGCAGTTCAGTCTCATTTCCATATATTATTTCACTTTTAGAAAGCGCCTTATTATCATCACCAAACACAGATGTTGTATGTGTAAATTCAGCTACAGAAACAGGTGAAGAAATGTTAAGGGCTGTTAGCCCATCTGTGTCAGGTAAAAGAAATTCACTATCAGAAGAGTCTCCAGACCATTCCCCATCACCAGAGAGGGCATGAGTAGGCTGCAGTAATGATGCAGTTGGGGTAATTAACGAAGACTTAGGTATTGGTATATGGCTAGGGCCACTAAATAAGGAACCCTGATATGTTACACCCACAGAATCATGCACAGGTATTGCAGAACTGTAAGAAACAGTGAAGATATGTTGGGAGCCCTCGTTATTAGAAAAGGCACAAGAAGGTTCAGGCCCTGAAGAACGTGCATGCATCATGGCATCACTGCTGGGTGGTTCAACTTGAGAAAACATAAGCGTTTTATAAAGAACACCAGATTCACTACCAAATTCCAGCGTCTCTGAAGCAGCATGAGTAGTGGTCAGATGTGACAGCACATCAGAATACTGAACAAGGCTGGGCTCTAATAGCAAATCACCCCCAGCCACTGGCAGAGAAGCATGCAAGGGCACCTTATCACTCTCGGTAGCTGAAGTAACTTGTGGAAGGATTTGAGAAACTGTATGCAGATGGCGAAACAATTCACTACTGAAGGAAGCAGAGGAAAATGGAAGCAAAGGTGCACCATCATAGGAAGACAGGACGGATTCAAATGACACATCGACACTGGGAAATACAGGCGTAGCATGCAAGGCCGAATCACTACTTGAAGCAGCAGGGGTAGTGTTGAGGATCTGATTGTCAAGCAACAAAGGGGTGACTAGAGGAAAGACTTCACTACTGTAGGAAGGTTGAAGAGGTGTCTCACCATTGTATACCGGTTGGGTTGTCTGCGAGCGTACCACATTGACCGTGGAGACCAAATCCTGTTGTCTGGAGGATGGGGTAAAAGCATGAGGTGTTACCTCAGTTGGGAAGTAGGCAAAGGTAGAATAATGTGGCATTTCCAGATCTGTAACTGAGGGACCCTGTGACATCACTGGGCCTGCAGAAAAGGACTTGGTTGTCTTCTCAGATTCATCAACATGGATCTCAGTGTAATTAGTCTGGAGAAAGCTCTCTCTGCCTGATCCAATATCGGGCTGTGCTGTTACATCTGTAAAGCTAGGAAACCACACATTTCCCTCCACAGAAGGATCCTTTAGTGATTCTTCTGAACCTGATGAAGTTGAATCTTCAGAAGCATTTCTAGCAGATTCTGGTATAAGGACATCGTATGTGATTGTCTCTGGGTTTTCGGAGGAAAATATATACCCTTGGGATATGTTCTCAGAGATGAATGGGATAGCGGAAGTTGCGGGACTGGAGCCTGAAGAATCATCAGCTCCAGTGTCAAGCTTGAAACTGGTCAATAAACTCTCCTCCTCATATTCTGTTATAGAAACTGTATTTAAAGATTCTGCAGTCCCCGACAAGTTCATATGTGGAGATCTAAGAACAGTTTTAGAGCCATCATTTAAAGAGGCTGAAGTACCTTCCACTGTGTGAGGTGGCAGTTCAGTCACAGTCTGAGAAGTCAAGGAAATATCTTTTTCTGTGGCTAATTTAGTGATTGGTTGGGAAGTGGAATTTAAAGATGTGTTGGGAACATCACCCTTTCCAGAGAATTCACTTCCTCTTGTTGGGGATCGGTTAGTCTTGGCTTCATTATATTTCGTCCTTATGCGATTGTAGTGTGTTGTGGTAGAAATCCGGGGTTCCTTTTTCCTGATTTGATTTGTGGCACTGTCTCTACCAGGATTCACAACAGCGTCTTCTTCAACGTCTTTTCCCTTTTCCTCCTCCTTTGAAAAGCAAACAAGATTTAATGAGTCATAAGGAAATAAGAGAAAAAATCTTCATAATATCTTATACTGCCAATCATCACTTGTGGTACCCTGGGAACTTCTTATCCTCATAAAACACCATTCTGTACAATGCATGCTTCTAACCTACAACCTTTATCATCCACTCTCCAGAGAAATAATTAAACGTAATGAAAACACCTAATTCATGGCTGCCTTTATTATAATGCTATGGAAAGAAGTGGTTAAATGAATAGATACCACATATTTAAAAGGAAGACACACTGTAGTTATTTATTGACAGTGTTATTTAATGTGGTATTTATTTTGTTGTTTTTATATTTCTTTGTTCATCAGGCATCAAGGTAAATAGCCATTGTAGCTTATTGTAATAAGAATTGGTGATGAAACTATTTCAAAGACCAAAGTAGTTGAACATTCAGAATACTTAATAATATATTTTTAGAACAAATCATAATTTTAAGGTCATAATAAAGGGAAGATTTAGAACTAAAAGAGGTGTTTGGTTTTATTTTCCCTTTTTACAAAATATTTTCCACTTAAGACTTAGGCAGATACTTCAAAGGCAACTTGTCAAAGTATGATTCTACTCCTAGTTTTTAAATTTTGTGTTTCCCTTAGACTCACCAATCAGGAGGCTGAATCTTCCACGCAATGACCGGGGAAGACTTCTAGTCTTCTGACTAGAAGTCAACCAAGACCTATGCTTTCTCTCTCTCTCTCTCTCTCTCTCTCTCTCTGTGTGTGTGTGTATGTGTGTGTATATATACACACACACATACACACACACACAAAACTGGGCATATTATATCTAACTATATACCTATATACTTAGAAATCTCAATTGTCAAAGTTATCAAGATTTTTTTTTAAGTTTATGTGGGACATGATTTTGTTAGTATCTTTGTACCCAACAACTTGTTAGAATTGTCATTTATTTGATCATCTATTAGATATTTTAAGGCCATGTTACTTAAAAGAAGAAAAATATTACTGAGTACAGCCATTGAGAACTTGACCAATATCAGAAGAAAGAATCTGAATCTTAACCGGGTGTGCTCATGAGCATGAGTCTTACACATGGAAATCTGCACTGTATGAAACACACGATTCCAAGCTTAATGATGGCCTCATTATTTACAGTTTAATTATTTGGCTGGTTGTATTTTCTGAAGCATATGTGACAACTCTAGGAAGTTAGTGCACTTGATCTGAATTATATTGCGTACCAAAAATAGCTACTCTCTCAGATTCCTTTGACACATTTCCTTACAAGTAGTCAGTATTCTTCAAGAAGTTTTACATTCTGTGTGATACCTTGTTCACAAGGACCACCTGAGAGATTTTGCCAAATAATTTCCTAAATAAAATATTCCCATAATCTACAAACCTAAAAACTTCATGCAAAAGGAAATAAGAATAATTTGCCTTGACTTGCTTTTAGGGAAAATTGGTTGGTGCCAATTATCTCTTCTTTCCTTAGAAGTTCTCATAAATATTTGTTTTATAATTTGATCCAGAGTTTTGCTGAGGATCAATATTAAGCTTGGCAGTGTGGAGTTTCTAAACTCTGCCTTGCTTTTGCAAACCTAAATATTTGCCTAGTTTTCTGGTATCACTCCACACTCTTTCCCTCTACCAAAACTCTGTTCAAACCTTCATTTTCCTGTCCTTTCCTCCTATTTTCAGCAGATGGCCTTCCTGTTTACAGGGAAAAGAAGCCACTAGTCAAAAACACACTTCTTCCTAACACTAAAAACAGGGGCCAACCAAGTTCCCCTTGCCCCTCCTGTCCTGTTAGAACTAAAGAGTTGTTTTCCTTCCTTTCTAAAGCTAATTCCCACTTCTGTGGTTTAGATCTATTCCCTATCATGAACCTGGGAATTGAACGTAATTGAGTAGTTCAACCTATTTTGTGTTTCCAATTTGTTTTCTCAAATTCTCAAACAGATCATTCTCATCAGCTTAAATCAACTCCGATCTCTCTTATTTAAAGGGAACACAAAGGAAAACCTCTAATTCACCTTCTAGTTATCATTCTACTTCTCATCTCTCCTTCACAGCAAAAGTTCCCCAAAGATATGTCACCTGTTTTCTCTATATGATCTAACAATGTCTCTTGACTTCCACCATACTATTACATTTCTTTCTCTTTCCTTACATTTCCACATAAACATACTTTATCATATCCTCCTATAAGCAATGTAAATTTTCATAAAATTTTTATTATAATATAATGCTACACACCTCTTCTTGTTACATATTTGGGAAAAAAACTATACAGACATCAGATACAAATGAGTTCTATAACTTTATGAGGTTCAGAACCTCTCAGAACCTGGTGAAGGTGATTAGACCTTCATTAATCCTATCCTACCATATCTTGTTGATCTCTAAAAGGTCACATTGGCTGTGTCAACATTTTAAGAAGAACATATCATTCATGCCCTATGATTACTTTATTCATATCTGACTACAAATATTTTAACACTCTTTCCTACAATTTCTTTATGGAGTTATTGTGACTCTTTCTTCCACTGTAGTTTCGATCTGTGTCATATGTTATCCTTCACAACTTCATTTAAAAAATTCAGTGTGAATCCATGATCATGCTACAGATACTTTGTCTTGGAAAGTCATACATTTCCTTTTGGAGAGGATCTAAGAAATATCCTTCAAACTCTTTTTTTCTATATTCAGGGATTGAAAGTCATTATGAATACATTCCATGCATTTTCTAGCCTGTCATTCATTCCTGCACGAAGCAAAGGAAGTGAATAGTAGATTGGTTAAGCACTGTTTTCATCCCATCTCATAATCATGCTCCAGGAAGACACATTATGACACAGGTCTCTTTCGATTTGACAATATATTATTAATACAACAGTTAATTTCAATACCAAAAACTACTACCAATTTGCCAAGCCAAGCTTACCAATCATTGCTCCTGTATTCTTTATTTTAAATCCCCATCTGTGTGTTGGTAGCTGGCTCCCTCTCCCTTGGCAGTGCCAAGGATTCTTCCAGCTCAAAGAATTAGAGTGGCTGTTTCTTTGGGCCCTACCACCATGGGTAAAGCCCCACAAACCAAATAAGCCTAATGTCATAAGAATTCTTTCTCCTCCTCATTTTCTTCTAGATCATAGCCTTCTATCAACAAGTAATGACATTGATTTTTAATTCTACTCTGCCTTCTCAGGTGACTCCTTTCTCAGTGTATTGTATCTTCTCATTTTACTTTCCACAGCCTCTCTCCACCTGTCTCCATTCTGTTCTAGGTGGGTAGCCAGAGAATGTGGTTATTCCCTGGGAGGTTCCTTACCTAACTGGTCACCACAGGATGACGCTGTCCCATTACAGAGACCACAGAACCTGCTGTGCCATTCTCTCTGCATCTTCTCCTTGCCTTCTTGCCTTTCAGATTTAGATGTAAGAACAAGTCTCTGATATCATTCATCCCAAATGTACAATGCCAACCCCTTGTTTATTTGCATTAAGACTTCCCACACCTATGAATCGTCCTTTTTGATTAAATTAACCTCCATGACTCCACGTGGGTGTGGCATCTGTTTCCTGTTGGGACCTGGGCTGATGCACTGAGGTTCTTTTTTTTCTTCCTATCTAGGAACTTTTCTCTGACTACAACAAGCCAACCTGCTCACACATCTTCACATTCTTCTCTAACAGGAAGATCTGCTTGTGTTTGTCATATATGCAAACGGTGAGACCAGAGGCACCGTGACAGGCATAGCTTTAGGGACCTCTATTGTAGAGTGTATGACAAAAATAAAGATATACCTACATTATGTAAGTGGAATAAGCCAGGAACAGAAAGATAAATACTGTGTGTATTCACTCCTATGTGGAAGCTAAAAAAGTTGATCTCATAGAAGTAGAGTGTAGAATAATGGTTATTAGAAGCTGAGAAATGTAGTGGGGAGGGGGCGACAGGAAGAGATTGGTTAAAGGGTACAAAATTACAGCTAGATAGGAAGAATAAGTTCTAGTGTTCGATAGCACTGTAGAATGACTATAGTTAGCAATAATATATATTTTCAGATAGGTAGAAAAAAGGATCTCAAATGTTTCCAACACAAAAAAATAGTAAATGTTTGAGATAATGGATATGCAAACTACCCTGATTTGATCACTATATACCTCATAAATATGTAGAAGTATATGTTCATTAGAAAATGGGAAATACTTAAAAATTTATATAAAGTCACATGTGTAGCCTATTCACACAGCTACATATTATACTAAATACAATATTATAGTTTTATGTAGAAATTTACTAGTAATTAACATTGGAAGATTTTAAATAACTTTTGTAGGCTTATGGTAAAAGTTGCTTTAGTGCTAATGGCAATAGAGAAGAAAAATAACTAAACATGGATCTTGTAACTAAAGTAACTCAGCATGGATCATGAATCATGGTAATGGGAATTACTATGAAAATAATTGATCATTCCTTGGTCCTTTCTAAAAAATTTGTGATGTGTAATACATATTATGTGAGATGGAACTTAAACAGAATATCATTGACTACATGGCACCAAATACTGAAAAAAGGGCTTACATCAGTGTGTCAGACCAATTATTTGAATTAACAATTCAGCATAAATATAATATCTTTTTTCTTTTTGGACTTAATTCTGTTGATCACTTGTAGGTATGTGTATGTGTATGTGTATGTGTGTGTGTGTGTGTGTGTGTGTGTGTATATATATATCTCCATATGCATGTGAACATGTATGTACACATACAAATAAAGATATTCTTAGCTGAAATCTATAAACTCCTGTAAAAAGGTAGACTGGTCATTTTGGAAAAATAATCCCTTGTGAGAGAGACTAGGCATAAAATGCATAAAATATCAAGATAGTTTTTACCTGTGAAAGACCTAATTGTTATTTATTGCTGGATAACAGCACTAGTTATCACACTTTTATCAGCTCCTACACAATCTATACACACGTACACAGTCATGCTATCATCAACAATAGCACCTGAACTGAATACATAATTTCAGTTATGATGAACAGCACATTAGGGCATACGATGAAATATAAAATATATTAAACAATCATTTCCTCTCTATTTAAAAAAAAAATGTTAAAATTTATAGTCTCAAATATCTGTAAATTTTATCTATAAATAGTATAGACTACTCATAGTATAAGTGCCTGTTGTCAGCACAATGTCCTTCGAGTAAAAGAATATTTATCAAATTAAATAATAAACAATTTAAATGGGCAAAAATATATATATAGTTTATATTTTGGGCCATATTTATCGTTGATCTATCAACATTGGTTATTTATATATAAACTGTAGCAATATTGAAAACTGGTTAAATATAATTTTAGTTCTTCAGAAAAATTTTGACACTAAAAAAAATTCCAGTTTATAGCTGTATTGCGTAGCTATAACTATTTTTAGAGTTCATTGTTTTTTTCTTCATCACCATTTATATTTCTTGTTTTTTAGTACTATATCAATCAAAACATCTTTCAACTTCTTCATAAGAGAATCATGTATATCAATTATGTAACTATCTATATATAAAGCTTAGCAACTAACCCCACAAACAATGAATCGTGCAACACAACTTTTATTCATGTGGCAATACCTAACACCTAAGCAACAATTCAAAATAGACCGTTGAATATTAAAACATTTAAATATAAAAATGGCTATGATACCTTGATTATTTCTTCAGTTCCAATTAATTCAGGAAAAAGATCAAGTTCTACAAAATTAAAAACAAAATTATTAAAGTTTTTATTCAACTATTTCAGCCTTTGTGGATTTACCTTTTGGTGAAAGAAAAAATTAAAAAGAACCAAAAAGTTAATGTCAGCTTTGAAAATACAGACTTTCTCACAATAAAAATTCCAAATTTTAGTTTTCAACATTACTGAACACTACAACACAACACTACATAAGCTTATATGTAACTCTACCCAAATCTTGATCTCTCTCTCCCACTCCACTCCCTTCCCCATTCCTTATATATAACTCTACCCAAATCTTGATCTCTACCTCCCACTCCACTCCCTTCCCCATTCACCACTCCCCCAAGTCTGATTGAAGCTAAGAACGGAGAGGAGGTCAGTGAAACCGATAAAACTAAGTGTAAAGAAACGCAAATAATTTTTCATCAGTGCACAGTTACTTTCATCCTTAGCAGGGCTGATAAAAGCATGGCTGGGGAAATGCCAGGGATTTTCTGGAGAACTGGTAGAATTTATTTTCTTATTCAGCTACCTCTTCCTTAAGTTTCTATTTTGACCGAGGACAAATAATTATCTTTACTCCTCAAATCTGGCCTCATACCTATTTCTATACAGGGTGCTGCAACAGGTAAAATGAAGAGTGTTTTCCAGCAGGTTCCAGCCTTGCTGTCATCAAGAAGAAGTAACAGGGTGAATCTTGTGCATTCTCCCCAGGGAAACTCAGCTAATGCTGTTTACTTAAAGAATCTGATGACCAGGATCATTCAAGTCTGTTTGTCCCAACAAATCAGAATGAACGTATGAATATCTCAGTGCTAAAACAGGACCTGTCAGGGAATGTCAGGGAAGACTAAGCTGGTTCTTTCTTTTCCTAAGAAGGAATCTAGCCACTCTACCACATTACTGAGGGGCCAGAGGAGAATTTTTCTTTAGTCTTGGTCTGAACTGCCTGGGTCATTAAGAAGATGGTAGACAAAGTAACTGTGAGGTTTGAGCATTATTATAATGATGTTCTTCAAACTCCCATGGCTTTATGGAATCTCAGGCTATCACCACAATTTATGCTCTGCACTATCCTAATGCTGCTTATGTTCTATGTTTTATGTCCTCAAAGGAAATGTATACTCTATAGAAATTTCAAGGTATAACTGAACCAACATTAAATGTTTATCATACCCAGGTCTGTTTTCCAACACAAAGTTTCTTGAGTTTATTTTTATCAAGACTCCTGGGTATTAATATATTGAAAACTGTAAAATGAGAATTCACGTGAAATCTGTTAAGCATGCCTAGCTCCCAAGAAGATTCAGATAAAGTTAATACTTTTGACAACTTAGCTGTTTCAAAATTACTTAACGTAAACAACTTCCTGTAATTTAAAAAGGAAAGTACTCACTAGAGACAATCACAATCTTACTTTTAATTCTCACTTTTTTTCTTGTTAAAACTAACCATTTTATTTTGATCACTAGTGGTCTCCTTCTATTTTTCTTCCTATGAAATCTCCTTTCCTCACCATCTGTTCTTCATGCTCTTTATTTTTTACGTTTCCAAACTAAAGTGATTTCAATCATCTCAAACACTTGTGTTTTTGTAATCGCCATGCAAATTAATACATGTGAATTTAAAAATGAGATACAACTAAACTGTGACAGACAAATGACCTTCCATATGATTTTCTAAAAGCTATGACCAAAGAAGTTCATGCATGTAAAAAATCTTCAAATTAAGCCCATTAGACAATACCTAGTTTTACTGAAAATAATTTGAAGTGTAGCCACTCTTTTTCATAGACTTGTGAAATATTTAATGCTCACAATGGCAAATCATAATCAAATACTTGTTAGTGGTGCACATACTGTAGGTTTTTCCGCTGTTAAGAGACTATGGAAAAAATATCAACTATTTTCCATTTGTTTCAATATGCTTAAGAAGGTGTTTAAAATTTTTTTAAAATGGTCTAACTCCACCTAACTTCATACTTTTAATGGGCAAATATAATTTTCTTATTTAATCATAATAAGGGTTGGGGAAGGGTATGTATAACTATCACGTTGAGGATTTATTTCCTTTTTTCTTCAATATTTTTAGTGTGTATTGCATTCGACTTATTTTTATCATTTTACCAGAGCATCAACTAACTATAGGGATTATGGTTTCCTTTCAGTAAATTACAATACAGGGTTTTAATCCAATCACATCCCCTAACGAATATTAATGACTTATACTATAATTGGATTGCTGCTTATTGTAATAAAACCAATACTTTCTCTTTAGGCCTCCTTAGCTCTGGGGCAACTTGTGTGGTCCTAGGCAGGTCTCTGAGCCTCCCTTCATTCCTTGGCACTCTCATGGGTGAGCACCCCCACGTGTTGGCACATTCATATTGCTGTGTATAAATCCACCTTGAAGGCTCTTTATTCTGGTTTCCAACTGGACTGAGATCATTTGAACTGACTGAAATTCCCAGGAACACTTCAATACCTCTATTTCTTAGAATCCAGAAGTCTTTTGCTGAGTCTCCTCAGAACAATTTTGAAATAAAATAATTTTGAAAGATTGTTTCTGTCTTCCTAAAGATTTTGAAGCCATAATTCTGGATCTGTTAATTCAACACCCTGAACTCAAAGTTTAGCTCTGCTGATGGGCACAAGCTCTCATACTGGGTACCCCTAAACCTGCTGCTTTCTCACAAGTAATAACTGATATTTTAGTAACCACTGGTTGGAGTCAGGCACTACTGATATATTAAATAGTTCAAAAATTATACTGATGTATAGAATCCTCTCTGTTCATCAAAATAGACTCCAGAAAGGATAGAAAAAGTCTGATAGTGAAGAACTAGCAGTATTTTTGTTTTGAGTGAACACCTAAATTCACATTTTTGTAATAACTGAACAAAAACTGTTGACTCATTCTGGTTTTGTTTTAGGACACAAGTAATGTTAGATTAAAAAAGCACATTAGGAACACATTCATTTTTTATAGCACAAAAAAGCAACACTGATGTAGGTGAGCAAGCAAGGCTTATTTAATTGTTTGAAGATAAGCCAAGTTTCACAGTGCACAAAATAAAAGCAGTGTAGACTGCAACTGCTTCAAGCTGTAATTCTGCATATAATAATGTAATAACACTAATAGGAAGGATGGTACAGGTAGAGTAAGGACAGATGCATGGTGACTTAACAAATTGTTATACAACTGAAATCACACAGTAACAAGAAAACTGTTGATTTAATTCATCATGTATTTAAATCTAACACATGTAATTATCAAGGCCCTAAAACATGTACTTAAATAATCCCTCCATAACTGTATGTTAATTAGCTCTATCTTATATAAGAGAAATAAACATAATTAACTTAGTAACAATAAGATAAATATATTTATGAAATTATTTATTCATAAATATAATTCTCTAAGAAGTCTTTTAAAAGAATATACATTTCTTTTTAACACTAAAGAGGCTCCTTGACAAATTTAAATTAATTTCCGAATGCAAACTTACACATTTTTTTAAATGGCAATTTGAAATAATACTTAATGTGCATTAGTTTATGGTGATACTTTTGCACACAAGTGTAATTAAAAGGTACAAAGAATAATGTAAGCAAATTGTTAATTTAAATGCACAGTTTTATCAAATTTAGGAAATTAAAGGCACTATTTGGAAGACTGATTTTTTCTTCAGGGAAACTGATTAAAATATTTGAAATCTGGCTGGGCACGGTGGCTCACGCCTGTAATCCCAGCACTTTGGGAGGCCGAGGCAGGTGGATCACGAGGTCAGGAGTTCCAGACCAGCCTGGCCCACATGGTGAAACTCTGTCTCTACTAAAAACACAAAAATTAGCCAGGCATGGTGGTGAGTGCCTGTAATCTCAGCTACTCAGAAGTCTGAGGCAGGAGAATCGTTTGAACCTGGGAGGTGGAGGCTGCAGTGAGCCAAGATTGCACCACTGCACTCCCGCCTGGGTGACAGAGCGAGACTCCACGCCTGTAGTCCCAGCTACTCCGGAGGCTGAGGCAGAAGAATGGCGTAAACCCGGGAGGCGGAGCTTGCAGTGAGCTGAGATCCGGCCACTGCACTCCAGCCCGGGCTACAGAGCAAGACTCCGTCTCAAAAAAAAAAAAAAAAAAAAAAAAAAAAAAATATATATATATATATATATATATATATATATTTGAAATCCATCAAAGAATGACAGCAGTTATAAACTACCATCTTCATTTCTTTTTAACAAAAGCAATAAACAATACAATATTTAGTAAACAGTTTATCCTAAATAATAACAGAATAATTAAATAGGCTACATTACAGTTACCAAGCTAATAAAACAGCATGATTAACAGAACCAAGTGGTAGTAATAAAAACCATGAAATAAGCAGCAAACTCAAAAGCCACTTACATCTATATTCGTCACAAAAATAATAAAATTCACAAATCTTGTAGGCACCAAACCTGTTTTACCAAGCCACAAGATAGTATCACTGTCAAGACTTTCATTGGGATATATTTACCAAAGAAACAATAGATAAGACAATGTAATTTCAATACTGAATTGTAAATACGTGGATAAAAATGCCATTGCAGCCTTTCAGATGAGAAAGAATAACTCCTAAGAGAACCAATTTTTTTTTTTATAAAAAAATAGGATAATCCCAAACTTTGGAGGAACAGGCTTTTGATGCAGGAATTTTTGGTAGAAATAATAGGGAATAATCTACCTAAGTTTGTAATCCTTGGCTTTTAAGAGGCATAGCATATCAAAACATCAAATCAAATACCATCTTTTACTAACACAGCATTACTATACAAAATGCCTTAAGAGACTGAGGCATCCATGGAGATTTAACGGTGTATCCAAACAAGCATCTCATTATTACAATGTTCAATAGTGTCCCGGTCCTTTAAATAAACAGAAATTTTAAGTTATAATAATATTTATTATTTAGTACAAATGTGAAAATACAACAAATGATAGAAGAATATTAGACTTTGTGCCAATATAAAGTCAGTCTTACAGGATCACTCAGAAATCACTTATGGAGAAAATACATATTTAATCTGTTTCTTTCATATGCAATAAGTTTCTCCAAAAAAGAAAAAGACCAAAAAAATTCAGAACATTTAAAGCTTTGGCATAGCGAATAAAGTAGGAAACAGTGTAAAAATAAATGGGTAAAAGTAGTAATTTTTTGCCAACTCCTGAGAAATTATTTTATGTATGAAATTAGAGTAGCATAATTAAATCAAGGTAAGAAAATTGAGTGAATGTGTTCAATATACTTCATACTTAAAATGCATAAATAAGGGTAGAAGAGATTTTTGTATATGCCATATTTCAATCAATTCACATATGGTGCTGGTCGACATGATCAAAGTTATATGGCTAAAGGTGTCATTTTCTGGATAGCTCATTGTGGGGAACTTTGGTGAGGGTTGCCATGCAATGGTGTGGTGTGATATGGCATAGTTAAAATCACGGTCAGTTATTTTGATACTCACCTTTCAATAAGACTTAGAGCTCACATTCCATTAAAAAATAACCTGATTTTGAAAAACAACGCTAAATAAAGGCAATAAGAAAGATGGTTATACCCAGGCCATGAGGCAGGTCATAAGAAATATTAAATAATGATATTGCCATCATGGTAGTAGTAATATTCATTAGTTATTAATACCAAGTTGGGAGATACCTTGGCAAGTTTTATAGCCTGTAGTTTGGAATGATGAGTACTACAATATCTGATGCTCTGACATATAGTCTTTAACTTAAAAAGTCAACTAGTAAGAACAGCTATAGGTGATCAATGAGCAATTACTTTATTTAAGCTCATGTTGGATTAAAGTCCCTGCTACAGCATTTAGACAGCAATGCAAACCGCGCACATCAGTTTTCCTGCCATAGGTAAAACTGAAATAGGCTATAATTAATATAATTTGTAACCATTCACTTACATTAAAATTTGTAAAAGTTTCAAGGAGTAGGCTCCTAATATGGATGACCAAAGAATATATATATATTTACATATGTATGTTTGCAGATGTACGTGATTATACATATGTAGGTGTATATATACATATATATACTTCTAGTCTATTATTTAAAACTGCTTATACTAACAAGAGGAACACTAACTTAATAATTTTAAACTGTCAAATTATGATGGTCAGCATTTGATTCAGTTATTGCATATGCTCTAAGATCAAAAGATTTTCCCATATATTTAGAGAAGGTGCATGCAAATAAAACACAAGTAGAAACAACTTTTACTTGTCTTGTTTTTGGGAAAGAGTAAGGGCAATCAACCAAGAGGAAAACACCCCACTCCCTATAACCAAACTATAAAAAGTAGAAAAATAGATCTAAGACAAACTCTTGAGATGCTTTGTATAGATACTTGAAAGTACCTCACATTGTATAGATATTTGAAAGTACCTCACATGGCCTTAGGATCATGTATATACTTACTACATAATGCTTTGGGGGCTGAAAAAAGGAAATAAATACAAATTAAACCAACTCTTAATTATCCAAAATAACAGTCTCAACATTTACATAATAATTTTCATTTAATGATCATTACAATATTATAAATATGTTTAGTCGTTCTTATTTTACAAATGGTAAACTCCAATACTAAGGATAAATTTAGTTATTGTCCTGCACCAGACCTGCTGAATGAGAAATAGGTCCCATGCCTCAAAAAATTAACTGGCAATCCAGACTTAAGAGAAAATCACTTTGCCTTTTGGCTAAAAGAATATAAAGTTAGAGAGAAAGCATCAATGCATACAGTAATTAAACTAACCTCATTTATTGAGCTAATATATAGATGTATCTGGCGGTACTTACCAGGATTATCGGTAGGCATGTCGACAATCAGTTGGTCGCTGTATTTTCCATATAAGCCATTAGTGCATATGGCTACTATTTGAAGAACATAACTCATATTGGGTAGCAAATTATTGAGAATAGCACCCTAAAAGAAAGATGTTAGTAATTATACAAATGTTATTCTCATAGGACTACTAACACACTAGGTATCTTTCCTAGAAAACTTTTTCTCACTGGTCCATGGAAAATACTTCTATTTTATTAACCTAAGGAAAAGTTTATGTAATGTTGCTTAGTTAAACTTGTGGTATTTGTGAATTATGAAGAACTGGAAAACTAGGCTTTTTTTTTTTTCTTTTTAAAAATCAGATTTAGTTTTAGGAAGTTTCATTTTTAGCCAGAACTCATCAAATTCATAAATGAGTACCACAAACTAAAAATTAATATTTTAGACAAATAAATGGGGAGCATGTGCAAATAAGGAGCAATGTGAAGAAGTGAACAACTAAGTTATGTCTTTTTCTTGACAATATATATGCAAGAACAGTAATATAATTATCTTCTTCACATAATTATGAAATAAACATATTATCATTTATTTCACAGATCATTGTGTCTCCATATTCTAGGCGACTGAATTAAAAGATTACTAAAATTTTATCCATTTTGTCCACATGATATGAAACACAATTAACAATGAGTTTTTATTTAAATGCAGCTTCCCAGGACTTGTAAGACTCTAGGACTCTAGGTGCCTGAGGCAGAGTCCAGTGTCCTTGAACCTGCAGTGGGGACTTTCTGGACCGACATCCAGATGAAGGTTTGTCAACTACACCCTAATCTATGGCCAACATTTCCCTACCAGAGCAAAGTTTAATACTGACATGTTCAGGCCACAAAAGGAATCTGTACTTATTTGCACGCGCTGGTGGAGGGAGGCAGGGGTGGATCTTTTTGTAAGAAATTTGGTCTTACATCCCCAAAGTTCTGACCCAATCATGACTTCCCAGCTGTTATCTGAAAATTTTTTGGTACAACAAACAGGACTTGTATGTCCCCTACTCTACTCTTCCTGTGCTGATATAGCATAATGGAAGACACAATATAAAATGTATCAGGGCACTGAGATTCTGGCCCTATTCTACAACTGCAATCTTAAGAAAGGCCATACTAAATGATCTCCAGTTCATAAGTCATATGTATCTACTCTATAATGTTATTGTTGGTAAAGTTATGTTATCCATTTAATTAAATATAACTTTTGACATAATTTAGTATAGCTTCTAATTTAAAAATTTTTTTAATTTAAAAATACTCACCCCACCCCACCTTCACA
Source organism: Macaca mulatta (assembly GCF_049350105.2). NCBI lineage: Eukaryota > Metazoa > Chordata > Mammalia > Primates > Cercopithecidae > Macaca > Macaca mulatta. Next base: position 161,772,808 of record NC_133408.1, on the reverse strand, counting down.
TAAAGTCTAAAAGTAATGGAAGAAAATAACATATAACCATTTGTAAGTTCTTACCTTGGAAATTAAATTATAATGTTACCATATGTAAAACAACTGATCATATAGTTACCAAGTCTTGATAGCCATCTGTCAAAAATTCATGCTTGGTTTGGTCCTCTCCGTCCAACTGCTGGTACAAAACTGCAAACTTCTCAATCATGGTATCATAAACAACTCGAGGCCTTTCCCATGTAACAAGAAGGCTGGTATAATTCTCTGGGTCAGCCTGAACATTTTCTGGTTCTGAACTACAAACTTCAGAGAGAAAAAAAGTACAGCTGTTGATAGAACTTAGCCTTGAGGACTTGAGTAAATAAAACATATTCTATAAAAAATTTATTGTGTTTTATTTCAATATAAAGTACAAAGTTACACTTTTCCACTGTGGAGATTTTGCTTATTCCATTTCCTATATCTAAAACACTCTTTCCTCCCCTCTTAACTCTATCTGTTCAAATCCCAGCTTTCCATTTTGGAAAGGTCTTGGTCAAATGCTACCTCCTTCATTACACACACTAATCTCTACTGAAGTGATCTCTGTCACTGTCAATCATCTATTTTATCATTATTACTGCATCGTTTGCATACTTCCATATTATTTTTTCCTGAACGAATCTTGACTCCTCTAGTGGATTATAAACATAAGAACTATAGCTCTGTAGTTCTATATTGCCTAGAACATTGTTTTGAATATCTTTGGCATACAGATTCATTCTTAGAAATAAATGAACAAAGAATATCTGCAGGTTCATGGTGACTTAATTTCTCTTGTTTGGTACCTGAAAATCTGTTCAGTTCAGGGTGTGGATAATTTCAGTTATGAAAGACATACTATTATTGGAACATTTTGTTCTTAAAGAATCCTTGAACTAATTAAAAATTCCCAACCAAAGAAAACCTAAAATTGCCATTTCAGTATTTTTCAGATGTGCTGACAAAAATCCCATTTTGTTATCATAAGTAAATTAAGAAAATAATTTTAGGGAATTAAAAGACTTGTTTGTTTCATCTGAAAAAACAGTATTATGAAAATCATTCAGAGACTTATTAAAATGAATTCAGGTCCATGCTGGGAATCAAGCCCCAAATTTAGTCCCATCAGAGAGTGCCCTGGTACTTTCCAAAATGCATTTCTAATGTGATAGTTTGGACTAATTTGGAGAAGAAAAACTATAACATTTTATGGTATTTTACTAATGAAGCACAGTAATAGATATCTCTTCACAGGCCAGACAGATTTGCAAAGTAGAAGGAGAGAAAGATCTCTCAGGCTGAATATTAATTAATATACTTACAGAATCTGGTCTTTGTTTTCAGGTGATACCTGAAGTTACAAAGCCACTCGATGAGAGCATGTGGTAGACTTAGGTAAATCAGTCATCACTGATACAAAAACTACAAGGACTCAAAAATATGTTAACAGCTGCCGCCGATTGTGACCAAAATGCCTTCTCTCTGCTAGTTTGCAGTTCACCTCCTGAACACAGGAGGGCACCCACAACTAACAATTGGTCTTATAAATGGAAACAAATTTTACATATATTTAGTAGTCACAATTTTAGCATATGTACAATATGCTAGCAGTGGTATAGCATATGTACCATATGTACAGTATGCTAGCAGTGGTACAGAAATGATTTAAAAAATATGAATATATATATACCTTTTAAATACGTGAATAGCTTTATATCAGTTAGAAATTATTTTTCACTTCAAACCTTTGATGTTATTTTTTGTTTAGGGAGGGCTTAGGTTGGGGTGTTCCTTTAGAAATAAAAGAAAAATTATTTCATTATCAAAAAACACGAATTCAGAATGAGAATGTATTTTAATTTAGGTCTATACTACATGATGTTACTCTACTGAGTGAGACTTCTACTAATGTCCAGCAGATGGCAGAAGACCTTCAAATTGTCTCAAATGAGCTATTCACGTTTATATCATTGGAGCAACAACCTCCTTCTTGCTTCTAATGAATCCCAAGTTCACTTTCAGAGAAGTTGGCAGTTACTCTGGACAATATCATTTGTAGATTTTTGTCCTCGAAAAAGCAATCCCACTTTTTTACAGAATGGGAATGATTTAAAGTGAACTATACTCTTCAAGATGAAACTGTTTTGAAATGCATTAATTTTATGCATATATACAAAGCATAACAGTCTCTTGAGAAAAAAAAAAAAGGATTCATTGCAAAATATCTAAAGGACTACTGCCTAAATAGCAGAAACTACTTTGGTTGGATGTCTATGTTTGTCTCGCCTTAATAGTAGCAATCAGTAGATGTGTCAAAATTTATGAAGCAACATTAATATAAAGTAGAGCTCCAAAAAGAAAGTTATATTTTCTTGCCCATAGGTTTTCACTTCTTGTAAGAGTTTGTTAGTTATTTGTTTAATAGTTTGAGTTTATATTTTAATTAGAAATGTATTTTTTAAATACTTGTGTTTATTGATCATCAACAATACAGTTGCATGTTATCAAGCTTTAGGTAAATCTTTTTTTTTTAGATGTGGAGTCACAGGATCATATGGTGAAAAAAACATACATACTTTAGAATGTTATTAACAGAAAAGCCTATATTTCTATATGTAGTTTATGATCTTGCCAAAGGGTTTCCTTTCTATAAGATAGAACTGAATCTTTCAAATAACAATTTAGTTAATTCCATATACACTATTTGGTGTTCAAACCATGGAATGAACATAGAAGAAGAGATTAATAGACACTAAATTTTCCAGGTTTTGCATATATTTCCTATTGAAATCAGCTCAATTATCTTTTTAAAATTTTATTATTATTATTATTATTATTTTAGACAGAGTCTTGCTCTGTCTTCCAGGCTGGAGTGCAGTGGCACAATCTTGGCTCACTGCAAGCTCCTCCTCCCGGGTTCATGCCATTCTCCTGCCTCAGCCTCCCGAGTAGCTGGGATTATAGGAGCCCGCCACCACACCCAGCTAAAGTTTTTTGTATTTTTAGTAGAGATGGGGTTTCACCATATTAGTCAGGATGGTCTCAATCTCCTGAACTCATGATCCTCCCGCTTCGGCCTCCCAAAGTGCTGGGATTACAGGCGTGAGCCACCGCACTGGGCCAGCCCAATTACCTTATTAGAAGCATATGTACTCTGTAAAGTACGTTTTCTGGATTGAAAATCAGTAACGTTTTTCCAGATGAATATGTACTCAGACATCAAATACAAGCTGCTATAGAGTAAAATAGTAACAAAAATATAATTTTCCTGATCATGAGAAGTTCGAAACTGTTGAAGCTTCATTCCCTCCCTCAGGACTACATTTCACATACTGATTCCTTTCCACATCTACATGTGATCTGGCTCATAGTTACTGATTCTTCAGGAGACACTGGCTGAGAAGAAGAACCTAATTGCTGGTTATTGCAGGCTTCTGGCTGTGAGTCTGGGGCCCATGTCAAGTCACACAGAGTACAAGTAAATGGCACTGTACCATACATGAACAGTGAGCAAAGAATCCTCACTATAAAGAATGAGAATGTAGTCTCCTTTATCAGAATGTAGTATCCTTTATGTGTTCTTGCTTTAAAAACTTATTTTTAACATTCCACTCTCATCTGCTTGATTCTAGGCACTCTAGACATACAGAAGAAGAAGGTAGTGTCTGAGCCTTTAGATGCCCATTCCTGTGATAGCTTTCAAACACTTAGATTCAGTAAGCTCTCAGATGTAACGAGTGGTTTTAGATTCTAAATTCTGCACTCCACTGATAGAGGAATGTATTAAAAACTTACAAAAAATTCTGCCATTTAGGCCAAATTAGGAAATTCTTTTCAAATTTATACACATTTCCTACTAAAAATGGTATAAGCTTCTTAAGCTTTTAGCTGACACAAAGTCCTGTGCTTTATCATTCATCCTGTCATTACTTAAATGAAGAGTGAACACCTACTACGTAGGAATGGACATGATCTGTGGAACCAGTGCCAAAATATTAGTACGCAAAGCACTGAGTGACATGAGGAAAAAATGAAGAAAAAAAGAAAAAAACAGAGACAGAGAAATACAAATGCATTCCTTGGCTGTGACAAATCTTTGTTCATCAAGAAAGTTGATGCAGATGACCAAGGGGAGATAGGAGATTCCTTCCACTTCTGTTGCTCTCTAGCCTGCCCTGGAAGAAGCACAGTCTGCCCTGAGGGAGAAGGCGCAGTCTTAGCTTCAGGTATTACGAGTAAAATGTGGATTGATACGAAATGGCAGGGAGGTGATTCTTAGCTAGTGGCAGAGAAAATGTCATAATTACCCGAGACTACACTAGGTCTCACTCAGTTATTTCCCACTAATTTGAAGTTCTGTACAGTATAACAGTTCATGACAAAAGTGCTTCATAAATACATGCTAATAAGTACACCACTTCCTTATTTGAAGTTTATGACCTTCATTTTTAAAAGTAGTAAGACAATGACTACTGGGAGAAAAGCTGAATGACTTACAGACCCAGAAGGTAACCAACGAGGTTGTGACTTCTCCTCGGGCAGTAGCAGATCCTAATACAACTGATGTAAACATTTACACAAATGTTGAATGTAATTGGAAAAATCTATCCCTGTTTTGTACTTCTGAATGATTACATATTCACTTTAGATACTACTAGGTATCTACTAGGGAGGCTGAGGCAGGAGAATCGTTCGAACCCAGGAGGTAGAGGCTGCAGTAAGCAGAGATAACAGCCACTGTGCTCAAGCCTGGGTGACAAAGAGAGACTCTGTCAAAAAAAAAAAAAAAAAAAAAGACAGTTTTCACTAACTCTTTCAAGACCAGATGGTTGTATTAAATTCTGTGATCCTTAGAAGAGCCAGTGTCCATTCCATGATGCCAAAAAGAAATGCCTTCCTAATAAATGGCAGCTCTCCATACAAATGGAAATACAGAGGTTTGAAGTTCTGATAAAATATTCATTAATTCACAAATAATCTATTGAGCGCCTGCTGAGAATGCAAAAAATGAGTAGGGCCTGGTCCTTAAGCTTACAGAGTTTATATGAATATATAAATCTCACGTGGTTTTTGCAATTATTTATAATGTATTTCTAAAAATACATTTTCCTACAATGCATTTATTGAGAGCAAGATTTTGACAATTTTTTTGCTAGCTTTTACTTCTCCTCCTGGTCAAAATGAGGATATTAGATATTTATAATGACAAAAAATATGTGAACTGAATGTACAAAATTGAGGAACTGATTAAGGTTTAATATATAGTTATAACTATATGATGGAATACAACATAAAAATTAAGAATGATATATTAAAGGTATAATATGAAGTAAAAAAAATCAGTAAACAGACATGTGGTATAGTCTCATTTTTTTGTGAAATATAATAACATTTTTAAAAATTTTCAGAGAAAGACTTGGATGGATCTTTACCAAAATCTTCATAATAGTTATCTCTGGGTAGTGTAATTACAGGGTATTTGTATTTTTTTCTGTGTCCTTATCTATATTTTCTACGTTGTATAAGTTCATGCAGTAAAAATTTATTTTCAGATTGAATTTAATAGAGATCAAAACTGAATATAAATACAATCCTCAATTCTTATTCTCAAATTCAGTTCCAAAGGAGATAGTATATCCATTGAGAAAAAAACTTTCATAAGAACACAGTATTTCTATGCACAAGACAAATGATAATAAATGCTCACTGAATGCAAAGACTCATGATGAGAAAAGCAAGTCCTAGTTTGTGAAGAAAGAAACAACTAATTGCTAAGAGTCTAATCAGATTCATGTCTCCTCTTTTTTCACTGCAAAAATAAAATCAAGTAGCTCACTTCTTTATAATGATTTCAGTAAATGCAGACTGTTATATAATGGGCATCTATAAAAATTATTACCTAATAAATCTTGATATGCTAGGTGTTCATTATTGTTAAGTACGATAATTTTACAGAGGATTAACAGAGTCAAAATGAAGAATGTAAATTATTTAGGTATTTTTTTCAGTCACAGAGGAAACTATTTCTTAACAATTCTATCATAATACTGATACTACCTTTTTAAAATTAGAATCTTTCTTTTCCTGGAATGATCTTTAATTTTGAACATGAACTGTACACACAGCTAATACTACTGTACTGTATTCTTCTGAAGGCTTTGTAAATTTTTCATTAATTAAAGGATGTTCAGCAAGAAGAACTTGGCTCCAACCTGTCTGGAAATCTAAAGCCAGTCATTCCTTCTGTGTTTGTTGCCAATAATACATATGCTCTTTTTAACCCCAGAGGCTTAGACATAAGTAAGCTTTGGCCAATGTTTTAATTCATTCACTTATTCACCATTCATCAAGGAGTCAGAGAGCTCTTACTACCTGCCAGGTACTTTTTCAGATGTTACAGGTAATACTGAGATCAATTAGACAGGGATCTACCAAGAAAATAAGGTATGTACATAAACACCCCTGAAGCAAGGCAAGAAAGGCAAAGTGCCACAATTGCAGGTCAGGAATTACGACGGTTCAGAAGAAAGAGGAATCACATTCAGTTTTGGGTAATCAGGAAGTCCCTATGCTGCATAAGGGCATATTAATTATTTGACAGTGGTTCATATTAAAGCCAAAAAAGAATTGACTGAATATGTAACTGTGTGAATGAGACTCATCCAACTAACATGACCTGACTTTTCTATTTCACTGTTATCTCAAAATGATATATTTTGACAATGACTGAAACTTTAAAATCATAAATGTGCATATTAGTCTATGTAACTAGAAAAAAAAGTTCTGTTATCATCTCTGATCCCCCCTAGAAGGGGATATGTTTTGGCAAATGAAGGGCCCCTTTCTAAAAATATTTACTTATTTATTTATTTATTTTTACTTCAACTTTTATTTTAGATACAGGGGTACATATGCAGGTTTGTTACGTGAGAATACTAAAAGATGCTGAGGTTTAGAGTACAAATCCCATCACTCAGGTAGTGAGCATTATATTGATAGGTAGAGTTTTTAATTCACCCACCTCTCCACTCTCTCATAGACCACAGTGTCTACTGTTCCCACGTTTATGTCTATGTGTGATTAATGTTTAACTCCCACTTATAAGTTAGAACATGAGGTATTTAGTTTTCTGTCCCTGCATTAGTTCACTTAGGATTATGACCTCCAGTTCCATCCATCTTGCTGCAAAAAAGCATGATTTCATTTTTTTATGACTGTATAGTATTCCATGGTGTATATGTACTACATTTTCTTTAATCTACCACTGAGCACACGGGTTGATTCCATATCTTGCTATTGTGACTAGCACAGCAATGAACATATAAGTGCATATGTCACTTCTCAGAAGAAAGCATACAAGTGCTAAGAAACATATGAAAAAATACTCACCATCACTAATCATCAGAGAAATACAAATCAAAACCACAATGAGATACCATCTCACACCATTCAGAATGGCTACTATTAAAAAGCCAACAAACATTGTATCTGGTGAGGCTGCAGAGAAAAGGGAATGCTTATACACTGTTGGTGGGAATATAAATTAGTCCAGCCATTGTGGAAAGCAGTCTGGAGATTTCTCAAAGAACTTAAAACAGAGCTACCATTTGACCATTTGACCCAGCAACACTATTACTGGGTATACACCCAAAAGAAAATAAATCATTCTACCAAAAAGGGCCTTTTTAGATTGCTGAGCTCATTAGGATGAGCATGGGTAGGCAAGTTTGAAGGATCTGGGACAAAGCTAATTTTCCTGCCTTAGGAAGACGTGAAGACGTGAAGACTTGGGTGCGATGAGGGTAGCAGCTGAGACTCTGTGAGGGGAACTGACAAAACAAGAGGGTCAAACAATCTGAAGGCAAAGACTCTAAGGCCCAGCAAGGGAGACTACAGAAGAGATGTGTTTCTGCTAACATAATTTTAGAACAAAAACTGATGGCCATAAAGACACAAAACTTTAATAAAAACTGGGAATGACTTTTCAGCACTTTTATTTATCCTAAGGATATACAATATAAGGGAATAATACTTTCTAAGTAATATTGTCTAAGCTGTAGGCAGATATTTTGATGAAATGCTGAGTTTTGTAGCCTCTCCCCATCACTCCATAAATATTTAGTCAAAAATACAAACATAACAAAGTAGTTGGTGTGACTGGATTTTCTTGAGGAAGCTGGGGAAGGCACACATATAGGATAAGTACACAACAAAAACAGCATGTAGATGTGCATTTTTATTGTAAAGCTTTCTAGTTTTTCCTTAAGTATTGCATATTTAAGTCCCTTCAATTTAAATGAGTCTGTTTTGAGTTATTGTTTTTCTAGTTAGTTCTGTCATTTATTTTGGAACCAAACCACACACAAACAGGTGATAAATAACTTATTATTACTACGGCAGTCATAATAGTGTTGCAGCAGGGATGTAAAATTCTGTGACAATATACACACATGGTCTAAGGGAATAAAATCGATTCCCATAAGCTCCATTCAAGAAAATTACTTTCCTTACTTTATAGGTCCTATTCTATATTTATAGAACCCAAAACACCAAGTAGTTTAGAAAGTGTTGTTTCTGTGTTTGACCTTAGGATAAACAAAACACTCAAAATCCATTACTATTTTTTTGAAGTTTCATGTCTTTAAAGTCATCAGTTTTCTATGTAAGCAGAAATTATGTTCCAGTATAAAAGTAAAGTACAGTGGATAGAACTTTGCAAAGCTTTAGATTCAGGGAGAGTTAGGTTCAAATACTGACTCCATTCCTTTCTAGTTGTGTAAACTTGGGCAAACCACTTAATATCAGCTTCCCAAACTGTAAAATGAAGACAATGAGGCCACCTTCATAAGAGTGATGTGAGGTCTAAGTCAAATATTGTCTGGTTTCAATGCCTAGTAGAGTCACACAACACACAGTAGCTATTACTGTTTTTGTTATTATGGATTATTACTTTGGACCTTTAACACTTAACTGTGAAAGCAATGTTCTACATTAAATCAGAATTATACACAGGTTTACACATTAAACAGTGCAGGAAGCACCCATCAAGCATAACTTGCTATGTTTTTATTATGTGGAAATGGAGTCTTTCAGCCATGCAGTGAATATTTAGTGAATGAGAGCTTTACTTTAGTTTGGCCATGGAGATAAAGAGATAAAAGACTTATTTACTTCCATTATAGGGTTCAGAGATTGCTGGCAGAGACAAATAAGTAAATAGACAATTACCAAAATATGGCAACTGCTATGAAGTCTGGAGAAGCTGAGCACATCGTACAACATTCAGAGGAGCACCATCTACAATCTATGGGTATAGTGTTTCCTTGAGTGCGCAGTCCTGTGGCCATTGCCAGGGCCAGACTTAGGTGGACAGAAGTAGAGTCAGAGATGGCCTCCCAGTGGATGCAATGCTCAACTTGAGTCTTGAAGAATGAGGAGGCAGGGAAATGAAGACAGTGGAGAGGAACATGCCATCAATGGGGAAGCCAAATGTATAAATGCAACCTGGAAGAATGTAGTCTTCATCTTCAGGAGACTTCATGTAGTTCAATGTAAGGATGCTAGTTGGGGAGGCTTAAGCACTAAGACTGGTAAACCTACACAGAGCCTATCGTGCAACAACAAACAGTTTGAATTTTATTCCAAAAGTGATGCAGAGCCAGTGAAGGGTTTTAATAAAATAGAACTGATAAAACTATGTGACCAAAAAAAACCATATTTATTTAATTTATAATTTGGTCTATTATATTTAAGAAGAGGGGATGATTAAATTCACTTTCTTTTTTCTAACCGATTGTCTACTTTTTACTGGACAGTATGCTATAGTATTTAGTACTGATAGGAATATAATTAAATTTCCTCACTTTGGGGCACTTTAATTTAAAATTTGGTGTCACAGTAAATATAGCTATTCATCACTGCTGTCTTGAGTTTTATTTTTTTGTTAAAGGATAAACGATTCTTGGAAATATCACATTAAAACAATAAAAGCTTGTTGTTTTAATGCCTAATCTTCAAAAGCAGATGATTATTAAATTAATATTCTATGTGGCAAAAAAAATCATTGAATTCATTGCAGGACTGATATCAAAGAGGTCCATCTACTTGGAAAGGTTAGAAGTCCCTAGTGCAAAGGTCACTTCAACGACTTCTTTAATGAACAAGTGACAACCTCAGTAAAAACTGAAAAGGAAAATTTCAGCAGATGTATCTGATTGTGTTCTCTGGACATTTAAAAATGCTTTTAACTACTGTGTCAGCTTCAAAAAACCAGACGGCACTCCAGAGACCCCTCTGGTGTCATTTCCCTTGGCTGTACCTCACAAGAGCAAATTTCTTTTCCTCCAAAGAAGGAAACTGGCAAGAAGATTCACTTCTTATTCATTAATACCTCAGTGCATTTATTTTCAGTACTGATTAGGTGCCAGGCTCCCTCTTGGGGGGTGCCAACACCAAGATGAGCACTTTAAAACCCAAATACTGTGTCAAGACTCAGTTCAAAGGCGGTTCTTCCAGGAAGGTTTCCTGATCATCCCAACCAGAAACGATCTCCCAAGCTCTGAACACCTCAGCCTCTTATTCATTCCTTTCTCATACCTCTTAGCCCAGGCAAATACCAGAAAGTGAACTCGTAAGTGTGAATTTTGCTTTGCTACTTATTACTGTGTATTCTGGGAAAATATTTTCCTTATTAAATCTCAGTTTTTCAGCCGAGCGCAGTGGCTCACGCCTGTAATCCCAGCACTTTGGGAGGCCGAGGCGGGTGGATCACAAGGTCAGGAGATCGAGACCATCCTGGGTAACACGGTGAAACCTCGTCTCTACTAAAAATACAAAAAATTAGCCGGGCGTGGTGGCAGGCGCCTGTAGTCTCAGCTACTCGGGAGGTTGAGGCAGGAGAATGGCGTGAACCTGGGAGGCGGAGCTTGCAGTGAGCCGAGATCGTGCCACTGCACCCCAGCCTGGGCGATAGAGCGAGACTCCGTCACAAAAAAAAAAAAAAAAAACACAAACAAATCTCAGTTTTTCTCATCTGTAAAATGGGGCCATTTTTACGGGAAGAATAGATTTTTTAATTGCCATTTTATAGATGTGGTATCTGATAGTCAGAAAATTAGACAGCTTACCTAAAGCTACAAAATTAATAATTAAAACATTTCTAAAACTCCAACCCCTCTATATTTGTCATTTTACCAAAATTACCTCCTATAACATTGCATCTATCACAGTTGTAGAAGATTATATTTAAATACATACCTGCTTCGTGAATCTCTTCCTTTCCAGTGTATGAGGAAAACACCTGTCTAGAGAACTTGTACTGTTGCTCTCGAAAATTGTTTTGTAAGTAGTCCATCAGCATGACATAACCAGATTGTTGCATTGTAAGAACTTCACAAAAAACAGCCAACTGAAAAAAAGATCAAATAATTTAACATATCTGCTTCAAAGGCATTGGTAAATGCTTTAAAACAGATATTTTATAGCAAAGTTTGAACATAACGTTTTTTAAACGGCTTTGAATTACTTGATTTGTTTGAATTTCTAAGATTACCTGGTTTTCGGAGATGCTAACTGTATCTTTAAAAACAATCCAGTCAACTGTGTCTGTGCAGGGAGGAGATGTCAATGAGCCATTGTAAATGTAATACTTGTCAGTTGAGTTTGGCAGAAGGTTCAACAGTATGAATGGATCTAAGGCAGCCTGCTTTCCTAAAAAGGAATAATATACATCTCAGCTGGAATCTCAACACTGGAACTTAGCTGTTCAAAGCTTCTATGAAGCAGAGACACATGCTTTATTATGTATTTAATCAAAACTGAGATTTTGAAACATTTTAGATATATTTTTAAATGGTAATAAAGCTGGCATGCCCCAAATTGTATTACACATGTCACTATACAGTGTTAGATGCCTTATCTTTACAATATCAAGATGGTGAACAGAATATTTTACATATAAAAATACTCAGAAATCATATGATCATCTCAATAGATAGTTACATCACTTCATAAGACTCAATGCCAGTTCATGGAAAACAAAAACAAGACCTTATTCTGGTGAAGATGATCATCAAAGCCTGCACTAGTCATCATATTTAAGAATGACTTATTGGAAGTGTTTCCCCTAGAGATCAAGAATGACACCAGGATGTCCTGCCATCACCACTTCTATTTAACATTGAACTGGAAGATTGAGCCAGTGCAATAAAGAAAAAAGAAACAAAAATCTTAAGATTGTATAGGAAAAAATAATACCATCACAATGTACAAATAACATGATTGTGCATTTAAAACATTGAAAATTATTTACAGGCCAGGCATGGTGGCTCACACCTGTAAAAAGGCCAAGGTGGGTGGATCACGAGGTCAGGAGTTTGAGACCATCCTGGCTAATATAGTGAAACCCCATCTCTACTAAAAATACAAAAAATTAGCTGGACGTGTTGGCATGCGCCTGTAGTTCCAGCTACTCAGGAGGCTGACGCAGGAGAATCGCTTGAACCAGGAGGCGGAGGTTGCAGTGAGCCAAGATCGCGCCACTGCACTCCAGCCTGGGTGACAAAGCGAGACTCCATCTCAAAAAATAAAAAAATAAGGAAAGAAAGAAAGAAAGAAGGAAAGGAAGGAAGGAAGGAAGGAAGGAAGGAAGGAAGGAAGGAAGGAAGGAAAGAAAGAAAGAAAGAAAGAAAGAAAGAAAGAACGAACGAAAGAACGAACGAACATTTACAAAGTATGAGAAATAAGTGAAATTTGCAAAGTCCCTGCACATAGACCAATATACAAAAATCAATTGTATTTTCGTGTACCATCATCAAACAACAGAAAATAAAATTTAAAGCAATATGATTTAAAATAGCAAAATATTATCAAATACAAATAAATCTAACAAATAATGTGTAGAACATCTACACTGAAAATTACAAAACACTCTTGAGAGAATTAAATAAATATTAAAATGGTAGAAAGACCACGTGCATGGGTTGGAAGAGTCAGTATTGTGAAGGTGTTGATTTTCCCCAAATTGATTCATGGATTCAATGAAATCCTAATCAAAATCCCAGAAGGCTGTTATGTGTAATTGACATACTGATTCTAAAATTTCAATAAAAATCCAAAGAAAAGTTAAGGAAATCTTGAAAAATAATAAAGCTGGAGAACTTTCACTAGTAGATACGAAGATCTGTCATACTGTTACATATAACGCTGTAGAAATTATGATAGTGATGTATTTGTGCAAAGACAGATGAAGAGAACAATGGAAGAGAAAATAAAAGAGAAAAATATGATCATTTAATCTATGATAGAAAAATTATTATGGAATGTGGAATGGATGATCTTTTCAATAAACAGTACTATATCAATTGAATATCCTCATGGAAAAAAGTGAATCTTGATTCCCTACTTCACATCATAAGCACATATCACTTCTAAACTGATTGCAGATTTAAATGAACATATTAATAATTCTTTTAAATGAAAATATTAAAAAACTATCATCATAACCTAATGGTAGGTTGAGGTTTCTGAAATGGCACACAAAAAAATATTACTCATAAAAAGAAATACGAGAAAGTTTAGTATATGGCAATCAAGATCTATTCATCAATAGTCATTAAGAGAGTTAAAAGGAAAGTCAAAGAGTGGAAAAAAATATTTTTGATACAATATGCACTATGTGTTTGTGTGTGTACACACACTAATAAATATTGATTTATTCTTATATATAAACTTGTATACAGATTATAGAATTTCTATCCCAAAACTGGTAGAGTTTTCCTAGGTGGGCCATCTGGCCTTCAAACCCTGAAACAATCCAAATATATCGGTCTCCTTGAATAGTCTCCAATAGCACTTATCAATAGCAATACCTTGGTCATTTAGCTATTTGTGAACCAGCCCTCACTTATGCAGGCAGCAATCTATTTACCAGTGAGATCTGTGTCTAATTTGTTTTCCTATCTCCTGAGCTACCCACACCAGTGCAAGTCCTCTGCCCTGTCTATGAGATTGAGGCCATTAAGAAATAGTCCCTGAAGCCAATCAGTGTAGTCTAAGTGAGGTGGCAGAATGTAGAGCAGTGGTGTTAATCCTTATGTGAATAATCCAGGGAGTTTTAGAAAAATACCAATGCCTCAGGCCCCACTCTAGACCATTTGAATTAAGATCTCTAGTGGTCAGGCCTGGGCATCTAGATTTTAAAAAGCATCCCAAGGTGATGCAAACATGCAGACTACTGTAGAACATCCCAAGTAAAGTGAAGCCTTTTCAAGGTTTTAGTCTTTCTTAACCACACTTTCCATATTAGAACGTGAAATGACTAGACTATCTGATCTTAAAAGTCTATTCCAGTTCTCAACTCTATGAAGACTGAACACATTCAGAAAGCCTCAAAGAAAAAAAAGGTATTTAAAAGTTAAATTAGTAAATGTTAACTTTTCTGTAACGCAGAAAATTCTGAAGGGAAAGGGAGTACTGTTACTAACTAAAGTTAGAGACAACTGCTTCAGTCTGAATTAACAACTGAATGTTAGAAATAAAAACCTTTTCTTTTTTTTTTTTTTTTTTTGAGACGGTTGTCTCACTGTCTCCCAGGCTGGAGTGCAGTGGCCGGATCTCAGCTCACTGCAAGCTCCACCTCCCGGGTTCACGCCATTCTCCTGCCTCAGCCTCCCGAGTAGCTGGGACTACAGATGCCCACCACCATGCCTAGCTAGTTTTTGTATTTTTAGTAGAGACGGGGTTTCACTGTGTTAGCCAGGATGATCTCAATCTCCTGACCTCGTGGTCCCCCGGCTTCGGCCTCCCAAAGTGCTGGGATTACAGGCGTGAGCCACCGTGCCCCGCCAAAAACCTTTTCTTAACTGAATTGATAGTAATGTCAATATGGCCTACATGTAGTTTTAATCCATTAGAAAGTTCAAGTTTTGTTTGATTTAATGGATTCATTAGTAACTTCTAAAAGTACGTTCTCCTCTTCTCCAATGTCAAGATAACATGATCAGAATTCAGATTAGATTCAAGTTCTTAGGAACTAAGAAGAATATTTATTTTTAACATGTGAATGCTTTTTAGATTTATGTTTTCAATACTAAAAAATTGTTGTAAATTACCTCTTTAACTGACAAATGGACTGTAATTGTTCCTTTTCCCACTGAAGACTAAATTTATCTTACAAATATTTCATGAAAAATGTGTGTGTTGAGGATAGTAATTAGGTAAGGAGCCAGAAATTGACTCATGGCTAAATTAGGTGGAAATAAATTGACTCCAGGAGAGCCAGGGGCCAAGAAGGGAAAGCAGAGGTGAGACCTGAGTAAGGAGAGTGAGATAGAGAATTTTCCTATTATTGGGAAAGAAATCAAAGGGGGAAAAAAGTTAAAAAGAAGCAAAAGAATCAGAATAAGTTTTTAAAAATTTTCCTCTCCCTATCCCCAATGAGGACTCCATTCTTCCTGCCTCTGAACCTTAATAGCAGTCACCTAGTCTGTCTTACAGACATGGTAACCAGATATCACAAGACTCTTAAGTTACAGAGTACTTTTCCGTTACATTTTCTTCTAACGAAATTTCATACAGTGTTTTTCCTTTGTTTGTGTTTGTGGTTTTCATTTTGTTTTGCTGGCTTGAGAAAAAAACACCTGCTTCATTCAAGTAACCTCACTATTGTTAACACAAGAGAGAAGCCCACCAGAGCCAATGCTGCTATATTTGGGGTCAGTCATTCATTTATGCAATCATTATTTGCTTGAACATACAATGATGATCAACCAACCAACTAATCAGATCCTTCCATGAGAAGGCTAACAATGGAAGAAAAAAAGATGGGGAGGAACAAAGATGAAGAAACCACAACGGCGCCAAGCACTAGAGAAAGGCTGGTAACTACATAAAACCAACTCCTATTACTTAGTACAATGATATTTAGCATGGGGCCACATCAACGCCTATGAGAACTTTTCAGTATAGAAATGTCTGGGCTGAATTTGTGATTAAGAAAGCACTATAAATCATTCTGATGAGAATTCCCATCAGATAATCACTGATGATGTTACCTGGGATGTGTCTCTTCCCTGCAACTCGAAAGATTGCAACTAACATCTTTTGTGGCTCTGCTTGGAAAATATTAATTCATTATCTCAGTATTGCTGCAACATCATGCTCTCTCTCTCTCCACTCCATGGATAGAACAATGCCTAACCTAGAGTAGGTACGGTAGATGGGAAGGAAAGAAAGAAAGAGGGGTTGAGGGGAGGAATGAAAACTGGGCTTTGTCCTTTAGAGAGGAAACAGGAAATGAGCAACCAGCCCACAGCATAATAAGATAGATCTTATAAGCTGAATAATGGTTGAAAAGGTGTTTTTTTTTTTTTTTAAATAACTTACATTATATGGTGAATACAGAGCCAAATTTGGGGGTGTAGCTGTGGTTCCAGAGTCACTGCCTAAAGACAAGTCCCACCTTTGATCCTCAAGGTTGCCAGCAGCAAAGGCTGAAGGCCAATATGGGTAAGCCTTCAGTGTATTGGGCAGTAGGGGATTTTCTAGAGTCAGAAATAAGACTGGATTTAATTCAAGAACTCTCAAAATGGAAACGTTTGACTTTAGAAAGACTTCACTTATTTGGTTTGGATCGTTGTCCTTGCTGAGTATATTGAAATACTAAGGGCTGGGCGCGGTGGCTCAAGCCTGTAATCCCAGCACTTTGGGAGGCCGAGGCGGGCGGATCACAAGGTCAGAAGATCGAGACCACAGTGAAACCCCGTCTCTACTAAAAATACAAAAAAATTAGCCGGGCACGGTGGCGGGCGCCTGTAGTCCCAGCTACTCAGGAGGCTGAGGCAGGAGAATGGCGGGAACCCGGGAGGCGGAGCTTGCAGTGAGCCGAGATCGCGCCACTGCACTCCAGCCTGGGCAACAGCGTGAGACTCCGTCTCAAAAAAAAAAAAAAAAAAAAAAAAAAAGAAATACTAAGTATCCAGATGAATGAGCTGATAGGCATGAAGGATTTTAGTTTTTGGTAAATTAGGAAGTTGGTGCACAAATAGTGGTGATATGGTTTAGCTCTGTGTCCCTGCCCAAATCTCATCTTGAATTGTAATCCAAATTGTAATCCCCATGTGTTGAGGAGGGACCAAGTGTGAAGTGATTGGATCATGGGGGCAGTTTCCCCCATGCTGTTCTCATGACAGTGAGTGAGTTCTCACGAGATTTGATGGCTTTACAAGTGTTTCGCAGTTTCTCCTTTGCTGGCACTCTCATTCTCTCTCTCCTGCTGCCATGTGATACATTCCTTGCTTACCCTTTGCTTTCCACCATGATTATAAGATTCCTGAGGCCTCTCCACCCATGCAGAACTGTGAGTCAATTCAATCTTTCTCTTACAAATCACTTACTCTCAAATAGTATTGCTTTAGCAATGTGAAAATGGACTAATACAAGTGAAGTAGACAGAGAGAGGGTAAAGGACTAGAATCTGTCCTCAGCTAATCCAAGAACTGTTCTGCTTTCAAATTAGGAGCCAGAATATAGGCAGAATAATGCTGTTAGGGAATCCATATTCTCAGTGAGAGAGATAATATGTAGTCATAGTGTATCTGACGAAGTATCTTCCTGAATGGCTTTCAGACACTAGGTATTAGAAAGGAAACTTTAAAGAACACAAGCAAGTTTATTCTCAAGCTCATATGAGTGCCTTCCAAGGCACCCACAAAAGTAAAGTACCCTGGGAAAGTAAAGAGGCCTTAAGAGAAAGCCTCAAAGTTCCCATAGTTACACAAGTCAGGGTTAACAACCCAGTGTTAACATCTCTTTCATTGTCCCCACAGGCTGGTGCAAGGTCTGTAACATTCAGAATTCATATATTATACATTTTTTTATGTATAGGAATTCAAACAATTTGCTTTATCTCAGTCTGGATAGAATCCACTTTGTGACTCGAGGAGGGGAAAATTAAATTTGACTTATGACATTCAGTGTTGAATTTTGCAATCTGGGTCAATGGAGGGAGATAACAGCTTCATCTTGCGTTTGATTGAGTCTTCAAAAAAAATAAAAGCTACACTACAGGAGTTCACATATTCCTGACTTCTGAAAAGTTGGGTCAATTCAGATCCTCACTGTAATTGACAACGATAAATCAATCCTAGGCCAGGTTTCTGCTTTCAAGAAAAGGATCTTCATGAGTTTTGTTTCTGATTTCAAATTTTGCAGCTTCCCAGAAAGGAATAATCCTCATTTTATTGGTAACTCAGGGCAGCATTAAGATTCTGTGTGTGAGTGCTTAATAAAAATAAAATAGTAATATTAACAGGCTTACAGTCCACTGCCCATGTTATCAAAAGCATTTGTTGTGACAAATTACAAGATCCATGAGATAGCAGGCAGAACAATGTCAAAGCATATTGCATCTTTTGCTATGTAAGCGTTGACCTTCTTCCAAAAATCTCATCTCCTCATGTTGATAAAGCAAAGGATTTATCAAGGAAACTATCAAGGAATAAATTTTAACTTGAGTAACAATTCCTTTTCTACTTTAAAATATGATATTTATAAAATTAGCTTGTTTCAGATTAGGAATTAGTCTTTAAGGGACGTATGATGCAGAGACATAATAGATAAATAGGCTTTAAATGCATGATATAATTAGATTATTTTCAAGAATAAATTTTAAAAATTTCATTTTCCTACTTACATTAATGTGTCATGCTTTTGATGTAACAAATTTTTCTGATAAATTGTTATTTGTTTGGTGAGAAACGTATATATTATCAAGTGCGGAAAGTGAGAGATTGCTCCTCTTTAAAAATGTACTACTTTCTACCTTTTGGAACAAGTGATTTTCGTCATATTGTCAACATTCATATCCATCCAAAGCAGAATCTTGAAGAAAGATATTTCCCCAAGTAGCTTACCAAAACGACTAACACTCTCGACTCCATCAATAATCGCTTTGAAATCCAAATTTTCTTCTGTCCCAACCTGTTAAAGAAAAAATCACATTCTAAAAATAGAATAAAACATTTGGATAACTATTCAATAAAAATGTGAAGATTAATGAATTCCATTTGAAATATGTGCATTAAAAAATAGTAAGTTCGGCCGGGCGCGGTGGCTCAAGCCTGTAATCCCAGCACTTTGGGAGGCCGAGACGGGCGGATCACGAGGTCAGGAGATCGAGACCATCCTGGCTAATACGGTGAAACCCCGTCTCTATTAAAAAATACAAAAAACTAGCCGGGCGAGGTGGCAGGCGCCTGTAGTCCCAGCTACTCAGGAGGCTGAGGCAGGAGAATGGCGGGAACCCGGGAGGCGGAGCTTGCAGTGAGCTGAGATCCGGCCACTGCACTCCAGCCTGGGCGACAGAGCAAGACTCCGTCTCAAAAAAAAAAAAAAAAAGTAAGTTCCCGAAACAGGTTTTTTTATAGTTAGGTGAAAAAAAAAAAGCAAATAAAAACCAGACAACTTACATATTTCACTAAGAAAAGTAAATTTTAAAATTTTATGATTCATATTTACTGATAATAATACATAATTATTAATATGATGCTTTTTGTATGTACAAATTAGCAAATTTGTGTACTTATAGAACACTTTGCCCCAGCTGGAAAAGATTCACCCAATTAACAAACACAAGAGTCTCCTTTTAAAAATATCAGGCAAGGGTCATCTATTTTTGAAAATGACCACCAGTTTTAATTTTACTTATGAGCTCCTCTCTTTGTTAGAAATTATGTCTTGATATTTCACATCAATATTTAATGTGACTTAAAAAGGAATTACATTAGTGCAAAATGTACGTATAATTATTACCTCAAACAAAATGGATAAAGCTCTTAACTTCCCTTTTCCTTTAACTGCTTCCTCAAAACTTGAAAATCGGTCCGCATCAAAGCAGTAGATTTGCATCTATAAACGTAACAATGATAGTTTTATGATACAGAAAGACTTCATAAAAATCAGCAAAGAGACTTAATAAAACAAGCAATTCAATAAGTTCTATTTGAAAAGTTCTATAAATTGTGTAATTCTACATTCTACGTATTTCCAAAATCTTTTATAAATTACATGTATACAACTACATTTACTATCATTTACCATCCATTGATAAGGAGGGGAATAGAAAGTTAGACATATCTAAAACCAAAATGACCATTTTGAGATTACCAGGGGACTGTGCAGTAAAATTTATTAAAGCAATTACATGAAATAAATAACCATATGTTACTTTAACTGCTTTATTGAATTATTTTAAATATAAGTTTCTCTCTTTCTCAAGCATGCATGCCTTTCCTGAGAGTCCAGAGTTACCATTCTTTGATATTACCATATTGTGATCTATTAATATTGAAGCTCTCAAGGACTCTCAGCTTCTACCTAAAAAATACCAAAAGAGTTTTAAGTTTCATATTTTGATTCTTCTCTCCAGTTGTGAGGCTATGCCTTGTTAATTTCTGCTTCCGTCCATATACGTATCTCTCTGTAACAGCCTCTGTATAATTTGGTGCTTCTCCTTTCTGGGCTTGGAAATCAGGGGTCTCAGGCTGGATAGAAGTAGAACTAAGGTAAGAGTAGGAAGCCTCTGAGAGTGTAGAGCGTAGTTAGTGCTCTGATGGGAGAAATAGAGGTTGTGCAACAGAGGATGGCAGTGGCTCCTGCTTTGGGTGAGTCACCAAAACCTTTTCAGAGACAGGATTTCTAAACTGACCCTACAAGAATGAGCAGGTTTTAGCCAGGTGAAAGGCAGAAGAGAAAGGCGTGTGTTCAAGTCAGAAGTACCACATGGGAAAGGCCTATTAGGCAAGACAGTATGACAAGCACGGGAAATTGAAAGAAATACAATTTAAAACTTAATAATTATTAATTTAATAATCCAAGTAAGCAAACTTTTTTCTGATCTCCCATATGGTATTTAGGAGAAGAATTGATAAGGCTTTTTTTGTTTGTTTGTTTGTTTGTTTGTTTTGAGAGGGGGTCTCCCTCTGTCACTCAGACTGGAATGCAGTGGCATGACCATGGCTCATTGTAGCGTTGGCCTCGTGGGCTCAAGTGTCATCCCAGCCTCTGTATGGGATGACAGGTGCATGCCACCGTGTTCAGCTATTTTCTCTTATTTTTTTTTTTAGAAATGGGGTCTCACTATGTTGCCCAGACTAGTCTCAAACTCCTGGGCTTAAGTGATCCTCCAGCCTCAGCCTCGTAACGTGCTGGGATGACAGGTTTGAGCCACCATGCCTGGTGAATTGAGAAGACTTGATTGTGAGACATAGGAGATAAGAAACAAGGAGCAAGCCAGGGATGATCCTTGGGTTTCCTGCTTACACAATTATATAGAGTGTTTTAAAACAACAAACAAGACTAGGCGCGGTGGCTGACGCCTGTAATCCCAGCCCTTTGGGAGACTGAGGCAGGTGGATCACGAGGTCAGGAATTCAAGACCAGCCTGGCCAACATGGTGAAACTTCGTCTCTACTAAAGATACAAAAAATTATCTAGGTGTGGTGGCATGCACCTATAATCCCAGCTACTCGAGAGGCTGAGGCAGGAGAGTAGCTTGAATACAGGAGGCGGAGGTTGCAGAGAGCCGAGATCACGCCATTGCACTCCAGCCTGGGCAACAGGGCGAGACTCTGTCTCAAAAACAAAAAACAAAAAACAAAAAAACCTCTGAGAGACAATTTGAGAGGCTTTTGCATTGAAATAACTTTATTAGGTTTAGTGCATGGATTCTGTACCATGTATTTTGATTGCTCAGGGCTCTTGTTGATAGAATTTTTCTTGATTTTCATCTTTGTTCTAAATAGGTAATATTGTGAGTAAGCTAAACTCTCAGAAGTGATATGCTGTTTAATGAATTGACTTTGATTACTCTGACAAATCGAATTTGATAAATGTGCTTTTCTTTAAAAATATTGAATAAAGAAAAAAATCCAGATTATAAGTTGTAAATGTGAATGTAGATATCCACCTTTTTAAAAAAGTTTTTTAGTCTTTTAAGAGGTAATTCATCTTATCTTATTTTTATTATTAATAAAACTGTTTTGAATTATAAAATGAATAGTTTCATACTAGGTATTTTAGAAAATATGGGGACTTTAAAGGAGAAAATAAGAGGCACCTATAATGCCATCACCCAGAGAAAATCATTATTAACATTTATTTTCTTGAAGTCCATCAATTACTTTTTTTTTTTTTTTTGAGACAGAGTCTCACTCCATCACCCAGTCTGGAGTGCAGTGGTGTGATCTTGGCTCACTGCAACCTCCGCTTCCTGAGTTCAAGTGATTCCTATGCCTCAGCCTCCTGAGTAGGTGAAATTAAACATGAGTGATACCACGTCCAGCTAATTTTTGTATTTTTAGTAGAAGTGGTGTTTCACCACGTTGACCAAGCTGGTCTGGAACTCCTGACCTCAAGTGATCTGCCCGTCTCGGCCTCCCCAAGTGCTGGGATTATAGGCGTGAGCCACCGTGCCGGGCCCCTCAATTACTTTTATGAGTAATAAGTCAATCCCTCATTTAATTTCCACAATAATGTTATAAGGCAGGTGCAGCTACTACGTCAATTTCACAGAAGAAAAATGGAAGCATTGGTAAGTTAAATAATTTATACATTGTTATGTCGTGTAACCAATAAGCAAATGGTGGAGCCAAGATTCAAACCTAGTCCATTTGACTCAGACTACACTCTCAGTCAATATTTAATTAATTTTCATGTATTAAAAAATTGCAAAAATAATAGTGGTTATACCGTTTAACATGTTTCTTTTTAAAACCATTAATACCTTATGATGAACTTTTTTGTGTAAATATATCATTCAAAAACATGATTTTTGTGAAATCTATAATATCCATCATAATGTATTTAAATAATCATTACCCTTTGTTTCAATATTATATTATAAATAAATTTTTGTAATTTTTTAATTTTTAGACTAAATGGCTTTAAACTTAAAGATTGGGTATTGAGTGTAAATCATTTAAAATTCTTAATAAAAACAAGCAAACTGCTTCCCAGAAAGTCTACCAATTTAGACTTTCTCTAGACATGTAAGAAAACATTTTACTACACAATCATTTTTAAATAATTATTTATTTTGCCAATTTTAAAGCTGAAAATTTTTCTCATTTCAATCAAAAGATTTAAATCAAAGGATTCTCCAGTATGTTAATGAAATTTTCTCCCTTTTCCTTCCTTCATTCATTAATTCGTCAGCATTTATTGATTACCTATTTTGTGGCACTTTGGGTTGTTACCACAAAGTGGTAAATCAAAGATAAGTCTTATATTCATTTACCTTAGTCTAGTATATTAATCAAATAATAAAAATATCACTTTATAAATTATAATATTGGATTTTAAAATTAATCAAATTATATGCTAAATAAAAACATCAATTATTTAGAAAATAAAATAGTAAACAGCGGATCTCCTGACTTACCTCAAGTGGAAATTTTTGTCCTTCTAAACTATGCTCTGATCCATCAGATGACATATTGCATTTTCCCCAGTGAAAAGTTATCTTGCTTGCTTTAAACACCATTTCTGAAACTCCTCCGCTGACACGGTAGTCATTAGTGAGATTAATTTCCACTGAAAAAAGAAATACAAGTGCACCTAAGCTTCTGAAAATCAAAATTTTAAATTTCAACTAAATTTCCATCTACTTAAGGTACATTAAGAAAAATCATTTATTTGATAAATTTACAAAATATGAAGTTGCCAATTTGGAAGCCAAACTTTGTAGGTCTGAACAGTATACTTAATATATCTTATTGCCACAAATGTAAACTAAGATGAAGATACTGACTAGTGTATGACTTCAAGGGCAGAAGACAGTCAGTCCACCTGCTCTGTTTGTTTGGTGTCCTAAGATAGCTGTTCCTTGAATGCTCTGCTTCCCTAAGATGTCAGATGGTA
The DNA here is from genome assembly GCF_049350105.2 of Macaca mulatta. Taxonomy (NCBI): domain Eukaryota; kingdom Metazoa; phylum Chordata; class Mammalia; order Primates; family Cercopithecidae; genus Macaca; species Macaca mulatta. Next base: position 161,748,880 of record NC_133408.1, on the reverse strand, counting down.
ATAAGAAGACAGAGCAAAGTGGGAAGGAACAGAAGGGTTAAAAGAAAAAAAAAGTCTTCTCCTTGGAGTGTTGCCACCTTCCTATTTTCAGCCCATTTCTACTCCTTATCAGGCTGCTGCTTATCCCCCCATTTATCACCCAGGCTTCACCAGCAAGCTCCAGAACCTGGGTCCCTGGCTATAGCAGGAAAGGCAGGAAACTCATTCTTATGGAGGAGTTTTGGCCATCTCATGTTTGAACCCTGAGTGGCAAAAGCTTAAACTCCCCTGTATGAGTTCCACAGCAGATATTATCTGACTATATTTTAACAGTCTTCTGGAGAGTTCTCTTGAGAGCCCAGTGAAAGATTTTGATGTCTCTCAATAAAGTTTAAATAGTCTCTGTTCCATTAGGGAGAAATCACTGTTGGCATCAGGGACTGAATACAACATATTGGTCAGCAAGCTAGGGATACAAACTCCCACTAATAATAATAATAAGCACAATAACAATAACAGCCAACATTTACATATCACTTATGATGTACCATGAACTATACTAATTACTTTATATGTATTATTCACTTTATCTTCATACAACCTTGGAAAGTGGATACTATATAATCCTTATTTTATAGATAATAAGGAAATTGAGCCACAGAAAGGCTAAGCAGGTTGCTCAAAGGTTCCCCACTGTCATTTCAAGAGCCAGTGGTGAACCCAAGTGATGTAGCTCTATTAGCTCAACGATCTAATAACCACTCTCCCCTAAGAAAAATAAAGCCCTCAACACTCTCCATAAAAATAGCTGCCTTCAGACCTACTGTCACCCTCTGTCATTGAATGATTTGGTTTAATTTCTATCTGTTTGGGATCTTATTTATAAAAACATAACCATCAGGCTATCCTTCCCATTTTTCTCTGGTCATAAAGCCTAGCACATTTTATTGTTTAACAATAAGAAAAGCAAAACAGGGATTTCTACAAAGATTTTTGCTTACAATATATAATAAAGCAGAGGTTCCATGCCCTACAACTTTGTAACACCCTTCAAAACTGAAAATAAAAATGTCAAGATTTGGGACAATATACTTTTAGGTAATTATTACATGTAACATAATAATTTTAAAAATTATTCATTCAAGAAATACTTAGTGTTTATTGCATATCAGGCACTGATGTAGAAAAATCTCTACTTTCATGATTTTTTTTTTTTGGAGACAGAGTTTCGCTCTTGTTGCCCAGGCTGGAGTGCAGTGGTGCAATCTCAGCTCCCTCAACCTCTGACTCCTGGGTTCAAGCAATTCTCCTGCTTCAGCCTCCCGAGTAGCTGGTATTACAGGCATGTACCACCATGCCCAGCTAATTTTTTTATTTTTAGTAGAGATGTGGTTTTGCCGTGTTGACCAAGCCGGTCTTGAATTCCTGACCTCAGGTGATCCATCTGTCTCGCCCTCCCAAAATGCTGGGATTACAGGTGTGAGCTCATGCACCTGGCATAAGTTCATTTTTTCATTTGTTTTGCTTTGATTTTTTTGGATAGGATGGGTTACTCCATTGCCCAGGCTGAAGCGCAGTAGCATGATCTTGGCTCACTGTGGCCTCCACCTCTTGAGTTCAAGTGATTCTTTTGTCCAGCCTCCTGAGTATCTGGAATTACAGGAGTGTGCCACCACACCCACCTAATTTTTGCATTATTAGTGATTCTTGTGTCTCAGCCTCCTGAGTATCTGGAATTACAGGAGTGTGCCACCACACCCAGCTAATTTTTGTATTTTTAGTAGAGATGGGTTTTCGCCATATTGGCCAGGCTAGTCTGGAACTCTTGACCTCAAGTGATCCGCCCGCTTCGGCCTCCCAAAGTACCGTGATCACAGTCATGAGCCACAGTGCCTGGCTACTACTCTCTTGAGTTTTGAAATTAAACTATTACATTCAAATAATTACATTACCTAAATATAGAAAATATTTTAAAAATTCACTAATGATAAAGCTTACCCTCATACAGCTACTATTATAATTTTGAATATTTTTCTAATCTTTGTCTTATGTGTACATGCCTTTACATAATTTCCCAAAACATAATTTTTTAAAAAACTAGAATATCAAAAAAGAAAAGGTGTCACTTTTTGGAAATTATTTATATATGTATAGCTTATTAGAATTTGTATTTAAATTTTAATGTATTAATATTTTGCTTTTTTTTTTTTAAAGATGGCCTCAATGAAAAGGCACTTAGAAAGGGTTTCCTAAGGATGGGATACAACTTTAAACCTTCTATATAGAAGAGCTAGGAGTTTATTTTCTTAAAATTTCAATTACAGTCAATTGCTTTTTTCATATCCAAATACTGACTATAACATGAGGCTAGGCAGAAAAGATCAAACTATAATGCTCAAGAAAAAGAAATCCTGATTGACTAAGTAATTGACTAAATTATATTAGTTGTAAATCACATTATCATATCTTCTAGAGACAGCATCATTATTGTTACATTGTAGGAAAACATGACATGATGACATCGGTCATTTTATTTTTTTGTACGAATTGTCAAAATACTGTCTAAATTTCCCATTTTCTCTGCTCCATTTGATTTCTTCTACATATAACTTCTATCTAGTTCATAGTACATTATTCAAAGGAAAATGAGACAAAACTAGTCTAAGCATACTCCAGGTCTGAAAAATATATTAAAGGCAAAGAGAATGCAAATATTTTACCTGTTTTCCCAGTGTTATGAATGAATGTGTTTTCCAACGATGTTTTATCCCAACCCTGAAATTTAAGTTTCTTAAGATTCACATTTACTTGTGTAAGATCTTCATCAATATTGATAGGAGATTGTTTTGGACTATTACATGTTGGATATTTCTTTCCCCAATTTTTTTGATTCAGTGCACCTAGGGAAAAGAAAGAGTAAGAAACTTAGTTTCTTAAATTACCATGCAAAAGTTAAACTTTATATTATAGTTAATCCATTATATAAAAATAGATACAATAGTAGAAAATGTTTGACATCTTTGAACTAATGCATAAAATAATTATGCCTAGATTCAGAGTCTGGATTTCAACATGAAACACTGTAAAAGGTCTATAGAACAACCATGCCACTATAAAATAAACAAGTTTATAGAACAACAACCAGAGTTTGGTACAACTTTAGTCTACAACATCTTCTTTTTGTGATAAGGGAGTCAATGAGAACTAACTTTTATGCAGGCTTGATCTAGCAGCCACCTCTCATAATGTGACAAGTTCAGGGTTCAACAATGGCTTTGTCCAGTCATCACAGTTCTTTCGAATCAACAGAAAGCTGAATTGTCCTGTAAGGTTGTTAGTCCTAGCCCAGGGTTCCAGACTGAAAGGAGTCCAGATATAGGAGTAAAGTTCTCACTTCCTCAACACTCTCCATAAAAGTAGCTACCTTCAGATCTACTGTCACCCTCTGTCTTTGAATGATTTGGTTTAATTTCCATCTGTTTACGATCTTATTTATAAAAACATAATCATCAGGCTATCATTGAAATATCTCCTTCCCATTTTTCTCTGGTCATAAAGCCTAGCACATTTTATTGTTTAACAATAAGAAAAGGAAAACAGGGATTTCTATAAAGGTTTTTGCTTACAATAAACTGAATTTTCACACGTTCCACAGTATGAAGCGTCCTCTAAACCCAAACTGCCCTTTGTTGCCTTTATTTCACCCCTACCTGAAACCATGAACCACCTGCCATAATCTTATTTCGCTGCATGTTAACTTAGCACCCAAGCAGTGCTAAGCACAGGTATCTTCTACTTAAAGTTCTTTTAAAATATTGGAAATGTTGAGAATCCAAGTCTCTGGTTAAACGCTAGCATGTCCATGGCCATCGCAAGGAAGAAACGAGTGGCAGTGTAGTTTTCAACTTATATTCTTCTGAATGCTTTTCTTTCTGAAAATGAGAATGGGTAAGGCCAAGATTTTACATGATTGAGGTTTAGGGAATTATAAGTAAATTTATCTTTGATACAATCCTAGTCTACACTGTATTCTTTTGTGATAAGTGAGTCAGTGAGAACTAACTTTTATGCAAGCTCTATCTAATGGCTACCTCTCACAATGTGATGAAAATAACATTGCATAATTTTGCCCAGAAAATAAATAATAATTAGTTATACCATGAAGTCGTCTATAGAGTCACAGAAAATCTGGTAATACATCTCATAGTGAGGCATCCACCAGAATCGATAGGTACTGAAAATCATCTTAAAGTCTAGATCTATACCTAGAGAGCGTTTGAATACATTGTGTTTTAAATATGCACAGTGATGTGTATTTTGGATTCTAGGAATAGTTTTAATGATTTGAGTAATGACGTTTATTTCACTGTAGGGAACTCTGGCATAGGGACAAGAAAACACTGCTTATTTTACTAATGTCAATGCAAGAGAATGAAAGAGAATCTGCAGCACAAATCAATTACGTCCTCTTCATTGCTCACATTTTTAATACAATATAATAAATTCTAAGCACACTTAGAAAGAGTTACATAGTTGTGGTGCACAGGAACATAAAATTTTAAATCTTCAATAACACTGAATATGATGTATAAACCTGCTATTTTCCATCACATTTTGTGATTCTCTCTACTGGGAACCTAAAAGGCATCTTATACTTAGCATATCACAAACAGAAGGAACTCTTTTCTGCTCTGAAATAAGCTCCTTCCCCACAGTCTCTGACATCCCCTGAAGTGAGAAGTTATCCTGATGCCTTTGTTTCTCCTTCAGCAAGCCCTTTAGGGTCTGCCTTCAAAATATTTCCCTAATCAGACCACTTATTATCTCTACTGTTACCCCCCTAACCCAAGTCACTGTCATCATTTCCCTGTACCTTGCTACCCTGCAAGCAGTATCACCATCACCTAGGAGACTGTTGTGAGATTCAGGCCACTATTATAGCCTTATGAAGTCTGAATCTACATTTTAACAAAATGCGTAGGATATTGATATACACATTAAACTTGGGGAAACACTGGCTTAGACTCCAGTAGTGCCTTCTATCTGGTTTTCAGAATCTTCTCTTGCTCCTTCCACAATTCTGTAATAGTACCACTTATGTAGTAAGTGGAATTATGACTTGGCTCCCAAAATTTCCACCCTATGGTGTAATCATCCTGTACAATTCCCTCCAATGGGGCATGAGCAGTACTTATGAATACGAAGAGAGAGTGGTCACTTCCTTGATTAGGTTAAATTTGATGGCAAAGACTGTGGTGGATCACTGCTGTGATTGATTACATTATGTTATAGAAAGCTCCATTTCGGCAAATTGGAGAAAGATTCAAAACGTGGGAGATTTCCTTGCTAGTTTTGGAGAAGTGACCCACCAGGTTGTGAGGGGGCACGTGGCTAAGAACTGAGACCTGCCTCTGGGAGCTGAGAGTATAACCACGCTTATAATCACAAAAACAAAAAACACCCAACCAGTGACAAAAACAAACAAAAAACAACAACAACAACAAAAAACAAGGACTTCAGTCCTACAACCTCCAGGAAGTGAATTCTGCCAACAACCTAAGCGAACTTGGAAGAGGACCCCAGGATTCAAATGAGACACCTTAATTTCAGATTTCTGAGACCCTCAGCAGAAAAGCCAACTAAGCAGCCCTTCTTCCTCAGCTCCTGACTCACAGAAACTGTGTGATAATACATACGCAGTGTTATAAGGTGGTAAATTTGTAGTAATTTGTTATGCAGCAAAAGAAAACCAATTCAACTCAGTAACTAAAGTACACTTTAAAAATATATGTCAGATCACATTACTCCTTCGCTCCAATGCCATTTCAACTTACTCAAAATAAAACATGAACTCCTTGTGATGGCCAACAGATCCTATATGATGTCCCCACTCATGTCCTCTCTGCTCCGGTTCTCTATCATTCTGTTTTGATCACTCTGCTCCAGCCACAGTGGCTTCCATTGTGTCCCTTGAGCATGCAAAAGGTTGACACTGGCTGTCACCTGTTCCTGGAATATTCCCCACAGATGTCTGCAAGGCTTAAATGACTTGCTTTCTAACTTCAATCAAATCTCTCCTCAAAAGCATCTACTGGAGAGACTTTCTCTGAACTACCCTGTTAAATAGTATAGTTCCTCCCTTGGTAACTCTCCATGCCCTCTCCCTACTTCATTTTTCTTCTTTTAACATATTAATTATGCTTATTCATTGTTTCTACATCCCAGTACCTCAGAAAGAAAAGACTAGCACATAGTTGGTGTTTGATATGGTTTGGTTGTGTCCCCACCCAAATCTCATCTTGAATTGTAGTCCCCCTAATCCCCACATGATATGGGAGGGACCACGTGGAGATAATTGAATCATTGGAGCAGTTTCCCCCATCCTGTTCTAATGACAGTGAGTTAGTTCTCATGAGATCTTATGGTTTTTTAAGGGGCTTCCCCCTTCGCTTGACTCTCATTCTTCTCTCTCCTGCTGTCTTGTGAAGAAAGACGTGTTTGCCTCCCTTTTTGCCATGACTACAAGTTTCCCGAGGCCTCCACAGCCCTGTGGAATTGTGAGTCAATTAAACCTCTTTCCATTATAAATTACCCAGTCTCAGGTATGTCCTTATAGCAGCCTGAGAACAAACTTATACAGTGTTCATTAAACATTTGTTGAATAACTGAATCAAACCCACAAGAAGTGGTAGCTTTTTGTTTTATGAGTTTGAGCTCATAAGGATCAAACATATCATGGCATGAAAATGAAAAAAAGAACCAAAAAAATTTGATCAATAAAAGAAGCATTTCTTTACTCAACCGTACGTCTTATTTGATTGTTACATGATAATTTAGTTGAGTAGTCCCTACTAAACTTCTGTGGCTGGGTATCAGAGAGACCTGAAGTCTGAACTATACGAGGTTAGGATAACATATAGCACAATGACACTAGGTAACTAGATTATGTTTAAAGTGCATGGAATGATTACATTGAGTGTAGACCAAATTTAAATCACCTACTAGATCATAATGAGGCAGGACAGGCAGTCAAGGAAGTGACCATGTTCTTGGGATGAGGCAACCATGGTGATCATACAGTCAGCACAGTAAACCTCAGCATTTGCATTGTAATTGAGCTCATTCAAACAAAGCTTTCTTCAGTAGGGCCTTTCCCTTCCAGAGAGCAGGCACATTTTGATTTTACCTGTCCCCAAACTGACCCGACGCTCATTATAAAAGTAAAAACCACACCTCTCGGTGGAGTTTTAAGATTCTAATGAGACATGCAACGTATGAACAAACATGTACAGTTACTGCATGTGTGCACTCAGAAGACCACCCAGAACATGCTTACTAGTAACACCTCTTCCCACCTCTTTATGAATCAGCCTGTCCTGAATTACGAACAGCCTGTCCTGAATTCTTTCTCTCTCAGGGTATACTGTCTATTCTGCACCTAACTTTCAAAATATCTTTATCCATTGTAATAAATTACTCTATGCTACACCTCCTTTGCTGTGCAGCTCTTGTTTAAACTATTTTAAACCAAGAAGAAAGAACTGAGGTATCACTTCAGCTGTCTACAATAGTACTTTGTACACTGTGGGCTCAAGATCCTTTCTTAATTTTCATGATTAAAAAGCAAAATAAAAGAGGCCAAATTTAAAAAATGTTTTTTAGTGGAAAAATCGACAAACAGATAAATAAACAGAAGTTGAAAAAAATAAGAACTAGAAATTCTTCATGCAAAGCACTCTAAAAGGGAGACTGTTTCAAATCACCATGAGTAGAAAACCAAAGGAAATCAACTAATGAAGTGTTAAAATTGTGCACAGGGGCCGGGCGCGGTGACTCACACCTGTAATCCCAGCTCTTTGGGAGGACAAGTTGGGCGGATCACGAGGTCAGGAGTTCGAGACCAGCCTGGCCAATATGGTGAAACCCCATCTCTACTAAAAAACACACAAATTAACTGGGTATGGCGGTGCGTGCCTGAGTCCCAACTACTCGGGAAGCTGAGTCACAAGCATTGCTTGAACCTGAGAGGTGGAGGATGCAGTGAGCCAAGATCGTGCCATTGCACTCCAGCCTGGGTAATACAGCGAGACTCCGTCTCAAAAAAAGTTGTGCACAGGAATAAAACAAAGACAACAGAACCATTAGATACATTTTATCTGTCTTTAATAATGAAACATTAGACTAATCTTATTCTAAAACATTATTATTATTATTATCATCATTATTATTATTTTGAGACAGAGCCTCTCTCTGTTGCCCAGGCTAGAGTGCAGTGGTGCAATCTCTGCTCACTGCAACCTCTGCCTCCTGGGTTCAAGTGATTCTCCTGTCTCAGCCTCCCGAGTAGCTGGGATTACAGGCACGTGCCACCACACCCAGCTAACTTTCTGTATTTTTAGTAGAAACGGGGTTTTACCATGTTGGCCAGGCTGGTCTTGAACTCCTGACCTTGTGATACTCCCACCTCAGCCTCCCAAATGCTGAGATTACAGGTGAGAACCACTGCGCCTGGCCTTAAATATTATTTTTTTGAATTCCCAAATTAATATGTTTAATGTGGCATCTGGAGACATCAGTTCATATAGTGGTTAAAGGCCAGGATGATGCATCTGAGAAAGCAGGTATACAGAATTCACTATATTGTATCCACCTGAGTGTTATACTAGGAACTATTGTGAAGGAAAAAATTAGGACCCTGACTGTAGTTGCAGCAGATTATCAGGCTGATTAACCCATAAGGAGGACAGCAGAATACTAAATAGGAGCTCCAAAGAATTAACCTAAGTTATTCATTTAGGTATTTATCCATGCTTTCATCCACTCATTGACTTACCTGAATTAGGAACACTCCTATAAATTTCCCATGCTTACCTCCATTGAAGCACTTAACATACTCTATTTTGTCTGTTAACTTGCCGATTTCATCTATACACCATTGCCAAACTCTGAGTCTGGCATATGCTACAAAGAAATTAAATGCTTGTGAAATAGTCTTTGTGCATCAAATGAATGTATTCAATATTTGCATACGTATGCATCCTCTATTCCAAGCAGAATGGAAAGCAATTCTAGGCTCCGCAGGGGATACTCATGAGTTCAAGTTTGTTACCTTGCCTGTGTGTTTATTATTACATTCCGGAAGGGTGGGGGTCTGTTAAATAAATAGACAAATGCTTAAAAGGAGTAGATGCAATGAAGGAAAATAAACATGGATAACAAAAGCACACTAATGCAGGCCTTGAAGGATGGACAGAATTATGACAGGCCAGACGAGAAACCAAGAACATATCTTGCTGACAACCCTGAGCAAACTCATGGTGGCAGAAAAGTTCAGGCAATGCTGAGAGCAGTGAGCAGGCCAGCTTAGTCAAATGAGCAGAGTGAATGCAGGGGTATTCTACAGAGGGAGATGGAAAGGCAGACTATGATCACTGTGCCTGAGGAGACCAGTGAGAGGCAGGGAGGCTTTGGGAGAGGAAGGAGCTCATAGACGTCTCATCACAGAAATTAAGCAGGTAGGAATGCAGGATAGGCCGGAAGGGAGAGTCTACGTAATGACTATTTTCATAGACATCTCCTATTTGTCTTAATTTGATTTTTACAGCATCAATGTACTTACTTAAACTACAATATGTCTGTCTCTTATTTATGTTTCTTTAATGGAAGAAAATGTTTCAGTACCTTTCTTAGAGCCTGGCACTTAATGAAATCAACATTTGCTAAATGAAAAAAAAGATGCTTCAGTGAGATAACTGTAGTTAGCACCCTTCAATGTTCATGTGCTATAGATATTTGACCAACTAGTGTTCTAGATAGAAACACACCTTAAAAAACATTCTGTGTGAGGAAAAATTACTCCACTATCCATTAACACAAGAATATGAACTAAGAAAAACTAAAGTCTAACAGGGGAAATGTGTCAGAAAAAAAAATACCAATGCAGGTTTTTGAATATTTGAAGGAAAAACTGAGTAAATTATGCAGATGAAATAAAAGTCAAAGAAAAAAAGATAATTTTTCCCTCTTATTTTCTCTCATTTTTGCATTGTTCTTGTTGAGTCTTACCTTCAAATATCAGATTAATGGAAAAATAGTTATAATTTTTTATAAGGTATTCAGCAGAGATCCACCAAAAATTAATAGATATGTAATAAAAATCTCAATATTGATTTCTTTTAAAGGTTCCTATAAATTGCTATTATTTAATAAGATTTTAATAACAGTATACACAGAACTGATTCTTTAAAGATCAAGATATTGTTAAGAAAAAATATATATTACTTTTATTCTTAATGAATTTCTTGTGTCGTCAGGTTTTGAAGTAAGAAAATGTTTGTGTCTCAGCCGGGCGTGGCTGGCTCACACCTGTAATCCCAGCACTTTGGGAGGCCAAGATGGGCAGATCACCTGAGATCAGGAGTTCGAGACCAGCCTGGTCAACATAGTGAAACCCCACCCATCTGTATTAAAATTACAAAAAAATTAGCCAGGTGTGTTGGTGCACGCCCATAATCACAGCTAATCAGGAGGCTGAGGCAGGAGAATCACTGGAACCTGGAGGCGGAGGTTGCAGTGAGCCAAGATCGCACCACTGTACCCCAGCCTGGGTGACAGAGCAAGACACCATCTCAAAAAAAAGTTTGTGTCTCTACATAGTCACATATAAAAATATTATGAAAAGGCAAAATAAGTGTAATATTGAAGTGAAGACTACAGTAATCTTCATAGCGTCTAGCACCAGTTGTCCTGAATAAACTCTACTTAGTGCTCCATACACTGTAAGTCACAGCTTTATAAATTACCTTGGGCTTGCTTTCTACATGCTAACAAACATACCAAACACCAAAATTAAAAAGTCATTTAAATAGTATAAAGCTATCAGTGGTGAGTGACTTGGATTCAAATTTTAGTTTAATAAAATACAAAAATGAAGTAATTCAATATTTTTTCAATGATAAGTAGCATAAAATTTAGAATTCCAGCAAAATGGAAAGACGATATACTTAAGAAGACACTTTTTAGATGCAAGAGTTAGCTGCTTGAAAAAAGAGGCTTCCTCAAAGATAAGAAACTAAAACCAAAAGTCAATAACAATCACTAAGAGGTTATATGTCTTAACGATAAATGTCATCACATAAACCGACTCAAAGCAAAGGAAGAGGGATGTCTGTGACAACTTCTCATGTTGAAAATAAGAATGAGGATGTGTTTCCATGCACAAACTAGTGTGCCTCTTTGTGTTTTTGGCCAGAGGTTTCTGCAGCTAGAAACAGCAAAGCAGTTGCCGAATGTTGGTTATAGCTGCTATTAAAGCTGAAAGAAAGGCAGATCAAATGCAAACAATTTCAGAATGATAATCTGTTTCATCAAACTACATTTTCCTTTGTTTTATGTACTAATGGCACAATCACATCAGGACAGCAAAAAATCTTTGCAAGTCTGGCTGATATATGCAATTGGCAGGGGGTTACATGTCAGAGAAGGTAGTTATCAATTTATTTAGGAAAATTCTAGCACAAATTCCTTTTAGCATTATGTTATTTAAGAAAATCATTAACTAAAGTCCAACACAAATAGGCAGAGAAATAGACCAGAAACTTTTTGCAAAGTTCCTGTTTAAAATTTTAGGACCTTTGCAAGTTGAAAAAAACATCTAAAACAAACAAAAACCCAACAAAACATAACAACAAAAACTAGTGCTCTATAGTGCAATAAACTGAAATGTTTTTTTGGAGACCACAGGGGAAAAAAATAAAAAGCACAAGACGAAAAAAAGATCAAAGGACACTGATGTAGTAAAATACCATTACACTGAGGATAAGTAATCAAGACCTTATAATCTGTGGTGGGCATAAATTAAATACATAAACAGAATAAATATAATATTCATAATGGTTCATAACTAACTTATTGCTTTAATCAGAAAATGAAACAAATCTTACAGAGAAATAAAGAAAATTTTAGTTAAAGCAAGAAATTATGGAAGTACAAATAAATACAATAGAATTGAGGACAATAAATAAGATGTCAGCTGGGCAAGATGGCTCACACCTGTAATCCCAGCACTTTGGGAGGCTGAGACCAGTGGATCACCTGAGGTCTGGAGTTCAAGACCAGCCTGGTCAACATAGCGAAACCCTGTATCTACTAAAGATACAAAAATTAGTCGGGCCTGGTGGTGTGTGCCTGTAATCCCAACTACTTGGGAGGCTGAAACAGGAGAATTGCTTGAACCTGGGAGGCGGAGGTTGCAGTGAGCTGAGATTGTGCCACTGCACTCCAGCCTGGGCTAACAGAGTGAGACTGTGTCAAAAACAACAACAACAACAAAAGATGTCATTTTGAAGGTTAGGAATGTTTGACAGGATTCTTATTTGGGAGTGAGGAAGGGAGAAGGGCAAAGGATGACGTCTAAAACCCCGACAGGGACATACCTGAGTGTATCATGGTACCAGTCATGTTGGTAGAGAATATGAATAGAAAGACTTTGAATTTTGTTTTGAACCTACAGACTTGGAAATTTCAATGGAAGTTCATTAAACAACAAAAAATATGGATCTGGGAGGCACAGGTCTGGGGAGTATTAGCATACAGATAGCATATATTTATAACCATAGATATGGGTGAAATACTTCAATCAAAGTTGACAAGCAAGAAGAGGTTCAATGATAAGACGGTGGAGAGCATTAACATTTAGGCAGCATAAAGGGGAGCAGGGGCACCAAATGGACTTAAGAATGAGTGGCCTGAAAAGGAATTGCAAACCTAGGAGAAAACAGTATCATGAAAGTCATAGAAACATGGTTTCAACAATGAGTATCCCAAAGTGGGTGTCATACACAACAGAGAGACCGCCCAAGCGTCATGAGTGAAGAGTGAGTTTTAATTTGGTTATTTCCCAACTCCAAATCCTACATTCACAGAATAAATCAATTTCAGTGACATGATGGACTTGCAATTCAGACTACAGAGTGAATTAGAGGGAACCAGTAGAATTAAAGTACTTTTTAAAAAAAGTTTGCTGTGAACGAAAGAATGATAAGGTGGCACACAGAGACAGATGCAAGGATGAGAAATGGATTTTTTTTAAGACAGAGGGAAACATAAGTATGTGTATATATTGAGAGGAAAGAATTATTAAAAGACTTTGAAGTTATGGAAAGTTGATGATCAAATATCCCAAAAGAGAAAATACAAAGCATGAATAGAGTATTATTAGCCTAAGGGAGGAAAGAAGCACAAGAGAGGCATGGAATATGGATTCAAATGGATTTAGCTATATTTAGAATAGAGGAGTGAGAAATCTGATGTTCATGCCCTGTATTTCTGTTTTATAGCTACATCCCATCACATGGGAGGAGAAGTTTGGTAGCTGAACTACATGAGCTCAGTCTCTGCACCACCACTTACCTGAGCCTCAGTTACCTTACCTGTAAAAGAAAGAATAATCTCCACATTTCAGACTGTGCAAATTAAATCAGATAATATATGTAAATGGGCAGGCAGACAGTACAAATCTTTTCAATCCCTTTCCCTATTTTCTCAGAAAAACTGGAATCAGTATCATTCACTGCAAGGGAGGAGCAGGTGTGAGAATAGGCTTGAGGAAATAGTGAAGAATAAAATCGTCGACATTTAGGCTGAGGGCTCTCCTGATGTGGGAGACCATGAACCTGTAGAGGCACCTTTTAAAAGTGTGTATTGGAAGAAGCAGCGGCGAGAACAACCCCCGGACAGACCAAAGCTCATGCAATGCTGCATCCTGTGCTCAGCCGCATCCCGCAACCAGCACCTACATCTCGCCACCATCGCCGCCACCATGCCCAAGAGAAAGGCTGAAGGGGATGTGAAAGGAGATACAGCCAAAGTGAAGGATGAACCACAGAGAAGATCTGCGAGATTGTCTGCTACACCTGCTCCTCCAAAGCCAGAGCCCAGGCCTAAAAAGGCCCTGCAAAGAAGGGAGAGAAGGTACCCAGAGGGCAAAAGGGAAAAGCTGATGCTGGCAAGGAGGGGAATAACCCTGCAGAAATGGAGACCAGACACAGAAAGCTGAAGGTGCTGGAAATGCCAAGCGAAGTGTGTGCAGTTTTGATAACTGTGTACTGGAGACTGTACAGTTTGAAATATTTTTATCAAGTTTTATAAAATGCGGAATTTTGTTTTACTTTTTTTTTTTAAGCTGTGTTGTTAGGACACAGAACATTTCATTATTGTTTTTAGGGGAAGAAGCATATGTCACTAATGAATGCCTCCGAATCTGGATTGATGTGCAGAAAACACCAGAAAACACCTTTCCCTTCTCTCTAGAGGAGAGACTTCCTCTTGGTTCCCAGGAGGAAAGATTTCCTGACTTTGACACACACAGCCACCTTGGTGCAAAACCCCTGTGGTATGGAAAACAAATTAGTTCTCATGTCCTCTTCTCCCTTTCCACCTTTCAGCACAGACTTAACTCCCTTAAACCCAGACATCTGTTGGGACCTGACCCCCATTAACTGGTTACTAGTGCGTCAGGCAATCTGGACTTTCCAGTGGTGCCACTGAGATAGCGTGCCTCAAAAGAGCAGTGGTTATGTTTCTAGACTGTGACTCTTCAAATAAATTCTGCCATTTTCATTTCATTTCTGAAAGTCAGGGTTGGTTGTGAAAAGCTGTTAAACACATGCTAAATGTGAAATGTCAACCCTCACTCGAAACTTTCCCTGCTCAGTGCATCAGATGAAGACTTCATTGAGTTTTATAGTGGCTTTCTGATTTTTGGTAGTCCAGTAGAGAAGGATTTTTGAAAGTTGTTGTATACTATTAATAACTGTCTGCCCATGTCCTGACTGAAATTCCATGATTGTTTATGGAAAGTGTCTTCAATAAAGCTGGATACAGTTTGGCTTGGAAAAAATAAAAATTTAAAAAAAAAAGTGTGTATTTTTGGTTTAACTTTTCGATTTTTAAGAAATGTTGGGGAAAGTCAATATTCCTGATGGACAAGCAGAGAGGACAGGCAGTTGCAGTCCTAAGTGGAAATCAATAGGATGAATGTGAGTAGGAAGTATAAAAAGCTAGAGAACTGGAGGTTCTGGCTAGACAATACTGAAGCTCTCTCCTCACCACCCCCATCTCTAATCTGGTATGGGGAAAGAAAGGTAATTTTTAAAAAAGCTATCAAACCATCAGAACCACGAAGTCCTCCTATCTTTCACTTTAAATTATAAGATGATAAGAGTGATAGTGCTGAAACCCAATACTGCAGTGTTTCTGTTGCTGTAGCCTGGTATCAAATATTTAATTAAAATTGGAAAAATCGCAGATAAAATTTCACAAACTCCCGGAACAACAGAGTTCTTGTTGCTCTAACCCCCACTGACAAGACACCACTTCCAGAAGAAAGAAAAGGCTCAGAGACAAGGTGACACTGTGACTAATGTTATGACCTTTACATTTGCCTGATTCTAATTGCACCTACTGAATTTTAATACTCAGGATTCAGACTGAAGGCAATGCAGGTTGATTAATTATAGGACTTTTCTGTAGTCCTTGCTGTTAACTAGCTGCCCTCAGTGTTAACTAACTGTCCTCAATGAAAGGCAGGCAAACTATTTATGGAGTGATGAGAGAAATAGAGATTTCTTTCCTTTGTTGCTGCAGTCTTGTTATTATCAATGAGATGGCAAATACAGAACCAAAAAAAAAAAAAAAAAAAAAAAAAAAAAAGCCCTGATGGAAATTGCCCCTTGGTTTGGGAAATAAAAATTTCTTCTTGCAAAATAGCTCTGAAAGTTGCCTTAGGGTCACTGTAAGCCCTTTTGTGGTCATTAACTTTTCCCCTTCTTCAATAACTGATGAGCTAAGTTCTCATAGCACAGAAGTAGCAGTGCAATGGAAAACAACACAAGTCTCTGTCAGTGACACTATCATCAGGTCTGTACTCAATGCTTATTATCCACATACTTATTATAGATATGGGGCATGACTATGGCTCTGTTTCCTGCCTTTGGTAAAAGTGCCAACGACACACAGTTGAAATCTGAGACACAGCGGCAACCTGGTATCCTTCTATTCATGGTAGGACCTTTGCTGAACCACAGCACTGTTTCATTGTTTTGGTTGAAGCCCACGCTGCCCATATGGCAGAAGCTTCTGGCTTGATTCCTATTTGAGTCATTGGTTCCTCCTTTCTGTATATACTTATCATAGAATACTCTTATATCAGATCTCCTAGATGCATTGTTACTGGTCACATTCAAGGAACAAGAAAGAAGCTGTGGACCCATTATGATAGCAATAAATCTGCTGCCACGGCTAGGATTTCTATATTTTATATTGTCCACAGATCCCATCAAAACTTAACACTACTGATTGCAGCTTTTATTTGTTCATTTGTTTACTAATTCATCAAATATTTATGATGTGCCTAGTGTGCGACAGAATATACACCTGGTACATAAGATTCAAAGATCAATAAAAGTGCCATCATCAAAGAACTCATGTTCTAGTGAGGACCAAAGATATAAAAACTGTCAATTATAATATAACCTAATGAATATAATAGCAGAAATATGCATAGGGTATTCCAGGGACACGAAAGAGAGGTACCTAACCCAGATGGGATATGAGACAAGTAAGGCTTTCCAGATAAAAAGGTACTTGAAATAAGTCTCAATAAACAGGTATCCAACTGAAAGTAAGGAAGAAATTCATGGCTGAAGGCATGTAGGAAGACAGAAAATAGCATCAGTACAGAAGACAGAATGCATGGATGTTCGGGGAGAACAGTAAGAGGTTCTATGTGCTCAGACATGGAATGCAAGGCAGTGAGTGGAGGGGCTGTAAGAACAAATGAAAAAATTTGGGGGCTTTGCATGCCAGAACAAGGGCTTTAAAATTTTTCTAGTAAGCTATTGAAGGTGTTTAAGATGCAAGTGTCATGGTCATATTTAAATTTTATGGAGGTAACTGTGGTTACAGAGTTAAGGAACACAAAACTGACCGCAGATAGGTCAGTTAGAAGGTTTTAGCAATAGGTAAGGTGAAGATTATTAAGGATCTAAACTAGGGCAGAGATCAGAAGAGAGAGATTTGAGAAAGATTTGAAAGTTGAGAGTTAATATTTGTGAAAAAAATCAGAACTGGTTAGTTGATTAGCTGTGAGATGGAGACAGAGGAGGTAGTGAATTGGTGAATGATCACTTTGATGACTCTGACTGATGACTGAGGATGATGGTGCCACCAGCCAAAAGCCACAGCATCAATTCCTCCAGGAACTGGTTGCTGAGTCCCTTGTCATCCTTTATGGCCACTGTACAATGATGCATTAGGTTCAGGTGGTGGGTGGCTGGGAAGAAGGGGAAGAATCACCGTTTTCTTTGAACTACACCATTTTCTTTGATCTACACTGAGCTCTCCTCAATGGCCCTGACTACCAATGAGAAGTAAAAAATGTCTGAAGTGAATTATTCCTTAGGTCAATTATTTGTTGTCAGTGTGGCCCAGAGAGGCACCACTGGCATCCCAGAATCTCTCAGAGGTCTCCAGGGACTGAAATGATGCCAAAAATTTAGGCTGATGATTCTGTACAAGAGAAAAGTTAGTCTTCACCTTGCTTTCTTTGTATTGCAAAGTGACAGTAAAGGCTGACATAAAGAATAATTTAATGGCTATGGGTCTTTTCAAGCATGTACATAGCTGAATAATAATAACATTATGTGACACCAGAGATCATCTGCATTGTTTTTTATAAAGATCTGTATGCCTTTTCCATTCATCTACCTTTTCCCAGTCTAGCTATTGCATCATTCTCTTTTCAAACCAACTGAAAGTTTGATAGACACTCATATAGATATCATTTGGGGAAAATTATGACACCTAAAATTAATTTGTTCACAAGCAATTTGTAACAGTCTAATGAGAGCAATACAACCTGTGAAATATAAAATAAACAGCTGAAAAACTATGCCAAAATTAAAGACCTAAAATGAGATAGTAAAAAAGTGCTTAAGTGATAATTAAACCAAACTCCTATTTAAAGATAGCAAATTATGGCTTGATTTTTTAAAATCTTAAAAGTGACTTCAAAAATTAGAGGTAATTTTTTCAAATGTGACATTAAACAGCTTGTCTACTGCTGCCTCTGACCTCTTTCCTGAATTTCCACTTATTTTTTAAATTAGTCTCAATCAAGAGACTCTTATAAGCTGAGCAGAAGCCTGAATACTGACCCTTTTCCTTTTTTCTATCCCATTTCTTAATGATGATGTTTAAATTATGTGTTTTAATATAAATAATTCTGGTGCATGACAATTTATATATCAGCTAAAACAAGCTGATAATCAGCTTACATTGCAAATAGACTCATTGCGATAGTTCATTATGTTAGCATGTGCCTCTACTCTTTAAATGTATACATAAAAAGGCTGAAAGAGAGAAAAGCTTTAAACTAAAATGTTAGGAGTGATTGCCAAGGGATTATCAATCTCAAAGCAAATTATTAAACTCATTATGAAAGCCAACTGTATTTGATTTTTTAATAAATTGATTCTTCAAAGCTTTTCTTTTTTTTTTTTTTTTTTTTTTTTTTAAGAGACAGTGCTTATTCTGTCACCCAGGCTGGAATGTAGTGGCATGACTGTAGCTCACTAAAGCCTTAAACTCCTGGGCTCAAGTGATTCTACTGCCTCAGCCTCCCAAGTAGCTGGGACTACAGGCATGTGCCACCAGGCCTAACTAATTTTTAAAATTCTTTTGTAGATATAGAGTCTCTCTTTGTTTCCCTGGATTGTTTTCTACTTCTGGCCTCAAGCAATCTTCCTATCTTGGCCTCTCAAAGCACTGGAATTACAAGTGCCAGCCACGTTCAAGTCTTTATTATGCTAAAAACAAACAAACAAAAAAAAAACACTCACGGCCGGGCGCGGTGGCTCACGCCTGTAATCCCAGCACTTTGGGAGGCCGAGGCGGGCGAATCACGAGGTCAGGATCCAGACCATCCTGGCTAACACGGTGAAACCCCGTCTCTACTAAAAATACAAAAAATTAGCCGGGCGCGGTTGTGGGCGCCTGTAGTCTCAGCTACTCGGGAGGCTGAGGCAGGAGAATGGCGTGAACCCGGGAGGCGGAGCTTGCAGTGAGCCGAGATCGCGCCACAGCACTCCAGCCTGGGCGACAGAGCGAGATTCCATCTCAGGCAAAAAACAAAAACAAAAACAAAAAACACTCGCATGGATTTAAACGCATCTAAACTTGTGTCTACTTTTTCAGCCCAGGGGAAGATTCTCTAACAGTTTATTCAGTAACACTATATTTAAGTAGTTTCTCTTTTTGGATGAGCAGGTTCCTTGCGTTCGCATAACTGGACAGAGAAGGTTTGTCAGGAAGCTGGGGCAGAGGAAGTGAAGCAGGCACTGAGAAGTGAAAACCCCTGAGAAGTCACAGAAATTCTAAGGAGGACTTAGGACTTCCATGGGCAGTGGAATTTGAGAAGAGGAAGAGGCAGGCTGGTGTTTGAGCATAACTCACATCTTTGAAAGTTTGAGAAGCCAGCTGACACCTGTTTGAGACATTTTTAACTAATTAATACTGAGGAAGGGTCAAAGTTAGGACAAGGTAAAAGTCAACAATGCACTTACAGGTCAGCAAATTTCTGTTCACTATAGTTTAGTTAATGCAATGCCTATGTTTTCACATTTGCCACTACCAAATAATAAACACCACACTTCTGAAAAGTGTTCACATCAGAGTCATATTAGGACATTCTTCAAATAAATCACTCTTTTTCACTACTCAAAATAAAACTTCTAAAACTTATACTAGTAATATCAAAAATTATTACAAAGTATTTTTTCTTCTGTGGTAAATAAAGGTAACGCTAGTAGCAATGAGGCTGTATCTCTGTCAGCTCCAAGAAGACAGCAGTATCCTTTGTTTAAGAAATTGAATAAAAATTTTGAAAATTTCAAATAAGTTGATTCTAGATGATATCTCTATAAAAACTGACAAACTGATTTGGAATAAAACATTTATTCTCAATTAACTCATTGTGATTTCACCTGGTAGAACTCTAGAACATAAAATGGAAGAAATCTTCCATATCTAAAATCTAATTTGATCATAATTTCTCATGTCTTGTATTGACTTATTTGGATCTTATAATCTTCTAAATCAAAATTATATTTTATGACTTAGTCTTCTGATACCATATTCAAAGCATACATATCTATAACTTTGATGGGTAAGCAGAAAATAAATTATGGCCACAAATATGCTCTGTTTCTAAATTTGATTTTGTTTGACCTTCTCTTATTCCCTGGACATTCAATATTTTGCTACTTGTTGTATTAGTTACTACATATTTTCTAGTAACACTCCTAAGTCTGAAAATACAAATATGAATTTTCTTTCAGTGAGACTAAGGGCTACAAGAAGAAGACATACAGATAAACAAATCAATGCCACAAGAATTATAGGTAATCTAATAAGGATATGCACACACGATCACTTCCCTGGGGTCTCAGAATAGGTTTTTAAGAGGACATAATATTGAGTGTAGAAATTTGCATACATACTTACTAAGGCAGGGCAGGGCTACTCCTGCTTTCTAGTCTGAGCCAGATCACCAGTCCCCTTGATAACTAGAGAAGACAGAGCAGTTTCTGTATTTCACTGCAAGCCTACTATCTTGGATTTTACTTTGCTTCTTTATCTCTATCTGGCATCAGGTTTCTATTCCATGCTCTGTCAAATCAAGTATGTTGAATTCTGATTATCCTGTCTTCTGATGATAACTTGTCCATCACAGAATTTCAGGATTGGGGAAAACCACATTAGTTCATGATATGATTTGTCTGTGTCCCCATCCAAATCTCATCTTGAATTCCCATGTGTTGTGAAAGAGACCTGGTAGGAGGTAATTTAATCAGGGGGCAAGTCTTTCCCATGCTGTTCTCGTGATAGTGAATAAGTCTCATGAGACCTGATGGTTTTAAAAGCAGGCATTCTCCTGCACAAGCTCTCTCATTTTTTACGTGCCACCATCCATGTAAGATGTGACTTGCTCCTCCTTGCCTTCTGCCATAATTGTGAGGCTTCCCCAGCCATGTGGAACTGTAAGTCCAATTAAACCTCTTTCTTTTGTAAATTGCTTAGTCTCAGGTATGTCTTTATCAGCAGCATGAAAATGGGCTAATACAGTTCAATTACTCATTATTGCTTGAATTCTCTATAGGACATTCTCAATAACAGGTTTTTCTACTGAAATTTAAATATCTTTGATATTGGAGTCTCTCTCTCTCCCAGAATACTTTATTCCAATTTTGGATTTTTCAATGTGAAAAAAATTATTTCCTCTATCAAAGTAGGTTTCTGTAGCTTTTATATTTCTCTCCAAATTGTACCTACTGGGGGCCATCCAAAATATTTAGTTATTTTTCCATATGAAGGCCCCATAAATATATTAATCCTGGCATTGTAGTTTCCTGGGCCTTATCTTTTTCATGATACAGTCAAAATGCTCCTCATATATCAAGACTCTACCAATCAAGGGGCCTTCTACCAAATACTCTCCAATTTGTCCATAACCTTTTTAAAGCTTAGCACCTAGAGTTGGGCACAACATTTTGAATGGAGCAAAATATGATAATATAGATGAGTTTTCTAGGCTATAAAATATGCCTTCAACTTTATCATTATAACAACAGTAATTCATATGTGCGTGGTACTTTCTTTGGGAAGTGTAAAAGGAAAAAAAAACTTGGGGTTCCCAAATCACTAAACTAAAGTGAAATGTCAAGCTAGGAACTGCTTAGGGCCAACCAACCTCCCATTCTAATCAAAGTCACCCCTCTGCTCACTGAGATAAATGCATATCTGATTGTCTCCTTTGGGGAAGCTAATCAGAAACTCAAAATAATGCAGCCATTTGTCTCTTATCTACTTATGACCTAGAAGCCCCCTCCTTGCTTCCAGTCTTCCCGCCTTTGCTTCGAGTTGTCCTGCCTTTCCAGACAGAACCAATGTTCATCTTGTGTGTGTTGATTGATGTCCCATGTCTCCCTAGAATGTATAAAACCAAATTGTGCTCTGACCACCTTGGGCACATCAGGACCTCCTGAGGCTGTGTCATGGGCTCACATCCTCAACCCTGGCAAGATGAACTTTTTAAATTAGTCCTGTCTCACATTTTTAGGGCTCACAGGAAATAACACTATATAATATTTAGAATGCATGGGTTCTGAAATCACACTTTCTGGGTGAAAACACTGTCTCCACCATTTATCAACTAATAACCTTGAGTAAGTCTCTTCGCTTCTCTATTCCTCAGTAATACTACCTAAAAAAAAAAATGGATTGTATGAGGATCAACCTCACAGCATCACTGTGAGGTTTAAATAACAAAATAATGGCTGCTAGACTCTTCATTTTACTACACTCTGCTTTCCCTTCCATAAGCAGCCACTCTTTTCTTATCTCAGTGCCTTTGCACTTTCCTTGCCCTTGCCTGAAACATTCATCCTCTACTTGTCACCAGATGGCTACTTTTCTTTCTTCATATCTCAGATGAAATGTCTCCCATTTGGAAAGGTCCTCCCCACCTTTGCGAAGCTATTATCTATCATATCAACATGTTTATTTTTATTTATTTATATTTCTAAAATAGACATGGGGTCTCACTGCATTGCCCAGGCTAGTCTTGAACTCCTGGGCTCAAGAGATCCCCCTGCCTCAGCCTCCCAGAGTGCTGGGATAACAGGCATGAGCCACCATGTTTGGCCAGGTTTATTCTTTTGACAATAGCTATCATACTCTGCAATCATTTATTTATTTGCCTTTTTTTTCTTTTTTGGTCTTTTTCTTCCTAATAGAATGTAAGCTTAATTAGAGCAGATACTTACCTGTTCTGTTAACAGATAGGTGATACTCACCAATTTATTCATTGAGTATTAGTCCCTGTAGTTAGTACTGAATGAATAAATTAGTGAGTATCACCTGTATGTTTTTGTTATTGTGCTTATCATCATTTCTCTTAGCTCTCATGCCTGTTCTCTGAACAAGCAGATAAATGAATTCACATTTTCAGAATAACTAAAATAACAGCAAAATGCATTTCACAAATGTGAGGGGAAATATGGTCACTAAAATGGATAAATCCACTAAAACTCCCCAAACATTTCTCAGCAGCTACCGAGAATTCAGTTCAATAGTGCGTGAAATTCCATTTCATGTGTCCCAGTTTGTCATATGAGAAAATTTCAGCATGCACATTAAAAGGAATCACTTATTTAGAACCCAAAATGATAATGTTACCATGCCAGATCTATTTAATTTAGCCTGGATTTGCCTCATAAAAAAAAATTCTTCAAATAGATGCTAACAAACTGGTAAAGAGCTACACAGCAAATTCTCAGTGCAACATCATGCTTCCATTTATTTTAGTGAGAACCCCTGGCAGACATGAATAAAGGGAAGCCCATATTAAATGATATATTTCTTAGACTTTTGTATTGTTTCATAAGTCAAATAATTTTTATGGAAAAATCATTAAACTGGATATAGAATTACTAACTGAATTACCTTTGTTTTTCAATTTAAACCACAGGGTAATTCAATAGTTGAAACTAGTATAATCTAATTTCTGCTTTGGTAGGCTCATATTTGTGAGCTCTATGATATTATCTTTCCCTTTCTTTTTTATTAAGCAATTAAAATGTTCATGCATTGTCAACATAGCAGAGCAACACATAGGACTATGGAGTAAAATATTAAAAGGCTTCATTTTAACCTTCTCCAACTTGTACTTCTCTTTTAAAACGCAGGTCCTGTTAAGTAATTGTTGCATATCTTTTTTTACATATAATTTTAAAATTGCAGAAAAGGTTCCAGTACAAAGACTTTTTTTTTTCTTGAACCACTGGAGAAAATAGAGCCAACATCCCATTGACATTGAGTACCTCAGCCTCAGCTTCATTTTTTTTTTTTTTTATTATACTTTAAGTTCTAGGGTACATGTGCACAACGTGCAGGTTTGTTACATATGTATACATGTGCCATGTTGGTGTGCTGCACCCATTAACTCCTCATCTACATTAGGTATATCTCCTAATGCTATCCCTCCCCCCCTCCCCCCTCCCCACAATAGGCCCTGGTGTGTGATGTTCCCCTTCCTGTGTCCAAGTGATCTTATTGTTCAATTCCCACCTGAGTGAGAACATGTGGTGTTTGGTTTTCTGTTCTTGCAATAGTTTGCTGAGAATGATGGTTTCCAGCTGCATCCGTGTCCCTACAAAGGACACGAGCTCATCCTTTTTTATGGCTGCATAGTATTCCATGGTGTATATGTGCCACATTTTCTTAATCCAGTCTGTCACTGATGGACATTTGGGTTGATTCCAAGCCTTTGCTATTGTGAATAGTGCCGCAATAAACATACGTGTGCATGTGTCTTTAAAGCAGCATGATTTATACAGCCTGAGTTTCTTAAGGACAAGAATATTTTCCTATATAATAACAATATACTCTTCAAAATAAGGAAATTAACATTGATAACATTAGTACCATCGAGTCCTTATGTTTCATTCAGATATTGCCAATATAATAACCTTTATGGAATAAGTTTCCATCCAGTAACACATGTTGCCTTTACTTGCCCTATCTCTTTTAATCTGACACAGTTCCTCCATCTCTTCTTGACTTTCATGATCTCAATCCTTTTGAGGACTACAGTTATTTTATAGAATGTTCCTCAATTTGAGTTTGTCTGATATTTCTTCAGGTTATGCATTTTTGTTAGAAACATCACAAAAAATATGCTCTTTTCTTCTCATTGTATCTTAGTCAGTGGTACAGGATCTCTATAAAAATAATTTTTGCTGACGTTTACTTTGATCACTTGATTAAAGTGTCTGTCAGGCTTTCCCCTGTAATATTATTCTCTTTGTCTTGTAATTAGAAAGTATTTTGAGGGGAGGCATTTTGAAGTTATATCAATATCTCATTCTTCATTAAATTTAACTTTTTCAATTCTCAATTCATATTAATTTGAACTCAAGGTTTCCTATTTTGTTCAACAGGATACAAAACATTATTACCACTATTTATTGGCATTCTATAGGTCCTTACCTCTACTTTGTTGTCAGCGGTCTCTTTTCCAAGAAATGAATTAAGAGTGATGACAACTGCTTTTAGGATTAGTATAGGGAGTAAACCAGTTTTTTACATTCCCCAGGCTCCTAGAGGGACAATTTGAATTCCCTCTCTGACTTATATTATCTCTCATTATATTCACTGGGGTGGAGGTCTTAGGATTGAAAAGCTGTTCCCATGTTTGTGGTTATTACCACATACAGGAATATCTAGGGATATGTTAAGATCCTCCATGTGGCCACACAGTGGCTGTACATAGTTGAACAGTTCCTTAGGTTTTTGTAGGCAATCACTAGATCTTTTCCTGCTTCTCTGGTTGAATGAAAATTCTTGTTTCAATTTCAAGAGCACTGAACAACTATTTCCCACTCAGATCAGAGCATGAGTACTTCTCAGGGTTTTCTTACTAGCAACCAAGACTCCTGACCAACTTCCAATACTATATACAGTGTGGGTGTGGTGCGGAACTTTTATTGAGTGAAGGAGATTTACACTTAGGGAATGGTGCCTACTGAATTCTACTCTGAAGGTAACTTCCTATGCTTAGTGATAATAATATGACCAAAATGACAAGCTGCTTTTTTACAACTTTTGAGAAAATTGCCACATCACTAAGTCTAACATTCTTCCTAGGGAGGTGGAGAAGTGGCTGTCTTTAAACTATGAAGACTATTCCATGGCTTTAAAAAGAGAGAATTCCTTCTTGCATTGGGTATAGATTAAGATGTTATGCTTGGCACGCTGTCTCTAGGGTGTGTATGAGAAGAGGCACAGAATTTAAAGAAGTAGGTATGACTGGTTGCAAATATTAGTGAGAACTAGGATGGGCTCAGTCATTTTTCAGGAGTTCCCCACATAAACTAGCTCATTATTAGGCACGGCTTGATTGGAGCTACTCATGTAACCTGGAGGTATACTGTAAATCTTCCTAAGCCAAGGGGAAATATTGAGTCTGAGGAAATGAAAAAAAAAAATGAATCTGCAAAACTTTTAACTTTGAAAACGTACCAAAAAATATTATCTACTCAAAATAAGACAATGGCTTGATCTTCAAAATTTAGTAGTTGTTGATCTACATGTATCAATCCTTTTAATCCCTATAGTTCTGGAATATCTCCAGAGGATAACAGTCTAAAATGATTGTACTCAGTATTCATGAACGGGATTGCATCTTACGCAGTAGAGTTTAACGTGTCACCGTGAGTCATTTCCTTTACCTATAGATACTTGTTCTGTGTTATTTTAGAATTCAAGCTCCATCTGGGGCACTTAGTCTTTTTTATTTTCTGCTGGCAGATAGAAGTGTTTAATTAAGATGTGTCGAGTATATGAATAAGTGAATGAAATTATTACACAACAAATGCAGGCTCTACCATTCATTATGAGATTTTCAAATAAATCCTCTGCTAGAGTAATGGGAACTGATAGATAACATTTTTTGGACAACTATTAAAACTTTCAAACATACCCCCCAGGGTTACAGACTAAATTTCAAGAAAAATGGAGCCCAATGACAAAAAAATGTAACCTGGGCCGGGCGTGGTGGCTCACGCTTGTAATTCCAGCACTAAAAGAGGTCGAGCCAGGTGGATTACCTGAGGTCAGGAATGAGAAACCAGCCTAGCCAACATGGTGAAACCCCGTCTCTACTAATACAAAAACTAGCTGGACATGGTGGTGCATGCCTATAGTCCCAGCTATTTGGGAGGCTAAGGCAGGAGAATCGCTTGAACACGGGAGGCAGAAGTTGCAGTGAGCCGACATCATGCCACTGCCCTCCAGCCTGGGCGACAGAGCAAGACAGGACTGTACCCCCCCCCAAAAAAAAAACAGTAATCTGTATGTATGGCACTAAAATAATTTGTCCTGTGGGGTTGACATTATTGACTTGAAAAGTGACAATTACATGAGTTGTTTAACTCCAAACAGCTACTGAAGCAAAGAATGAATAACAACCTTTACTGAATACAAATCTAGAAATATTTATATCCTATTTTAAAAAAGTTTGAGTGTACCCATAAATTACATTACCAACAGCCAAAAATATTAGAAGGAAATTATTATTATTTTAACTATTAACTACACAATTTTAGAGGACTCTACTACCGGGCTTTAAAGACTTAAATATATATATATATAAGAATGAAAAACACAATCTTAATATTTCAGGACCCAGGATCTTTTGGAGTCAGGTAAATAAAAAGATTGTAAAAAAGGAAATTTCCTCAGAAATTGCTAGGGATAAATGTGTCAAGAGTAGAGTAAGGTAAAGATAACTTGCAGCCAGATTCACTAATGAAGGAGTCACTGGATCCACCTAGGCCAGGAATTTCCCTATATAGGTAGAGTGGCCCCATCCAGATGGGAAAGGCAATGCAAGCTACATTAAAAATTGTCCAAAAACTTAACTCATCTCTATTGATGCAGATAGCAGGTTTTGACAATAGCATTTTAAATGTTATTACACGTTACCTTGAGGCAATACGGCTACTTTTTACATGTCAGTATACCTCATCCAGAGAGCTGAAGCACTTTTACAAAAATCAATACATTCTTACATGTGCTTTCTCTTTTTCACTCCATCATTCATTCATTCCCCAAATTAAGATAACATAAGCTGAGATTGATCTAGATTCTAGACCCTGCAATGTTTGGCTCCTCAGCTCTGCAGTATCAGGAGCACCTGAGAATTTGTTAGACATTAAATTTGTGGCTTCCATCTCAGATTTACTGAATCAGAAACTCTGAAAATTAGGCCCAGCAATCTTTTTTCAGTAAGCCCTCCAGGTAATTCTGATGGTCTCTAAAATTTAGGAACCACTGGTTTAAATTCTACACTATTTATGGTTTCATTCTTTATCATTGTGACTGCTCATTTGCCAATTTCATTGTCAAAAAAAGAACGTGCTGTAAAAGTTTAGGAATATTCCAAATAAGGAAATAAAATTCCTCACTAACACAATATTTAATTATCTTTAATGTTATTTAAATACAAAGCACAATAGTCACAGGAGTTTTTATTTGATGTGTCTTCACATACTATGAGCTGGCATGCATAGATAGTATACAACTATCCATGATACTTTAGCATGAGTTTTAACAATACCAAACAGATAACAGATAATTGTTCAGTAAGAGCCTGTAACATACAATATTCTAAAGTATATGATGTCAATACATTTTGTAATCTATTCTAATGTAGTCCAAATATGGTTTAAAAACTTTCATATATCTACTTGGCAAAGTTAATATTTATCTGGCCAACAGCTGCTAGCTGTTTAATTGCTTAAAATTAGGAAATTGGAAAGTGGTGTGACTATCTGTTTAAGGCCAAATATTAATTAGGATCAAATAAATATAGTTCCTTAGATCTCAGTGGTACCTAATCTATACAAACATCTTGCAATGATAACTCAAAAATTATTAAATGAAGGCCAGATAAATTAGAGGAATTTGCATTATATGCCAAACTTAGCTTTCTACTAAATTTACTTTTAAAAATGATGGTGGCATAAAAACTCATCAATGAGACTTAGGTTTTAAATCAAGCTTTCTCTCTTGTGCTTAAGCATGAATAAGCAATCACCATAAATGAAAGCAAAACAGTTACTGTAATTTACCTAAACATGTACATTTTGAGGCTAAAGAATCATATTTAAAAGTTATAGAATTTTCTCCCCAAATGTACTCTGAAACCTCATAAACATATCCTAAACTGGCTTTCTTCATTATCTCCATAGAAATTAAAGACATAATTATTCTGCTAAAAAGCAAACAATTGAGGCTGCTCTCTAAAGATGAACTGTTCTTTCAAAAGAGAATGAACTCTTTCATGTCAATAGAGACTCACTTAGAAAATGGTGAATTCAAATGGGGAATCCTTTGATTTACAGGTCAGTAACATTGTCAATCAATTTGCAAAAGACTGAGTTTCAGGGGTGGATGACCACTCTGAAGCATATTTTGAGGGCATATTCGGGTTATGGGTTACCTGCATAATTGTTCCAACGTTTTAAAAACTATACTTCCTGGTAAATGATGTAAAAAATGTGGCTGAGCTGGCAGTGATTCAGGCAATCATCTATGAGAAATTGATTCTCACTGAGCTTGGATAATGATCCTAGATTGTGAAACGAATGCAAAGTGAGGCTATTGTGTCACAGCAGAGAAGAAAATCAAGTTGTGTGATCCTTTAAGTGCCGTCAGTGGAATCCTGGCTAGATCAAGTCCAGATAAAATGCAAATGTATAATATGACCATTTTCCTAAGAGAATATATTTTCACACTAATTACTACTTATTATCACTCCTTAAGGATATAAATGATTAATATACCATTTCTGACTTTATTGCTTGGTAAAGAAGTTCACTTGGTACAGTGAAATAGAAATAGGCCTCAGATACATAAATGGACCATTATAAAATGAGGAAATATCAAAAGGCAGAAAACATTCCATGATGCAAAAACAATCTCTTAATCATCCTGGAATAAAAATTAATTTAGACATTTAAGCTCCCTTTCCCCACACTTGATTATAAAACAAATATATGTTTAGTCTAGAAAAACTAGAAGATGCTGGACAAGCAAACAGATGAAAGTAAAGGGCACTCGCAATTCCACTTTCCAGAATGATGGCTCTTATAAATTTCCTAAGAAGTTATCCATAAAGCAAAAAGACTGAACCATACACAAGGCTTTGGAACCAGAAGTTTTTATATTTACACAAGAATTCAAAGCCTAACAGCTTTATATCTTATATTATTTCCCACATCACTTAAACAACAACAACAATAAAAAATCAGGTGTGGCCACAGAAATTCTCAAGCCAGGGCCCTAGGAGTCAAAACCCAGGTCCAAGTTTCCAGTCTTCTACTTACTTTGTGACTCTGGGCAAATGACTACATCTCTTTATTTCTTCATTTGTAAAACAAAAACTCAATCCATGTAGCTTTGTTCATTCATGCCATACTCACTTCCTGAGCACACACGAGGCACTACATTCTGAATAAGGGAAGATGAGTGAGACATGGAACCTGCTATGTTGCTGCACTGCAACAAAGAGAGAGGGACAGGGACAGTGTATGAAAGCAAGGGATGTGCTGTGACCTGCGGAAAATGAGTCAAGAAAGAAGGCTTCACTTGAAGAAGGTGCATAGTCTGTTATTCAGGCAAGATGATAAATAGAATCAGAGAGACCTGCTTTTGAAAAGGCTGGTATAGCAGCAGGCAGGGGGAAGGCAATGATGAGGAATGAAACAGGATAGGTGGGCCAGCTCATTAAAGCCACTATATGCCAAACTAAAGAGACCTTTTTTTTTTTTTTTTCATTTGGCAGGTGATGGGGAGAATCATATAATTATATCTGTACTATCGAAAGATAATTGCATGATGGACATAACCCTGACAGAAGTCCTGAATATGACAGAAGATTTATGACTTTAAATAATAATTTTATTGAGCACTTTATATGTACCAGACATGATTCTAACTGCTTTGTGTATACTTACACATGTAATCATTGCAGTACCTATTGAGCTTGGTACTAACATTACTTCTTTTTACAGGTGAAAAACTTTGGAACAAAAAAAGATGACATGTAAGATGGAGCCCAGATTAGAAGGAAGGAGTAGGACTGTCTCTGGAGCTTGTATTTCTATCAGACAAACTAACAAAAGAATCCCCACTACAACCTGCTTCATTAAAATACGTCCAAGTCCATAGTCTTTATTTCACTATGAGCTCCTCGGAACTATGTGTGACAATGCTGATTAATCCTATCTACTTGAAGCTGTACCCCTCTCGGAGTATGTAAAGCTCCTTTTCTCATACCCCTCTCTTTTGGACTCTTTTATTAGTTCCTCTTCCTTTCGTTTCCTAACTAGTGTGCTGATGTAAAATCATGCCTAACATTTCTTAAATGCAAAAAAGTCAACAGTTAAAATGTAAGCCGTTGCCAATCAAACTATGGCATAAAACTTGTTATCCAGAATTTTCAATAGGGTAAGGGTACCAGAATTAATTCAGTGGGCCCCAAGAAGCTTGCCTCATCACATTCCTAATTTTCTGTCCAAAAGCAGGAGGAATGCCATCGAGGTAGGAGCACAGCGATTTCTCCTTCACCTACAGATCTTAGGATAGCTGCTCCCTTTGCCTGGCACAATTTTTCACCCATGTTGACTTAATTCCTATTTATGCTTTATCTGAATCTAAAGTCCCTTTCTCTGGTAAGTCTTCCCTGAAACTCTTAGGCCAATTAGGGTTCCATGCCTTACGGTAACACAATCTACCATGAAGTATTTACCATGCTTTAAAAAAAAAACCACACTTGATCATTATTGTTTGCAT
The DNA here is from genome assembly GCF_049350105.2 of Macaca mulatta. Classification (NCBI taxonomy): domain Eukaryota; kingdom Metazoa; phylum Chordata; class Mammalia; order Primates; family Cercopithecidae; genus Macaca; species Macaca mulatta. Next base: position 161,717,425 of record NC_133408.1, on the reverse strand, counting down.
ACTCGTGATTACTTACACTAATCACTGCATCTCTGATGCCTAGTACAGTATCTGGCTTATGCTATACAATCCAATGAGTATCGATTAAACTAATAATATCTGTCAGGTCTCTGAGCCCAAGCCAAGCCATCGCATCCCCGGTGACTTGCACGTATATGCCCAGATGGCCTGAAGTAACTGAAGAATCACAAAAGAAGTGCAAATGCCCTGCCTCGCCTTAAATGATGACATTCCACCACAAAAGAAGTGAAAATGGCCGGTCCTTGCCTTAAGCGATGATATTATCTTGTGAAATTCCTTTTCCTGGCTCATCCTGGCTCAAAAAGCTCCCCCACTGAGCACCTTGTGACCCCCACTTCTGCCCACCAGAGAACAACCCCCCTTTGACTAATTTTCTTTTACCTACCCAAATCCTATAAAACGGCCCCACCCTTCTCCCTTCGCTGACTCTCTTTTCGGACTCAGCCCGCCTGCACCCAGGTGAAATAAACAGCCATGTTGCTCACACAAAGCCTGTTCGGTGGTTTCTTCACACGGACACGCATGACAATATCCACACTTTAAATTTTCCTTTGTCAGTAAGTTTACAGTTAAGTTTATAATTAAGACAGGGAGGTGATGAGAAATTTACTCCTTCATATTCTAACACAAGTTGACTGAACATAAAAATCTGAATGATATATGAGTACATTATATGCATAAACACAACTGATCTTCAAGAACAAACTTTTAGAGTCTCGGAAAAGAAAAACTATATGTCATTTATTTATTTATTTGTTTAAAGTGCTGCAAGTAGATCTTACTTCCTAGATATGCCCGTGAAGTATGAAAGAATGGAAACTACAGAGTTTAGAGGTAATATATTTTGGCATATGCCAAGTTTTGGATTTGCTTTGGCGCTGATTCTAGGTGGCTCTGCCTTTGTTTCAATTTCCAGGTGGCAAAGCGCTACAAAATGCAGCCTTCCCTGTTTTCCAATTCGTTAAGATTTTTAGCTACTTCTTATATGCTAAGTCTAGCTCTGAACTCACTCCACAGTATTTATTTTTTGTATAACCTATTTGTTGCAAGAAGGATTTGGGATGATCCCCTGAAATTATGTTATTACTAGTCACAATTCCCCTCAGGGGAAATTATTTCTGTTTCCCCATGAGACTGGAAATAAAGTAAAAACTATCAAATATATATTGGGCTCCTACTATGTGTGAGTCTCTGCTTCAGGCATAGGGATAGTCAAAGTTTAGACCTGGTAGAAGCTTATTTTTCTGTTGCCCGCACACTGATTTAGTTACAATACATTTACTTAGAAAGGTATTCACAAACTACTATTGAGATAAAAGCAGGTTACAAAGCAGTACATCTAGTAAGAGGCTTTCAGAATTCAGGATGCATAATTAGGAAGTGTACGGACAAATAAAAATTAAGAGGCTTAATTCTCCCCATTGAAAACCAGGAAGACACTTCCTCTCCACCCCCACCCCACCCTTTTTTAAAGAGCATTTACTTTAGAAAAGAGATCATTGTAAGTACTTTCTCCTTGTTTTGCAATGTATATCAATCCTTTTGAAAGCTAGATAGGCCCTTTGTCAGCTTTATGATCCAGGATGTTTTTCTCAAGGACCCAGGGGCCATCCTTATGAAACGCAAACATCAAGGAAGACAGTGCCCTACTCTCCCAATTTCTATGGGAAGGCAGGAGCTTAACTTTCATGAGCATCTGGCTCCAATTTGTAAAGCTACCTCTTGTCTCAAAAATGTACGGTTTGTTTTCCCTCTGGATGAAGCCAACAGGGTAACACAAACAGTCACTCCAATTACCAGTTAAAGTTTAGCTGAACCATGTGGGACAAAGTTGCTGTCAAGTCCTTCTACTTGAAGACAAGTTATTGTTTATCTTGAAAACGTGTAATGGGTTGTACCTGTTTGGTTATATGAGGGGATGAGATTTCTTCTTATCTTGGCAATCTTTCAGTGATTGCCTGTGATGTGTATCACATTCTGGTTTAATGCTTGTTTGATAATAAAACTGCTTTTTGTTATTGTTGTTGTTACATTTATGGAGAGGATTTCTGAGGTGGGAGAAGATTTTGCTTTTAATTATATTTCCCCAACAGAAGACATAAGAGTAGTTATCTCTGGAAGGTGAAATTACATAGATAGATAGATATTAATATATTAATTAATATATAGATAAATAAATATATAAATGTATTAAATATATATGATACATACATGATTTTCTTAAATGAACATACTTTTATAATGAGAAATAAAAAAGTGTTTTCCTTGTGGGAAAAAAATATCAGATTGGCACTTACAATACTTATGAAGATAATGGCTCAGATTTCTACACTTTACAGATCTCGGCATTAAGGAAATCCGATCAGAAGGCATCTACCATTTTATCACACTGTCTCCTCAGCCTGTTCATATATAGGTTCCTTTTTATTTGTCATCAGAAGTTATTCTACTAAATTAGGGAGCTGAATAGCATCCCCTAAAGGAATGAAGTTTAGCTTGCATGGACTAGAATCTGATTGTGTTCAAGGTTGCTGCTCCTTCCTCCAGACCATCAGTCTCCACCCTGGCTCTGGGCGCCTGTTTAATTGGACTGAATGCCTGCACCACATGCACCTCGGCTGTTGAACCCCCAGCATCTTCCTCTTCTCATTTCTGCCTATTTCAGAAGGAGCTCCACTATGGAGTTGCAGGGGCTCTGTTGCTTCCAGGACAAAGCGTGTAGCATTCAAGAAAGAGGAACACTCTGGGAGGGGAAGGCCCCAGGGGAGCTGCCAGGTGCATCACAATGAACTGGGAACCTGCTCCTCCTGGTGCCAGGCTCCACTGCACTCAGTCTCTGCTGCCATATTTCTTCCTCAGTCCCCCAACTGTCTCCTGTCTCTCAGGGCTCCTCCTTGTCTCTCCCTTGATTCTGGCTTCCATCAGGCCCACTGTCCTGAGGTTATCAAACATGGCCTACAGGTCTGGACCCTACCTCTCAATAGGGTTCAAGTTTCCCTCTCTTCCAAAGAAACCTTAGGCTTGTGCAATTGAAGAATGAATATGTGCAGCTGTTGTAAGTGTACCAGAATATTCAGATAGTTAGAAGCTCCCTGAATAGTCTATAACAGTTTGGATGCTGGTGTGTTAAGGGCCACAGAGGATCTTTAAGATCCTCTGCATCCAGCCAGGAGAAGGCTAAGCTCTGGTCCAGTCAAGGGGTTATCTCACCTGAACAAAGCACTATGTGGCTTAAGCAAAAAAAGGTATGAGACAAAGTGGTAAATGTAGGAAGGCATGTTTGCTTGTTTCTGTTTGCCACTATAATTTCACAAGCTTCTGACTCTGTGACAATGTGCGGCTCTCTGGAGGGATGGCTTTGAAGACAAAAGAGGATACAGTACAAAGCTCCCACGTCTCTTGCCTGAGTCACTGTATTCCCTAGAAGATAAATGACCCCAATCCTTGCCTTTTCTTACACATAAGATAACATCTGATGGGGTTAGTGATTATGCTTCCATAATCTATAACCAATATACTTTAGTAATCTGTAATTAGATGTACTCTTACACCCAAACCTCGATGTGTTTCTACTTTAACATAACTTTTGAGTGAATCTGATGTGATTTTGCACATACTGAACCTCCACAACTTGTGTAAAAGCTGTGGCTGCAACAGTGTGTGGCAGCAGTACTCCCGGCTCTAGGCCTCAGTCTATAGTCCTCAGTCAGACTTCGGAATAAAACTAACTTTAATTCTTTAGAAGTTTGATATTTTTATTCTTTAGTTGTCACATGGTATTCATAGATAACAGGATAAACAGCCATATATACATTCCTCCTAAGGGATAAAGGAAATAAAATCCCTAAGTCCCAAACATGTCTGACTATATTTCAAAATAATTTTTGTAATTCTGTGCCTCAGTCATTAGAATATGCAACACTTAATAAAAATTTGTCTGAATAATAGAAATGAGTCATTTACAGATTTTTTATCTTTTTGCTCCTTGAAAATTATTGGTTTAAAGAGTCAGAATTACCATACCGAAAACAAAGGAAGTTGAAACTAAATAAGCCTTCCACTAGGCCCTTACTGATGCATAAAATTGGAGGGCAACAAAGGTCAACATAAAATGATTATAATGGCATTTTGCCTAAAAGTGTAACACATTTAAGTGAATTTTGTGTGACAATACAAACTGCAGCCTAGACTTAGATTTCTTTCAATCAGCCATGTAATTTTCTCTTCTCTTTTTCTTTTATGAAATGTATCTATTTCACGAATTACAGCCCTCCTAAGTAAAGAACACAGAGCGTGGGCTCGTCGTGGTGGCTCACGTCTGTAATCCCAGCACTTTGGGAGACTGAGGCAGGCGGATCATGAGGTCAGGAGATCGTGACCATCCTGGCTAACATGGTGGAACCCCATCTCTACTAAAAATACAAAAAATTAGCCAGGGCATGATGGCAGGCATCTGTAGTCCCAGCTACTCAGGAGGCTGAGGCAGAAGAACCGCTTGAACCTGGGAGGTGGAGGTTGCAGCAAGCTGAGATTGCACCACTGCACTCACTCCAGCCTGGGCAACTGAGACACTCCTTCTCCAACAAACAAACAAACAAACAAAAAACACACAGAGATTGAAGTAAAGGACGCCCAGCAAGGGAAGAAGCACAATGCATCCTACACAAAGCCCAGACAGTTTCAGCTCAGACAGAAGGAGAAGGGGCCAAGTTTCCTCATCCTGAGCTGCTAAAGGACTTGCCTATCCCATTGAAGCATCTACTAGATGCTACCAGCAATGGTACTTGTGAAGCTGGACTCAATAAAGAATCTATGCAATTTTAACTTTTTTTTTTTTTATCGGGGAGACACATTAGCATTTAGTTTTACTAGCAGAGAAAATAAACAATGATTATTTAATTGTGATGCTATTCTGCAGCCACATCTTAGGTTTTTAAATTTTATACTAAATGAGAGTTGCAACCAAATAAAATTGTTAAGCATATTTATTTATTTATCTTTTAATCAACAAACACAAATTGTATATATTTATTATATACACATGTGGTTGTGAAATATGGATACACTGTGGAATGACTAAATTGAGCTAATTCACATATACATTACCTCACATTACCTCACATCCTTATCTGTTTTGTGTGCATGTGGTGAGAACACCTAAAATCTACTCATAGCAATTTTCATGAATAGAGTCAATACCAGTAGGTTCTGAGTTTTAGATCACTTAACTGAACCCTATTCAGCCTCCACAACAAGGCTTGCTTTAGTCATCATTATCTAGCATAGAAAAAGTTTGACCAGAATATAAATCTTAGCTAAACTTAAAAAAAAAATCTACAGATGATAGGAAATATCTGTACATAATATCCATTCAAGCAACCCCTTCTAAATCCTCTTGTGAGATTATCAGGTAGGCCTAGGCTTGTTCAATCTGTTTGGGCTCAAGTTAAGACACTGTTCAATAATAATTACTTGGATTCATAATGTTCCTGCTCAAAGAGCTTTTCTGCAACAATGTGAAGCATCTATTTGATCTGCACACGATTAAGTCGGGCATTATTAAGAAGTATTTTACAAACAGGAAAATTGAAATGCAGAGCTCTCAAGCAGCCTAGTCAGTTTGTAGGTTAATGATGATCAGAAAACCTGCACTGAGCACTGTCCATGCTCTTATTTAGGGTCTGTGATATCCTCTCACTGAGATTCAGCCAAGCAGAGGCCCTACATTTTGACAGGTGAATACACAAAGCTGTGGTTCTTGTCCAACTATCTTTGCCCTTCTTGCTAAAACTAATTCACGTTAAGTTGAAAATATTTTGTGTCAACATATTTGTCAAAAATTATTTTTGCCCCCAATATAAACGGTACAGTAAGAAGTGAGGCTCCTGCCTCCTATGTTTCATCCATATCTACAGACTCACTCTCCAGGGGTAACCATGGTCAACAGGGTAGAGGACATCATTCTAGCCTTTCATCTATGTCCATATAAATACATATTTTTTAACAGAAATGAGATAATTCTTTTTCTTATTTTTATTTATTTCTTTATTTTTCTTTTGAGACGGAGTCTTGCTCTGTCACCCAGGCTGGAGTGCAGTGGCGCGATCTCGGCTCACTGCAAGCTCCGCCTCCTGGGTTTACGCCATTCTCCTGCCTCAGCCTCCTGAGTAGCTGGGACTACAGGCGCCCGCCACCTCGCCCGGCTAGTTTTTTGCATTTTCAGTAGAGACGGGGTTTCACCGTGTTAGCCAGGATGGTCTCGATCTCCTGACCTTGAGATCCCCCCGCCTCGGCCTCCCAAAGTGCTGGGATTACAGGCTTGAGCCACCGCGCCCGGCCCAGAAATGAGATAATTCTATAGTTAGAGTTCTGGAACTCTCTTTTCTACTGCTCAATTGGAAATTAGAAAGGAACAGTCTGTTTATATAAGAAGAGGTGACTCAAACAGGAAAATATAATATGTTAAAAGGATATTCCAGATTACAGAAGTTAAAGAAAGGCCAAAAATCCGTCCTTATTCTACATGGATTCAAATTTTCTTTCTGAGTTAAATTTGGCTTACTTTCTCCTAGGTCAAAAGAAATAAAACACTAAACCAAAAATAAAAGCCAAACACCAAACTATACTATACACAACCTTAAATTATGGCCTTTTTGTTTTCTATAAGTAGCATTTTCTAGTCTATACAGTTATCAAAATGGAAAGACTATCTAGACGAGATATTCTATTTTCAGAAATAGAATCAATTTGGTATTTAAAGACTCCCTCATTCTAGGGTATCCAGCGAGGTCTAACAGACTTGCGTGTGGCCAGAACAGCCACACTTTATTTGAATTGAATGCATTCTTTAACTAAAAATTTAAAGGTGTTTAGGTTGAAGAACACCTGAGAATGTATCAACATAAAATTTTCAATTTCAAGTTGCTTTAAAGATTGGTGAAAAAGAAACATTATAATATTTTTAAAGTCCAGAAAATAAAGATTATATTTCTGCGGTACTACTTCCAAGAATGAAGCAGTTAAAGTACTCCCATTTCTGATGATCCTATCATTGCTTGAGGTTGCAGTCAAAGACCTAACAACTCAAAGAGAAGAAACATTGTTAACATCTCCTAGGATAATCTTGGGCTATGTGTTCATGAGATTAAAAAAAATTAAATGACTTCGTTTTTATCTTCTGTTTTTTTTTTTTTTTTCACTGAACTGTCTATGTTTAGGAATTGTCATCGAAAATTTAAGGTTACGGGGGGAGGGATTGCATTGGGAGTTATACCTGATGTAAATGACGAGTTGATGGGTGCAGCACACCAACACGGCACAAGTATACATATGTAACAAACCTGCACGTTATGCACATGTACCCTAGAACTTAAAGTATAATTAAAAAATAAATACATAAAAAATAAATAAATAAATAAAAATAAAATTTAAGGTTACTAGGAAGAGTGACATTTATTTTCTGAAACCCTTAAATGAAATGAAGTTGTTACAGAAAGAGTCAGATTCTTAATGCTGACATTCCCAGATTTACAATTCACTCTTTCATCATAAAGTGACAAGCAAGCCTTGCTCAACCTCCCATATTAACTTTTAAAAATGGGACTGTCAAACTGTATTTACCAACCCTGTCATTTCTTAGCATAATTATAGCATACATCCTGAATAGAAAGTTGTTCTTAGCCTATGCATAAAACACAAGTAAAAGAGTATTACCTCTCCTCCCTTTCTCCACCCATCTGGTAGCCAGCAGGGATTTACATTGTTACTTCATATATCATTAATTATGTAACTTTTTCATAAATTACCTTAGCTCAAGTGATTCCATTTAAATAATGTTTGATGTGTAATGTAATATTTCTAAATGGTTTATTAGTTCTTTTACAGACAAGCCTTATAATGTACTTAGTAATTTTTTTTTTTTTTTTTTGAGACAGTCTCACTCTGTGGCCCAGGCTGGAGTGCAGTGGCCGGATCTCAGCTCGCTGCAAGCTCCGCCTCCTGGGTTTACGTCATTCTCCTGCCTCAGCCTCCCTAGCAGCTGAGACTACAGATGCCCGCCACCTCGCCCAGCTAGTTTTTTGGTATTTTTTAGTAGAGATGGGGTTTCACCAGGTTAGCCAGGATGGTCTCGATCTCCTGACCTCGTGATCCGCCCATCTCGGCCTCTCAAAGTGCTGGGATTACAGGCTTGAGCCACTGCGCCCGGCCTGTACTTAGTAATTTTTATTAATAAAATCCTGTATGTTCAAACACTCAAGGGTAAGTCATTTCTTCTGTGATTGCCACTAATTTGACAAATTTAAATGATGAGACAATATGGGAAGGAACACAAATATACAGCTCAACAAGATAAACTGTTAAGATGAAACTAGAAGTGAATGTGGTCAAGTCCAATTTCCTCAAGCCACTCACAAAATTAGTTACATTTAAGAATAAGACTAAAATTTTATTATTTTCATAGTTATTTTAAGCAGTTAGCATAGTCGTTCATTTTCTAAATGGAATAATGGCATAGAAATTTAAAAAATACTACCAAACTTTAAATACTTGTATTAAAAATAAAAAGTGATAATTCACTTTATAGTGAATAATCCACGTTAAAGGTTTGTTTTTGATGTAATTTGCTTGGGTGAAACACATTCATTTGGATAAAGAATTTCATTTATTTGTTTTCTCTTAGATAGTCTAGTAATTCAGACAAAATAATTATGTCCTCTCAGTTTGAGCTAAAAAAAGAGCTGTAAAATGTCCTCATCTTTATTTTTTTCCTAGGATCCTCAAATATTCTAGGAATAATTTTCCAAACCAATGGGAAGCACTAATGTAAATAAAGCAATTCACTCTTTAAAACTTTGGTAAGCTTCCATCCTCACTCTGACTCTGGAACATCCCTTTTTGAGATCTGCCACCCCACTGCCTACAACAAATACCACATTTTAATGAGTCTATCCCTTTGATCACTAGACTTTCCTGAAAGAAGCTAAAGCCAATAGGCCTTAGGTTATGAGCAAGATGATTCAACTTGATTTTAAAGCAAAGAACTATGCATTGTTTCCGCAAAGACCCATCTGTCAAAGCCTAGCCACTCTATAGATGCCGTGCCTATACTCAGCCCATTAAAAGGAGCAGCTCTGTGGCTGTCTCCTAAGATAATAAGATATTGCACAATGGTATGTGTTGTTGCTATCATATCTGCTGAAACCCTGGTTAAACTGTTGTCTTCTCCTAACCTGATGAGGCACACCCAAGATGCATAGGGCCCCTGGGCTGCTGGGAAACACACACCACCATCTCTCCATTAGTCAACATACATCCACCCTTGCTTGGAGCTGAGAACTATAATTTTCTTTCTCCCTAGGCAGTAGGTCCTCCGTTTTCTAACTCTGGGTTTAGGGAGAGTGGAGGATGCATTAAAGTTTGTTTTTCATTTTACTCATACATACTTGGTAAATATCTGAGTTCTCTGTTTGAAAATTGATTGGTTAGAGGAAAATAACCTGCCTCTAGTTTTGCTTCTGAAACTAGAAAGTTAGCTGTTAAGAACACTAAACCAGGCTGACTTTTATTCTGTGATAATATCTCTAGGTATCACGTTTTTAGAACAGTTATATATTACTCTTAATGGAGCAAACATGATCTTAAAAACAATAGAGTAGTGAATTTTTAAAAGATGGCTTGTCATATTCTTAGGAATTAAAAATAAAAATATAAACGTAAAAGGCCCAAACATGTAGAACTTTAATACTCATGAAGAACTTCTTGGGGAAAAGCTTATCCTGGAAGCAGCATTCCCAAACCACAACTAGCAATACCTAAATTAATCATTTAAAAAGATGTCCTGCGTTAATTATTGCCCAGATGGTGACACTGGCAGATATTTTCCAGGAAAACTAGGAATTTCCCCTTGTAATGTCATCTTCCATGGTCAGGGATGCCCTCTTAGCATTCTTAGTCCCTCCTAACATGTTTCTCATAATTATTAGGGGCATTAAAAAACAGCCATGATTTTTATAAGATACTAGGATTTCTCTTTCGTAGGAAAAGAAAGACAAAATGAGTTACAACTGTCAGATGTAAAGTTATAAAGTATATAAAATTATAAAGTTTTCTTAAAAGACAATACTACATTAGTTAATAAACATATACCCAATTGGTAGTACATACAAAAACATAACAGAAAAATTTTTAGGTAATCAGGGAAATACAAATTATTGTATTTTTGGTTAATCAAATTGACTAGATTTTTTAGAGTTAGTGTTAGTGAAAACGTGGGGAAATAGATAATTTTAACACAATTTTCTGAAATTAATTTGACCATATCTATTAATATTATAAATAGGTAGGCTCTTTGGTCCAACAACCCTTTTGATTAAAATTCATGTTTACTGAAAAAAGAAATTCCTCAAGTAAATAGAGTTTGCTGATGCCTATTAAATTGGGTATAATTTGTTTATATAGCAAAATAAAAAAGAAAATAATTCCATTTAAATAATTCAAAATGGAGTTGAATTATGAACAATTTTTGCTTTTATGTATTTTTTAGGATTTAAAAATATCAAAAGTAGTATTTTATAGATGTATGGGTGCTTATTATAAATGAGTAAATTAATAGCAGGTCTTTCTGTACAATATTACAGAGGTTTACCTCATACCCATCTGCAGAGTACTCCACAGTCGAGATGTGCCTTAATTTGTTCACTCTTCCTGCTCTGACAGATATCTTGATTGTTTTCCAGGTTCTAATTTAACTTATTGCACTGAAGAGGTATAGTGCAAATGGCTAATAAAAAATTAAAATCATGACTTCAGTGGTAATTTAAAAAAAGCAAATTAAAGTAACAAGACCTGATTTTTAAAAATCTGTTGAATTCGCAAAGATTTTCGATATGACAATCATCAATCTTGGGTAGTATACAGTGGAGTAGTCATTTATATGACAGATGCGTGTAACCTGTCTAGGAAGCATTTAGGCAGTGTGCATCACATATTTATTTATTTATTTATTTATTTATTATTTATTATTTTTTATTTTTTTGAGACGGAATCTTTCTCTGCCACCCAGGCTGGAGTGCAGTGGTGTGATCTCGGCTCACTGCAACCTCCACCTCCCGGGTTCAAGCAATTCTCCTGTTTCAGCCTCCTAAATACCTGGGATTACAAGTGTGTGCCAACATGCCCAGCTAATTTTTTTTGTATTTTTAGTAGAGATGGGTTTTCACCATGTTGGCCAGGCTGATCTTGAACTCCTGACCTCCTGATCCACCCACCTCAGCGTCCCAAAGTGCTGGGATTACAGGCTTGAGCCACCATATCCGGCCTGAAAGTTTTTTTTTTTTCTACTCGGTAATTACATATCAATAATTCTATAGCACAGAAGTAATAAAAATAAAAACATATCTGTCAATTCATCTATCTGTCACTGCTTATAGAAGCTTAAATATGCAAAAATAAGGAAGTGGTTACATAATAAAAAAATTATTCAATGGATTAGTAAGCAGATTAACTATCATGATAAGCAAGAATAATTAAAATGAGGAAATAAATATAATTTTAAGAGTAAACCGGATACATAACTCTATAAGTAAAATATATAAACTCTGGATAATAAAAATTGTCCTAAAAGGACTATAGCAGCTTTTTAAGTGGCTATTCCTGAGGAGAATAAAATAATGATTTTTATGTTCTTCTTTGTACTTGAACCTATTTTCTAAATTTTCTACAATGAACATTTACTACTTTTAAGGTAGCAATTAAAAAGAAGAAAGAAAATACATCCTTATCTACAAAATTCAACACGCTTCTGCTTCATCTATTAAGTAAAATTGACCAGGCTCATGGTAAAGCCCTTGTAATGTGATTTTATCTTATCAACCCAAGCTTATTGCTAATGAGTACCCAACTCTAATACTCAAGTCCATCCCAGATGGTTACTAGGCATGCCATGGCTCACCTAAATTCCACTCATATTCTTCCACTCAGGGCTAGAACTTTCTCTCCCAGAGTTTCTGATAATGATTTTTGGTTGTTAACTATTTCAAGCCAACTTCAGATGTTCATAATGTTCTAAGCAAAGTCTAGTAATGTGACAAAATCATTTTATACTCTAACGCCAATAAATAAACAATAGTAATTCAGAAGAATGCTCCTTCTGAGAGCAAGAATCCTATCAATATTTGTTAAAGGAACAAAAATAATCGTTAGCATGATCATAACAACTCCAGCAGCTAACATTTATTGAGGGTTTCTGTTTAGAAGTAGGCTCTCTGACAAGTGCTTCACACTTTATTTATCTAATTTAATGCTCAGAACAGCCCCCCATTTCACTGCTGAAAAAAACAGAGCCCCAGGTTATGCTATTTCTTGAAGGTATATAGACAGCTTGGGCCTGAGCTTCAAATACAGTTTGGGTGAATGTCAATAAGCCCTACACTACCAAATTTGTTTATGGAAAGCCTATAAGATAACATTTTGTATTTTATATATCTATTAATTAATCTAACTATCCATTTAGCTAAGTTGACATGATGTATTGTGCTACAAAGCTTCCTTTTATATACAAAAACAGATACAAAACAATAAAAGTTTCTGCTAAATCTCATTATATAAGTAATATGTTTACCTGTATAGGACCAGCCAATCTCTTCAACAAGTTTTCTCTGTTGTCTGTAGTATCCATTAGCCCAATCTACAAAAAAGAAAAACCAAGGAATCAGTATGTAGAAAAATATATGTCCAAAAATAAAAGATGCCCAAATTATTCATACCATAAATAGTTCTTGATTACTTCTTTCCATGTCATCTTCTCAATGTGTTCTCTCAACCTCAACCACCACCATTACATTATACATTCCAATGCTCTTGTTCTGGTAGCTACTGAAATTTTAGAGGGTGTATTTAAAGGATGCTGACATTCAGGCAGAAACAAGGTACATATTTAGGTAATGAAAGAGCAGCTTAGAGGGGTTCAGCCCCAAAGAGGGACTGGAGTCAGAAAGGACAGCTTGTCATGCCTCCAAATTTTTGTTACCATTCCCTAAGTCTAATGCCTGAAATCCTATTGATTAAAGATACCTTTACATTTACAATCCAAGTTTTATCTGAAAAATGCTTCTAGGGTACCCAGAATTGATCATGCTTTCAAAGTTTGCTTCCATCCTAATGCAAAACAAAATTAGCTGCTGTCAGAAAGTAGAATTTAAATGTGCATATGTTGTTTGGGAGAAATGTTATGTCAGATAGCGTGAGTGAATCTGTCCCTTGGGGGAACAGAGATGCCTGAGTTAGGTAATGCAATGGGAAACCTAGGGCCATAAAGGTAGTGAATGCGCCATGACCCAGAGAGAGAGTCTCCAGATCTAGAACATGGGGCAAGGGATAGACAAAAGAAGATGGGTGAAAACCAGTCTCACTCTGCATAATTCAAAATTTTGCTGGGAGCCACGCCTGCATCCAACAAATGGGAGTGTTCAGATTCATTCTCCTCCTTGTATGATTGTCCCTTAATCCCTGACTATACTAACATTAATACTTCATTTCAGCTACGTAGTGGGTAAAATAAATCTTTGCAGGATAGGTTTGGAACCTGATTGGTGATCACAGAACTGTTTATGTAGAGAAAGCTACAAAGAGCTAGTTTACAAATGTACTTGTAGAATATTATTCATTCATACATTGACACTGTTTATACAGTATGAAATTACTTCTTATTATCTGTATACATTTGTTTTCTCTATTGGATGCAAATATCTCAAGGACATTTCAGAATTTATTTTTCTTTCTTCCATGTTATATACTCTCTGATTATTACAACATGGTAATAAATTACTATTTTTTAAAAACTAAAAGGCAGGCCAGCTATCAGAAATGCACACTTAAAATTCATAGGTTATCCAAAGCCAAAATCTACTTTGGAAAAATAAAGGTGTTGGTCATGTTTAAATTTTTAAAAATCTATATATTAAGTAAATATTCTATTGGCTATATAACACACTTCAACATAAATCTATTTTTACAATAGTTTTATTAAAATATAATATATGTATCACACAATTCATCCATTAAAGTGTACAAGTCAATGGCTTTTAGAGTATTTGCAAAATTTTGTAACCATTCCTGCAAACAATTTTAGAACATTTTCATCAGTCTAAAAAGAAATTCCATACCCTTAGCTGCCACCCCACACCCACGCCCATCCCCCAGCCCTAGGAAAACACTAATATTTTTGTTTATATAGATCTGACTATTCTAGACATTTCCATATAAACAGAATGATACAATACATGGCCTTTTGCTATCACCTTCTTTCACGTCACATAATGTTTCTGAGGTTTATACATGGCACAGCATGTATGAATACTTCATCCTCCTTCACTGTCCAATAATATTCTATCATAGGGTGACCAGGACAGCCTTAAACTTCCCCTTGGTTTGACTAAACTTTAGAAAGAGTTGTTCTTGGCCATAGGCCCTTGATTTCCCTTTATTACAGAATTCACTTTAGGAAAATTGTAATTATATTTCTTTTTTTTTTTTTTTTTTTGACGGAATCTTGCTCTGTCACCCAGGCTGGAGTGCAATGGCGTGATCTCAGCTCACGGCAACCTCCACCTCTCGGGTTCAAGCAATTCTTCTGCCTCGGCCTCCTGAGTAACTGGAATTACAGGCGCGTGCCACCATGCCTGCCTACTTTTTTTGAATTTTTAGTAGAGACCGGGTTTCAGCATGTTGGTCAGGCTGGTTTCCAACTCCAGACCTCGTGATCCGCCCGCCTCGGCCTCCCAAAGTGCTGGGATTACAGGCATGAGCCACTGTGTCTGGTTTGTAATTCTTGCTCTACTCCTGTGAGACATAAATCTTTTTAATAGCCACCTGGTAACTTTATAATCCAGAAATGTACCTCTCAAGGACCCGGGAACCACCTCTTTGAAAAGTAATCAACAAGAGAGACAGCACTTTTATCTTCCAGTTTAGGTGGGAGGGTAAGAGCCTAACTTCAGTGGGGCACCTTGCTCCAAGTTGTAAAAACGACTTCCTGTCATAAAGATACGAATTTACTTAGATAAACTTAAATTTATTTAGATAGACTCCTATCTTTATGACAAGAGGTAGTTTAGATAAAGCCAATCAGCAAACACAGATAGCTTATGGCCCTGAATGTCCTGCAGTTCTTTTCCACAAGTTCACTCCAGCACTTAAAAACCTAACCCAGCCTGCTTCATGTGTGTTGAGTTCAAACTCAGATCTAGCTTCTCTCCCCTACTGCAATAGCCTTGAATAAAGTATTTCCTTCCTGTTTAACTTTGGTGCAATTTTTGTTTTGACAATTGAATATACCATATTTTATTCATCCATTCATCACGTAATGCATACTCGTGTTGTTTCTAATTTGGGGCTATTATGAATAATGCTGTTATGAATATTCATACATAATTTTGTTTCACTTTCTACTTACAAATGAAATCTTAGGCTCACAATTTATTTTTCAAATAGGGTTGTTCCATAAAATGCTAGTTATTTAAGACTAAACTGATTTAAGTTAAATCCTGGGGTTAAGAGTTTCTTTATTACAAATGAATATATACAACTGGATATTAGAAAGGGCCATAAAATGTTACTGACTGAGACTTTTAACAGTGTAGAAAAAAGTAATTCCTATTTTAGAGATAAGAAGATTTACGCCAAAAAATGTAAGTGGTTTGTACAGGCAGCAAGTGATAAAAAATGGAAACCATAATGCGGGGTCCCTGACTTCCACTTCATTTATCCTCCCTCAATATCAAGGATTCCTACAAATCCTGAGCTACTGGTTACTCTCCTAAGGTGCTCTGCCTCAGCAGGAGCCTCTATAGCATGCTTGCCTTCAAGAGACACAAAACAGTGCAAAACAATACAGCGGGCTACAGGTTCATTAGCAGGAATTACTTGGACAAATAAATTATAAAGAATTGACTGTATACGTGATTTAAGCTGGCAATCAACTGAAATTTTCTCTGAAACTTTGCACTGGCCATAGGAAAAAGATTCCTTGACATTTCTAATATATTTTAAGTATAAATATTTTAGAAATGTAAGACATTTTGTTATGCATTGTGGTGACTTCAGGAGATCAGATACCATGCAAAACCTGTATTTAACAAGCATTCTATTGAAATAAATAAAACAGTAAGCTCTTGTTTTAATGATTCATTCTAAAGGATAACAGCAAAACATCAGCAGAATTTTAGCTTTCCTTGTAGAGTTTTATCCCTACACAATGAACATTTATCCTTGGTTTTTAATTACTTACATTAAGAAAGCTTTTTCAATACAAGATTCCCAGGTGTTGGTAGCTCTCTTCAGTTCCTTTATGTATTGTTCCCTTAATTGTTACTTCAAACAATCCGTTACACATTCATATGCTAATTACATAGTGCTTGGGCGTGAGAGAGTACCCCACTTTAAAAATTCTACTTAGAGGTCTGATAGATGAGATGTGATAGCTCCAATGAACAAGAAAAAAAGAAGCTGGGTTCACTTTTTTGTTGCATTATATACTTTGAAAACCAGGAAATCCTATATAAAAAAGAATCTATCAAAGTGCTTACGCATTTTAAGATCCATTAAAATAATGAAATAAAGAATTTTTTTTCTGTTTCTGTGGATTTCAGTTTCTTTAGTTTGTATATTTTGTTTCTTTCCATTTAAAATATTTGACAAGGCTGTTATGGTGTGACTGTTTTGTAGTGATAAAACTAAGAAATTTCAGGAAGTGACTGTTCACATGATATACAACAAGAAAATACATATTAGCAAATCTTTTTTAAGGTTATCTTAAAATTTGTCCTAAAAATATTCTTCATGAAGCAGCTTTCTAACCTCCTAACGAAATTCAGAGAAATTTGGTTTATATTATGTCAGATAACCTAAACATTCTCCTTTTAACTCATTCCACCTTGAACTTACCTTGAGCACTCACATATATGCAAACATGTATATATACAAGGATATATAAAAATACATATATTTATTTAGTATATGTATTATAAATACATATTTCATTTCTGTTTACTTATGTAAAGGAAATCAAAGTTTTGTTTTCCTTGATAACTCCCTATCAAGGAAAACATCTTTTCTCAAATTTTTTAAACTCCCCCACCAAGTTAAAATCAGGGTGCTCATTTCCTACTAAAAAAAAAGTCATTAAAAATGTTTTGAATTCTAAAAATGCTGCTGATTGTGGCCTTACCCTAAAGAAGGTCTCTGTTTCATGTTGATTAACATGAAACAGAAGACTGAAGCGGCAAGATAAATCTTCAATTTATCACCTGCATTCTACTAAAAATTCTAGCAGCAGTGCTCTGACAAAATACACACACAAACACATATACACACGTTATTGCCATAAATAAAGTGGTCAAAATATTACTATAATAGAGAGAAATACAGTCTTCCTAAGAAAAAGAATTTTCAGATAGAAAATAACCACAGATCTAAATTTGAAGTCTAGGATTTCGTATCTCTTAAAGTGAATTTGTCCAAGGTAGATGATAGTTCTTGCATATTTCACATCCTTTAAAGAAGTTACTAAAGAATTTCCGAGGACATAAAAAGGTAGCAGAAGTCTAGAAATGTGGCAAAGAAATCATAGAATTAGAGATGAACCATTAAAGACCTTGAAGAAGTCTGACAAGGAAGAGACCTGGGGAAAGGGACCGAATATTCCAGGTAGAGGAAAAGGCATGAGGACCAAGAAGTGAGAAATCACAGAACTCAAGATTTGAGAGGCCAGGGAGCGCTCATGTAGGATCTTCATAGATCACTAGGAACTTATTTTTGGTGACAGCTCACTATCCATCTTCACGCTTTTAACTTTCATCCTACTCTCTCTTCTTACCTAGATTTCTTTTAAAAGCGAGGAGGTAGTCTACTGAGTTGACTGAATGGCATTGAATGTACTTCATATGTTGCACATATTTTGAAGAAAATTTTCAAAGAAGAGTATGAAATAATCCAATACATATTTTAACTGAAATGAAAGGGATTGGATGTGTGCTTGTGAAGAAACATAGGTGGTTTGTGAAGGCTTGAAGAAGGACTTAAAACCCTCTGGAGATAGTATACTGTCATCAGAGTGGTTATCATCCACTAAAGAATGTGACAGTAAGACATGCTTAAGACTGAAGTGGCATTGATAAACAATGGTTGATAGTGACAGCAGTCACAATCATCTGTCACTGGAAACAAAATAAGTATTTTCCCTGAAAATAAAATAAAAAACAGGAATTCCTTTAAGAAGAGAATCAACTGTTTTTTTGAGGCGGAGTCCCGCTCTATCGCCAGGCTGGAGTGCGGTGGCATGATCTTGGCTTACTGCAACCTCCGCACCTCCCCCAACACCTACGCCCTGGGTTCAAGCAATTTTTCTGCCTCTGCCTCCCGAGTAGCTGGGATTACAGGCATGCACCACCACGCCCAGCTAATTTTTGTATTTTGATTAGAGACAGGGTTTCACCATGTTGGCCAGACTGGTCTCGATCGCCTGACCTCAAGTGATCTGCCCGCCTTGGCATCCCAAAATGTTGGGATTACAGGCATGAGCCACTGAGCCCAGCCAGAATCAACTTTTGATTAAAGAACACCTATGGACACATCACCTGCTTATTAAATACTTTGTATCTTCAGATGTTCTACTATTGTTGTCTTTCTCCATTTGATAAGAAAGCTGAGTTTATGATCTAACCCAAAACCATGATTTGCTAAGACAAACTTTCCAGGTAAAATTAAATTTGCCCGCGAGTACAGAGTCTACAATATTATACATGGCAAATTTTCTCTGTGGATCTTCCTGTCATTCAATGTTAAGGATTGGCTTGCTGTCAAGTTAAATGATCATATAGCCTATCTTTACCCATCTGGAATGTAAATTTTATTCAGTATATATGCAACGACATTTATGAAACCTAATTTAACTAATTACGGTAATTCAAATAGTATGATTTGTTTAGGCTATAGTAATAGTTCAAACATTGCACTTACTGTTAACCACTTCAGATGTAACCAAAAGACCTAAAAAATACCGTTTTTTTATAGTATATATATCAAGCCATTTGTTTTCCAATTTCAGCTACCTTCTAGTGTTAGAAAGCAGAGTTTTGGTTTCCTCCTCTCTTCAAAGGCTTCAAAATAAAAGTACTTTTGAATGTCTCAAAACTTAAATAGCATCTTTATGCAAAATAAGAGGATATTTTAATTTATATCATTAAAAAGAGGTAATTCTGGAAAAATATGAGTTATAAGAGTCCAGGTAACCTCTTTATTTAAGAGTAAGTTTAAAGAGATGAAAAGTAGATGCCTGAGGCACTATATAATCAAAATGGTAAATCATTTAAGGAGATGGAAAGTTTGAACATAAGGATGATGGAAAAGAACAAAGGCAGTCATTTCTTACATATGCTTACTTTGGTAGTGAGACATCCAGTTAAATGCATATGTCTCACAGGACCAAGGAAAGGCTCGAAGGTGAGCAATTAGATTTTATTGTCTCTTAGACATGCTTTCAGAGACAGAATCTCTCTGTTGGTAATTTGTCTACTATTCAAGCTTTTCAATGAAAGCTCAAAATAGTCACAGGCTAATCTTGATAAGTAGTGTATTTTCCTATACTTAGATGCATTTAAGCTAATGTAATTTATCTATATGTCTAAAGTTGAGGTATTTTTTGTTAAAACATATTAATAATTTTGATCTTTATGACATAATAAAGCATGCCTATTTCAAACAAATTAGAAAATATACAGGTAGGCCGGGCGCGGTGGCTCAAGCCTGTAATCCCAGCACTTTGGGAGGCCGAGACGGGCGGATCACAAGGTCAGGAGATCGAGACCATCCTGGCTAACACGGCGAAACCCCGTCTCTACTAAAAACACAAAAAATTAGCCGGGCGAGGTGGCGGCGCCTGTGGTCCCAGCTACTCGGGAGGCTGAGGCAGGAGAATGGCGGGAACCCGGGAGGCGGAGCTTGCAGTGAGCTGAGATCTGGCCACTGCACTCCAGCCTGGGCGACAGAGCGAGACTCCGTCTCAAAAAAAAAAAAAAAAAAAAAAGAAAATATACAGGTAGCAAAAATACTTCAAAAATCACTTGCAATTCTATGTACTGTAAATAACTGCTATTAACAGTTTTGCACATGCACATATGTTTCTCTAGATGTTGCATATTTATATATAATAAATTTGGACTTTACTTAAATTCAATGACACTATTTGGTAACCTGTTTCTTTACATGATAATGAATCACTGACATATTCTCAATTTAATAAATATTATTTTACAGCATCATAACAGTTCACTTAAATCATTCTCTACTTTTTGGATACTAAAATTAAAAGTTGACAATGTCAGAAGATTTATTTCTTGAGCTTAAATGATATGCATGAGGATAGTTTCTATTGAACTAGTTTTGCTTGAGCTTCAGGTATAAAATAAAATCTGTAGATGAAGTACCACATTTTTTCCTGTCAAACTTCTTCTAAAATATCAACAAAACACTAAGCACAAACTCATTGTTATTGTACTACAATCATTATAGTTACCTAGTTTTATGTCTATAACTAACAGTGAATTTGTTTCACCATAAGAGAAAAACCCAATGTTGACAGCTCAGCGATAATGGGAACAGAGACAGAAATATCAACCTGTGTACAAATAACAATTAAAGGAACGAGCTAAAATTAATATTATAAGTGAGAAGAGAATCCAATCTGTGAAGAAAAAGTGTATAAAAGGGAGTAGAAAACACAATTCATCGAATGACAAAAATAATGTGTTATTATATTTATGTATTATGTTAATATATGCTATTAAATTATCTTACCATAATAGTATTATTTAGCAATGTAAATAAGATTGCTGTTTTGAAATCTTATGCTCATGTACTTTCACTGAAATCTGACGCAGAGCAAGAACATCTGCCGTGCCCCCTTCTGACTGGGGTCGCTCAGGAAGTTCTGGACAACTGGCAAACTCAAATAGCCAATTAGAGGATACAATGGGATTCCATTCACATTTACCATGAAAAGCACAAAACACCAAGAGAGTTCATAAAGGAACAAAGATATGAACTATTTTTAATATAAAAGAAAATGCAAATAAATGAAGAGAACTACTACACTCTTCAAAGGAAACATTGAATTTGGGGAAGTTGTGATTTTTTTTTTCCATATTAATGAATAGGTCAAATCTCACTAGGATTTTTCTAACTGGAGACATTTTTTGAAAATTTATATAGAATAGTAAATGGAGAGTGATAATTGACTAGAACAGTTAGAAAAAGTGTGAACTAATGAAGGCTTGGTTATCAATTACTAAAAAAAAAATGAATTGGCAGGCAGATCAATAGAAAAAAGCAAACAGCACTAACACAGAACCTACTATAGATGCAAATTTAATATATGAGAAAGGAAACATCACAATTAGATAAGGAAAATTATGAAGGTTCAAAGGTTGGGAACACTATTTGTGAAAAAATTAAATCGTACTTGACACATACATAAAAATAAATTCCAAGTGGAATAAAGAATGTTTTAAAAAAGATGCAGAAAAACTATTTACAAAGTGAACGTTAAATTAATCATAAGATGGGGGATGCCTTTCTATGCCTGAAAAAAAGGATATTATGAAGAAACATTTATAACTATGATTATATAGCACTTAAAACTTGTATAGAGAAATGTTTAATGAAATACAAATTGTAAAATTAAGCTATTGATAAATGTTAAAATACATTACACAAATATTACAATATATTCCACACACAAAATTATTACAAATCAATAAAGGCAAAATATAAGCACAAAAGTTTTGAAAATGCAAATACAATTAATAAATTTATAAAGAACTGTGAGACTTTACTGGTATCAAAGAAACAGAAACTAAAATAACATGAAGATAGCAGTTTTCCAGCTAGCCAGTTGCCAAAGGTTTATTATTACTTTTTAAATATTCAGTGATGATCCAGAAATCTTGAGATGTTTCCTTATGTACAGGTAGAAGAATGAACTACTATAAACTTTCTGGGAAATGAGTTGACAAGGGTTATCAAGATCCTTAAAACTCTTCATATCATTGGACACAATAATTCTATTCCAAAGAACATATTTTAAAAGATTAACAGAGATTAACATGATGTACCAAGATGTTTACAACATTGAAAATAATGGTGAATAATTATAAAATACGTTAACATACAAAACGTGGGGGAAGTTTAAATAAATTATATAAGGTTCCTAATATGAAATGAGGTGAAGCCATTATAAGTATATTTTCAAAAATATTTATTGATTTTTTTTTGAAATATACATGATATAAAACATTATCAACAGTTAGGATACAATTTTATAAATAGTACATATATACAGAAATGTAAATTTCTTTATGTGGTGCCATTGGGACTGATTTTTATTTTTTCATATGTTCTTACGTTTTCCAAGTATTTGATGAGTTTTTGTTAGTTAAATATTTAAAAAATTTAAAGTGTCTATGCACTCTGAAAGAATGTCTCTGATTCTACAACTAAAGATAAATATGTAAATATGTTTTAAGTATTTTACATCTTTAAGACTGTAAAGAAAAATTTGAAATCCATTTTAAAATCTTCTTCCAAGAGACTGCATGATAGATGCAGCATTAACAGCATTTTAAAGTTAAGCTTATGAAATAATAGCCAAGTTGACACATAGTAGGCAAGTTAAGTACTTCAGCTACCAAGATAATGAAAAACAAGAACCACAGCAAAACAGGAAGTGCAACAAACTCACAGATCATCTTATTGGCCATGATGATCAGATGCACTGGGTCTTCATTTTGTGGGTAAACCTTGAAGTAGTCTTATTTTAATTTTTATCATATTTCTACAACAGCACATTTTGCTTAGATAAAATTAAACCCAAATGTCAGCGTCTATCCATTAAGCAGGACAATCTGGCAGTTTTATGTGTTAACACCCTGTTCTGAAATAGGTGTCGGTCATGTTAAAGTTGCTGCCAGGAGGCTGACTGATTCACTGTGTGGTTATGTCTGGACAAGGCAGAGTTTCTTGACTCCTTTCCCAGTGTATTGACTGAAAATTCATTTTTGGCATGAATTCCTTTTTTAAAAAACTGGTCTAGAAATAAGAAAACTTTATTCCCAGGAAGCATATTTAGTATAATAAACTGATAATTTTTCAATGGATCTGTAATTATGTAAGACATTTTCAATTTGCCAGTATCTTTTATAAGCCACTTGCTATTGCTCATTAAAACTACTTAAGCTTGGGCAATATTGCAAAAAGAAATCAGGATGAGGAAGGGAGATCTGTCTAACTTTAACTATAAACACATATATTTTTTATGCCTCTTTTCACTTTATTCTTAAGATCGAAATCTTAGATTCTGCCTTTAAGTGATGACCTTGGACAAGTCACATCTCTTTGCTTGTATTTCCACAATTTAAAAATAGGGGTATATATCTCTTTAAGTGATGACCTTGGTCAAGTCACGTCCCTTTGCTTGTATTTCCAAAACTTAAAAAAAGGGGTATATATCTCCTGTTTACTTACAATGATACTGTAACAAGAGATAGGGCATGTGTAAAACCATTTTGAGCTCTTTGTAAAAAATGTGCTTGTAACAACACTTACCATTTCCTGACTTTCATTTTTCAGGCATTTGAAATTTTTCTTTCAATAGTGAAGCAACTTTTTTTTTTACAACAATGTGACATTTATCTAATGTGCATAGCATGCTTCCGTTGTCATAAATTATTCACTTGTTTTCTGATGCTATCTGATTCTTAGTCTGAAGTGCTCTTTAGTTTTAAGGATAAGTATGGACACTCACTGCACATGGAAAATACAAATCCTGATATTCAAAGATAAACTGTTTCCCTAGAGAACAATATGAACACTGAAAAACAAAATATTTAATTTAAATCAAACTTGAGGAACTACCCTTATGTAATCTAATTATGTCTTTGCGTTGTAGTTTTTGTTTTGTTTTGTTTTGAGGCAAAGTCTCGCTCTGTCGCCTAGGCTGGAATGATCCATCTACGTTCACTGCAACCTTCGCCACCCTGGTTCAAGCAATTCTCCTGCCTCAGCCTCCCAAGCACCTGAGATTACAGGCACCCACCACCAAGCCTGTCTAATTTTTGTATTTTTAATAGAGACGGGGTTTCACCATGTTGGCCAGGCTGACGTCAAGTGACCTCAATTGATCCAACGGCCCCAGTCTCCCAAGTGCTGGGATTGCACGAATGATCCACTGCGCCCCACCTGTATTGTAAATTGAATACATTTCTTAAAGTAAAATTTTTCAGAATACTTTCCTTGTTCCAGAAAAGACTAAAGGCAGCGTAAGATCACTATTTATTTAAGAGCTTATATTGTTTACATTTTGAAGAGTTCTTCATTTTAGAACCACTTTCTCCACTAGCAATTAAAAAAAATTAAACAGTTTGATGACATCTCTAATTAGTAGGCTTTTAATTGTTAATGAGCACCTAGCTATATTCATCACTGATTTTGCTCATAACTGTACAAAAAGATTAGATCTACTGCTTTATTGGTACGTAAAAATGTTTCATTGCCAGTAGACTATGAAGTGATAATTACTATTTATCATTTTATTTCCTTGTATTGTAAAGTTTATTTGAAGTGAGCGGAAACTGTGCAAATCCTATTGTCTCAATTAGTACAGCTTAAGTACGGTCTAGCTGGCTAGCAGAATCATTTTATTGGCTTCACATTCCTCTGCGGGACACTTTTAGTCCCCATCCCATGCCTCTACCCTTTGCCAAACATCTCAGTTGTACTCTCTTTTCTTTCTCACTTTAATACTTGCATTCTCCATGGAACTTGGTGTCTCCACAATGCCCATTCTGTGAAACCCCAAAGTCGGCCTTAAAAAGCGAGGATTCACTTCAACCACCAATCACAATATGCTTATCTTCAAGTCTTGTAATTGGTGACCTATCCTGACCAACGACAGCAATGGGTCTTACTGGCCCACTGCTGCAACACCATTTCCCAAATTTTGCCTGAAAATTTGAATGCCCTCTGCAGTGGCAGATACTCAAAGATGCTCATTGGGTTGCCTAGATTACACAGGTTTATTGCACTCAGAGGAACAACATTTAAAACGCATTCCTGTTCAGTATATAATTAATAGTCTTGGAAAATACATCCCATTAGTTACTTTTATACACAATTACAAATTGTTGGCCAAGGGTTAGATATTATTTATTTTGGAATAGTTAACTCATTTGGAACAAATATGCTTTCTCTCCAGGTTTATTGTTCTGTTTGTGAGGATGTCAAGAGACTGAACAAGTTAATGCAGTGTTTTTGGCCAGGACTCTGCTGGCATTTTGCCCTGGACTTACTAGGCCACTGGGACACCTAGAGATAATTAACATACTCCTGCACTGTCTAATGTGATAATGGTAACGGTTAAATAAAAAAGAGCAGGTTTTTTTTTTTTTGAGATGGAGTCTTGTTCTGCCGCCAGGCTGGAGTACAGTGATGCGATGTCTGCTGACTGCAACCTCCGCCTCCCAGATTCAACTGATTCTCCTGCCTCAGCCTTCTGAGTAGCTGGGACCACAGGCGTGTGCTGCGACGCCCAGTTAATTTTTGTATTTTTAGTAGAGACGGGGTTTCACCATGTTAGCCAGGATGGTCTCGATCTCTTGACTTTGTGACCCGCCTGCCTCGGCCTCCCAAAGTGCTGGGATTACAGGTATGAGCCACCTTGCCCAGCCAAAAAAGAGCATCTTAAAAACAGACCACAGGTAGCATCACTGCACATCAAAGGAGCTAGCTCTGTGGGCAAGTCAATGTTTCTCTCTAAGTCTAGGAAAAAGAAAAAAGTGTTTTTATAAAAGGATTTACACCCTGGAATTTACATATCATATAACACAAAGACAAAGATATAGAAATGTAACCTATGTTTTCCTTAATAGATTTTTTAGCATCTAAGTGATCATACCTTTCTGAAGTTTATACTTCTGTCATTAATTTCACTAATGGCAAATATTATTTTGACAGAAGATGTGTATCTGATAAGCTATTACAGATCTAGCCAAGGATACACTGATTTAACCTTGGAAATAAGATTACATAATTTTGTGCTCAAGCGGATCACAAACTGGAGCCAATGCCTAATGTTCTTTAATACGTCATTCAAGTTCATTGGCAAATTAAGAAAACAGTGACTGCTGAAATACAAATTATTTTAAACTACCTTGTTTTTTAACCTCAGAAATGGTTTACAGAAACTGTCAACTCCTACCATTTTAAATGATATGCACCTCTAACTAACTTAAATGTCTTGCTTCACATACTATTTAAATGAAATGAATGCTTCTTGTGAGGATAGAATTCCCAGAAGCCTCTCTGGTCTCAGAGCAAGGGGCATTAGTAGGCAAAGAAGTTCTGCATTTCCCAAGAGGACCTCCATCAGACCCCTTGAGGCTATGCACTCACTTCCTACCTGAACCTCCCAGGTAATACAGTGGCTGGGGAATACGCTGCTCCCTCCTGATCAGGGAGTGTCTGGTGATTTGGGATGATGATCCATTCTAAGGAATCATGATAATACCATCAGCCTGACACAGCTTTCTCATCTCACACAAAGCTGCTGTCATTCAGAAGCATGTGTGCAGTATCTGGTGGTGCTCTAGTGGGTCTTGATTATCAGGGAGAAAGACTACCCCCATCTCCCTGACACATCCAAAAATAATTGATGCAGTTTTCTAAACCCTTCATGTAATTTTGCCCTCGTTTCCAGTCCACCAAATTACTTACGGGAAACTTAGCAGTAATTGTAGACGTAACAAGAAACCCTTGGAAACTTTTCACATGTAATATCAGCATGGTGCCTGGCACATGAGTGAATAAATGAATGAAAGTTACACATCTCACACCATGTTCAGCTCTGTAGTTACGAGAGGCTTAGGTAGAGCAAGTATCCAGTAAAAACCCTCAAGAAGAAAAGGCATTGAGGATATTATTTCATGGTCTTCAACAATCCCATTATGTTGTTATTTTAATTATATTTTTTACAATTTTGGTCTTTAAAATACCATGGACCACCAAGGATATTTCAGCAAAATAAGATTAACAGATGATTTATGATTTTAATGAATTTGATCCTTTAAATTCAAGGCACGTCCCAAGGATTTTTCACAAAAACAATTGATCCTTTTCATGGCTTAACGCCACTGTAACTTCCTCTACACAGCTAGCGGATTGCCATGGACACACACTCGGACGCCTTTCATTCTCTCCAGGTCTCCAGAAGTTTACGTTTGAAGACAGAAAGAGCAGAGGAATCTTTTCTATACATAAAGCTTCCTTGGGACCTTAAACCGTATGCACCTTTGTAATACAAATTTCTACCAGCTATTGATAGTATGCTAAAACATTACTTCTACACGAATTAAAAAAAGAAGTAATGTTTTAAAAATCCAGAAAATATCAAGTAATCACAAACCAGTGATTTCAGACAGTGGTAAACACCTATGATTTCACAGAGGTGTAGCAACCCACAGCTAAAAAAAGAAATGTCTGGTTTCTGTTTCTTTCTTTTACATATTCATTTAGAGACAGGGTTTCACCATGTTGCCCAGGCTGCTCTTGAACTCCTGGGTTCAAGGGATCCACTCGCCTCAGCCTCCAAAAGTGCTGGGATCAGAGGCGTGAGCCACCACACCAGGCCAGATTTCTGTTTCTTTTAAATAGGTGCTATACATAGAGGTAAAAAGGATAAAGTATGCAAATAAAAAATGAATACAGACTATGTAGCTGGATAATTCTAGGCAACAGTTGCAGTTTTTTCCTGGGAATTCAGTTAGATGGTTTTTGCCTGAACTTTATTAATGATTTTCTGAATTCTTTATTTAATATGTATGTGTGAATACGTTAAGAATTCTTTTGGTTGAATGTTAAATAATTTGAAATTTAACTCAATCTTATTCTATCTTACTGACAATACTCAATGGAAAAGAAATGAGAGAAAACTTTCCCCCATACCTGCTAAGGTAAGATAATTTTTCTAATCTTTTCATAAGAAATCCCAAGACAAACTTCCATTTTGTGGACCATCTCTGTGTCAATTTGTAATATTTATAAAACTAGCACAGGTTAAATGCAGCTTCATTTTATCAACTACCTATTTGCTGAATTAAACCAATTAATTCAATGACTGTAAACACACAAGAAGGACCAAATTAATACAACGTCCAGATATCTTATTTATTCCATGCACCTTGCTGGTGCTACAGATGAAAACTTTCTGAAGTCAGTTCCCCTAATGCAAAGCTTCTCAAACTATTTAATACCATGTCTCAATTAGAAAGTGATAATGCTTTTTGTGCCTTGGGATAACATATATGAGCTGAGCAGGTGAATATGTGGTACACATGTAATTCACGAGTGGCACCACAGCACACTGACTGGGAAGCCTTGCCATCCTCAAACACCTGGTGTCAGGGCCTTTGCTCAGCCATTTCTCCAACTGGGTATCTCTACTTTCTCCTTTCTCTGCCTCCTCACCCAATCCCAATCCTTCTCATGCATCACGTGGTATCTTAATACCATTTCTTTGACTTTTATGGTCTTTCTCACAATTATAATCGAGTAATTTTTTAAAATATTTGTTTACTGTGTCATGAAGGCATGAACTGCTTGAGAATTCAAAATGTGTCTATCTTGCTCTCTGCTGCATATTCAACACCTAACCTAGGCAAACATGCTCTGTAAATATTCATTGCATGAATAAACGACAAATTTAGGATTTATAATCTCAGAGGAATGTTCCCTGCCACCCATAATTCATTGACCTGTCTCTGTTGCCCAATCTTTTTCAGATCAGTGACTGCTAAATCCTTCCTTTTATGATCAGGAGCAGACTGAACATTCTGTTCTCACCAAGAAAACAGAAAACGGGAAATTTTGCAAGTTCCCTCCTCTTCACCTTTTAACTACTATTTTCATCACCATCTTTCTCATTGCATCTCATAGAGACAGATGCCACCACTCTTTTCCCATCCTCCTACCTTCTCCAGGATTTTGTGGACTTCAATCTCTCTCTCTTCGCTGAATTGCTCTTTTAAGCCCCTGTAACATACTTCAGCACTGCCCTCAAAATTCTCCTTCCCTTAGTCTTACCCCCTCCTTTACCAAATGCACTAAGCATCTGTATTTCCATACATTTTTCAAGTGGCAGTTGTCCTCTTTCAATGAACATACACCTGTATGTCTCTCTTCTGTCTCCGGATTACTTTAAGAGCAGAAACTAGCACATCCTTAGATCCTCTGTATCTTAGTATCAGGCACAGAATAAGTGCTCATGAATATTTAACACAATGAATAAAAAGAGATTACTGGACACAGAATGAGTGCAAAGCACGCTAAACGCGTTATCAACTTCATAACCATCTCTTATATCGTGTTTCCCATACTTGACTGCTATCAAACAACAGTGGATAGGGACACTATACTGATAACGAAATGAAAACTTTGCCTTGTTATAATTTTCATATAAAATGGTTGCAGTTAACAATAAATATATGAAATTTATTTCTAATTCCTTCTAGGATTTACTGGGCTTTCTTGAGTTTATCTAGTACTTCCTGCTGTTCAATTATGGACACCTTCAACTACACATTAGCCCCTTATGGATAAAAGAATCTTAGTTTTCATACACTGGAAAATGTTTCATCATAATTTTTTATTTCAAATATAATATGGAAACAGACATTTCTGTTTTCAAAATTGGTCTACTTTTATTAGAAACTCATTAACAGAACTTAAATTTTTCCCCATTAAGTTCTTACACTGAAATAAATGTAATGACTGACCTTTTAGCTATCTAGGTGCCTGTAATATTGAATAGCTTATTGAGATATTGAATAGTTTATTAAAGTGAAACATATTTCATATATATGTGTATAAAATTAAAAGGTTTCCAATATATAATTCATTTTCTTACATGATATGTGATAGATGATATGACAGATGTAATGCTTTTACAACCATACCTTCCTATCTCTCATCTAAGTTTCAGAAAAGGAAGGGGCTCTGAAAGGATAAGAAAAGGAAAGAAGATAAGATAAGGAAAGGATAAGAAAAGAAAGAAGTTAAAAATCAGAGACAGTGGGAAGGTTGCTGTTCATGTTTGCTAAAG
Source organism: Macaca mulatta (assembly GCF_049350105.2). NCBI lineage: Eukaryota > Metazoa > Chordata > Mammalia > Primates > Cercopithecidae > Macaca > Macaca mulatta. The sequence goes on along the minus strand of NC_133408.1, from coordinate 161,687,202 downwards.
ATGTGCATCAGAATTAGGCATGAAAAGTTATTTTAAATGTATGCAATCTAGAAACATTTATATGGAAGAAAACCACAACATACAGGTAACTAGTTATGACTACGGAGACAAGGAAAAAGTACTTTATTACACAAAAATGGCCAGTTACAGTGCAATCAGGTTGCTCTGTCATCAGTATTTTCAAATATACACTCAAAATGAAAACATGGATTTTTAAATTATGCCAAATCTTAAATCTATGGAGGTCATAACTGTGCATATATTAAGAAATATAATTTATTTTCAAATCATACTTTATAAATGTTAGTGAAATTGGTTTCCATAAAATTATAAATAAGAATAGAATACTATATATATATATATATATATATATATATTTTTTTTTTTTTTTTTTTTTTTTTAGACGGAGTCGTGCTCTGTCGCCCAGGCTGGAGTGCAGAGGCCAGATCTCAGCTCACTGCAAGCTCCGCCTCCCAGGTTTATGCCGTTCTCCTGCCTCAGCCTCCCGAGTAGCTGGGACTACAGGCGTCCACCACCTCGCCCGGCGAGTTTTTTGTATTTTTTAGTAGAGACGGGGTTTCACTGTGTTAGCCAGGATGGTCTCGATCTCCTAACCTCGTGATCCGCCCGTCTCGGCCTCCCAAAGTGCTGGGATTACAGGCTTGAGCCACCGTGCCCGGCCTAGAATACTATATTTTTAATAGAAGAAAACATTATTAAGTAAGTACAATATTAAACCTTTCATTACTCTTAGGTATGAGCTTTTATATTTCAAAGCACAAAAATCCTCATATTTGTAACTTACAGGCAAGCTAAACTGTAAAACTTGTAGGAAAACTCTACAAAAGCTTTTATTGTTGTCATTAGCTAAGTTATTGTATCATTCTTCTTTTCATTCGATGTCTAGAACTTCTGTGGGTTTAAATAGCATTTCATAATTCATTAACTTTATTTTCCATGACTATGAATGCCATTCACTTCTAATAACATATACTAGAATCTTGACGTTCCTTATTTTTAGGTATTTCCTGCTTATAAAACGGATGAAATACTGATTTTCGAAATCATCATATTTTTCATTATAATGCCAACTTTATGTTCAAGCCTATTTCAAATTCATTCACTTCTCTCCATTTATCTTGCCTCTACCCAAACTCAAACCACCACCATCTTATGAAATCATGCATCTGCCTCCTAACTGGTGTCCCTTGTTTTGTCCTACCTTCGCTTTTTTCTTCCCTTCCTTTCTTTAGTCTTTTCTTTCTTCATTTAGTTAATTGATACCTTCAACTAATATACTGATTACATACTGCATGCCAAGCACCATTTAATAGCTTACTGAAATACTGAATAGCTCATTAAAATAAAAAGTGTTCCATATATATGTTTCATATACATAGGCACTTGAGATGCGCTGGTGGACCCCCGCAGCCATCCAAACCACAAACATATTGTCCTTGTGTTCACATTGTAGTAGGGGGAGATAGAAAGTTAACAAAAACCATAATAAATGACTTAATCATGCAGTACTTAAGAAGGTGATAAACCCTATGGAGAAAAGCATTAGAGTAGAATAAGGCAGATGTACGAGCAGGTGCAATTTTAGACTGTGTGGTCAAGGGGAACCTTGCTGAGAAGTGACATTCAAGCAAAGCCTTGAAAGAGATCAGCGAAGACATCTGCAGACACCTGAGGGAAGAGCAGTGCTGGCACAGGTGCAAAGTTCCTAAGACAAGACCAAGCCCCATGTTTTGGAAGAATGGTAAAGAGGCCAGAATGGCTGAAGCTGAGAGCAGGCAGGGGAGATTACCAGGAAATGAGTTTCAAAAGATGAAGACAGCCTCTTCCGTTCTTTTCTACGTTGCAAACTGCCAAGAGTTATCACAGTATTTTTTGCCCTTTTAAAAAATATTTAGTTTTTTATTATGCATGCATGTAGTTTAAAACTTCAAGGACTACTGCAAGACTCATAACGGAAAGCAGCTGGACTCTGCTTCATTTCACTCCACCTCCCTAGCCCAGTGTCCCACAGGTCACAATTTTCAACTCTTCTGTAATTTCACGCCATATTTTCAGATAACATACTCTTATTATAATTTCTTGACTTACAAATTTTAGATACTATATATTACCTTTTTACTTTCATGGATAAGTATTTATGCTCTAACTTAAATAGTTCCATTCTCTCCATACCTAGAGTATAAATATCATATTTTAGAGGTATTTAACATTATCATTATGTAAATATTCACGACTGTTGAGCAAAGTAGTGTATTATGATTATACTTTCTATTCAACTTTTTCTTGCAGTTAATTAAGGCCTTTTAAATTTGATTATTTTCCCAGGACCAATTGCTAATTTTCTCCAAATCTGTAAAACACTTGTAGATTTTCAAAACATATATGGGTCAATATATTGTCTGATGCAGTCAATGAATAAGTAATATAGAATTTCCACTTTACTCCCTGAAATGAATAAGTAATATAGAATTTCCACTTTCCTCCCTGAAATCCTCTTGTTCCAATTGGACTGAGGGCAGCACAGCCTGCTGCCTAGCTTGTGTACTCCGGTCATTCTGATTGCTGTTTCACTGGCTGCAACTCTGGTTTCCTGAATCCCATGAATCCCCTTTATTGGTTTATTCCCTTATTTTGGTGAGCACTGGAGCATATACTCCAGCAGCTTCTGAAAAAACAACAAGATAAAAGTTTTTAAATTGTCTTGTTCTATCTTCACAATTCTAGGCTAAAAATAACTTTGTCCTCCAGTTTTTTAAGCCTTGTATTGTGTTGTGCCATTATACTCTGATTTTAAGTTTAATTTGAAGGTAGAAGAGAGCAAGCAAATTGATTCCAAAATTACATTAGCACATATATTTAATACATCGAATAATCAGAAATAATCCAAAATGTGACAATACTAAAGTCTAACATGTCTGCTAAATATTCTGCAAATCCTAAATAAATTGCCATGAGATATTCAGGCGCCAATGAATATTCAATAAAAAATTCCACACTATATATTTTATATATATTTCCATATACAAAACTATATTTGGACTTTCCCAATCCTTATCCAAGAGTATCTCACATTTATCCCAGAAAGATGAGTAGCACTATTAATAAAGTGTCATTAGTAACGTTATTCTAGCCTGAAATGTGCTTATTGAAAACATTTTTAGATTTAAAATTATTCAATAATCCATTATGAAATAGCAATTTATTCAAGTTTTTAATTTTTAAAAGCTGCTTACTTGAAGTATGGTTACTTATATTTAAAGGGTAATGGAAATAAAGAGAAAGTCATTACAGAGGTAAAATATACCATTCTAGAGGAGAGGACCTTTAAGACTGGAGTATTAACATCTGAAGCCCCATTAGAAAGGCTAGGTAAAAAATAAATCTTATGCAGAAACTAAAATACAACACATACAAAAAGGAATATAAAAGTTGGATACATTAGTATTCTTAAAAGATAAAAAATAGGATAAAATTAAGAAATACGGATGATGTATAGTTGATATTCTTTCCCAAACGGATTGATCTACACATTTTATAAAATCTCCTAAGTACAATGCACGTAGCTCCTACAGGAGGGGTGGAACTAGAAAGATATGAAGTTGACAGCAGGTGACCTGTTGTATAACCTGACTATATAAGGTAACTACGTGGTCAGGTTATAGTTAACTAACCATCGCTAATACATTTCACTGGAACCTCGAAGAGAAATTATTCTACAGACAAATGATTAACCCTTTTAATATAAAACATGGTATCCTCTTCCTCTATATTTGGCAACATTTGACACATTTGGTTAGAGCTTAGTATGTTCAAGATTAAAATCATTGGTTCAATTTTCACATCAGCCAAATAACTTCTTCCATTCTCTACTCAAAGTCTGAATATCTAAATTTGTTTATCATTTTGCAGTTGGATATATATATTTGCAAGTGTATCAGTTTAAGCCAAGAGCATATAGCCTTCAAATGATGGCTCAGTTTTATTTTCATTTGAAAAAATAGTAACTTTTAGAAATGATCTGGGTAATTCAGAATCTCATTAAATTACACATTTGAAAAAGGTGTTTGATATTTAATTAGCTTTTATTAATTTTATTTGTGAAGTTTATTTATTAGTGAAACTTATACATTGAAAAGCTAACGTAGATATAAAATAAATGCGATCCTAAATATACTAATTTACATAATTTCAAAACGCCCTGACTTTAGACCTTTCCACAGATTTTAACATATAAATACTCTAAACCTTGAAAAAACTGAGGATAGTTTCTAATCATTTAAAATATTCTCTTAATCCTATGATTAAATGAAACCAGGTGAAAATTTAGATGGATCTTGAAATCACTCTTTAATATATGGTCCTGGGCCACCAGCAAATAATAAATGGTAAAAAGCATTAGTATATACATATGTACTAATAAAATGTGTCTTATGGTTTTCATTTGTAAAACATTTGATCCTAGTTGTTCAGCCACATATAATTAGGTAAAACAAATGTCTTGGAATTATTTGCCACATTTAATTCATTTTGAACATAAGTCATTTATTTATTAGGGTGTGTAGTTCTTCAGGAAAACTAACATAGATTTTAACAAATGTGCCAATCAGTTTAAAGTTATTTTCTAGACTTGTCACTAGGCATTTAATAAAAGCAACATAATATTATTTAAGTTATTCAATTAATGTGATATTTATAAGCAAAAAACATAATTTAACTTATTCTTTTTATCATGTATTAGTCACATTATTATTGATGAAACTGAACCTTATGAATAGTGTTTATTTTGATAATAACAAATACAGATAAAATATTCACATATAAGAGACTTGTTTTTAATTCCAATATCACATTGTAGAATTAAAACTGAGGAATCTTGTTGTGTGAAAAGTCTATCTGCAAATGTAATATGGAAGTATACCATTACATCATTGTCATCTTTAAAATGTAATAACTATTCCATATGTATACTGAATACAACTGAAGTTTATTTTATAAAATTATGGATCATAAACTTCATTTAAAAAATACTGTTAGCAAAACCTGACAATTTATTATTTTAATTGATACTAGGAAATGAAGAACAAGCAAGCCACTATCCACATGGTGTCAAGCCAGTGAATGTCTTTAACATCTTTGATGTGTAATCAGAGCCCACTGCCCTTTCCCAAGCCCCATCCAAGATACAACCTTGAAATTAAGGGAAAACCCCAAGCCCCTTCAAACAAATCTTATTTTTTGAAAACTTGGTGCCAGTCAGGCACCTACCAAACAATGCCAAGCTTCCACTTAATTATATTTCTTATGAAGCTTAACTGAAACTATGGAAGACTACCTTATGACATTGGTTCTAAAATACTGAACCGTATCTCAAACTGATACAATCAAACAAAATGTATAACATTTGATGAAAAATTTCTTTCATTTAGCCTTTGTACATTAGTAAAAAAACAATTAATAGAGTTCTATTTTAACAACTACTACCAAACATAAAAGTAAATCTAAATTTTATATTTTGAACACAAAAGTTCATAAGGCAGGAAATATTCTAGACATAATCTTTCATCCTCGATACAGTCTTTAGTCAACCAGAGACCCTGTGCTTTTGGAATAATTGCTTCCTTTAAATGGAGGTAGAGACCTTTTAAAACCGTTACCACTAGGCTAAGTTCTAAGACCAGAGATTCCAGTATAAAATTAAGTTCTCCAGTTTCCTAGAAAAAAAGTACCACTGAAACATTACAGGGTAGGTTAAAGTATTACCACATACACAAAAAACCACAACTTTTATTTGAGAAGCAATCTCATGCAGTCAAGGTTTCTTCACCCTTTGTGTGGTGTAGGCAGTTGAAACAGAAATAAACCTACTTGTACTGACTATCATCAGTACCTCTTGTAAATCATGCCAAAAACCCAGGAAAGCGGTACCAATAGGGTGATTGAGCAAAGCTGTAAAAGAAAGAGCCAGTGGTAAAATGACTAGGTGATCTATCAAAAAAAAAATGCTTCCAGATTTACTTACAGCCCAACCATACAAAAAAGATACTGTATTTTTACAGTAGGTCTAAATTTGAATTTATATCACAGAGCCTTCTTTTTCTTTTCACCTTTAAAGCACAGATGCCCACCACTTATGTGTGTGTGTGTAAAGAATAGAAACCAGAAATCAGCCAGGTACAGAAATCACTGTTAAGTGTTACACGTACTTCAGATTAACTTTCAGCAAAATCTTAGATTTGAATCTCCCTATAGATGTCAATTTCCACTTGTTGCAGATATTTTAGATCTTTCTGAAAGATTCTCATGCTCATGCTCCAATTCCATATCTGCAGACCTTGTTGAAGCTAAAGTGGGAAACTGGGGACAAGACCCTTTACCAAAGCACTGTATGAAGCAGCTGTCCTTTATGACTCTCCTTGTCTCCTTTGTCCACGACTCTTCTCATAAGAGCTAGGCAGAGGTGTGAAGGATGCTGCGGTAAAAGTTGACAGTAGGGGGATCTGTTCTTTTAGTAAGACCTGGAAAAGGTGCTGTCTCTTCCAAGTCTTTAGTAAGACCTGGAAAAGGTGCCGGTTGGTAGTTTGCTATAGAACATAGAATTCTTAGACATCATTGTGTTCTCCCAAGGACCAATAGCAGTGATTCCAAGGCAGGAGAAAAAGTCTTCCTCAACATCCTGCTTTGGAATCAAATTATCTATAGTTTCTTTGGCAAAATAAATATAAAAGCATATTCAAAGGCTCAAATCAGTAAAAGAGCACAAGTGTTTTAAAAGCAGACATAAGTCTACATAATTATGGTTCATTTAAAGTATCTTTAACTAAACAACTTTCATAGACAGCAAAAATGTAATTACTTTAAATCTACCAAAGTCAAGTTAAAGACTCAGCTTTAATTCTTAGGTTCATGTAAAAGCTAAAAGATTGTAGATTACCTAATATCATTGTTTTTCTAGGTAGCTGAACAAAATTGTGCTTGTATTTATTAGCACTGACACGAAAGGTTATGTTTTCTATGCTAAGTCAAGTTCTCCTTATTTTTTGGAACCAAACAATAAAATTCCAGAAACTACAGAAGTAACAACAGAAGTTACTATTTAAATTCTAGAAACCCTGGAATCTATCCTTTTAAATCTTACTAAATAAAACCATCTGAGTCTCTTCTGATTATAAGGCCCATGACATTTTTATAAATAAGGAATTAAAGTACATTTCCTGCTTCACGAATATTCAAAAAATGTTGAGATTAGTTACTGTGTTAAAACAAAAAAGATCAAAAATTAAAAACTCAAAATAATTGTTATAGTAATTATGATCTTTTAAGAAATAAAACCAGCACAGGAAGATTCAGTTCCAAAAGGTGAGTTTCTTTGGGGACCTCCATCTGCTGTCTTTGAGTGAGGCTGTGAGCGCCCCCACTGAACAGCTCCCTGATATGGGAGGCCTGGTTCCAGGCTGCCGTCTGCTATCCATCTTAGTCCTCCTCACCAGTGATGTGCCCTTCACTATCTTCCTTCTGGGGTGCCCTCAATTGGCGGCCAGCCTCCTGAGTGAGGTACTTGCGAAATGGCTCAATCTCCCCTGTCGCTCCATTCTCTTTTCCCCTACATGGAGGAACTGAAGTGCATGCACTTTTGCTAAAAACATGCCCAACCAGAATGGGAAATTATTTGGAGATCTATCAGTGAAGGTTTCAGTACTTACTCATTTCAGAGACTAATACAGAAAAAAGTAATTTATATTCAAAGGCAGTCTTACACTGTAATTTGAACTTTTTATTCAAATTTTATTATAGTCTAAACACCTACTATTGTGTGTGTGTCTAAGTGTGTGTGTGTGTGTGGATGTGTGTCTCTCTGTGTGTGTGATTTAAAGACTGGAACAGAATCCTGCATGCATTTCAGATTAACTTTTAGCAAATCACTGAGTTTAATTTATTCTGCTATTTTGTTCATTCATGCTTTCAGTTGATATTTAGAGAATGTATCCTATGTGCCATATCTTTCTTCATTTCTTAACCAAAGAATAAGCAACAAAAGGAGGCTTGCTGTCTTCTTCTTGCTTTATGACTCGAGCTAAGGGATGGGTAAAAGATGAAGTTTGAATTGAGCTGGAGATTAATCTTTTAAAAAGAAATGGACTTTAAAAAACCAAAGTGAGCCAAAAGCACGAAGAATGCCATTGCAGGATAGAAAAGTAGAATTCAACCTAGCCTAGTTGGATACAATGGCTGGGTAAAAAATAAAAGTCTTCATACTTATATTCCGTTGATTTGATGTGCCTTAATGCTTACAATTTCATTCAAAAGTGAGCAACAGAACCCTGGCTTTTCTTTCAGTTTGTTTGATAAACTAATAATTTTGAACAATTCAAAGTGGAAAAATCTAGTGCTTTAACAACAGCAGAAGCCTGTAATAAAATGTATCTCTCCCACTCTTTCATTGTACAAATAATGAACATGACAACAGCTTTTTAAGTGAATAATACATGATATTGCAGTTGATACAGTCTAACTAGAGAATTTCCAGCAAATTCATACCTGCCAGCAAAAATATGCATTTTTATCAAATGAGATAAATTCATTTTAAAACTCACAATGTTACATGATACCTAACTATAATAACACAGTTGCCCAACCTTAATTAAGTGACGCTATCATAATTGGTATTGCTCTAGTACTAAGTGCAACAGCAGTATTCTATGCAAGCAAGGGACTGGACAGTCTTGTTCTCCTCTATATTCCCAGCAGTCAGCCCAGTGCATGACACACAAATGTTCTTTATTAAACAAATACATAGAACTTTCAAAATAGGAAATTCGTGGTAGACACCTTTTACCTCTTTTTTTTTTTTTCTTCCTCCTATATCAAAAAGTAAATCTGCTGGTTTTTCAACATTGCACTGCATGGCTATGGAATCTTGAAGGAATACAGAAAGCAGTATTATAAGGTTTTCTTTCATTGTGGGCATGAAGGCAGATGTTATCAATAAACACTGATCAATAAACTAAACAAAGAAATTAATACACTTTCTTCTTGACACAGGATTATACTAGGTAAAAGAAAGTTCAAGAACTCAAACAACTCAGCAGTAAAAATAATAGTAATAATAATCATTTGATTAAAAAATAGGCAAAAGATCTGAATAGATATTTTTCAAAAGAAGACATACAAATAGCAAATAGATATGTAAAAAAAAAGCTAACATGTCTAATTATCAGAGAAATACAAATCAAAACCACAATGCGATTTCACCTCATCTCAGTTAGGATGGCTATTATCAAAAAGACAAAAAATAACAAATGCTGGTGAGAGTATAAAGAAAGGAGAACTTTTATTCCCTGTTGATGGGAATGTAAACTAGTATAGCCATTTTGGAAGAAAGCATGATATTCCTCAAAAAATTAAAATTAGAATTACCATACGTGTCAACCATCGGAGTGCTGGGTATATATCCAAAGGAAATGTAATCAATATGTCAAAGATATATCTGCACTCCTATTATTGCAGCACTATTCACAGCAGCCTAGATATGGAATCAATCTAAGTGTCCATCAATGGATAAATGAATTTCAAAACGTGGTATATATACATAATGGAACATTAGCCATAAAAGAATGACACACTGTGATTGTGACAACATGGATAAATTTAGAGGATATTATGTTAAGTGAAATAAGCCAGGCACAAAAAGACAAATATCGCATGATCTCACTTACATGTTGGAACCTAAAAACATTGATCTCATAGAAGTAGAGAGAAGAAGAGTGACTACCAGAGGCTGGTGAGCATAGCGGGGACAGTCGGGAATGGAGAGAGATTGGCCAACGGGTACAGTTACAGTCAGATAGGACAAATAAATGCTGGTGTTCTACTGCACAGTAGGGTGACTATAGCCAACAATAATGTATTGTATGCTTCAAACTAGCTGGAAGAGGGAATTTTTAATGTTTTTGCCACAAAGGAATGACAAGTGTTTGAGGTGGTAGGTATGCTAAGTACCCTGATACGATCATTACACAATGTATATATGTATTGAAACATCATATTGTAGCCCATAAATATGTACAATTGTTATGTGTCATTTAAAAACAAAATAAAACTTCATTCAGGATAATAAAATAATCTTCTACACTCTTGATATGCATTTATGAAATAACTCCTAGAAAAATTATTTCAGCAAATAGCATCAAAGGCCAAGTAATTGTTATATTCTAAAAACACTGATCTGTAATAAAGTATCAAAAGATGAATTATAAATAAATTCTGATTTGACTTGTGTAATATTTCATCAAATTTTAGAATATACTAACAGTGAAGACATTTTTGGTAACTCTGTAATTGTGTAATACTCATTGAATCACTTCTTTAAAAAGTGATCTATATTTTATATCCTGAAACAAGCATACAGAAAAGATTTTAAGGCCATTTTAACAAAATACATCTTTTCTGCAATAATATTTACCTAAATCTGGTATTTATTACATTTTTCCTGAACTTTACATAACATTGCCTCATCCCTATTTTTAGCTCTGTTTTCTCACTTTGAGTAGGTTGTGAAGACGAAAATAAGATTACTGGCATGCATAATGTTTTTGCTTGAATTATGGAAGGGGCTTTTTATAACATTGCTCTCTGTTACTACTTTCATTCTCAAGAAAGAATCACTCAGAATCTAAGGGTATTCATAGTGGTAAATATCAGAAACAGAAAATGGGGTACATAGATAGGGACACATACTACTAAAATTCTTTTTCTTGGAGTTCAGACCCACTAATTCAAGCTCACCTACTGAGCAGCTACATGATATTGAACAAGTTGTATGACCTTGCTATGCCTTATTTCATTTGTAAAATGGATATAATAAGTCTTACAGGGTTGTTATGTTGAATTACTTGAAAAGCAGAAAACAGTTAGCAGTGATTGGCACATCGTTCGTGTACAAGAAACAGTGGTCATCATACTTAATATTAGACTTTGAAGGTAGAGATTTCATTGTTTTATTTTGCATCCCAAACTGATCACAGTGCCTTTTACAGTGCCTATTGAAAGAATACATAAACATATTCTGGCTTCAGGTACATCCTTACGGTCCTATGTCATCCTCCCAATGCAAAGATTTAGAGCCAGGCAGGAAGAGATGTCTGAATAAATTGGGCAGCATGATTTACCCTTATCTATATCCTACAGGTGAACCACTATACCAAAGCTGTTTGTTAGTGGGTTCCCCCTACAAACAGATACAGAGACTCTAAAGAGCTCTTTGCCAATTGCACATGATTTACATGTCATGTGGTAAGTTAGTCTTTGGTGCTGAGGACTTCTCGGAGTAGAATGGGAAGAGAAATGTATAAGCAATTACCATATAATGGTATATAAACCATCAATGGGACCCACCCAATAAATAAAAGAGGCACATTGAAACAGCGTGATTTCACAGAAGGAGTGACCTTCCTGGGACAGACAGAAAGGTATCAGAGACAAGGCAAAGTTTGTATTCTGTTGTGAAGGGTGAACGGCCTCTTCTGGGTTGAGCAGGTTTCTTGAATTGCCAGGGCTTTGACCCTTGTTCACATTTATGACCTCCTGTCTTCAGCATCTAGTTTCAGTTCACCCTTTCTGCTTACTTTCTCCCTGGTCATGTTTCTTCCTTCTTCCAGCTCCCACACTTGACCTCTGCACTCTGAAATCCAAATACAGGCTCTCAACCTGTATCTCAGGTTTCAATACCTATTCTCGTGCCCCGTTCTGTCTCAGTAATTGACCCTCTCACATCTGCTCAGGCTTCAGCCATGAGAGTATCTATTGACTGGGCCAGAATTTTCTTCAGAAAACTGATCTCTGTCTGTTCCAACGGCTTTGCAGGCCCCTACGTTTACCCACTGGAAACAGTGGTCACCGCTATTAGAGAACTAGTTCCTAAGAACAAACACTATTTCTAGAGTTTCCCCGTACTTTAAAAATTCTCTCTTGTCCAAGGCCCCAAGCTTGGTCTCCAAAGTCCATAAAAGGAACTCTCAATCCATGAACACCACGTACTACTCTCAAGGGATTTGTCAACCTCCAATTGAAGGCTGCTCCATAGCCCCAGTCCGACTTGCACAGAGCTATAGGGTCTTCCAGTCAGATGTGGTCCTTTCCCCAGGTCTAGGGCATGGGTATCCACCTGTCCCAAGCCCCCATCTTCTCTGTGCTTAGTTGTAATTCCAAAGAGCTCCAGGACTCAAGCTTTCTCAGGAGAGAGTTAGCCTGAAAGAAACTAAATAATGTCCCTACATTACTATTCTGTTCAAATGAAATCTGAGCTTTCAGTAACTTCAAAGATAGATAGAACAAAACTTCCGATAACTTAAAAAAAAAAATGAACTCGTACAGTTAGCAGAATTTATCTTCCATATATTTGATGTTACATATAAAATATTATAAACATGACAAAGCAAGAAAGATATAGAAAATGTACTTGAGAGATCTTGAAATCACATATGAATATACCTCCAAGTATTATAAGGTAGAAACATTGTGAGTCATGGCTGAAAATAAATATAATCGATTTGAACTGGTGATAAGCTTTAATGCCTAGTGGAATTTGCCAAGAGGAAGAAAATAGAGATATGTTCTCATAACTACAATTTCATTGAAAACAACTATTTTAAAAAAAATCCATTATTACTGAAGGGCTTCTGAAGCTACAAAATGTTTATTGTCCTGGGACTTGAATATTAAGACCAGCTGGGAGACAGAAAAGAAAGCAGTGATGGAAAAATTTTATCTAAGATACTTTAAATTATAGCAATAATATCGGGCTTTATTTATGAATAAATAAAAGTTTACACTGGACTTGCTGAGTTATTTCTGTAGTCTCATATCAATTCCTCATGCACTGCCACCATTAGTGATTCCATGCCCTATTTTACTTCTTGAACACACACTCTGCTTTAGTTTTTTTCCCCTGAAGCGAAGTATTTTTCCCCTGAAGCTTCCCCTCAACTACTTACTAAGAGCTACCCTGAACTTTTTGGTAGATTTTAAGTAAGTATATAAAATACTTCTCTTTGTAGCAAAATGTACTTATTTTTAGAGCAGCAGATATACCACCTTGTTCTGATGTATAGGTTAGCAAGCAAAGCATTCAGCAGTACTCCCTGAGTAGATTTCTCAATTTCCTCAAAAGAAACATATTCAAGATAATTCCCTCATCTGCCTGAAGGAAGTGTAGACAACATACACGAATTTGGCATTATTCTGGCAGGGAAGAAAAATAGTATATTAAAAAAAAATGAAGGCTGACATCAAACTCCATCTTCTCACTTTCTAGAAAATATAATTTGAATACAATGGAGACAATATCCATTATATTTATATTATAGCTATTCAAAACAGCAGATAAAAGATTTCTAAGAAATTCCTTTAACAGCTGAGTCACTTTCTGGAGTGTATGCAACAGCACCGTTTTTGGATTGTGAAAACAACACGTCCTGCTTCTTCTGAATTTCTTCATTGAAGGCTGTTCCACAGCATAGAATCACGCATAGAACATGAAAAAAGTCCATCACATTATTCTATGATTAAAAGAAATCTTCTCTGAAGTGAATTCAGTGAGTAGGATGAAACTTATGAGAGTTGCACATATTCCTGAGTGTCTCTAAGTACTTACATGGTTTACTGTTTTGTTTTAGCACCGAGAGGGCTGATACCACTCTATATACATTATCAGGTATCATTTTCTGCTACTGTAGTATTTAAATGTACCACCAAAGTGGTTCATTCTATATTTAGTAGGATGTTGTTTTCCTCCTTCCCTAGGGCAAAGTTCTCTTTTCTTTCTTTTAATTTAAACTAGATTAATAGATCCATTATGATATCATAAGGTTTTAAGGAAAAGAATCAGTGCTTAAAAATTCTAGTTGAATGGCCAAATAAGTAATGAAGTCATCAATGGATAATTTTGCCTTATATATACCATGATGTCCTCTGCATTTCTTGCCACCACAATCACTTAGTGTTTCTTGATCACTTACTCTGCCCGTGGAGCCGTAAACATATTCACTACACACAGCCTTGGAAAAGAGGCAGAGAAATCTGCTATGCATAGCTCTGAGTAGAGTAATGCTGTGAGATTGGCAGGAAGACCACGGGTCAAGTTTCCCTCTTAGTGGAGAAAGTGAAGAAAATCTTCTAGCTAGTAGAAGGAGGGATTTTGGTGAAATATGTATATTAAGATGGGCAGTGACAGAGTGTGTAGACCAACCAACACCATGCTTTGATGGGCTGTGGTGATAGAGGAATGCAAAAAACAAGGTAGAAAAACAAGAACAAATGTCCATACTCTGAAAGCACATGGCAGCAGAAAGCCTTGAACCCGCAGTATCAATGTAAAAAACTTGAGATTCTGGCTTTGAAGAAGTCATGTTATATATTTTTTTTCATAGAGACTAGTTCTTAGGAATGTGCATGCTAAATCTATGTCAAACCTATTTCAAACCGTAACTCCATCACTATTATGAGTAAAGCCCATTATCACTGAAGGGTATGGGGTTAAAAGCAGAGGCTTTGAAATCAACAGACCTGGGTTCAAATCCAAGTTCTGCGACCTTCCACTTATGACTTTAAGGAAGCTAAAAGACCAACAATAACAAGAAAAACAACAGTAGTGTATATCATTGCATTTTATAATATGAGAACACAAATACAAAGTGTCTGGTACTATGACTGTCTTGAGAAATGGTTACTATTAATAAGGACAATACAAACCAAGCTAGTCTCTCTCTTTGTAAAAGAAATGTTGATTATCAAATAAACTCACTGGCAATTTAGAGATTAAGGCAAATTGCCAATTGAGGGAAAAGTAGATTAAAGCCATAAGTATGGAGCAATGAAAAATATCTCACCCCAGAAATTTCTCACCCCAAGTCCTCAAAAATATCTAATCTATATGAGGGGAATAATACAGTATTTATTTTTCTGTGACTGGCTTATGTTACTTAGCATAATGTTCTTAAGGTTCATCTATGTTGTACCATATGACAGGTTTTCTTTCTTTTTCCAAGGGTGATTAATATTTCATTGTATGCATATACCACATTCTCTGTGTCCATTCATCCACTAATGGACATTTAGGTTGTTTCCATCTCTCAGCTATTGTAAAAACTGTAGTATCTAAAGTAGGCAAACTCTTAGACACAGCAAATATAATGGTAGTTTCCAAGGCTGGTGGAGAGGGAAAATGAGAAGTTGTTCAATGGATACAGAGTTTTAGTCATACAAGATTAAGACATTCTACTTAGATCCTGTACAATGCACATATAATTAACAATTCTATACTGTACACTTAAAAATTTAAGATGGTAGATTTCAAGTTATGTATTTTTATCACAATAAAATTTTAAAACATCTACTGTATATCAATTATAGAATCATTGATGTTAATGTGTTCCTTTTTAAAAATGTACGTATGTCCTTATTAAGGTTGGAAATTCAAAGTCCAGCATAAATTACATTGATTAGATAATCAGTGAATATATCTATAAATGAATACTCAAAGAAATGGAGATTTGATTGGGAAAATAGGCAGAATGACCGACTAGGGAGCCTGGTAACACTTGGCAAGAAGGAGGACCCAGACAAGGTCAGAAAGGGGGATTCCAGCCTTCCAAGTGCAACGAAATAATATGTATCTGGGGAGCACAGGAGAAGAATACATCAAGGAAGGGGAAAAATGCTAAGCCAAACTTCTATTTCTTTGAGATCTGCCCGGTATCTGAAGGATCTGGTCTTCTGCATTTCACTGACAATTACTTTCTTAACCTGTTTAGTGTACAGACTGTAGGCTGCCAATGCCTTTTATATTCTTCCCTCATAAGGCCAATCTGAGTCATCATGAAGACTCTCAAATGATCCTTTATGAAAGAGATACTTATTTCTAGTGTGTAACACCAGAAGATTCATAAAATTGTAGCAATGCTACAATAAAATAATTTATAAACTAAGCCTTTACAACTTGGAATAAACAAAATCTTTACTCTCTCTTGTAGTTCACAGTTCCTTTAAAATATTGTTTTACATCTCTCTCAATAAAAACCTAAGAAAAAGGGCATTGCTATTTTTGTTGCAAATGGTCTACAAAACTTCTAATTAACTTAGGAGATCAATTCTACCCAAAGCTATCAACTTCCTGGAAGTCCCCATATTTCTTTTTTTTTTTTCCAAGATGGAGTCTGGCTCTGTAGCCCAGGCTGGAGTGCAGTGGCGCGATCTCGGCTCACTGCAAGCTCCGCCTCCCGGGTTCACGCCATTCTCCTGCCTCAGCCTCCCCAGCAGCTGGGACTACAGGCACCTGCCACCACGTCTGGCTAATTTTTTGTATTTTTAGTAGAGATAGGGTTTCGCCGTGTTAGCCAGGATGGTCTCGATCTCCTGACCTCGTGATCCATCTGCCTCGGCCTCCCAAAGTGCTGGGATTACAGGCATGAGCCACTGCATCCGGCCCCCATATTTCTTAAAAGCCTACAATTCAATAATCTATCTCCCAAAAAAGAGGAATAAGTACAATTATCCTACACTCACAACACTTAAAGAGGGTAGGGGAAACAGGACTAGAAGAGAACAGAGGGGAAAGACAGGTCATAGCTATTTTTCTCATTAGGATCACAGCCAGACTTTTAGCCCAATGCCTGTTTTTATAGGCTCCAAAAACCAGGGGTACATCCTCTGTTTTAGAAGAGAAAGGAATAATACCCCTTTAAAGCATTTGGATATCAAAATAGCTAAAGATTGTTAAACAAAACATATAAACAATTTATGCAAATAAAAGTCTTCAGAGGACACATTTTCCTTCTGTCTTCTATTCTAAGAGAGGGATTACCATTTTAAAAATTAAGGTGATACTCTCAAGCAAGAACTAACTATGATGACATTTAGGGTGTCTTTCACTTTTAAAGTCTATCCACTTCCATAGTTATAAATCCCAAAATTATCTAAAAGTTTATATATGACAAAGACGATGAACATAATACACCTTCCCCCAAATCCGATAAAGTCTATCAACATCCAAGGAAATGGTCAGGGGGAATCTAAACCACATATCCTTAAGACAAAGAGTTCTAATAATCTATAAGCAAAAGAGGAATTATTGAATGGAATAAAAGGCAATTTAGGACTGGGCGTGGTGGATCATACCTGTAATGCCAACATTTTGGAAGGCCCAAGTGGGCAGACTGTTTGATCTCAGGAGTTTGAGATGAGCCTGGGCAACATGGAAAAATCCTGTCTCTACAAAAAATACAAAAATGAGCCGGGAATGGAGGTGTGTTCCCGTAGTTCCAGCTAAACGGGAGGCTGAGGTGGGAGGATCGCTTGAGCCCAGAAGGTGGAGGTTGTAGTGAGCCAAGATTATGCCACTGCACTCCAGCCTGAGTGACAGAGCCAGATCCCATCTCAAATCATAAAAAAAGGCAACTTAAATAAAAGATTTGTAAAAAAAATCAATTCACAAAAGAAATGGAAACCATAAAATACCAATGTAAACGTTTAGCCATATTATCGATCAAATAAATGTCAACTAATGTATTAGTTGGTGGTGTATTAGAGTGGTGTTTCTGTTCTTTTGGTATGTTAAGCATTTAATGCTGGGAAGGGTTTTGGCAAAGGGGTCCTTCCACATACCGCTGACAGAAGCATCAACTGGCACCTGCTTTTCAGAGTGTAGTTTGACAATCTGAATCAACAGTCTTAGAAATATGCCTAACTTTATGGCAGAACTTTTCCTTCTAAAAATTTTTTCTAAAAAATAATTAGATAGTAGGAGTTAAGAAGTTGGAATTCAGACATAGATCTGAGTCTCATGTCAACCATTTACTAGCCCTGTGCACACGATCGGGTTGTTCAACACTTTCTCATTTAACCTATTCTAAGTCTAGATTCCTCAGTCATATCCCTGAATGAGGATAAAGAAGTGTAGCTACCTAATAATATCATTATATTTAGTTGAAAAACTATATACAAGATAATTAAAATACTATCTGGAACCCTATAAACACTTAGGAAATCTTGGCTATCATTAAGAAGTTGTTGTTACAGGGAAACCAATATAAGAATATTCATGAATGTATTGTGAATAACAGAAAAAAAAACCTGTCAAAACATAATTTATTGAAATGCTAGTTTGACAGTGACTGCTAATTGCTCCCCAATAACCATTTCCCCCTTTTCCTACAGTCACAAATTGGTTTTTTTTGTTGTTGTTTTTTGTTTTTTGTTTTTTTGAGACGGAGTCTCGCTCTGTCACCCAGGCTGGAGTGCAGTGGCGCAATCTCGGCTCACTGAAAGCTCTGCCTCCCAGGTTTATGCCATTCTCCTGCCTCAGCCTCCCAAGTAGCTGGGACTACAGGCGCCCACCACCACGCCCGGCTAGTTTTTTGTATTTTTAGTAGAGACGGGGTTTCACCGTGTTAGCCAGGATGGTCTCGATCTCCTGACCTCGTGATCCGCCCGCCTCGGCCTCCCAAAGTGCTGGGATTACAGGCTTGAGCCACTGTGCCCGGCCAGTCACAAACTGTTTAGCTGAGCACCTGGCCATCCAGAATAAATGCTAAATTTTCCAGTCTTCTTTATGGACTTGTGGCTAAGTTCTGGCAAAGTGAAGAGTGCAATTTCTGCATTGTATCTGTAAAGGGAATACACAGGCTTTGCCATTTCCCCATTTCTCCATTTCACTTGACAGAATACTGATAGGATTGTGAACTAACCAGGAAATATGGAAAAGAGTAATACTTCTAAGACAGTGGAACAAGATAAAAGAACCTTGGATGTCAACACCACGGTGCAAACCATCTTGACTACATTGTAAAAGAGAGGCCTACCAGTCTGGACTGACAAGGAAAAGAAGAGAAACAAACCTATTCTTGTTTGAACCACACAGTCATTTGGGGGTTTTTGGGCATGCAATCAAACTATATTCTAACTGATACAGCAACTAAAAATGATGTTCAATGACATGACAACGTTTCAGTATATTTTAGATTCAAAAGGCAGATCATGAAGCCATTTGTATAGGGCAATCATTGTTAAAAATGTGCACCTTTCTCTTCCTCTCTCTCCCCCTCCGTCCTTATTTCCTCTCTGTGTGTATGTATGTTCATGTAGAAAAATGCGAGGAAAGAAGTTAAATAAAATGTTAAAAACTTGTATCTCTGGGCCGGGCATGGTGGCTCACGCCTGTAATCCCAGCACTTTGGGAGGCCGAGGCAGATGGATCACGAGGTCAGGAAATCGAGACCATCCTGGCTAACACGGTGAAACCCCGTCTCTACTAAAAATACAAAAAAATTAGCCGGGTGTGGTGGCGGGCGCCTATAGTCCCAGCTGCTGGGGAGGCTGAGGCAGGAGAATTGCGTGAACCTGGGAGGCGGAGCTTGCAGTGAGCCGAGAGCGCGCCACTGCACTCCAGCCTGGGTGACAGAGCAAGACTCCGTCTCAAAAAAAAAAAAAAAATTTGTATCTATGATGGAATTGTGTGTAAATTTTATTTTTATATATTTTATGTTATTTCTGAATATTTGCAATGATTGTGTATAATTTTCTAATCATGAAGATATTTTTCAAAAAAACAAAGATACCCACTACCATGCAGAAAAAGACATATATGGTTGAAAAGCTAGCATATTTCTAAGTTCTGATATGTTATCTTTATTTTCAGGTAAATTCCAATTGCCTTATTATGGAGAATTGATCATTTTCTTAAGAGTCACTGCAAGACATTTATATAAACATTAAATATATATGTGTATATATATGATGCTTGAAGAACTCTAAGATATATCAGGCAGAATGACTTTGCCCTTTAAATGGTGAAAGTGAAAAGTCAAATTGAATACTTGTGAGTAATCTTGTTAAATATTAAAGATTCAAATATATAATTTTTAATATATTTAATTATTTTGATGATGGAGAGAAAATTAAAACACTCTTATGGTCTAATACGTCAACTAATCAGAATTCTGTCTCTTCCTTTTACCAGGCAGGTACTAAGTTTTGAAGATTTCCTATCCCACCACCCCACCTCCTCCTGCAGCCATTAAATATACCAGTTCTGGCATAAAAGAAGTGGCCTTGAGGTGGAACCTTCCATTCTTTTCTCAGTAACACTAAATGCCATAACATAGAAAAGCAGAGACCATATGTTTTGTAAGAAAAAAGGTTGTAACCAAATAATTTTATTTGCATCCAGGTTGTCTTGCACATGTGAAGAAGAAAAAGACATAACATATATGTCTTACACAGAAAACAAGTTATCTCACAACACTTTAAACAATTACTTCAAGGAACAGCCCAACCCCAAATGCTAAAATTATGTTATAAAGCAACAAACTATAAGCTCTAAGACATAAAAAATAATACAAATAATTTTTGTTAGGCTAGCTGCTGTATGAATATCCAAAGAAAATGTAAAAATCAAAAACACTTAAGCACATTCTGTATTTAAAATAACAAATTTGGCCGGGTGCAGTGGCTCACGCCTGTAATCCCAGCACTCTGGGAGGCCGAGGTGGGTAGATTGCCTGAGGTCAGGAGTTCGAGACCAGCCTGACCAATACGGTGAAACCCCGTCTCTACTAAAAATTACAAAATTAGCCGGGTGTAGTGGTGCATGCCTGCAATCCCAGCTACTCGGGAGGCTGAAGCAGGAGAATCGCTTGAACCCGGGAGGCAGAGGTTGCAGTGAGCCAAGATTGTGCCATTGCACTCCAGCCTGGAAAACAAGAGCAAAACTCTGTCTCAAAAAAAAAAAAAAAAAAAAAAAAACCCACAAATTTGTATTCACAATACTAAGTGACAGTGACGGAGAAGTTAGAGGGAGCTGGAAGAAGGCGGCTGGTGGTAGGTGGTAATGCATTTCTTCTCTGCTGTAGTGCACGACTCAAAAAACAGTTTCACTTTTGACAATGACAGAAAAAAAAATCTTAAGGCATTTTACTAGTTAATGTCTAGAATAATTAAAAATGTGACCTAGAAATGATAAATGCAAAGACTAGACAATGCAAAAAGCAAAAACCGGAGAGTATGTAACACAATTAGTATGGATAGATACGAAAAATCAAACAAGATGAAGGAAGAATGCTGAAAAAGTATACTAAGATTTCAGACAAGGTCAAAAAATGTGATTATGTGATTATATGATGTTTTCAAGGTTCATTTAGCATTAATAAAAAGTTACATAAAATGTCAAAAATAAAATTACAATGCAAGTTATATATGGCAATACAAACTAAAAAAAGAAGCAGTGATACCAGCCAAAATAGGATTCAAGCAAAATCAAACTCAAAAAAAAAAAAGAGGTTGTTTTATTCAACAAATATTTACTAAGCACCTATCATATACCAGGCATCATGCTAGGGGCTGGGGCTACATGGTGGACGAACACAAAAACCTTCACAGGGCTTACATTCCAATGGGAAGAGGTAGAGAATAAAATAATTTAGGAAAATGCATGAGTGATAAGAACTAAGGAGAAAAATAAAGAGGGGAAGACAGAGGACATCTGAGAAGAGAGGTAGTTACAATATCACTGTAGTGTGTCCAGGAAAGTCCTCAATGAAAAAGTATCATTGAACAAAAACCAAAGGAGGTGAGGAAGTGGATCATAAATAACTATAAAAGAAAGGCATTCCAAATTGAGAGAATAGCAACAGCAAAGGCCTTGCAAAGTATGTGCCTTGGTGATCTAGAAAGGCTAGGAGGACAGTGAGGCCAAAAGAGGGGCGTGAGGGGAGAGTGGTGTGGGAGGTCACTGAAGAAGTAACAGGAGAGCTAAGCATGGTGGCATGATGGCTCAAGTTTGTAATCCCAGAACTTTGGGAGGCTGAGGCAGGAGGCTCACTTGAGTCCAGGAAATCAAAACTAGCCCAGGCAACATAGATAAATTCCATCTCTACGATAAATTAAAAAACAAAAAAAGCCAGGCGTGGTAGCACACGACTGTAGTCTCAGTTACTCGGAAGGCTGAGGTAGGAGGATTGCTCCACCTTAGAAGGTCAGGGCTACAGTGAGCTCTGATCATACCACTGCACTCCAGCTTTGTTGACAGAGGGAGACCTGTCTCTAAATAATAATAAAATAATTTGTTTAAAAAATAAAAAGAGAAATAATAGGAGGCCAGAGCATTTGGGGCTTGATGGACACTTCATGAGTAGAGATTTTGGATTTTATTCTGAGTTAAACAAGAAATTGGAGAGTGACATGATCTGACTTACATTTGAACAAAATCACCCTGGCTGATTTGTGTCGCCAAGTAGGGAGACCAGCTAAGGAAGCCAATGAAATAACCCAAGGCATGATGCAGACTTGGATAGGTGGTAGCAGTGAATGGAGATCATGAGAAAAGGTAACCCAGGAGCAATACTGACATTTGCAATGGAAGATTATGTGTAGGCTGTAAGAGAGATGGAAGAATTACAAGTGGCTCCAAGGTTTTTGTCCTAAACAACTGATTGCAGTTGTTATTTATTGGGATAAAGAAGACAGAGGAAATAGGAGTTGGGATGGGATGAAGATCAGGAGATCAAGTTTGAACATGTCAAGTTTGAGAAGTGTGTTACATATCTAAATGGATAGTTGAATATATGACCCTGGAGTTCAGATACAACTTCTGGTCTAGAAAGACAAATTTGGGAGTTATCAATGTAGAGAATACAGGGATGAGATAGACATGCAAATATTGCAGGCATAAAACAGAAGTAGCCCAAGGAAGAACTCTAAGGACTATAATGTTTAGAAGTTGGGGGGATGAGAAGGAACTAGAAAAAGAGATTGAGGAAGCCAGTGGAGTACAATGTATGTGGCTAGTGAGATGGCAGGAAAGACAAGTATGGCATCCTGGAAGTCAGGTGAACAAAGCATCTCCGGAATGACACAATGATAACAATCAAAAGCTCTTGGTAGGTCCATAAAGTGAGGACCAAGAACATTGACTATTGGACATACCAACATCAGAGACACTGGTGAGACTGATAAGGGTTTTTGTTTGTTTGTTTGTTTTTGGCAGAACCCCAAAAAAGCAGAACCCTGTTTAAAGTGAGTTCAGGAGCAAAGGACAGGAGAGAAAATAGATAGTGACTACAGAAAACTCTTCCCAAAAGTTTAGCAGGTAATGGAAGGGGAGAAAGGCGGCAGAAGTCAAGAGAGGAGTTTTTGGTTTTTGTTTTATTTTTCTCTAATGGTAGGAATAACAGCATGTTAAGAAACACCCATTATTTTAACCACATTTGCTGATTATCATATGCTAAGCTAGTAATTGGAAATAAAACACCAATGCTTCAATTATGAATGGATATAACGCACAAAAATTGAATTTTATAACTGAAGATGTGACAGTCAGCTGTAAACATTCACACAAAACCTTGCTTCAGGATGGCAGGAAGTCCTTCTAAAGTAATTAACGGTACCTTTGTCTACATTCTCTTGTATTTTACAGCCCTTTCTGCTTTTGCACAGAAGATAATTCCTTATCAAAAACTTCAGAAGCCAATGTAAATTTATCCTAATACATAGACTAAACATAGTTTTATGACTAATACTGCTTCCAAAGGACCATAACTACAATGGCTACATTTTGTGCAAGACTTCTCATACTGAAATGTTTGACTCAGGCCTCATTTTAAAAACTTTTTGTAAAAAATAAAGACTTTTGAAAGTGGGATGAAAGTATTCATTCTTAAAAATTAATTTTAAACCTATCTAATTCCTTTCTGTGCTCATAATTTTAAAACTTCAATAATTTAATTTATTCCCTATATAATTGTGTTTTAAAACCTGATTTATCCAAATTAAGTTCCACAGGAGCCTTAATCATTGCTTATAGCTATTTGCCAATTCTTCATTAGATCAAATACTGTCACTTTTAGCTATTATGTAATACAATAATAGCTTTTAAACTTTTCATAACGTGGCTAATATTCTATCAAACATCACTATTTCAATAAGTAGTCTGTTTTTTTGTGTCTCTTAATTAACATCTGAGCACTGTAATTACTTCCCTCAGATGTGCTGTTTTCTCTTAATTACGTATTTCTTAAATTATAACGATTACAATTTGTCCTGGCATACTGAAACAAACATTTCAAAATAATTTCTTAAATCGCCTATTATTCAATAGTAGTCAAATTCACCCTAAGTTAAAAGTAATGGCTATTCTTTCAATGTAAGCGATTACATATTTTGGCGGATCCATTATCCTAACTCTAATTCTGATAGGGATGAGTGTTTTCTGAATTGGATTTTCCTATTGTTTTTCACAGAACTGGGCAGTTACAGAAGTTTGTGTAAATCATTTCCATTTGTCTATTAGTCTCGTAACTATTTCAGTCATCTTTTATTGAACACAACACTACCTTTGATAGTATTCCCCTAAACATTTGCCCCATCTTGATAGACTTTTTTCTTTTTTTAGCAATCTGTTTTTTTCACAGCCCCTTACTGTTTTACATGTCTTACTGGGAACTCTTCACCTATACTCTAAACAATGTCAGCAGCCCAAAGAAGAGAAACTGATTCTTGACACAAAATATATGGTCTCAGAAGGTCATTCAAAACCCACCAAGCAGGGCAAGGCATAACTCTAATATTCCTACATTTTTTAAGACTTTGAAGCATCAAAAAATACTGTTTCTTGTTTCTCAGGAAAATACCTTTTCCTCTACAAATCTTTTATGCTGCTCAAAAATTTTAAAGCATTCGATCCATGATAAAATGCTGACAATACAGCTATTGACAGCAACAGGTAACCAGTGGCTGTAAAATATACAGTGCTTTCTCCAAGCTTGAATCAAACAGGATCTCACATATCTCAGATCTTGTTCTTGGTCGAAAGGGATAAAAGGAACTGAGAGAAATGCTCTTGGCTGGCACTAGCTGGGGTGTTGGAGGGATGAAGAGGTGTTAGCGAGAGGGATCCGGTATCTTTTTGTTTCTTTAAAACCCCGGCTTGACAGGAAACATAGGGGAAACTTACCCATAGAAATGGTGCATCCGCTGTGCAGGCCAAAAAGTAGATTCTCCCACCACTACTTAGAATAAAGAAACTTATAGTTCTCTTTCTCTCGTGTTTCTGGCCACAGTCATCTTTCTTCCCTTCTTCTGCATTCACTATTGTACTCTATTCCAATCACTTAATTTTCTTTCTCAAAACTCTGAATGCCATGAGTAAAAGCCCTTAGGAAGTTGTCCATGATTGTGTGCCAATTCAGTTCAAAATCTATATAGACTCTTGGACCTGTTAAAACGAGAATGTGATTTGATTGACCTACTTTCTCTTTACCTTTTAAAAAAAAAAAAAAATAAGAGGGATTGAGTGAATTTGAGGGTGAACTGAATTCTAATTCCAAATGCTGCAAATGTGACCTTGAGTTGCTTACTCTGCCAAATGGGGGTACAGAATTAGTTGAGGTGGTAGCAGCATTTAACATTTGACTGGGCAGAAATTATTGTATTTTCTATTTTTCAAGTTATTGCAGTTGGAGTAATTTCACCCACTCACTTATGCCACAAATATTTACTGAGCACCTACTATATGAGCAATAAGTCTTTAGAGCCCAGTGGCTATATCCCATGAGGAGACCAGACTCCTTGAAGATACAGTCATAGAAACAACAGACACGCGATGTGAGTGCTGTGCCATCATGGATGGGATGATGTTTCCCTTCTTGTGGAATGGGACAATGATGTGTTAGAGAAAGTTCCACAGACAAAGTAAAAGACAACAGGAATGCATGGGGCCAAAATCCACCACAAGAAGAGGAAAGACTGAGCCAAAGGGAAGGAGCACACATGTGGAGATTCAACTAAAGCTGGACAGGTAGCCTGAGTTCAGGTTTTGAAGCACTTTGCATGCCCTGGTAAGAGTATCACATGACATCAAAACTCAAAAGAACCTATAGGTCCTTTCCCCTGATGAGTAGAAAAAACACAAAATTTTGTTCATTATTTTCTCAAAGTTTTCCATGGATGGGGACCCTGGCACACCTGTATTGTGTTGTTATTAAAGTCAATTGTAGAATTGCTTTCTGAGAAATACAGAAACACATTATGTAAAAGGAAAGTCCTAAGAATCCAGTTCCTTAAATCATTTCAATAGTCATTGCTATAAACTTGCAAAAAGTCTCTTAACATTGGACTTAAGCAATAATTTATGTCAAGTAAGTAATAACTATAAAGTGTTTATTGAAAAGTATACATCTAGGCAAGAAAGTAGGCTGGTGAAGATTTCCTACTTTGATAGTAGATGGGTTTGTCACTATTTTTATGGCTCTGTGTGTGTGTGCACGCATGCGCGCGAGTGTTACATTTAATAGAGTGGAATGTTTCAGCTGTGTTTTTGATGAACTAACATATGTGTTTGGGACTTTTAAGTGAATGAACAAGAACATATACAATTTGCAAAAAACTTTTCATTCTTTATTACCGAATACCAGATAAAGACCCAGTGAGGATTAATCAGTAGGAACTTAAACTTCAGTCTACAAATCCTAAGTAGGATTATATGTGCACATATTAGTATTTTCTCACTGAAACTGCATAGTCTGGCATATTGGATTGTAACAGACTGCAATAATCAAGCATAATTACTTCCACACAAAAAAGTCTATATCAATCTTTTCTTGATGACCTATTTTCAGTGCGTTTTCCCCAGTAGCTCAATCACCCAAACGCATCTCCAGCAAACTGTGTACTACAATCTCAAAGCCTCACATTTTAAAACCCAGCACTCCCCATGTATTTAAGAGTGAGAACTCACTGCATAAAGATACACTTTCTCTGCCAGTAGAAGACCCAACCTATGTTACCATAAAAGGGTTTACATGCCATTATCATTAGTAGAGAGACTATTGGGCTGAATAGTTGATCTTTGCTTGCCTGAATGCCATCAAGTCTAATACAACTTAGTCTCTTATCATATTTGTAAAGATTGTAAGTGTTTTTCCCCCTCCAAATTGACAGATGCTATAGAATTCTAATTTTAAAATGTGAAGTAAAAGAGGATGTCTTGAAAAGCTCCTTCCAAATAGGGAAGTGAAATACTTTCTTATGGGCATTTTGCCATTTGGGGGGTGGGGAGGGGTTGGTATAACATTTTGAATAATTTATTGAGAAACATGGAAGCATCTTGTGTTTTCTTGATTTCTTATGCCAAGAATACTGAATAGTTAAAAGTAATGAGAAGTTAGGAGAAAATAA
The DNA here is from genome assembly GCF_049350105.2 of Macaca mulatta. Lineage (NCBI taxonomy): Eukaryota > Metazoa > Chordata > Mammalia > Primates > Cercopithecidae > Macaca > Macaca mulatta. The sequence goes on along the minus strand of NC_133408.1, from coordinate 161,659,962 downwards.
GTTGGACTCACAGATAAGACAGAAGCATCATTGGTTACTTTCTTGTGGGATGGATGGTGCCCAGATGTGCTGTAATTTAATGGATTTAATGGCAACATACACTAGCCACTCTTGGCTAATTAAATGTGATTTCACTCTTTGTGCTTCTTTCACAGGGATCCATTTTTCAGACAGCATTGCATTTTCGTTCAAAATTCTCCAGAGTGACCAAGAATCATATGTATCCTAAATCATTCTTGGCAATTTTGGCACCAAGAGTCTACCTTTGTTGCAAAATAGCAGCTGCCACCATCAAAAATTAAGGCTCAAGTTGGGATAGACTTAACTGTGGAAATTATGTGACATTTTTCTAGTGGTAGGTGTTGAACAGAACATACAAGACGAGTGTTTTAACATTCACATTTTGCTTATATCTTTTCCTACTTACCCAATTATTTCGAACGCGATAAAGTGGAATGCTGAGGAACCCTAAATGCATTTTAGAGTAGAGACAAAAACCAACAAACATTCATATTCAAGCTTCTCCTTAAGTAAATAATCTAAAATGAGTAATACAGAGTTATTTTTACGTTTCTTGAATGCAGCAAAAATGAAGGGGAGGGGCACAAAGGAGGCTCGTAATACTGAATGCAACTGCAAATGGTCCATCCATGTTCAAAAGGAAGAAGTGCTGCTCATATGCTCAGAGACTTTTTAAAAAATGAATTCATGTCTTTATTTTGTCTTTCCTTTTTCTGACTTTCACTGACTTAAAATCTCATCCAAATAGTCTAGCGTTTACATTATTATTCTCTTTTCTAGTATGCTCCCACCAGGGTACGATTCATATCTGTAACCAGATTAACTCTGCAAAGACAAAAACAATTCATTTAGAAAGACCAAGGACAGTGTGGAGCACACAGAAAACATTCAACAAACATGTGCTGAACTGAGTTTCACTGCTCTAACTGGACCCAAATCCTTTGGAGAGGGCCGACAGTGTATTCAGGTCACAGGAAGAAGCAGCATTCTTTCTGTCCTTTCTTTATGTTGGAGGCAGGAAAATGTCAGGCTCAAAATATCCCGGATATATGCTACAATTAAACATAATAATGTTTCCAAAGAATATAATCTTTTAACATTCAAAATAAAGCAGTATCAGTTTTTAGCAGCAGGAAAAAAATGCATATACATGAAATATACACATGCATTTGTGTACATACATACATTTATGTATATGCATTTTTATGTCCTTATTTAGGTGTGCATATAGATGCATATATGCACATATACATCTATATTTCCATATAACATACTTATATAAATGTATTTATATATATAAACCATTACATGTCATTTCCCCACCTGAAAGCCACCAAAGGAAACTTTACAGCAAGCAAACATTTCTATTGAAAATCGATTCAGTCATACTTTTAAAATAGACAAAAGTTTGGCATTCAACTTGTACACACATGTCTATGTTTTTTCATTACATAAGGAAAAAATATGCTTATATTTCAGTCTTGAAAACTGCCGCCTTCTCTCTTTCCTAAACTTAATGACTGATTAATTTACCAATTCATGTATCTTAATGTATCTCAAGAGACATTAAGACAAACAATTCTATTGTATTTTTCATGAATTGAAGAAAAAACTGGCCAGGCGCAGTGGCTCATGCCTGTAATCCAGCACTTTGGGAGGCCAAGGAGGGCAGATCACCTGAGGTTGGGAGTTAGAGGCCATCCTGATCAATATGGAGAAACTCCATCTCTATTAAAAATACAAAATTAGCTGGGCATGGTGGTGCATACCTGTAATCCCAAATACTTGGGAGGCTGAGGCAGAAGAATCACTTGAACCCAGGAGGCGGAGGTTGCAGTGAGCCGAGATTGCGCCATTGCACTCCAGCCTGGGCAACAAGAGTGAAACTCCGTCTCAAAAACAACAACAAAAAATTGCTAAAGTCAATTTTTAAACAAATTCTGAGAAGTCTATTCAATGCGTTATTTTCCATTATACTATTTTTATATAAAATACAAGCTGTAAGCAATTTACAAAGATGCTAGTTTATGGACATAAATATGACAGCCTTCAAGTAATCTGAACTTGTGGTTAAGAAAGCCTGTGTACTGGCAGAGTGCTGGCTGAAATGTCACAATAGTACATGTGTTCACTGTAAAAAGGACAAATACAAGGGTTTGAAAGGTGAATGAAGTAAGTAGTTTTGATATTGGCACTTGATAAGATTAACCTAAAATTATAAATATGCTCAAATCCATCCTTTAAAAAATGTTTCCTTGTTTTAGTTAAGTTGTGACTTTAATCTCTAAAAAAAATAATCATTTTAAGCAGCACTATTTCCTCTTATTGCTACTCAAGGCACTGAGTTAAGCCGTTCAGAGAAAATGTCTAGAGTCAATTCCTGTCTTGTCTTAACAAATTTAGAGTTTCACCATTCAATAGACAAGCAGATTTCAGGCAACCATCCTCTATTTCCCTCTCTTCTTTCTTCCCTCCAAGTCATCAACTTCTGTAGAATTATATGTATTTGCTGCCTTCTTGTTTCCTTCCTGGATATTTCTCTGATTCTATGTGTTCCATGCGACATCTTCACTTTCCCAGAGAAGACACTCCCTTAAGGATCACCAGTGACTCACTCCAGAGAGTGGCACAATGTCCTACCAATTATACCAATTACATTCATATCAAGTGAGATAATGTATCTGAAAGTGCTTGTTAAACATTAAAGAATTCTATAAAGAGAATGTTATTATCATACCGCAAATGACCCATAAATTTCCACTGTGACTGCCGCCGTGTAAGAGGCTTTTTTTTTTTTTTTTTTGTGACAGAGTCTCGCTCTGTCACCCAGGCTGGAGTGCAGTGGTGCAGTCTTGGGTCACTGCAAGCTCCGCCTCCCGGGTTCACGCCATTCTCCTGCCTCAGCCTCCCAAGTAGCTGGGACTACAGGCACCGGCCACCACGCCCGGCTAATTTTTTGTATTTTTAGTAGAGACGGGGTTTCACCGTGTTAGCCAGGATGATCTCGATCTCAAGACCTCGTGACCCACCGCCTCGGCCTCCCAAAGTGCTGGGATTACAGGCGTGAGCCACCCCGCCTGGCCGTAAGAGGCTTTTAACCAAGCTTCCTGATTTCCTGTCTCCCTCAGCTTTAATCCACCCTATGCTCTGATACCTGAGTTATCTCCCAAAAATAAAGAGATCTATTCCATTCATTTCACTGCTCAAAACCCTTTAATTTCCCATTGTATAATGAATAGATTTCAAACTCAGAACTCTTCAATTGGCCATTGTAAATCCTACCTACCATTTGAGATCTTTTACTGTTATACTCCTCTCCCTACTGTTCCCTCCCTCCAATTACTACATTCTCACTTTCAGTCCATGTTTCTCTGCATGCCAACCTTAATGCCTCTGATGCCCTCTGCTCCCACGGTGACCCCTGAAGCTCTATGCATTTATCCTGAATGGTCTATATCCAACCCAGTCTCCTACTAGAAACTTTCCAAGAGGTGAATTTAAGACTAAATATATCTCCACACAACTCACACTCTCATATGCCAGAAACTCCATCATGTATGAGACTTACTTATGTATACATCTTTCTATCTTGTAAAAGTTCAGCTGGCCATGAGAAGAATAGTCTCTCTGGAGGAATACTTATCCCAAGGAAGATGCTCAATAATGATTTATTAAATTAATTGTACTTGTGTCATCATTAATAAGTATATTAAAGCAGTTATTTAAAACACCTAGAAAAGTTCATCGTTAATTTTTAAATGGAGTTGTTGGTGCTTTTTAAATAGAATAAAAAGAAATAGCCTAGACCTGGCCGGGCGCGGTGGCTCAAGCCTGTAATCCCAGCACTTTGGGAGGCCGAGACGGGCGGATCACGAGGTCAGGAGTTCGAGACCATCCTGGCTAACACGGTGAAACCCCGTCTCTACTAAAAAATACAAAAAAACTAGCCGGGCGAGGTGGCGGGCGCCTGTAGTCCTGGCTACTCGGGAGGCTGAGGCAGGAGAATGGCGTAAAAACCCGGGAGGCAGAGCTTGCAGTGAGCTGAGATCCGGCCACTGCACTCCAGCCTGGGCGACACAGTGAGACTCCGTCTCAAAAAAAAAAAAAAAAAAAAAAAAAAGAAATAGCCTAGACCTGATTAATAATTTCACAAAAAACACAAATTGCTAAAATGAAAAAGCAACAGCTAAATGTTAATATCTATTTCATAACAGTAAACAAAAAGCCAAGTTCTAACAAATTATGTATGGAGAAAGAAAATAAATAATGGAGAACGAGAATATGTATCATTGATGAAATGAATGATATTATGTGCCTGTGTCTGGATAAAGGTCACTTGGAGTCCCCATCTCAGAAGTTGGTTCATTTATCCTCCTACCTGCTGATAGACTTGAATCTTTGGACCCACTCCAAGACTGCCTGGCCTCTTGAAGTTTCCCTGGCTTTCAAAGACCATGAGGTCACCCACCACAGAGCATACTCCTCCTTCTAGGGTTACTCTGAAATTGAAACTGCCTTAAGAAGAGAGAGAGACGGGAAAATTTCCAGGACCTTTGTCTTGTGGCAGTAGTTTTGTTTTAGGCCAGCATAAAACCTGCCAGTATCTCCACCTTAAGAAAAATGAACTAAAATTAGTAGTGTCATGAAGTTGGCCTAGATTTGTGGTTTTAGTCCCAGGCTGTGCTCTATAATCACCTGGAGAGTTTTAAGAAAATGTCCATGTCTGGGCTCAGCACCCATACATTTTGAAGTACTTGATTTGATGCCTAGGCATCAGTATGATTTAAAAGTCTCCCAGGTGCGTAGTCAGCTTGGGCTGCTATAACAAAATACCATTTACTGGGTGGTTAACATAACAGACATTTATTTCTCACAGATCTGGAGGCTGGGAAGTTTAAGACCAAAAGGCCAGCAGATTTGACTTGTGGCGAGGGCTCTCTTTCTGGATTGCAGATGGCTGCCTTCTTGCTGTGTCTTTACATGGTGGATAGAGAGAGGACTCTGGTCTCTTTCTCTTCTTATGCAGGCACTAAACCCATCCATGACAGCTTCACCCTCATGACCTAATTACCCTGCAAAGGTCCTATCCCCAAATATGATCACATTGGTAGGTTAGGGCTTCAACATGAATTTTGGAGGGGACACAAACATTCAGTCCATAACACTAAGTAAGTTCAAAAAACGCAGCCAGGATTGAGAATTATCAACCTAGATAAATGGTTGTCAGCGTTTTTGTGCACTAAAACACGCATGACAATAATATCCCACATGCTCCTCAAGGATATCCTTATGCTCCTTTGGGCAGATCATGATTTTACACAACTCTGTGTGGCAGCTGAGACAACACCACCTTGACGTATCCTATTCAAGAAAATGTGTCAGAATGCAAGTGGGTAAAAATTTAATAATAGAAATAATTTTTAATCTGATAACAAAATGAATAAAAACCATTAGAAAATCTAGAAACTTCCTTATATCTGGCCAGCATGTTTTAAGCATGTAATCAAGACTCTGGTTATTACCATGATCTCTGCTTAAAGGAGTAATTTTAAAAATCAATATTTTATTTTATTCCTACTCAAGGTACTGAGTTAATCAGTTCAGAGAAAAGAGCTCATAGTGAGACCCATCCTTAGGTAAATACATTAGAGCTTTAGGATTCAAGAAATAAGCAGTTCAGACAGTGACAGTGAAAAAGTAGAAAATTTATCCAGTAAGTGCTAAAGAGGAAGGCAGAAAAAGAGGGTACAATGCTTCTCCAACAGCAGGAAGATATCTATATTCTCATCATAATTATGAATATTCTAACAGAAAATCCTTCTTTCTTACTAATGAATAAATTATTTCCAAATACCCAAGTACTATATTTCCAAGGAAACTTGTAAAAAAAACTATCCCCCGTTAGTGTACACATAAATTGACTTGTACTTATTGAATAAGACCAAAAAGTTCACATTAACCAGTACCCAGAATAACTGAGTTTACTTTAATATCTGTGGGCAAATATCAGAAGGGGGGAAAAAAAGACAACCAGCCCATTTTACCACACTGGAATATTTAGGCAGAAACATCTGTCAACTCATACTTTAAAAATGATGTTAACTGCAAAGACCCCCAAATGATATTAACAAGGTAAAAATATTTTTAACTAATGGTTTCAAATAGCATTAATCTCTTCCCTATCAAACTTTTCATCAAGTGCTGAGCAAACTTAAGTTTATTTAATTATCTTAAACTCATGCCAAAAGAAAGTGAAGCTGAAGAGGAAATAGCAACAAAAAAAGAAAAAGAAAAGGAGGGATAAATGAATGAAGGATAAAAGCAGGAAGAGAGGGAAGAAAAGAGGAAAGAGGAAGGGAGGAAAAATAGAAGGAAGGAAGGAAAGAAAAAAAGGAAGGGAGGAAGGGAGGTTAGAAGAAAATAAAGCAAATATCCTAACAAAAGATCATCTCCTTTTTTTCTGCTTTTGACTCCTATGAAGATTTTTAACTGATCCCATGCCCCATTCCATTTGAATTCAACTCAGTTCAAGTATTTGCTATGTGCAGAGTTAAACTTGTGCAGCACATCACCTCTAGGATTAATGATAAAACTATTGACAAACTCCAAAAGCACATACAGCCCCATGATGAAACTGCACTGCCCATCATTTGCCTGGTTTTCAAAACTGTTTTGTGCCACTATCTCTTATGGTCTTCTTGACTAGAGGAGACTTAAACCAATATGATAGCTTTTGGCTGACTGAAAATACAGTGTTGATGGGCTCAAGATACTTTATTTCTCATTACTGACCACCGAGCGTCCCCCATTGCCCTCTCCTCCCCAACACCAGAGCAGCACAGGAGTATGCACTTAGACACATATAAAGTGGCACACTAGCTGACTTGATGTTCTGGTCGCCTGGGATGTATCCAAAACTCATTGGTGCCAACTCATCTAGAATTAAAAGCTCACTCAAGACTGCTTCTGTAAGTACACATTCAGTATCAATCACAGGAGCTTTATTTTCCATGTACAGATAGTGTTTGGATCTATGTGATGCTTCTACAGGCACTAATCACATTCATGACAGCTCCAGCCTCATAGAGGATGCTTATATGCTTATGTGTATTTCTGGGAGAATCAATGAAAGTGAAGTTTGCATACCAAAAGTGACATTAAAGATGGACAGGTCAAGGTGAATACTGGCCTTACTCCCAGACTGAGATCATAATCAAAAGAGGGAAAGACCAGTGAAAATTGGCCAGTCTCAACAACAAACAACTATTTTTTTTTCTAAGAAGCTTCATGGTACAATCTTTCTATAACCTTATACATTAAAGATTTATTGGCACCTACTGTAAGTGCTAAGTTCAAGAATGCAATGTTGTTGAAGTTTTCATTGAATTCTTCAATGAATGAATTTAACAATGAATGAACGACAAATGTAAGAATGGATTCTTTACCCCCAAATAATGTAGTCGAGTTGAGGAGACAGATAAATTGAAAAACAATACAGTGGATACCAGAACAAATTTTAGAAAATGTGCTATGGGAGCAGAGCACTCACTCCCGAACCAGCAGTTAATCTCTTCTGTTCAACCTCAGTCCATAAAGGCCACAAAATGGCCACTGAACTCTTTTCACCTATTGCTGCTCTACCAAAGGCCCTATCACGTTTCTGGATGTTTGCAGGCTAACACAATACAAACCATAAATAACTCACATGCATGAACACTTCAAACAATTTTAATGACTTTAGAAATTTTTCTAGTTGAGTTGATGACTCCTCATGAGTTCTATCAATCATTATTTTACCAGCGTTTTTTTGTTGTTGCTCCAAAACAACACTGTCCAGATGGAGATGTTCCATGTCTGCACTGTCCCATGTGGTGGCCACGAGCCACACAGACTACTGAGCACTTGAAATGTGGATAGTGTGATTAGGGAACGGAATTGTTTTATTCTAATAAATTTTAAATTACATAGCTACATCTGCCTAGTGGCTATGGTATTAAACAGGACATTTCTAAAATGTAAGTGTTTTAAGATTGTGCTATATGATACTTTTTCTTTCTTTTAATTTCTATACATTATGCTATACATGTCTCTGACAAATTGCAAACACAGAGAAAAATTGGTTTCCTTTTGTAACCTGAAGTTCCTTCTAGGAATGAATCTCAATAAGACAGTAAAAGTTGAAACACAGTTAAATATATATATACACACACACACACAAAAACACATAAACATATATATACACTTTTATGTATATGCATATATATACATTTATATATATGTATGTATACACACATATATCTCTCTCTTGTTTAAACTGGCTCTGACTTTTACCACTGGAATTCTCAATGGAGCAGGAAGCATTTTAAAATATCTGAGAGTTACCATATTCAACACATTAAGAGATATTTGGAAAAGACTTATTTTCAACTAGTTGTGAATAGAAAAAGTATATTTAAAACAAGATTTAAAGAAAGTTTTCATTGTGGGATTGAATCAGATTAGCTGAGCTGTGAGCATCATGAGTTTTTAAGTCTCTCTGTATGTTGATGCATGGCTGGATTATTAGTGCCTAGCATGGTGCCTTGCAGATGTCAGGCAATTAGTGAACATCTAGAGAATGAGTAGTTAAAGTAGCATGGCTGGAATGATTCTGTATCTGGAGCCATATGCATGTGTGAAAACTTTCAAGATGGTAAAAATGTAAATTATGCCGTAATTTTCAAAAAAGGACAAAAAAGTACTACAAGAGTACATGGGCAAAATCACGAAAGGGATCCTCAGGAAAGCAAATGGCACTGTAAAATGTACCATCACATCACATGTAAGCAAGCTAGTGAATGCCAAACAGCAAACTGATCCTGGGAATGAAAAGAGGAAATGCCTCAGGCTCTGGAGTGGGAAGGAATACACAGGCTGAATCAGGATGTGTGATGTTAGGCAAGTTACCTGAGTTCTCTGTGCTGGGTTCCCTCATTTGTAAAAGGTGTAAGATGAAAACACCAATATCAAAGGGTTTTGAGGAGAATGAAATGAGAAAATGTACATAAAATGCACAGTGCTGAAACTGCACCTAGTAGACACTTGAGTAGATGGTAACTGAAAATGAAACACAGGCTCGTTTTCTTAATTATGCCTTCCTTTGAGATCTTCTGGTCCTGACTGAGGGGGTTCCATTTCCATGCAACAGTCTAACGGTCAGCAAATGGGTGGTCAAGCAAAGTCTCTCATATTAGACAGTACTCAAATCTTTTCGGAGTTAAAGGTAATGAGAAAACGCAGCTCATGCTTCCAGAAAAACCTGAATTTTTGCCAGAAGCAAAATTCCCACAACATAAAATTTTAAGCAAGATCTTAATTCTCTAGTGCAGACATGAGAGTAGAAATGAATTCATCAATGAAATGATTTCTCCTGGCAAACACCCCTGACTGGAAGCAACCACAGTATATGTAAAAAGGAGAGAAATGAAATAAAGAAAATTCCAACTCTGCAATCAAAAGGAATTAATTTTCTGAATAGAGACTAGTTATTATTTGGGCAAAAGGCATGAATATTTTTTATATGTGTTTACAATTTGTTTTCAGAGGATAAACACACCAAACTGAGAGTCACAACATACCGAATTTCACGGACTCTAAAACCAGCATAAATTAAGAAGTTAATTCTTGCGGTGGCGGAGTTGGGTATAATTTGTTGTTAATATGGCTCTTAAAGCAGTAAGACATGACTAAAAAGTTCAGAATCTGATTCATTACATATTTAATAGTAATATTTAAACATTTGAACTTAGTGTACCTTGCAGCACTATAATTCACTGAATTCAAAGATCCTGAATTCTCTCATTAATTGGAAGAAATTATTTCTTAAAAGCTCTTAAAATATCTACCTCTCCTCTATGACTCATAGTTAAGCCTCCTTACAGGAAAGCCACTGTGGTTTTTCCGATAAGATATACCTGTTCAGTGGGTCAACAAAAATTTGTTTTGATTCATATATTCTGATAAGTTTTTTGTCTAGAAAGTTATTTGAAAGAAGCAGTTGGTCTATTAGGCCCAGTTCAAAACATCAGGACATTTTAGATACAAAATGATCTGATCTGATCACTAAGACCTTCTTAATTGCTAATAATCAATATCTTAGTGAACTCTATAACTTGTTCCTGGATAAATGTTAAGAATGGCAGCCTAATGTTCAAATTGTATTGAGCTGTCCTCCTGTACAGCAAGCCTCAGTCAGTTGACAGACCCTTACTGAGCATTTATTACATGTGTAATACCTCATTGGCTCCAAGAACACTGAAGATGAGGGGTAAACGCATCCACAAACACTGAAGTAGATGCTGAGTGAAAAATTATTGAAATGGAGCCTTTTCATTTGAAGATAATCTGCCTCACTTTTTCAAAACATACTGCTCCAAGATCAAGATATTTATGTTACTTGACGTTGCCAATGTCTCCAGGTCAGCCTGTTGGCAACTACATAAAAGGCCAACTTTGTTAAAATGGTGAGGAATACAAAAGTAATCACCTTCCAGTCTCAACAAAAGTCATTTTGAGTTCCAATGCAAGCTTACATTCAGTAGCATTACATAAGCTTGTGATAGTCTTTAAAAGTTAAATTCTTTACACTTAAATTTTACATCACCAAAGACGTAAAGAAAATACCAAGAAACTGAAAACTATACAACCAAAAACAGGCTACAAATAATGCTTTACAGAGAAAAACCTTTGCAAATGGGGTTTATTTAGTATATTGACATAATGGAATATTAGCCACAAAAAGGAATGAAGTACTGATACATGCTATAACATCGATGAAACTGAAAACATTATGCCAAGTGAACAAAGATAGACAGAAAAGGCCACAAGTTGCATAATTCTATTTATACAAAATGTCCATGATAGGCAAATTTATAGAGACAGAAAGTAGGCCGGGCGCGGTGGCTCAAGCCTGTAATCCCAGCACTTTGGGAGGCCGAGACGGGTGGATCACTAGGTCAGGAGATCGAGACCATCCTGGCTAACACGGTGAAACCCCGTCTCTACTAAAAAATACAAAAAACTAGCCGGGCGAGGTGGCGGGCGCCTGTAGTCCCAGCTACTCAGGAGGCTGAGACAGGAGAATGGCCCGAACCCGGGAGGCGGAGCTTGCAGTGAGCTGAGATCCGGCCACTACACTCCAGCCTGGGCGACAGAGCGAGACTCCGTCTCAAAAAAAAAAAAAAAAGAGACAGAAAGTAGATTAGTAGTTGCTAAGAGCTGGGGTCATGGAGAATGGGGAATGGCTGCTAATGAACATGGGGTTTCTTTTTGGGGTTATGAAAACATTCTGTAATTAGATAGTGGTGATGGCTGCACAACTTCACAAATATACTAAAAACTACTGGACCATTTTAAAAAGATGACTTGTATAATGTGTGAATTTTATTTTATTTTTCCAAAAGGATCCACAACATGCTCTGGGCATGTGGTTTTGAAGACATACAAAGCAATACTCTCTGGTTTATTTCCTTGCTACTGTGATATTTACTTAAATAATTTAAGTACTAAGAGGACCTGGCTTCATTGTTAAAATAGATCTATAACAGAAATGTGAATTCAACAGGTGTGTGTTTGATGACCACAGTACTTTTTAAAAATGTCTTCCCCTCTCCAGAACTCACTATAAGGTTTTAGAATCATCGGGGACCAGAGATTCCTCTGCATGTTTCATGTGTCAACTGTGCATCACACCACCACTGAGCACTTTCATAAAGCCTTTGAAATTTAAATTCTGTCCGTGTGGGGGGGTCTATGGGCATTATCACCATATTTGCAATGTAATTCTCATTTATTAGAACTTAAAAATGATTTCTGTCTGTAAAGGTTACTGTGCCAAGAGCAGCACCATCTATTGGATGAAAATGTACACTTAATATCTACTCTATTACGAACCATCTAAAATTTAAAAATTGGGAGCCTCTGAAAAGAATTAAATATGTGTACGTGCAAAGCGAAGCACAACACTTTGTAACTTTCAGGTTAATGCGTAAACCAATTATATTCCATCGCGATGGAAAATCATGAAGGAAAAAAAGCATTTATTTAATAAAATGCAAAAGTCCAATCTTGCACTTCTCGAAAATCACTGGAAAACTTGAGTCTGCATCGCAGGTAAAGGAAATGCTTAAACTGACTATTTGAGAATGCAATTTCGGTTTTAAATGTAACCTGGATGGTGTGGATGAAAAATGAAATCTATGAATAAGTGTATTAACCTGCAGCTCTCCTCTGACTTTGTCAGCACTGGCAAAACCTAGAGATTTTGATTGAACTTTTTCTTTTTTTTTTTTTAAGTAATTGCCCAGACTTGAATATGACTAAATTGAAAGTAATAAAAAACCCTGAAAACTCAGGTTGGTGCTTGTTCCTGTTACTACCTTTCAGATGTGTGTGTGTGTCTGCAATTCACATCAGACACGTGTACTTTTCATTTAAGCCCATCGTACCTGTAGCATAAAAATGAACAGCAAAAAAGACAGTACAGTACGCAGCCCCGCACCACAGTTGTATTTCTGGTCATTTATTTATCTTCGTATGTATATCTAAAAGGCTATTTCTACACTTTGCAAAAGAGGAGAGAAGAACGGTGGCGGCAAGGATCTGAGTAGCCCCAGCTCTGTCTCCTGGGGTCCGGGGCACGAATGCCGGCGGGCGGATGGAAGGGGCGAGGGCGAGGGGCGGGGAGGGGGCGCGCAAATCCCACGCAGCTGCCTGCACCGCGCGGCCGCCCGCTCCGTGGGAGCCCAGTGGCGGTCCCTTTTTCCCCCTGGCTAGATGGCGGCGGCGGCAAGTCGCGGACACGCTGAAATACCCCCACCTGCATCCCACCGATCCCAGAGCTGAAACCCCACCGAGCTCTTCTCACTCACCCAGGCGGCAAACACAGAGGAGCTGAATGCAAGCGAGGAAGCGCTTTAGGATTCGCATTTCCAGACGGTCTGCGGCCCCTCGCCGTGCGGCTCTTCTGCTTCTCAGAGTAGAGAGGGAGGGGGCGCGAAGGAAATGTTCTTTCTTTTTTTTTTTTTTTCAAATCCTCCAGTATATAGATCGAAGTGAGATCGTGCGTGCGTGTGTGTGTTGCGTGTGTGTGTGTGTTTTGAATGTGGTGTGTGTGTGTGAGAGAGAGAGACAGCGAGAGACAGCGAGAGACGGCGAGAGGAATAATCTGGAGAAAGCCGCGCGGTGGTGGGGCCCGGGGCCGCTAGCCTAGGCGCATGTCAGCCGGCGTGCGGGACTTCGCCTCCTTCGCCGGCTGCTGCGGCCGCGGTCTGAGCGCTCCGAGCGCAGCGAAGCCTGAGTGCCGGGTGCGCGCTCCAGCCGGGCTGTGCGCGCCGCGGCTCCTGGCGGGGGCGGGGGCGCAGGATCGCGCTGCTGGGAGCGTGCCGCGGACCCGGGGTCGCGCGGAGGGCGGGGGGACGCGGCTGCAGCTCTGGCCCGGGATCCCAGGGTAGCAATTCACACCCGGACAATCTTCCCCCTGTCCGCTGCCAGTGGTTTCGCTGCCCTGGAGTTAGAGGGATCCGCTGGGGTTTCCAGTGTTCGTAGAACATTGGAACTCCTTCATCACTTTGGAAGGGAAGGGAAGGGAAGGCCGAACCCCCATTGTCCCGCACAGCCAGAGGTTGACCTTTGAGTTTCACCTCTAGAAGTGTTTTTCATTTTATTGTTCTCTGCAGATGCTTAAGTGGGTCCAATCAGAATGTGGTGGAGGTGCCTGGGTACGTTGTTTCCCTCCCTTTTTTTCTTTCCATTTTCCTAATAAAGTAGTAGACCCCATTGCCTTTGGGAGAGTTGACTCCAAAAAATCTGCAGCCCTGATTGTGACCAGTCTGACCCTATCCTTTCCCTAAACCCCAACGAAACTGCCCTGCTGGGCACAGCTGTTTGGGGAACTTTCAACACGGGCGGTGGTCCTGCCAAACCGAACCACACAAGTGCCTCCTCACACACGGGAAGATTTTTTATTACTTGATTGAAGGGTACGCAAAAAATATATATAATACATACCTTCTGCTGCCTTAGAGCTGGAAATGTCACTCTCGTGTGCTCGTTTCTTCAGTGGTGTTCAGAACTAGACTGTGAGCGCCTTGATGGCAGGGAGTTTGCCTTTATTACTATAACCCCAGATCCTAGCACAATGGCCTTAAAAAAAAAAATCAATAGGTGTTCCCTGAATGTTCGTTGAATTAATTTGAAGCCTAAAGGAAACAAAGAGAAGGTAATTGGTGGTAGTCTCTACACTGAAAATTCATGAGATTTTCATTTATGTGATATCCTTTAACTATTAGTACATGTTTTTCCTATATAAGACCCACTTTAGAGCCTTTTAGGAGTCCCATCTAAAGCACGGAAAGCCAAATTGTGGAATTATCCCACGTATTCTTAGTAACAGTTTGATGTAGGTATCTGTACAGTGTGTACTTTTGTGTCCTGTTCCTGTCTCAAAAATAGTATTCTAGATTTAAAATTTTTAAAGAAAACTTACTGCACGTAAAATTGGGTTCTGAATGTATTTCAAGTGTTACTACGAGTTCTTGCTAATATCCCAGCCTGTGAACACTTGGCTAAATGTGCAGAGCTAATGGCAGTTTGCTGTTGATTCAGGAATAGATTATAGTCATGCAATAACAGATTTTTGAAACCATTTAGTGTTTATTCAGAAACACGTATCAACATTAAGAAGCTGATCCTTGATTTTATTCTTCCCATGAACAGAAATAGAAATGCTACAACTTTTAGAAGAATTATGATGGGGATTGATGGCTGCTCATAAGCGTTTTCATATAGGAAGAAAATTTGGGGGCCATTTTTTTTTTTTTTTTGCTAGCATTACAGGAAGTGTGCAGGTGTATAAACTCACTGTGCACAGAGAGTTCAGAGAAAGTGTTTATTTAATATTAGGAGTAAGCAGGAAAGGTTTCCTAGAGATGTATAGTTAAACAAGAAGGACTAGCAGGAAAAAAATCATGTCAAAGGCAGTGAGGACAGGAAGGAAAGAAGCAGATGTCATATGCTGTCAAAAAAAAAAAAAAAAAAAACAGTGTGAATTACATTTGAGCAGATTGAGTGGGGCCAGACTGTGACAAACATTGATTTCCCAGCGGAGCAGCTTGTATGTGAAATACAACACAGGAGGAACCACAAAAGAAACTCCTAAGAACTTCCACTATTTAGGGGAAGCTTGGTTTGCTCAGGGGAATTATGGTGTTCCAGTAGGTTCCAGTTATCAAGGATACCCCACTATCCTGCAAGAATAATCCAACAACAACCACCATAACCCTGACTTTTCTCTTACTGGACCAAAAAATCACATCACTTGTCAATCTTTTGAATTAGATCACCAAACAACAGCACTGTTGAAATAAGTTTCCCTAGTAAAAAGGGAAGGGGAATATGTGGTTTCTGCTCATTTGGTTCTCATAGTTAATATTACTGTCATTCCCTGGGAAGGCACAAAAGCCACCTTGAGGGAGTAGTCATGTTGCTATTGAGGTTTGTGTGGGATTCAGGATAGAGGCCAATTCTGTGAGACTGAATGACAGCTGCGGGAAACTGACTGGAGGACCAGTGAATATGGTTCTGATGTTCCCGGGGAGGGATGATGGAGTAGGAGGTTGAGGTCCTTGGAATATAGGTCACTGTAACAGCCAAGGCGTGGGAGAAGAGAAGGCATCAGCAGAGCAGGAACATAAAAAATGTACTGTATCTCACAGTTTACAGTGTTACTGAGGTCATAGTCATTTCTGAGAGGTGGTACTTGATTAATATGCATTAGCCATTGTGAGTTGAAGTTATAAACTTGCAAGACCACACACCTTCATTCAGAGTATACATAGATATAAATTTATGTATACATGTATTCAGAGAGAATGTATGTAGAAAAAGAGAGACAGAACAGAAAGAGGCAGAGACAGAGACAAACAGAACCTATATCTAAAACATTAGCTTGGTGAACTAGATCCATTTTATCCTCACCTACATACCATCCTAGAGCATTTTTTAAATCCATATTCATGTATAAGCCAAATCTGGGAGTCTTATCACTCTCAATAAATATAATACACTATTTAATATGAACAGTTCAAACAAAGAGATGAGAAGAGATTATACTAGTTGAACCTACAAGGAAAAGGAATATTTCTGGAGGTAGATAATGGTTGCATAGTGGAAGATCTGACAAAAATTTCAAAACTCAAGAGTTTTCTAAGAGAGAACAAATTTGAGGCCTTTAAAATTTGTCCTTTACATTCAGTTTTTCATTTAATACAATTCTGTTGTGTGTGTTCATTATGTATCACACACTGATACATAATGAATTATTTCGTCTCTACCATAAAGGGACTCACTTTGTAATAGGAGAGAAATTCATCACTACTAAAATGTCTCTGCATAGCATTGCCTGATAAAAGAGAAGATGCCCAGTTAAATTTGAATTTCAGATATACAATAAGTAATGTTTATGCACTCTCATGCAATATTTGAGACATTCTTATATTTTAAAAAATTAGGCCGGGCGCGGTGGCTCAAGCCTGTAATCCCAGCACTTAGGGAGGCCGAGACGGGCGGATCACGAGGTCAGGAGATCGAGACCATCCTGGGTAACACAGTGAAACCCCGTCTCTACTAAAAATACAAAAACTTAGCCGGGCGAGGTGGCAGGCGCCTGTAGTCCCAGCTACTCGGGAGGCTGAGGCAGGAAAATGGCATGAACCCGGGAGGCGGAGCTTGCAGTGAGCTGAGATCCAGCCACTGCACTCCAGCCTGGGTGACAGAGCGAGACTCCGTCTCAAAAAAAAAAAAAAAAAAAAAAAAAAAATTAATGTTTATCTGCAACCCAAATTTAACTAGGCGCTCTGTATTTTTGTTTGCAAAATCTGGCAATCCATTTTGTTTTGTCTGAGAATTTTCTAGTATCAGGGTTGGTCACTTGTGATTATAAAATGTCCATAGTTTTCCATAAGTTTCCTTACTCCATGAATTATTTCCAAAGGGTCCCTAATATAAATATAGGTAGATGGAAATGGGGAAAAGGAGATATTTACTCTGCAGAATCTGTTTGACTTTTAAATTTGATGGAAGTGCTTCACTGTGTTATAACATGGAAGTGTTATAACTACTTCCAGCCTGGGTGACTACAGAATATTATATAGTCACTGAATAAACTATGAAATTAAATGGGAAGTGAAACATCTGTTTTTCTTATAACAATAAATAGTTTATATTAGGCTCACATACATTTTTGCTCATTTTTATCCATTGTCATTGAAAAATATATTTGAACAGAAGTTAAATATGAACAGAAGTCACTGAATTGAATCAAATGTTTATAGACCGAGAAAGTCATAGTTATTTCTTTTGAAGTAAAATATAGTTTTGGTAATTATAAGGTGTTTGTCAGCAGTAGATCTCATTTTACATGGAACAATGTATTTTAGACTATGAGGCTAGATTTATCTTGTGTTTTATACCTTACAAATTTTGTTCTCATCTGATTGACACAATGACATCTATTTAGTATTCTTGTAATGCGAAATTTCTGAAAACATTGAAGACTAATTTTACTTCCTGCAGCACAGACAAATCTTTTATTTGGATTTGTCCTTCTAGAACTTTCTGCTGAAAAAGCAGTTCGTTCCTACCTGCCTGAGCTTTGCATCTTTGTTCCTAGTGGCCCAAATGGCTTGTTATTGCATTTTTCCAGCATCAGGCATAAAACAAATAGGAGGGTCCTCACTGATAGCTCCAGAGCTAAGAGTGATGTGGCATCCTGGGTCCATCTGAAGGAGGCATAATTATGTTTGAGAGGAAAACCACAGCATGTTACATTCTTAGCCTTTTACTATCTTGTCAGGATTGACCGTAAAGTAAGTTAAACCTGTTATATTCAATAATTCAGTGAGAACATTATATTAAAAAACACCAAAAGGTAGGAATCATTTTTTCCATTTCAGGAGTATTTGGTACAGTATAAGATTCGAGATAATTCTTTCTCATTGTATCAGTAGAATAATATTATTCTGTATTTTGTATATTTTCAATGAAATAGTAGCTATAAAAGATAACCATAAACTCTGATAATTACTTCTGGATAAATAATACTTAGATTTCAGTTTTTTTCTCCCTTAAAAAGAAAACATGTCATCAGGGCAAAGATCTTGGGTCTATTCTAAGTTCATTCAGGCAGCTAAAACAAAATACTAGTCTGAGTGGCTTATAATTAGGAATCTATTTCTCACTGTTCTGGAGGCTGAGAAGTCCAAGATAAGGAATTGTTAGATTTAGTATCTGATGAAAGCCCAATTCCTGGATCATAGATGGCCGTCTTCTTGCAAGGATCTCACATGTTCAAGGTGCAAAGCAGTTCTCTGGAGCCCCTTTTATGAGACATTAATCCTATTCATGAGGGCCCCACCCTCATGACCTAATTATCTCCCAAAGGGCCCACCTCCAAGTACCACTGCAATGGGCATTAGGTTTCGACATACGAATTTTGGAGGAAGGACAAATATTCAGCCTGTAGAAGCCCTCCCAAACACATGATTTGTTAAAACGCTATCTTGAGTTGAAAATTTTCATTTGTTGTATGGATAAGCTCATTTTTGTATTTCTTAAAATTAAGGATATTAAGGTCTTTTTGAGGCTCTATATTTAACCAAACGTTTGAAGTAAAATACAGTTTTGATAATTACAAGCTCATTTTTGTATTTCTTAAAATTTCAATAGACTTTCCAATAGACTTATTTTTTAGAGCAGTTTTTGGTTCACAGCAAAATTGAGTGGAAAGTACAGACAGTTGCTGTTACCTCCTGCCCCAAGAAAGCATAACATGCATGGCCTCCCCTCATCATCAATATTCCACATCAAAGTAGTACATCTGCTGCCATCGATGAAGCTATATGGACACATCATTGTTACCCCAAATGTATAGTTCACATTAGGATTCAACCTTGGTTTTGTGCAGTCTATGAGTTTTAACAAAAGTAATGACATGTATCCACTATTATATTACACAGAATAATTTAGTGTCCTAAAAATCCTCTGTGTTTTGCCGATTCATCCCGCCCTCCTACCTGACAACCACTGATCTTCTTACCATCTTCATAGTTTTGCCTTTTCCAGAATGTTATATAGGCAGAATCACACAATATACAGCCCTTTAAAATCGGCTTTTGTTTGTTTGTTTGTTTTGTTGAGACGGAGTCTCGCTCTATCACCCAGGCTGGAATGCAGTGGCTCAGTCTTGGCTCACTGCAAGCTCCGCCTCCCGGGTTCATGCCATTCTCCTGCCTCAGCCTCCGGAGTAGCTGAGACTACAGGCGTCCACCACCACGCACGGCTAATTTTTTTGTAATTTTTAGTAGAGACGGGGTTTCACCGTGTTAGCCAGGATGGTCTCGATCTCCTGACTTTGTGATCCGCCTGCCTCGGCCTTACAAAGTGCTGGGATTACAGGCGTGAGCCATCGCGCCCGGCCAAAATCGGCTTCTTTCTTAATAAGCATTTATGGTTCCTCCGTGTCTTTTTATGGCTTGATGGTGCATTTCTTTTTAATGTTGAATAATATTCCATTGTCTGGATGTAGTACAGTTTATTTGTCTGTTCCCCTTCTGAAGGACATGTTGGTTGCTTCTAATTTTGACTACTACGAATAAAACTGTTATAAACATCTGTATTCAGGTTTTTGTGTAAGCATAAATTTTCAGCTCATTAGGGAAATACCAAGGAGCTTGATTGCTGTATCATATGATAAGAGTATGTTTAGTATTATAAGAAACTGCCAATTTTGTCTTAAGTGGCTGCACCGTTTTGCATTCCCACCAGCAAGGAACGAAGCTTTCTGTCGCTCCTCATCTTCATTAGCAGTTGGTGTTGTCAAAATCCAGTTGCTGGATTTTGATTCTTTCAATAGGCATATAGTAGTAGTATCTCATCATTGTTTTGATTTGCAATTTGCTAACAAATTATGATCTTAAGCATCTTTACATATGCTTATTTGCCATCTGTATGTCTTCTTAAGTGAGGTGTCTGTTCAGGCTTTTTGCCCATTTTAAAATCAGGTTTTGTATTTTGGTTTTGATTTTTTTAACTTTTCATTTTGAAATAATTTCAGACTTACTGAAAAGTTGTAGAAATAGTACAAAGAAATTTTGTATACCCTTTATCCATACTCTCCAATTAATATTTTACCTTTATTATTCTCTCTACTCTATTCTTTCTTCATTCTATATGTCTATACCTATATCTATCTCTCTATCTATCTCTCTATCTATCTATCTATCTATCTATCTATCTATCTATCTATCTATCTATCTATCCATCCGTCTGTATCTATAGCTATAAACTTAAAAGGCCTTCTTGGCAAAGTAATTGGATTCATTTAACCTTCTTCACCAACCACTCCTCAGGCTGTTGTTCTTCGGTGACTTCTTGATCTTATCAGAGAAGCTTTTGTTGATTCTAGAATGTTTATTGAAAACTCAATTTATAATCACTTAGAAGAGGAATTAATTATTATTAGGAATCATCTTGGGTTATTTAAGGATAAGCCTTACTAGAGTCATGTTGCTTCCTTAGAAAAGTTGCTGTTAATCTTGAAGATGTTATTCTCAGGTACAACTCCCTTTCTTCCAGCTCCCATTCATCTTGTTTCTGGCTCTGTTCCTCTTGGGTAAAGCTTTGCACTCGCCTTCCTACTGAATGTATTGCCATTAGTCTTCTTATGTTTTATAAAGTCCATGCTCAATACCAGAGTAATTTTTATAAAATGAGTATCTAATATGGAGTATACACCAGTACATAGGGACCAGCATTAGTGATTGTTTCCAAAGATTCAAAAGTATTAACCAACGAGAATTAATCTGATTCTATAGTGGGAGCTTTTATTTGAGGAGATTATGTAAGTCAGCAGTGTGCTATATTATTCATCATTTTTTGTGTTAAGATGAGTATTTGTTGTACTGATAGAATTGTATATTTTAGAATAGGAGAGGTGATTCCTCTTCTACATTATGCTGGTCCTGAGCAGTGATGATATTTCAATACGGGCACAACTTGCTCCCTTCTCTTTACCCCACCACTACCTTTATTCTAGATCATGATGGAAGAATCATATTTTTCTTCTCTCCAAACACCCATGATCTTAACTTCATTATTGAAATAACTTGCAAGGGAATGTGTCTTCAAATTTGTATGAAATTACAAAGAGCCATGTGACCAAATACAGGTTTATCGCTAATTTCATTTATTTGCCATTTAAAGATTTTAAAAAACACCCTTTTGCCTATTATATCAGAGACAAACATGAGACTTAAAGTCTTTCTACAAGCTTAATTTAAACATCAATATCTGCCTGCTCACTAGGGCTTTGAAAAATGTCCAGGATATTTTAGATTAGAAAGCAAATGTATAAAACAAGATCTACAAATTAAAGAATCAGCACTGGATGGGGTCACTGGAATGAGTTGCTCTATTTCAGATTTACAAACATTTCTGATAAATGGTCATTTTGCTGTTTTGTTTTTTTGTTTTTGTTTTTTTGCCTATCTCCAAGCAAAAATAATTCACAATCACCCTAGATGATCCATTATATTTTTGACCATATTAAAAACCATTCACCTTTATACTTAGCCAAAGTATTTTTCTCTCTATTCCTGTCATCCAGTTAACTTTAGGCACCTGGAACAAATCTTTCCCCTCTATTTGTAAAGAGAACATTCCTTCTAATTCCAGATGTTGTGATTTTTTTCTCTTGCTAAATTCTAATTCTTCCAAGCTTGATCTGAACTCCTTGACTCTTCTGGAGGCAATAGTTCATCAGTTCTTTCTTTTCTTTTCTTTTTTTCTTCTCTCTCTCTTTTTTCCCCCTTCCTTCCTTCCTTCCTTCCTTCCTTCCTTCCTTCCTTCCTTCCTTCCTTCCTTCTTTCCTTCTTTCCTTCCTTCTTTCCTTCCTTCCTTCCTTCCTTCCTTCTTTCCTTCCTTCCTTCCATCCTTTTTTGAGATGGAATCTCACCCTGTCGCTCAGGCTGGAATGCAATGGCGCGATCTCGGCTCACTGCAACCTTCGCTCACTGCAACCCTTCTGGGTTTAAGCGGTTCTCCTGCCTCAGCCTCCCGAGTAGCTGGCATTACAGGTGCACACCACCATGCCCAACAAATTTTTGTATTTTTAGTACAGACGGGGTTTCACCATGTTGGCCAGGCTGGTCTCAAACTCCCAACCTCGTGATCCGCCAACTTCGGCCTCCCAAAGTGCTGGGATTACAGGTGTGAGCCATTGCACCCTGGCCCATCAGTTCTTTCAATCTCTCCCACTCCCTATTTATTTTTTTCACCAAGCTATCATTACCTTTTTCCAAAAAAAAAAAAGCACAAACAAATAAACAAACCAAAAAAACACCTCTCTTGTCTCATTACAGCTAGAGTCCCAGATGTCTCTTTCTTCATAATTTTCTGGTAAGGATAGACTTTAATCATTATCTCCACCTCGTAATTTCTCTTTAAGCTGCTACAGCTAGGTCTGCCTTCCTAATTCTATTAATAGTGGCATTTAAAATATAAAAAATCACATTCTAATGTCCTTGCACATGCGGGACACTCAAAACAAAAAGTCACCATTCCTCTAAAACTGGTGCTTTCCACAAAACCAAGAATTCTCCTAGCTGCTTCTTCCTCAATATTCCCATCTAATCAGTCACTAAATCCTACAGTTTACTCTTAATTTCCAGTCTGTTTTTATACATTTTTTCTTGCATAATCAACAGACCTGACATATATTCAGTGTTTTAAAAATATTCAAATATATGAACGAATTTGTCGAAGAAGGGCAGCTGCCAAGCCAGTATAGGTATACCTGCTCCTTCTCTTGCCTGCTTATAACAAGGTTCTGGCACATGTCTCTGAAGTTTCTGTCAGTTTCTGGACACTAGATTAGACCTCAGTTTAAGGCATCTTCTTTCACTTGACTTACTGGCTGGTTTCCTGTAACAGTCTTAGACTGTTCATAACCTACTTGCCTTGACTTAGAACTTAGTGGTTTTTGAGTTTGCAGTTCTTCAACTGATAGTGTGGGCTAGCAGGCCTAGAACACCTCCAGAGAATTTCCTGGCTTATTTTAATCTTACCCTCTATTTTTTTCTTCACAATTAAATCCTCCTCCCCTGATTTTGGTCGAGCAAAGAGCCAGCCCGACCTGAAGACTGTGAACTTTCCCTGAACTGTTCGCAATAGTCGGCCTTTAGTTATTTTAAATTTGAGAGTTAAGAAATATCTCTATTTCTAGGCTGTTTCAAAACTCTGACATTTGCCATTGGTCATCTTCTCTAAGCATCTGCTGTTCCTACATTATTTCTAGACAGCTTCTCTTACTCCTTAAAATAAGAACAGAAGTTGAGGAGGCCTACAGCCCTAAAAAATTCTCTCATTACTCTCATAAGAAAGAATATAACTCAAATAGAAAATGTGCAATTGAGAAACTAGTACAAACTTATGGTTCCAGAAAAATAATTATCAATCCTCTACTTTATCTCCTTCTGTCATAATAGTGACTATAGCCACAATTTCTTGGCACCTACTTGGGGCCAAGTTTTGTTCTAAAAACATCATATATAACTGCTTAATCTGTACAACAAACCTATGATGTGGGACTTATTACCATCTTTCCAATCTCACAGGAAAGCAGAGGCAGAATGATTTGTCTAAAGTCACACATCGTAAGTGACAGACCTTGGATGTGAGCTCATACCTAATCATTAACCTACACTGCTTCTCCTTGAGAACACTTAGGAGGTTCCACACCAACTAATTTGCTGCCAAACTCAGACCAGAAAATGTGTGCCTACTTTGCTTTCCTGATATGTAGTACATTTTACAAAACTTGCCCAATGTCAAATATCAGTAACGTGTGTGATATGATAAATAAACACTATTCTAGGAATTGAAATGTGCTGTCTGTCCAAATAAGATTTTTATGAGCTTGAGAAGGATTTCTGGCTTTTATTTCTCTTCAGTTACCCAGTACAGTTATTTTGGAACATAATCCCTGAAATGACTTGGGAAGTCAATATAGCAGATTTGAGCAGAAAAAGACATTGCCTCTCTCAGGGATGGTGAGACAGTGCAGGCTCTCTCCTAATCCTTGTGTCACGCCTGAAGTTACTAGGGACTGAGAGTTAACACAAGCATAGACATAAAACTCAAGTGACATTAAGAGATTCACTGATGGGACCACTCATTCCTTTAAATTTTAAATAAGAATACTCTGAGATTCCATGCTGCATGACTGCAGAAAGTCATTGCACAGCTAGACTGTAGTGATTATAAACTTCACTGAAGATGTGAGGAGACTGTGAGGGAATTACATTGCAGAAAGGAACATGTAAAGCATGATATCACATGATATCACTGAACGTTCTATGTAGTTTTATAGGGAGGGTATTTAACTTGCTGGCCACCTCTTTAGATTGCAGCCTAACACTTTCCATTCTTGCAATTCATTCATTCTCCAGGTATTTTTTCAGCACTTATTTGTGCTAGACATTGTGTACATAATGGAGGAGTTTACAATTTAGAAAATTTTTTCATCGTACTTAAATTTAGAATTAATTGTCTCATACTCTCCTTTCCAGACTAGGGCATCGACCTTAACTTTATAAACCAAGAGTCCCCTAAAATTGTTTTACTTAACTAAAGACCAATCAGAACCCAAAGATAAATTCTACCTGTTGTAGCCGCTGAACAAATGTTTCAAAATAGTCTCTGTGTCCCCACCCAAATCTCATCTTGAATTTTAGCTCCCATAATTTCCATGCATTGTGGGAAGGACGTGGTGGGAGATAATTTAAACCTGGTGGTTTTCCCCATGCTGTTCTCGTGACAGTGACTAAGTCTCAGGAGATCTGATGGTTTTAAAAGCAGAAACCCTTTTCACTTGGTTCTCAATTCTCTCTTGTCTGCTGTCACGTAATATGTGCCTTTTACCTTCCACCATGATTGTGAGGCCTCCCAGCTACATGGAACTGTGAGTCCATTAAACCTCTTTTTTTTAAAATAAATTACCCAATCTTGGCTATGTCTTTATCAGCAGCATGAAAATGAATTAATAGAGTCGCTTGCACTATGGAATCAGAATTACCCAAGGTAGAGCCAGGACCCGATACATAACAAGGGAAAGAATTAAGGCACAAAAGATTAAAGGTGGGCTGATTAACACCAAATGTACTAAAACATAATAAGAAAAAGACTTTTAAGACCTTCCCATTAAAGTAACAAAAATGCTAGCACTACAGTAAATAAAAATAAAAAGAACATATTAATGCAAACACTCAGATAAATACATTATATAAAGAGGTTCATATTTATAGAGGTAATAAGAGGACGTTCTAACAGCTAGTAAGAATGAAGATAAAAGAAGAAATATTTTAAGAATAAGTAGATACCAATAATAAGGGAAATACAATAAATACATAAATAATAAGGGATCTACAAGGCCACAAGGTACAGGGGTGGCAGAAGATGAAAAGAAGAGTTGCTTTTAAAAAATGCACAGTATGCTAAAAATATTTTAAAACTACATAGACAGTGCCAAGCTAAAGCTTTTAAAAATAAAATTCTAAGAACGTGAAAGAGATAAGTAAAGTGGGCAAGCTACCCGAGTGTTTCACATGGGTCTCTGATCCTTTACAGTTTGCAAAGCTTGGGTTACCTTATTCAGGTCCTCAAGACTGGAGAACAAAGGAGCAATACTGGGACCCTTTTTTTCTTCCCTGAAGCTTTCAGCATCGGATTAACTTCCAAAATCTTATCAGAAAAACATAATAATAATAATAATGATATTTATCCTTTATTGACTACCAACCCTATGCCAAATACATTAGCATCTGTTATCTTTAATCCCTCCCAAATTCTGCCAATGAGATACATCATTTCCCCATTTCATTGCTGTTCCCCAGGGCGCAGAGTTTAGCATTACTCAGAGCCAAAGAAAATGTGGTGGTGGAATTGGAATTAAAACTCAAGATTCTCTGATTCCAGTGTGTATCCTCTTTCCATAAATACACCTTGAACTTAGTCAGCCATAGGAAGGCGCCGTTCTTAAGCAGCAGTACCGAGTTCTTACCATATCACCGAGTGAACACCTGCAGTTCAAACTGAATTGGCAAGTTTCCTGCTAGCTTCATATTCCAGTGATACTGGTTCTTCTTAGCATTTATGTCTTTATGTCTTTAGATAGATAGATGTGCATATATACTTATATATACATATATTCATATATGTATAAAGATATATATCTTTATATGTTTATATGTATGAAGATATATATATCTTTATGTTTATATGTATAAAGATATATATATGTTTATATGTATAAAGATATATATATATCTTTATATATAATATGCAGTTGAAAAATTAAAATGTGAAGATCAAGCATGTTTAACAACATGAAGGAGTACCTAAAAATGAGGGTAAATTAAAATAAAAAATAAAATGGGGGCCAGGCACGGTGGCTCACGCCTGTAATCCCAGCACTTTGGGAGGCCGAGGCAGGTGGATCACGAGGTCAGGAGATCGAGACCATCCTGGCTAACACGGTGAAACCCCATCTCTACTAAAAATACAAAAAAAATTAGCTGGGCATGGTGGTGGGTGCCTGTAGTCCCAGCTACTCAGGAGGCTGAGGCAGGAGAATGGCGTGAACCCAGGAGGTGGAGCTTGCAGTGAGCCTAGATCACTATACTGCACTCCAGCCTGGGCGACAGAGCGAGACTGCATCTCAAAATAAATAAATAAATAAATAAAAATAAAAATAAAATAAAATGGGGAAATAGGTCATGCAAAGTGAGTATGTCAGTCAGGACTGGCTACGTAATATTGCAGTAACAAGGAGTGTCTTGCTCACTTGAAGCTTGTTATGTATTCAAGTAACTCTCCAAGCTACCTGTCTTGGATGTGTTTATTCAGTAACCCAAGGTGCTTTCAGCTTTTGGCATTTTCTTTATTTGTGTTGTCATCATTTCAGAGAAAGTTAGTTCTGGTTGTTCTTGTACTGTCAACTTAAATATCTCCACACAGATATGGCATGTGTCACTTCCCTTCCAACCCATCTGCTTTCCAATGTGCCTAGAAGGAGAGGAGAAAGAAATATGGATAGGAATAGAGATGTCACCTACATAGAAAAGAGAGAGAGAGAAGAGGGAGGCAAGGAGAGGAGAGAGTGAGAGAAAAGAGAGAGAATATGAGAGTACAAAATAAAATGATGTGAAGAAACCCCAAATCAATAGAGTATACTTTGTGATTGCATAATGGTTTGATAATTGCTTTGCTATCTTAGGTTTTGAACATAAAAAAATTCTAAAGTCTTTCAGAGAAAAAAACATGAACAACCTCCAGTGTCAAAACTGAAACAGCTCACAGAATGTTAACCCACTTCCTTTGTTAATCTTTGAGATATTGCTCTATCCCAGGCTTCTGTAGGAGGTTGAAGAGAATGGATAAATAAGGGCAAAGGGACTGAAAGTGACAGCAAAACAAATAGTATGCATTAAGGGAGCAAATCACTTCTCTGATTCTTTCTTTCTTTTTTTCACTTTTGAAAGGAAAAAGTTGATGTCATTTATATACTTTAAGATCATGAAGGCATGACCTGTTGTCAGCTTGTATTTATAACAGCACCAGTCATTCTATTACTACTTAGAAAATCTTTAAAAATGCTTTTACCACTTTTAACTTGAGCCACATTTTCTTCATTCTACAGTCAGATTACAGTTTTAAGGAGGACTATTGCTGGAAATAAGAACTACTGCTGACAAAAGCCCGAGGAAAGAACATGGTGCTTCAGCTCAGTTAAGCAACATGGTGTTCTTATTGGTTACCTCCCAGCACTAATATGATCTTGGTTAGATTACAAATAGTCTTTCCAGATTTTCATATACTTGTAACAGGTTATTAAAGAATATAGACTCATAGAGATAAAAATATAAGAGAGTTAATTGTTTCCATGACCTGTTGTCAATAGTTACCAAGTTGCAAATTCCTTTTCTCATCCCTTATTGCATCTTGATCAGAGTCAGTAAGGTTTCTGGGCACTTTTGTTTTAAGTAAACTTACTCCAATAGTCTGCAACTTCAATATCATATAAAGTCAAACTTCTTCTTTCCCTCCCTACCTGCCTCCAAGGGATGGATAGATTCAAGTGCCCTAGTAGTGGAATATTTTTACAGGATTTTCTAAATTCTCCAAGAGCTCTGACTCCTCTGGACTTGGAATGGAGTGCTCAGAGAAAAATGGCCAGTATCTCCTCACTTATCTTTATAATGACACAGTCCTCTTCTTATTGATTCATGCCACTTCTCTGTCACTGATTAGTTGTCTGTGTCTTTTGGAGGTATTCGAAGTCTAACTCTTGCGGGTTGGGTGAATATGTGGATTCTTTGCAGCTTCTGTACTGCAACATTTTCTGATGTACCTGATCCAGAATCGTCTCTGCCTTTCCCCTTTAAAACCTACAACCATTGATCCATCCCAGAGACTCTTGTGGCTGGCTACCCTGTAGCTTACCAGTGGGAATCCTTACTGGATGAAGTACTAGCAAGATGACTGAAGCCTAGTTACCTTTTCAGTGGTCCATTCCATCCCTAAAAGTGTTAAGCAGAATAATGGTTCCCCTCCACCCCGCCAAAGATGTCCACATCCTAATTCCTGGAAGCTGTCAATAAGTTATGTTATATGGCAAGAGTTAAGGTTACAGACAGAATTAAGGTTGCTAATCAGCTGACCCAAAGTTAGGTAGATTATCCTAGATTATCCATGAGAGTTTGAGTAATCACGAAGGTCCTTAACAGTGGTATAGGGAAGCAGAAGCATAAGTTAAATTAATGTGATGTGAAAAAAACTCAGCCAGCTGTTGCTGGCTTTGAAGATGAAGAAGATCATCAGCCGAGGAATGTGGGTGGCCCTTAGAAGCTGGAAAGGGCAAAGAAATGGGTTATTTCCTAGAGAGACCAAAACAGAAGGCAGTTCTATTGACACCTTGACTTTAGCCCAGTTTAGCCCATGTCAAACTTCCAACCTACAGAAATGTAAAATAAATCTGTGTTGTCATGGCAACTTGCTATGACAGCTACAGAAAATGAACATACTAGATATGCCTTGTATCCTTGCCATGCCCTATGCTGCTGTCTGCTCCAGTTGGCTGCCTAATGTTCTTTTAGCCTTGTGTTTACTTTCCCTACCTCAGGTAAACATACAGACTAGCAATTCTGCAGCCTGGGCAGATATCTGAGCAGGGAACAAAATGCCACTTTCTCCTTCATGTAGGCAGTGACCATCTTTTTTATTTTTGAGTTTGCTTTTCACTAATGTGTGAATGCTTAGTTAGTACAAATGTTCTACAAAGTTTTTTTTTTTTACAAAAAAACACAGCTTAGTTACTAAAAAACACAACTTACTAACTCAATAGTACAAAACCTCACCCGGCTAGTTTTTTGTATTATTTTTAGTAGACACATGGTTTCACCGTGTTAGCCAGGATGGTCTCAATCTCCTGACCTCGTGATCCGCCCGTCTCGGCCTCCCAAAGTGCTGGGATTACAGGCTTGAGCCACTGCGCCCGGCCCAAAGTTCTTTACAAAAAACACAGCAACCTCTTTCCATCAATGCCCTTCACCATTACCTGCTTTCAAGAGGCAACCAACTTTAATTTATTTAGCGCTCTCTTTTGGTGGTCGATTCTAAACCTCTTTGTGGCACGCTCATATGGCTACTTCTTAATCTTCATAAATATGATGACTTCCCCAAATGAAAAACTTAAATGTACTTTAGCTACATCCTTGTCCACCATACACAAACTTTCCTCCCTCCTTCCCAAAGTTCCATTACAATTTTCATTTGAACAATGTTAAGAATTTGTATTTTTATGACCATGAAAATACCATTCATCTATGATTGTTTTCTTTCCTCATCATTCCTGGAATAAGTGTTACCTTTCCTGGTTATTTTCCTGATTTCCTATCTCTGTGTTATAATTCCACCCCACATTTTTGCCGAATAACACAAATGCTTTCTCAATACATTCAGACTCAATAGATGTTCTGATTTTTGCTACTTCTGGAGAAAATGCTTCTATAAAATTCTGATCTGCTTCAATCTGCACTAGTTGCTTCCAGGTCCCTGAAACTTTTCCTCCTGGGACATCCACTGACCTTCTTCCTGGAGATTCTTGCCACTTCCTCCTAGTGCCAGATTACCTATTCCCAGGGTTCACTACTGACAAAGTATGCTCCTAAGGTGAATTTTGAGAACTTTGTCTATTTAGAAACATCTTTACTCTTATCTTGAATTAATTTTGTCTGAGTGTTGAATTCTAAGTTTAAAATCATTTTTGATCAGAATCTTGAAGTCACTGCTCTATTTTTTTCTGGTTGTCAGGCTGTTGATGCTTCCAAAGCCATTCAGATTCATGGTATTCTCTCTCTCCCATATCTGCACGTGGGAGTGTTAATATCTCTTTAATAATCTTATTTTAATTCTTTGAAATAAATATCCAGAAGTGAGACTTCTAGATGACATGGTAAGTCTATTTCAAAAATTTTGAGGATCTTCTCTACTGTTTCCCATAGTGCCTGCACTATTCTGCATTCTCACTAACAGTGTGCAAGAATCCTTATTTCTTCACATTTTCTCCAACATTTGTTTCTTTTTCATAATGGCCATTCTGACAGATTTGAAACCATAATGAGATGTGAAATGATATATCTCATTATGGTTTTCATTTTTTTATTTTAATTTATGATTTTTTTTTGAAACAGAGTCTTCCTTTTTCGCCCAGGCTGGAGTGCAGTGGCACAATCTAGGCTCACCACAACCTCTGCCTTCTAGGTTCAAGTGATTCTCCTGCCTCACCCTCCCTAGTAACTGGGATTACAGGCGCATACTACCACACCTGGCTAATTTTTGTATTTTTCGTACAGATGGAGTTTTGTCACATTGGCCAGGCTGGTCTCGAACTGCTGACCTCAGGTGATCCACCCACCTCTGTCTCCCAAAGTGCTGCGGTTATAGGTATTAGCCACCACTCCTGGCCTCATTTCTTTGATGATTACTGATGTTGAGCATTTAAAAAATATACCTTTGGCCATTTGTATATTTTCTTTGTAGAAATGTCTATTCAAGTTTTTAGGCCATTTTAAAATTGAATTATTAGTTTTAGAGACAATCTTCTAGTTTTAAGATCATGTTTTCCCTTACTTCCAAAAGCACCTGGTCATACCTATTACTGAAGAATTTTCAGTAATCTGCAGTGTAAACTGTGTTGCTTATTGGCTTTTATCACAGTAATTTAGGATTCAAGTTTCTTGGGATTGGTAGATCTCAACATTATCCTGATTTTCAAGTTATGATTTTTCTTCATTTTCTATTTTTGCAATGGTTTTTCTCATTTTCTTTGTTCTTGTGATATCATTTTCAAAAAATGCATATTAAGTATTAACTGTTGTTTAAGTAGGCCTCTGTAAGGAGTAGAGATCAATTTATGTATTAAATCTACCCTATTTGTTCATTTATTTTTATTTTTATTTTTTTAGAAACAGGGTCTTGCACTGTTGTCCAGGCTGTCTAGAGTGTAATAATATGATGATAGCTTTCTGAAGCCTTGAACTCCTGGGCTCAAGCAATCCTCCTGCCTCAGCCTCTCAAGTAGCTGGGACTACAGGCTCATTCCACTACACCCAGTTAATTTAAAAAAATTGTTTTTTGTAGACAGGGGTCTTACTATGCTGCTGAGACTGCTCCTGCACTCCTGACCTCAAGCAATTCTCCTGTCTTGGCCTTCCAAAGTGTTGGAATTACAGGCATGAGCACTGTGCCTGGTCCATATTTAATATCTTTAATTGGGATAGCACCATACATCTTTAGCAATGATTCACTTAAAATTATCCTTCCCACACTAATCCCTTGACTTTGGAAAAGAAAGGCATGACCAAAAAAGAAAACCCTCTCAACACAAACACTGCACTCCTTAGAGAACCAAGCACTGTGTGCCTCTCCCCAGTTTGTGGTCCCAGAGCTGGTTTTACAGCCTCTCAGAAAATGTTAAAGGTCTCACCCTAGTTTTGTTTTGAAGCAACTAATTTTTGGCATTCTATGCCAAAATCTATATAATTTTTGGCATTGAACCTTAGATAAAATTCTGGAATAAAAGAAGAAGGTCCATTCAATGTCCTGTTACATACTGAACTGAAATGTCTATTATTTATTTAATAATTTATTAAATTATAGCATTGTTCTGAGTGATCAGTTGATGATAGTTGGCTGTACTTTTTTCACCTGTACCTTTTGATTATCTATGTTTTTGTACTTAAGCATAAGAGTACAAACAGATTTGTTTTTTTGTGCTCCCACAAGTTTATGCAGTCTCTAAGAATGTATATGTTTTCAAATGAATAAACTATTAGGCATATTTCATAACATACGGTTCTGTGTGACAAAGAATGGAAGTATTAAGATTTATAGGAGAAATACTTATTTAAGACCATCAATTGGATAGACCACACATTGTACTTTAAAATATTTCAATTTTTATTTTACTTTTTAAAATATTTAATGGTCTAAAAATTTTCATGCTAGTTCTAACTCCTTAACACATGCACATCATAAATTCTCAGGAATCAAGGTTAAATGATATCATGATCAGTGATACATGATCAGTGAATTTACAATTCTGTAAACTCACTTTCCTTTTTAATGCTCTCTGATTCTATTTAAGGAACTTGCCTTGGAACTCCACCTATTTCTAGCAACAATCATTTTTATTCCTTTTTATTGTTTTTTTTTCTTTTACATCATTCTGAATTTATTCATCATTATAATTTATTTTTCTATATGATGGAAAATAGACTTGTTGCTCTACTAATTTTTGCATACCAGGATCTCCTATTTTTTACTTCCTTTGCCTCTTTTCCTGACAGGATGGTACTGTCAGATTTTCTCAATGACAAGATCATACCAAAGACAACTCCTTTGCTATAATGACTAGTTTGCCTAGGGCTCTTTTTCACCACTACTTTTGGTCTTACAAGCTTACTGAAGGTGAGATGTTGGTAAAATAGACCTTTGTTCTCCTATATATCTTGCATATGTTTGCTATCAATGTTTTATAATACCACTTTTTATCAACATTTAAAAGGTTAGAGCTATAATTTCTGTAAGCCAATAACCTCACAGCAAAAAAGAACAGTAAAATTGTGCTGTACTACCATAAAATTGATAATTTATATTAATCAGAGAGCTTACATAGCAAAGTAAAGCTTCCATCTCTGTTTAAGATGCAAACTACATTTTGTAGATGGCCCATCAGGAAAGCAACATAATGGGAGGCTTTGCCTGGAATTGAGCCATTCTTGTTCAGAGCAAAAAGGAAGAAAGAGCTCTAGCAGAGTGATACCAAATCATGAAAAAATGTTTAAGTGCTGTCCCCATGATGTTATAGCCAAAGCACTATGTGGGTCATGAGACACAGAGAGTCATCTGGACTCTGGCTCTATTTGCCTGATGCATGAGCTTGAGCAATTTATCTAAACCTCAGTTGCCTCGTTGGTAAATTAGGATAGTATTGTTTATTTTACAGGATTCTTATGAGTGTTAAATAAGATAATGTTTGTGAATGTCCTTTGTAAATTTTAAAGTGCCATGAAAATCTAAGTGGTATGATTGCTTAATGCTTTCTAAGGCTGAATGGTGCATTAGAGGATGATTTAACACAGTGCCTGACAAAGCACATGCTCAGTAAATGATAGCTCCTTTTCTCATCCAAATAATAAAAATGTTCTATGAATAATGAGCAATTACAAGACACCATGTAGATTCCAGAACAACATAAACATTTTTTTGGGTGGGGAGGGGTACATAACTATCGGGAATATTGTAAAGTCTATACAATCTAACTTGCCAAGAAATATCATTGCTGAAGAAAGAATAGCAACTATGTTCAAATGGGATATACGGCAAAAGTGGTTTCTCCTTTTCCCCAAAAGAAGACTGAATAAGCTAGACTGAATAAGCTAGACTGAATAAGCTAACAGTTTCTTCTCTTTGTAGCCAAACATCATTGATTCAGTATTATATTCCATAACATAAAAAAATATGTTAGTCAGGGCCAGGCATCATGGCTTACACCTGAAATTCCAGTACTTTGTGAGGCCAAGGTAGGAGAATCACTTGACACCAGGAGTTCGACATCAGCCTGGCCAACATGGCGAAATCCTATCTCTAAAAAAAACCAAAAAACCAAAAACAAAAAACAAAAACAACCAGGCATGGTGGTGGTGCACACCTGTCCCAGCTACTTGGGAGGCTAAGACATGAGAATCACTTGAAACCAGGAGGCAGACGTTGCAGTGAGCTGAGATCATGCCACTGCACTCCAGCATGGGCCACAGAGCAAGACTCTGTCTCAAAAATAAATAAATAGATAAAATTTTAAAAATTAAAAATATGTTATTAAGATTAGCATTCAGAACAATTTTGTTGCTGTTAATAGAGCAACACATGCATAGAAAAATTAGAAAATAAAAAAATAAAGAAAAAAATTATCTACAGATGATAGATAATACAACTTAGCAATAAACATTGTTGCAATTTGGGGGCATTTCCTTCTGTCTTTAGTCAGTATATTCATGCTGCAACATATGTGTGTGCCTGTGTTTAAACACTTTGTATTGCATGAAATATGCAGGCTTTTATGGATTTTGACATCTACTTATAGCCTGTTTTTTAAAAATTTACTTCTTGTCATGCTAAAAATTTATGAGACTTCAACGCCTTCTTTCAGTTTGAAGTTCCTTGAAGTGTATGGTATGTGGATAGTCATTTTTACTAGTGTTCATTTTTAATATAAGGTTGATGTGTAAAGAAGTCACACAGAGAGTGAAGAAGCCTAACAGACCATCCAGCACACACTTCTCAGAGTAGCTTAATTGTTCTAGTTAGTGCAGTGTCTGATTTAATGTTCACTGCAACCAGTTAAGGCTAATTTCCATTTTATCCCAGAGAAAACTGAGGAAAGGACACACTTTTCCTTCCTTTTCTCCCTCTTTCATTATAAAAACATTTTATTTTTAAAAGTCCCATAGACCAGGCTGGCCAACATGGTGAAGCCCCGTGTCTACTAAAAATACAAAAATTAACTGTGCGTGGTGGTGCATGCCTGTAATCCCAGGTACTCGGGAGGCTGAGGCAGGAGAATCGCTTGAACCCAGAATGCGGAGGTTGCAGTGAGCCGAGATCACACCACTGCACTCCAACCTGGCTGGAACAGTGAAACTCTGTCACACAAAAAAAAATAAATAAAAAGTCCCACAAACCTGCCACCTTTTATAAAAAACAACAAAATCAACCAAAACACCAACAAAGAAGAAACACTAGTACATTGTTTTAAAAATTCTCTTACCATCCATTTTCAAGTATATACATGTTTTTACAGAGTTACCATCATGGTGCAAGTACGATTATATATACTACCACTTTTTTCTTTTTAATGATCTTTAATTGTTTTTTTAATTTACTTTTCCTTTTAAATTCACATAAAAATACAGACATTTATGCTTTATAATCCAGTCTTCACAACCATAATGTAATGTTTGCATGATATTCCATTGAGTGACTAAATCATAATTTTACTAAACATTTCCTTACTGTGAAATTTTAGTTGGCTGCTTCCAATTTTTACTATTATAAATAATGTTGCAGTGGAGGTCTACATGCATAAAGCTATCTTTTTAAAGCTTTTCTTTCTCCTGAGGATAAATTAATAGAAACAAGATTATGAGCTAAAGAGCATGCTTATTTTCATAGGATTTAAAAATAAAGAGTCTAAAGAAGGCTCTTTCTATATGGAGAAGAGATAAGTAGATGTACATACAAACTGGGAGTAATGTACATTGTGCTCTGAGACTACAGAGCAATTGCTTTTGTCCTGATTTCCTTCAAAAACCTACAGACGAAGAAGACGCTTCTTCATGGAATAATACCAAGCAAGAGTATGGACAGGAAGGATGCTGGAAGTTCAGGAAAGCCTCCCTCTGGATGGAGTAAAAGTGGAGAATGGAACTTCAACCTGGCTTATGCAGTGACCCCACCCCGAGAAGGGAAGACACAGTTACTAGAATGTATCATCTTTCTTCATTTTTTAACTTTTAAGTTCAGGGATACTAGTGCAAGTTTGTTAAATAGGTAAACTTGTGTCATGGGGGTTTGTGGTACAGATTATTTCATCGCCCAGGTATTAAGCCTAGTACCTCTTAGTTATTTTTCCTGGTCCTCTCCCTTCTCCAACCCTCTACCCTCCAAAAGGCCGAGTGTGTGTTGTTTCCCTTTATAATTATAAAACTTTTAAATTTCCTGTTGTTTTAAATCATTAAATGTTGTCAATTTTCCTTAACCATTGTTAATACAATAATTAAAATCAACAGAATGTGTTTATGATTGGGAGCACCAAAAAAAAGGAAAGACGCACCTCTGGGGAGCACAGCTTAATGACAGACCACTTGGTGTGGTGAGCTGGCTGCTCCCTTCAGTGTGAGCCTAGGACATAGTATCTCAGTCGAGGATATCTGCAGTTTGAGAGCACTCTTGAACAAATAGCCAAATGCCATAATCTACCTTAGTGGTATTTTATTTCCATGAAGCCAAAATTCGTTAAAAATATTCTGCATTTACAGTTGTGTTCTTAATTTAATGGTTGAGTTATCATGTCTACTGTTATGAGTATTTTTTAGCCAAACAAATATACTAAACAATATTTACTATTGGGACATGAATTAGTATAGTCACAGTATAACTCTAACCCAGCTAACACGAAACAAAGCTTAGCACCAGATGAAAAGCTATTGGATTGACAAATGTTTGCACAGCCATTATCAGCTCAGATAAAAATATTTATTAATCACCTGCTTTGTACATTATACTAGAGACCTTACAGATGGGAGGAGATGAGTAGTACCAAGAAGCATGAGAAATATCTCTCTTCCCTCAAGGTTCTAATTTAATGAATGCTGGTTAATATTAGCCAGTTGGACATTAAGTGAAACTCATATTGTACATGCATGTATACATTGCTTTTTTGCTCTCTCTCTCTCTCACTACATATATACATATATATAGAGAGAGCTATATATAAAATATAGTGTAGGAATGTTAGAGTCGTTGTTATAAACATGCATATATATATAAGCAACTGAGATTATAGCTGCAGCTATAATTCTCATAATGCTTTTGTTTAAAAATTTTCAAAGTGGTTTTGAATATGCCCAGTAATATAAAATGTACTCTATATTAGGGAATTGAATTTTTGATTATTATGGGCCCTCTATTATCCTATCTGATGTGCTGATTTTTTCAAGCTGTCATTCAGGATAAATGAATTGCAAAGTACAATGAGCCAGGCCTGCATCGTAGGAGAACTAAAACAAGTGTAAATGTGCACTGAAATGATTTTAGAGCAAATTTCACAGCACTAATTGTGCCTTCAAGTTATCTCTTTTATGAGTCAAGTCTAACCAAAGAATTGAATGTCATGCCGGGCGCGGTGGCTCAAGCCTGTAATCCCAGCACTTTGGGAGGCCGAGACGGGTGGATCACAAGGTCAGGAGATCGAGACCATCCTGGCTAACACAGTGAAACCCCGTCTCTACTAAAAAATACAAAAAACTAGCCGGGTGAGTTGGCGGGCGCCTGTAGTCCCAGCTACTCGGGAGGCTGAGGCAGGAGAATGGCGTGAACCCGGGAGGCGGAGCTTGCAGTGAGCTGAGATCCGGCCACTGCACTGCAGCCTGGGCGACAGAGCGAGACTCCGTCTCAAAAAAAAAAAAAAAGAATTGAATGTCATTTAGTTACATATGTTAAAAATACAAGCTAGATCAAAATATGTTGCTATAATATGTGGAAATATTATATAAAATAAGTACAAACTTTTCTGATAATTATATAGATAAGTTAGAGCATGTTAAATAAAATGCATATGATTATTGCATTTTTCATAAATTTGAGAAATTTAGTATAGAATATACAATAATCCTATAGAATTCACTCAGTTTTATAAATAAAGACAGGTCTATATTTTTAATATATAATCCTTAAGCGACATACAAGGGAAATATATACGTTGTATATGTAGAGGGAATAACCATGATATTATCCAAAATTTTGGTTGTTGTATGTCACTAAATTTTACACAGATAATGGTGGGAAACTCCATATGGTAGGATTTTATTTTTATAAAGTAGCTATTATTTTATTAAAATTCACGTGGGAAATTCTCAATGCCATGAACTGTCTTAACTTAATGCTCTTTAAAAATTTTAATTTAAAATTTTGTCTAAGGCCGGGCGCCGTGGCTCAGGCCTGTAATCCCAGCACTTTGGGAGGCCGAGACGGGTGGATCACGAGGTCAGGAGATCGAGACCATCCTGGCTAACACGGTGAAACTCCCTCTCTACTAAAAAAATACAAAAAAAAACTAGCCGGGCGAGGTGGCGGGTGCCTGTAGTCCCAGCTACTCGGGAGGCTGAGGCAGGAGAATGGCGTGAACCCGGGAGGTGGAGCTTGCAGTGAGCTGAGATCCAGCCACTGCACTCCAGCCTGGGTGACAGAGCAAGACTCCGTCTCAAAAAAAAAAAAAAAAAAAAAAAAAAAAAATTTGTCTAAAATATCTGTTGAAAAATTACATTCCCATTTAAGAAATAACAGGCCGGGCGCGGTGGCTCAAGCCTGTAATCCCAGCACTTTGGGAGGCCGAGACGGGCGGATCACGAGGTCAGGAGATCGAGACCATCCTGGCTAACACGGTGAAACCCCGTCTCTACTAAAAATACAAAAAGAAATTAGCCGGGCGTGGTGGCGGGCGCCTGTAGTCCCAGCTACTCCGGAGGCTGAGGCAGGAGAATGGCGTGAACCCGGGAGGTGAAGCTTGCAGTGAGCCGAGATCGCGCCACTGCACTCCAGTCTGGGCGACAGAGCGAGACTCCGTCTCAAAAAAAAAAAAAAAAAAAAAAAAAAAGAAATAACAGACAGTATTCCTTCAATTCATTTAACTGTCTTTTCTGACAAACATAATGAACTTCTAAATATCATTCAGTATAATCGGTTTTATCATGTAATGCTTTGCTTTTTATTGAATGCCATGAATAAATACTTGATTTAAGCAGAAATTGTATTACATCCAGTACTAATTATCTCTACCATTAAGTTCACAATTTATCTTTGGATTTGTTACTATTGAGACTTTAATTACGTAGAATTAGAAATGGGAGGAACAAAAGTAAGCAATAGTGAAGCCACCCTATGCTAAAAGTACATTTTCTGACTTTTGTCAATTATGACTTATACTGACTTGCTTTGCTTATGAGAAAAGCTGAAAAACATGCCAAATATAGCAATAATTCAATGTGAATTGGGCAACGACTACATTTAAACGTTCTTCATGGCTTCTGTATCAGCCTAGACAATATCTCATAAATGAGGGGAAAAAGTCATTATGCCATAATTTAGTGGCATGTTATACTTCTGGATGCAAAATTTATACTTGTGTTTTTTTATTACTAAAGTGAGAATGACAGATTCTTAAATTTATTAAAATTATTAAAATATAGAATATAATTTTATATTATAATATAGAATAAGGAGAAAAGACATTAATTCTGATTCTATGCAGAAATGGGGGGGATATAGCAAAGGGAACAAGTTCCAAGATGTCCAATAAAAACTGCTTGCCATCTGTATTAGTTATCTGTTGCTGCATAACAAATTACCCTAACACCTTATCAGCTTAAAGAAACTAATGTTATTATTTCACATCATTTCTGAGGATTAGATATCCAGGAGTGACATTGCTTAGTGATTCTGGCTCAGAGTCATTCATGAGACTGCAGTCAAGCTGTTGGCCAGGAGGGCTCCAGTTTCTGCAGACTTGAGTGGGGCCAGAGGATCTGCTTCCAAGTTCACTCGCATAGCTATTGACAGGAGGCTCTCTTCTTTGTCTACTATACCTAGGCGATCTTAGTACCTCTTGATAGATTAAGGTGATGAAAGCTTCTGTAGCACATCAGTCCATAATTTCAATGGCCTATGTTAATAAACGTTAATATTTGGTCACATTATAGTCCATTATGGGCACTTTCAATCAGTAAGTCTTTTACATATTCATCCAGAGATTCAAGCTCCTTCTATCTTTTGGATTTTCTCTCTTACAAATACGAGATTTTTCCATTCTTTTGGCAGATGAAAAAGAAATATTTGCAACTCATGTAAGACTGTATGCTATTTTAAAAATACATAGGGATTACATTCAAATCAATAGAAAAAAGACTAGGAACTCAATAGAACATCATGCAAATGATATAAAGAGTCTTAATCCAAGCTCCAAAGACCGAGCGTGTAAGTGGACTGAGAGTTGTAGGCAAGAAGTCAAGGGAAAAATAGCTTCAACATTCCCAAATCTCAGCTGAAGTCAATAGAGGAAGGGTTAAGGAGAGGTCACTGGGCATTAGTTTAGGATGTCATTGTTGACTTTTGACAAAGAAGTGTAAGTAGAGCATTTGAGAGTGGAAGTCAGATTTCAGTATGCTGGTGAGTGCTGCAGAGTTAAGTAAGCAGAGGCAGGAATGAATGTTAACCATTGTCAAGAACTTCATAATGATAAAATTGCTTTGAATTGTATCCATTTTTAAGCTTTTATTTTCAGTTCAGGGATACATTTGCAGGTTTGTTATATAGGTAAACTCGTGTCAGAGTGGTTTATTGTACAGATTATTTCATTACTCAGGTATTAAGCCTATACTCATTAGCTATTTTTCTTGATTCTCTCCCTCCTCCCATCTTCCACCCTCTGGTAGGCTGTAGTGTCTGTTGTTCCCCTGTAGGTGTCCATGTGTTCTCATCATTTAGTGTCCACTTATAAGTTAGAACATGTGGTATTTGGTTTTCTGTTCCTGAATTAGTTTGCTAAGAATTATAGCCTCCAGCTCCATTCATTTTCCTGCAAAGGATACAATCTCATTCTTTTTTATGGCTGCATAGTGTTCCATTGTGCATATGTACCACATTTTCTTTATCTAGTCTATCACCAATGGGTATTTAGGTTGATTCCATGTCATTTGCTGTTGTGAATAGTGCTGCAATGAGCATGTGTATGCATGCATATTTGTAATATAACAATTTATATTCCTTTGGGAATGTACCCCGTAATGGAATTGCTGGGTTGAATGGTAATTCTGTTTTCAGCTCTTTGAGGAATTACCACACTGCTTTTCAAAGTGGTTGAACTAATTTATACTCCCACCAGGAGCGCATAAGCATTCCTTTTTCTCTGCAACTTTGCCATCACCTGTTATTTTTTGACTTTTTAATAAGAGCCACTCTGACTGGTGCAAGATGGTATCTGATATGGTTTGCTTTGTCCCCACCCAAATCTCATCTTGATTTGTAATACCCATAATCCCAGGTGTCGTAGGGGGGACCCAGTGGGAGGTAATTGAATCATGGGGGTGGTTTCCCCCATGCTGTTCTCATGATAGTGAGTGAGTTCTCATGAGATCTGATGATTTTATAAGCATCTGGCATTTCCCCTCTGCTGGCACTCATTCTCTCTCCTGCCACCCTGTGAAGAGGTGTCTTCCACCATGATTGTAACTTTCCTGAGGCCTCCACAGCCATGCAAAACTGTGAGTCAATTAAACTTCTTCTCTTTATAAATTACCCAGTCTTGGGTATTTCTTCATAGCAGCATGAGAAGGTACTAATATAGTATCTCATTGTGGCTTTG
Source organism: Macaca mulatta (assembly GCF_049350105.2). Classification (NCBI taxonomy): domain Eukaryota; kingdom Metazoa; phylum Chordata; class Mammalia; order Primates; family Cercopithecidae; genus Macaca; species Macaca mulatta. The sequence goes on along the minus strand of NC_133408.1, from coordinate 161,618,093 downwards.
ATTTGTATTTTTCTATTGATCAGTGATGTTGAGTTTTATTTCATATGCTTGTTGACCACATGTATGTCTTAATTTGAAAAAGTTTATCTTCATGTCCTTTGCCCACTTTTTAACAGGGTTTTTTTTTTTTCTTGTAAATTTAAGTTTCTTAAAGATGCTGGATATTAGACCTTTGTCAGATGCATAGTTTGCAAATATTTTCTCATTTTCTTAGGTTGCCAGTTTACTCTGATGATAGTTTCCTTTGCTGTGCAGAAGTTCTTGTTTAATTAGATCTCATTTGTTAATCTTTGCCTGTGTTGAACTTGCTTTCGGCATCTTCATCATGAAATTATTGCCTGTTCCTATGTCCAGAATGATATTGCCTAGGTTGTTTTCCAGGGTTTTTATAATTTTGGGTTTTACATTTAAGTTTTTAATCCATCTTCAGTTGATTTTCATATATGATGTAAGGAAGGGGTCCAGTTTGAATCTTCTGCATATGGCTAGCCAGTTATCCCAGCACCATTTATTGAATAGGGAATCCTTCCCCATTGCTTGTTTTTGTCAGCTTTGTTGAAGAGCAGATAGTTGTAGGTGTGTGTCCTTATTTTTGGGCTCTCTATTCTGTTCCCTTGGTCTGTGTGTCTGGTTTTGTACCAGTACCATGTTGTTTTGGTTACTGTAGTCTTGTAAAGAAAGCAAGAAAAGAGTGAGACTAGTAGAAAAAGAGGGAGATATATTTAATAAAAGTTTTTGTTGGTTTTAGTACAGGAACAATTAAGCATTTTTGAAGATCAAGTAGAAAGAGTCACCAGAGAAAATGAAGCTGAAGACTTGAAAAAATAATGGATGATTAATGAAGTGCATCATCATTGTGAATTGTGGAATTCACAATTCCATCATCCACTACTTACAAGCCTCTCCTGGGCGAGAGGCATAGCAAAACCTTTGAGTTTTAGGTAAAGATTAAGATGGTATAAGTTTAAAGCTCTTATTTAAAATGAGAGATGTGCAAATTCACGATTTAACCTAAGGAGATACAACTAAATTGGTACTCCTGCTATGTTCCCACAGCACTCCTCACCTCCATCTATCCCCCTCTTTCTCCTTTGCCATTCTGAACTGTGGACTTGTGACTATTTACAAGCCTATCCCACCAGCCTCCTGCATCTCCCTGCTGTTGAGGGAGTGTCTGAATATTGGGAAACAAATAGGAATCCTTAACACTGCTCATAACCTTAGCAAGTGTAGTTTTCCAACTATGAGACCAGGTGTTATGAGTGAGATAAAGCTGAAAAGGCTCGAGGAGGAGTCAATAAAAATAATGCAGTCTGGGAAAATAGAACTTATGTGAGATTTTTTTAAAATCCAGAAACAACCCACCCCACCCTAAAAAAAAAAACACACAGTGAAATAAGGCAGAAATAACAAGGAAAGAAGTTGAAAAGTATATTAACAATTACTAAAGATAAAGGCTTCAATTAGAAAGTTAGTGAGTATAAATGCTTAGTCTCTCAATAAATGTTTCTCAAATTATTAAAAACATTGGCTTCTGGGTCAGCATGAGGGTTCCTCTCTTTCTGAGGCAGAAGGCATATTAAAGTGATTACTACACCTCTCTACTTGTTATTTTATAACACTGAGTTAAAGAAATCTCATGGGTTCTATTTATTCTTCAGTGGTGTGACTGATTTTACCATGGGGAAATAGCCTCAGGAGACAAATAAGAGGTGGATATTTACCATGACGGTAAATTTGTTTTAATTTTTTAATTGCTTTTTCCTCCCATTGACTTTGAATGAAACAGATGGAAAACCTAGAGTTGAGCTGGGCAGGCCTTTTCTATGTTCTGCTATTTGTGAATAAATGCACATGTGTGTGTGCATATGGGCATGTGTACGTGTTGAGGGAACAGGCTTAACAACCGCCTGCTACCATATTTTTCTCATCATCCCCCAACTTTCTGGATTTCTGATATAAGGCAGTTGGTCAATGTTAAAATACAAAGCTAGCAAAGACACAATATTAAGAATCTATTAGGTGTGTTTAAAATTAAATTATATTCATAAAGGCTGACAATGTTCATATTTGAAAACAGCAATGTGATAAAGAAAAAATATGAGAAATAATGAAAAAAGGTGAAAAAACTAGAGAAGCACCAAAAATAAAACAAAATGTCAGCCTAAGTGGGGAGGGTTTTTGGAAAATATTTGCAGTCAGTCTAAGTCAGATCTAGTAAAAGTTTTGAGGCTTAAATTCCAAAAAAAATTAATATGGTGCTTGTTGTTAGTATCCATTGAAGAAAGATGCTCTATTGAAGACAATCAGAAGATGTAATCAACTTGTAAATAATAGTGATGCATTGCAAGGCTTGTTTTTATTTTTTGTTTCCTGATTTTACCTTTCCCCCTAATATCAACATTGTGAATTCTGAAAACTTAATGTTCTGTCAATAGATTCATAATTGATGCCGAATGGTTTTCACAAAAAATTGTTGTAAAATAAGTGATGAATACTCTTAAAAAACATTTTTCATAAAAATTTTAAAACTAAAACAATCCAGAGTCAAACTTAAGAAGACAGGTAAATTCTAAGTGCCAGAAAAAAAGAAGTCAAAGCAAAGCAATAAACAAGTGCTGATACAAATGGAACTTGGGGGAATCACGGGGCGTGAGACAGAGGGCCTGGGATCAAAGCCAGCCAGGAAGGGAGAACTGACCTATTCTCTCAACCTCACAATCTAGGAAAAGCGGAGTGTACTACCTCTATGTAGTATCCAAGAGGAGCCTAGTAACTAGTAGGTTTAGTCTTCATTATTATGTATAGATAAACCAATGACCATTATTAAGTAGATTTTTTTTTCTTTCTAAAGGAGAGGAAACTAGTTTAATGATACAGTGTTCACAGCAAGAGTAAATCTCAATGTAAGGCCATATTTGTTCCATGGAATAAAATGATCAAGTTCTTCTTTCCTCCCTCTCTCCCTCCCTCCCTCTATCCCTCCCTCCCTCTCTCCCTCCCTCCCTCTCTCCCTCCCTCCCTTCCTTCCTCCCTTTGCTCCCCATCCCTCTTTCCTTCTTTTTCTCTTCCTCCTCCTTCTTCTCCCCCTCTCTTTCCTTTTGTTTTTCCCTTTTCAGAATAGCACATTTTTTTGATTGAAGATTATAATTCAAACTCAATTCCTGGGTAGTACAAGGTTGAACATGAATAAAATCGAATGTGGAGATAGTGATGTTTTTTACTGAGCAACTGAAGGAACAGCAAGAGTAGCCCCAGTAGAATATTAGAAATAAATAAAATTAATGAAAAAACTGGTACAGGATTTATTAATACCCGGGTGTTTGGACATTTTCACAATTCAAGTTCCATAGGATATACACTTTTTCTCTTACACATATGCATGCACACACATACCCGTGCACTCAAGTTATACCCCCAATTAAAAAATACACACAATAGAAAAAAACAACTATAAAAGAGAATTATCAAAAATAGAGGATTTTTTGCCACAAGAACCAGAAATACTAGAATAATTCAAAAGACTTAAGAATCATACTTGGCCGGGCGCTGTGGCTCACGCCTGTAATCCCAGCACTTTGCGAGGCCAAGGCAGGCGGATCACGAGGTCAGGAGATCGAGACCATCCTGGCTAACACGGTGAAACCCAGTCTCTACTAAAAATACAAAAATTAGCGGGGCGTGGTAGCGGGCACCTGTAGTCCCAGTTACTCGGGAGGCTGAGGCAGGAGAATGGCGTGAACCCGGGAGGTGGAGCTTTCGGTGAGCCGAGATCACGCCACTCCAGCCTGGGTGACAGAGTGAGACTCCGTCTCAAAAAAAAAAGAGAAATGGCTACAAGTGAATAATAGATGGTTCAGTCAAAACATCTCTTTCCAGCTGACTAGTTCTAAGATATACAGTTCCTTTGTCATTTTTGTTTGCAGTAGATGGTGTTAATGAACCTGATGTCCTAGCAAACAATGGAGCTTCTGTAACCCCTTTATAGTAGATACTTCTTGGAATGGGCATTGTTGGGGCAATACAATTAGGAATGACTAAAGGAAAATGTACCAACACAATATACGTGCAAAACATGTCATCTCATATTTTAAACTTGGTGGATGCTGAAACATCCTAAAAGTCAGACTATGATATTACAATGTCTGCAAAAAAACAAAAACAAAAACAAAAAAAACCAAAAAAAAAAAAAACAGTATTACATCAGGATTTCTGCCACAGAATTAATGTGGGAGTGAGGTTTACTGAACAAATAGTTCAGGTCATACAGCAATGAGTAAAAGAAATTGGTGTTACCAAGCAGACAAATTAGGCATCACTTTCTTCTTTATAAAAGATTGTGAAATGCAGTCACACATTGGCTTTGGAAAGATTATTCAGTTTTAATTTTTAACATATAAATATTTCTAGAGATAAAGTTATTAACAAGATGATATTGGATAATGTAGCAGTACTAAACAAAAAATTTCTGGAGATTATTCCACATTAATAGAATCTTTCAATACCACTTTAAAAAGTATTATTTTGAATGACTACAAAGGTATGATAATTAAGATATGATTTCATTTAGGAATGTATTGTAAGGCTGATATATTTCAAACTCCTCATTGGATCAGCACTGCTTTAAAAAAGACAACTGCTAGTACTTTGTATGATCACACCTGATTCACTAGAATTCACTGTGAAGTCTGATTTTATTACAATAGCAATAAATGGAACAAGATATAAATTTTATATTGCACTGTGAGTTTCCTACTTACACAACTAATAAAATTGACTAGGTCATATGTATAAATAGAAGAGAACCTGGGCATGATGATCTGACAGATTAAGCTCTTTGAAGTATTATTCACAAATATTTTGCTTCCACTGTGAGAGTTACAGTTGAGGTCCTTGAGTTGAATGGGTCTTATCGACTCAATAAAACTCTCTGCGGTGATGAAAACACTCTATACGTGCATCGTCCCATATGGTAGTCATCAGCTACACATGGCTCTTGAGCCCTTAAAATGTGGCTAGCATACCTGAGAAACTAAATTTTTAATTTAATTTATTCTGGTTAAACTTGAATTTAAATAACTACATGTGACTAATGATTACATTATTGGACAATGCACGTTTATAGCATAGATCTAGTGGAAGTTTAGAATTAATAGAACCAGGGGCTCCAATATCACCGGCTCTTACAGAGTAGAAATGTTCTTATTTACCAAAAATAATATTGAGGACTATAAAGTAGATTATCATTTGCTGACAGAATTCATGAGAATTAGAGATTAAGATGGTGGCACTAATTTAAAATAGCTGTCATCAAAAAAGAGGTAGCTGTAATACAGTCCAATATTAAATTATCAAGGACACCAATAAAAATTTAATGGAGTCCATTCAACAAGCCTCAGTAGTAAAAGAGAAGCTATAACAGGCAATAAAAAAATAACTCAAAAGCCTCCAGCATCTAGAAAATAAAACAGGCCTATTGAAGAAACTGTCCAGATTTCACTATACAAAAATGTTCCAAGTATCTCAGACCAGGTAGACATAACTTTTAAAACTTCAGGTAAAAGGAGGAATAACTATTAATCAGTTGCGGAAGATAATTTCTTTATATTTGCATTACTTTGTAGTGCCATGCATGAAGCTAAATACCTCATTCCTAATATCTATAAAGATAATTAGGGAATGCAATTAGAATCTGCTGCAGTGTATACTGACATAAAAAGTAATATCGGAGACACTGGAACAATGGTAAAGCCGTATTAAAGCATGATTGCAATATACCTCACAACATCCAGCCTGATCAATGAAAGGTTAAATATCACTGTCCTACAATTAGAAACTGCCCAAAAAATATAGGTGAAAGATTTTGGATATTATCTAGCTGATGAAAGAATGAGGTATTATTATCAAGTAATTCAGTTGTCTGCTATAACTCCTGTCAAAACTTTAAATGGTAGAAGCAATATAGTAATATTAGAAGTAATTCTTCAATTATTGTTTATTATATCCCATGATTTCTTAAATAACTGCAGAGTAAAATTTGCCTCATCGAAAGAGACAGCAACATTTCAAGAATTCCAGTGTGTGCATTTATATATAAAATAAATATGTACTAATATTTTGCTTAAAATGCAATAAAGGAATTTTTAAAACAATAGAAAGAAAATGGGCAGTGTGAAAAAATGTAGACTGTGAAAATAGGAGTACTTGAAACATAATCAATGAATTTCTATAAATGAAAAATAAGTTATTTAATTTAAAATAAAGAAGTCCAGGTCCAGTGATTTGTGCTTGTAATCTCAGCACTTTGGAAGGCTGAGGCGGGAGGATCGCTTGAAGGCAGGAGTTTAAGACCAGTGTGGATGACATACTGAGACTCCATCTGTACAAAAAATTTTTTAAAATACAAGAAACTAGCTTGACATGGTGGCACATGCCTGTGGTCCTAGTTACTCAGGAGGCTAAAGTAGAAGGATCCTGTGAGTCATGAGTTCAAGGTTGTAGTGAGCTATGATCATGCCACCACAGTTTAGCCAGGGCAATAGAGTAAGACCCTTTCTCAAAAAGATAATATAATACAAATATTTTCTATAAACATAATATATAATATAAAAATCCTCAGTGAGTAGTTGGAGAGCAGATTAAATAGCTGAAAAAAGAATTAGTAAACTGGGAAATAGATGTAAGGAAATTACTGAGTGACTAACATGGAGAGTTAAGGGATAGAAATGTATGAAAGATAGCTTATGAGAAACATAGGCTGACAAGACTTTTTATTGAAATAATACATCCTCATCTATAGTCCAACTCAATTTTCTTAGATGCAGGCCAGGAGGAAAAATGGTCTAACAATTTATCATTTCAAAACACAAGAGGACATAAGCTACTATGAACAAGAGTCGGTAGAAGAAACCTAGCAAATTTAGACCCCAATGACTCAGATAGTCTCATGATCAGAAATGGATTAAAAAATAATTTATGAATGGAAAGTTCGAAATATGAAGCCACAACATAAACAAGTAATAAGATTTAAAATAACAAAACAAATGTGAAGAACAAACCAGGATATTCAGAAAAAATCCCTGAAACTGAAGGATAGATTTAAATAAATTTATTTAGATTTAGCAAAGAGTCACAAACAGAAGGAAAATAGAAGACGTATTAGAACACACGGAGGCTATAATGAGAAAAAGTTGCACATATCTACTCAGAGTTTCGGAATAATAGAAATGCAAACATGGGAAGAAATAATATTTTAAGAGTGGCTGAGAATCCCAAGAATTAAGATTGTCAGATTCAGAAAGCATCCCAAATCCTATAAGGATAAATAAAAATAAATCCAAGTCTAGGCATGTTTAGCAAACAGCAAAACTCCAAAGATAAAGAGAAGGTCATAGAAACAACCAGAGAGGAAAGACACATTACCTATAATGTACTGTCCGCTGGATTCACTGAAGGTGTTTCAAAAGCAAAAATAAAAGCCAGAATATGTTAACGTGTTATCTTAATAGAACTTAGAGAAAATAACTACAATCAGGAATTGTTTACTCAGCAAATTCACTCTCAAGACTGAGCAATTCCAACAAACAAAAGCAGTTTATTGTAAGTATACGTTCTTATGATGAAATATTACAGATAGAAGACAAAATAAATTGATCACAAACTAAAGAAAATTTAAGATCCAAATAGAAACTAAAAGTTAAGAAATAAGGAACATGTTGGTTAGCATCAAGTGATAAACCATGATAATTTCTAACTTGCGGGATTGGTAGACAATTTTTATATGTAATATATATTATATATATATATAACATGTTTATATTTTTATATATAATATATATATAACATGTTACTGGAAACAAATGTTACATTACATAGGAACAGTGCTATAGAAGTCAAATCATATGTATTAAGTGTGTGTTAAAAAGAAGATAGGCACTGATTAACTTCAGTCTTATTAAACTAAATATGCATGGTATTTTTAAAGAATATCCATTAATAATAAAAACAGAGTACATAACATCCAAGTCTGTAGAGAAGGAAAAAACGCAATAAAAAATGGCACTAGAAGGCAAGAAGACAGGAAACAAATTAAGGTTAAATGTATCAGTATCAGTATTCTCAATAAATATAAGTCGACTAACCTCCCCTTCATCTCCACACACGGTTAAGAGAAACTGTTGGGTTATATGTTGTCTATGGAAGATACACATAAAGACATAGAAAGTTAAATATACTTTTGAAGATGGCCAGGTAAGTTCAGGTATTTCTCTTTTTATTTGCCTATAAACCATTCAAAAGCAACAAAGAAAATAAAAAATGAAAATTACAGATACCAGGGATTTTTGGAAAATTAAGCAGCATCAAACCCCTTAAATCCTGAAAGTGGTGAGGGCACTGGCAAAGCATTAGAGTCAAAACAGGGGTAGAAACAGAGTGGACCCCTCATCTGCCAACCTCCAAAAATGGTGAATGACATTCCTGTTCTAAATCCTTTGTCTGCAGCAACTGAAATACACTATACAAACCGTTTTCATGACATTCCTTTGATCTTAATTTTTTCCAAGAATTAGAGGCAAGGTTGAACTAGGAACCATACAATGAAGAATCCAAATGGGAACTTGTGTGATAAATATGTCATCTTAAATGGTAGATTAAAAAGATGAACTATTGTTCAAATGGTGTTGTGACAACTAGATACTCATCTGAAAAACAACAAACAAAAACAGAACAAGAAGGCTTGAATCCATACCTTACATCAGGGTAAATTTCAAGATAACTAAATATTAAAAAAAATAAAACCATTAGCATACTCTAAAAACCTTAGGAGAAAATTGTAAACATAATTTCAGACTGAGGATAGTCTTTCTAAATACAACACAAAACAAGGTACAAAAGGAAAGCATAGAATTTTTTCCATGTAAAAAAGACCATTGGCAAAGTAAAAAGACAAATGACAAAATGAAAAACAATATTTGCAATTCGCATCACAGATAAAAGGTCTCTACCCACTTCTTTTCCATGCCACAACAAAATGCTACCTTCATCAATACAACCAGAGACTTGACAGAATGAACATATGACCAGCCAGATAACAGAATAGGAAATACAAATGACTTTTAAACATAAAAAGGTTATCGACTTTACTCAGTACAAAAGAAATACAAAGTAAGACGACACGGAGGTATCATTGTTTAATCTAACTGATTGGCAAAGATGAAGTTAGAAAACACATTCAGTGTGTTAGGCAACTGGAAAATAGCCACTCTTATACCTTGATGATGGGAGAAAAAATCGATAGTTCACACACTTAGAAACACGTCTACACTTTGGCAAGTTATTCCGCATGTGGATATTTATTATGTACGTTTGCTTTTATAAATGAGAAGTTATATTCACAAATTACACATTGCAGAATGGTTTGTAATGCCAAAGTTTAGAAACCACCATAATACCTAACAATAAAGAATGGATTCTATAAATAGTAGCTTTGATTCACATAATGTAATACTGTATAGCTTTTGTGACTTGACATGGAATAATCTCCAAGCAAATGCAAAAATGGACTCCTTATCGTTTATGTCATGTTTCAATCATTTATTCATGTATGCACTCAGTCATACATTCCTAGAAAGCATTTTTATGGTTGCTCATGTATTGATTCTTATAGAGTATAAGAATTAATATATATAATATATATGTATAAAATGGCCTATATATTAAAGGCAGTATAATTTAGTGGCAGAGGATTGAACAGATGGAGAATGAAGACAACATACACAAAACCATTGAAAACAATTTAGACTCCAGAAGGAAATTTCTCTTCAATATAGAAAAATAAGTATCTGTATTAGAATATATAAATCAATTTTAATTTTATTTACTTTAAAAGCACATTTAGTGCAGTCTTTACAAAAGATGCTAATTTTTTTTCTGACATTAAAAAGTTAATTAGTAAGTCTGAGTGCCTTTTTCACTACCTAAAATGCAATCTGTTCATTTGTGGGTGGAATATGTTATGATTTTATTGTGTCATACACTGACCGGCTGCTAATTTATATTAAGCCACGTATATTTGTTCAAAAGAGCAAAATATTCAGGGAATAATCAAAACAATCCCTCCTACTTCCAATAAAGTTTCATCCTAGTGCTTTCTGTTAATTGCCCCTGACTTTATACACGACAACAGATGGACTCCATGGCTGAAAGAAAAAAAACAATGTAGTCTATGTCAACTTTAGTAGAAATTCTCAAAGACAAAAAAGGCAGACATAAAAGGCACATTTGAAGACAAAACTGTATGAAATTTACACAATAGTATTTGTGGATAAACATAAATATTTTAGAAGTGTACAGATGGAAATACTTTTCAAAGTTTTTGATAATAGAAAGAAAAGACAAATTTTTAAATCAGTAACTTATCTGTAGTTTCATGCTTTTAAACTGCACTATATTCTTTGGGTTCATAGACTTATTATTCTGTTAAAATTCAATGTTTATTTGAGCTACATATTTTTTCAAGGTTCTTGTTCTATGTTTGAGAAAAAGGGCACCTCTAGTGCAGTTCAACGTTTTTATATTAAAGGGTGACTAATCATGTCCTTCTCTTCTTGTTCACACTTTTTACTAGGCAGATGAAATGTTTTGCAAATTTAGAATCCATGTGCCATCTGGCTTTGCTGTACATAATTCATGCACTGAAAGGCAGTGTAGTTACATGATTAAAAGCAACTACTTTGGAGTCAGATATACCTTCTTTTGTCACAGACTGCGTGAACAAGAGCTAATTACTCACCATCTCTGGGCATCTACTATTGACATTAGCGCCATATTTTGGAGGTCAAGCAAGTCTGCCTAATATGATCCTCATTCTTTCTCCCAGGTGAAAGAACCTCTGTGGACTGCATAAAACATACAACCTGTATTTGCAACTACATTGACTCCTAGCTATACAGGGTAGCACTGTCTAATAGATACATTACATGAGCTATCCGTGTATAATTTCAAATTTTCTAGTAGCTACATTTTAAAAAATAGACAGGCAAAGTTTATTCTAAAAGTATATTTAGTTTAACACAACTTATTTAAAATATTATCATTTCAATGTGTAATCAATTTAAAAATCTTATTGAGTTGTTTTCATTATTTTTCTATATTGCATTTTCAAATTTAGTGTGTTTTATATGCATATCACAAGTCAACTCAGACTAGTCACATTTGAGGTGCTCAATAGCCTCCTGTTGCTAGTGATTTCCATATTGGACAGCACAGATAAAGAGCGCTGCAGCTGGATTTAGAAGAAGCAACCAGAGAATGCACTGGCATAGAGACTTAGAGGCGAATAGAACTAAACTGATTTAAGGAAAAATGTGGTTACACAAGGAAAGATATTCTCATCATAGAATTTATGAATGGTACTGATTCTTATTTTAAAATAACTTTCCAAAATATACAAACTGGGCAGGGGATGTTTCATCTAGCACATGATATTTTACCTCTTTAAAATTAAAAAATGTTACCACCTAAAGATTTACAGCATAGGACTAAATACCATAAAATGTCAATGTGATTTCCACTTGAAATTGATCAGAAAGAAAAAATTATATCTTAGCCTAAGAAGATTCAGGAAAACATATCATTAAATATGTAAAGCAGTCTCAGGAGATGCTCCCCCCAAAAATGCCCTTCGTTCAAAAGAAATGGCTCTTAAAATTTATAAACTATTTTAGTAAAGTTTCAAGATACAAAATTAACGTGCAAAAATCAGTAGCATTTCTATACATCAATAACGTCCAGGCTGACAATGAAATCAAGAACACAATCCCACTTACAATACCCACAACAAAAATGAAATACCTAGGAATACAGCTAACTAAGGAGATGAAAGATCTCTACAAGGAGAGCCACAAAACAACTCCTGAAAGAAATCAGAGGTGGCACAAACATGAGAAAACATTCCATGCTCATGGATAGGAAAAATCAGTATCATTAAAACAGTATCATGTACAGATTCAATGCTATTTCTAGCAAGCTACGAATGTTGTTCTCACAGAATTAGAAAAAAAACTATTTTAAAATTAATATGGAACCAAAAAAGAGCCTGAATACGTAAAGCAATCTTAAGCAAAAAGAACAAAGCCAGAGGCATCACACCACCCAACTTCAAACTATACTATAAAGCCACAGTAATCAAAACAGCTTGGTACTGGTACAAAAGCAGACATGTAGACCAATGGAACATAATAGAAAACTCAGAAATAAAGCTGCATACCTACAACCATCTGATCTTTGACAAGGTTGTCCAAAACAAGCAATGAGGAAAAGACTCTCTATTCAATAAATTGTGCTAGAAAAACTGCCTAGCCATACACAGAAAAAAGAAGCTGGACTCCTACCTTTCCATATATATGAAAGCACAATCTCTGTGCTTTCTAGGATTTTGAAGAATTGTACTTATGACCATTGTATTATTCAAAATATATACACATATATATACATATATATAAATTAACTCAAAATAGATTAAAGATTTAAGTGTAAGACCTCAAACTGTAAAAATTCTAGAAGAAACCCTAGAAAATACTCTTTTTGACATCAGCCTTGGCAAGGAATTTTTGTCTAAGTCTCCAAAAGCAATGGCAACAAAACCAAAAATAGACAAGTGGAACCTAGTTAAACTAAAGGTCTTATGCACAGCAAAAGAAACTATCAACAGAGCAAACAGCCAGCCTACAGAATGGGAGAAGATACTCACAAACCATTCACCCAACAAAGACCTGGTATCAAGAATCTATAGGGAACTTAAACAAATCAATCAGCAAAAACCAAATAATCTCATTTAAAAAAATGGGTAAAGGATATGAACAGACACTTCTCAAAATAAGAGATTCAAGTGGTGAACAAACATGAAAAAAAGCTCAGAATCACTAATCATCAGAGAAATGCAAATCAAAACTATGATGAGATACCAACTCATAATAATCAGAATAGCTATTACTAAAAAGTCAAAAAACAACAGATGCTGGCAAGGCTGCAAAGATAAGGGAATGCTTATATGCTGCTGGTTACAATGGAAATTAGCTCAGCCATTGTGGAAAGTATTCTGGCAATTTTTCAAAGAACTTAAAACACAGCTATCATTTAATCCATCAATCCCATTACTGGGTATATACCCAAAAGAAAATAAATTACTCTGCCGGGCGTGGTGGCTCACGCTTGTAATCCCAGCGCTTTGGGAGGCCGAGGCGGGCAGATCACAAGGTCAGGAGATCGAGACCACGGTGAAACCCCGTCTCTACTAAAAATACAAAAAATTAGCCGGGCGCGGTTGTGGGCGCCTGTAGTCCCAGCTACTCGGGAGGCTGAGGCAGGAGAATGGCGTGAACCCGGGAGGCGGAGCTTGCAGTGAGCCGAGATCGCGCCACTGCACTCCAGCCTGGGCGACAGAGCGAGACTCCGTCTCAAAAAAAAAAAGAAAAGAAATTACTCTACCAAAAAGACATATGCACTTATATGTTAATCACAGCACTATTCACAACAGCAAAGACAAGGAATCAACCCAGGTGCCCATCAACTGTTGATTGGATAAAGAAATGTGGTACAAATATACCATGGACTACTATGCAGCCATAAAAAAAAAAATCATGTCTTTTGTGGCAACATGCATGGAGCTGGAGGTCATAATCCTAAATAAATTAATGCAGGCACAGAAGACCAATTACCATTGTTCTCACTTGTAAATGGGCGCTAGGCATTGAGCACACATGGACATAAATAAGGAAACAACAGGCACTGTGAACTACTAGCAGGTAGAGGAGGGAGGTGGATTATAAAACGACCTATCGGGTACTGTGTTCACTACCAGGGTGACAGGATCCGTACTCCAAACCTCAGCATCATGCAATATTCTCATGTAACAAATACGCACATGTACTCTTCTGTATCTACAATAAAAACTGAAATCCAAGAAAGAAAGAAGAATTTCTATTGGCAATGCTTTTGCTTTCATCTAAGTCTAATTCAGATTCATGTCTGCCAAGAGCTGACTTCCTATGTCTCCATCCTGACAGGGAGAAGCCCCAAAGTACCCAATTCCCTCATTCTGTTCTTGCAATTATTGTGTCTCAATCTCTTTCTGGAAAAAGCCCCCACCTAAATGTTAGGAAGCCATTAAGAATTCATCTCCATTCAATCTTTCAAATCTCTGCCAAAATTGAGAACAGAGTGCCAAACAGCTCTAAGTTGTTTGTAGATCTGAGCTGAGCTGAACAGATGAATTCAAACGGAATCTTTATTTCCCATTACAAATTCTGAGTTATCTGACTTCCTATCAGATTTAATTTTGATTACTGCTACTGGTTTTATTAATGAAAGCAGTAGGAAAAAAATGGATAATCACATATAAAACAGTCTATAGTGTAACCACATTACAAATATAGATATTTCATTTCTCAGTGGTTGTCCTGATCACATTTCACAACTTATTATCAGCTGGTTACTGAATTTTTCAACAAATATGCTTCTCTCTTTTGTGATGGTAGCTGCCTCTGTGATTTTGTTTTTTCGTAAGTGTCAAAAGTATGCAAGCATACAATCTATTAAATAAAACAAATTTTGGTGGCTTTATTTTATTTATTCAGTAAGATGTGCAACATTAGTGAAAAATTAGACAAGTTTGTGTGTTTGCACAAAATAGAAGATTAATTGATATTAAGGCATAAAAAGGGATGCTTTTCACTATGAACAATCTCTGTGCTTTCTAGGACTTTGAAGAATTGTACTTACGAGCATTGTATTATTCAAAATATAACTGAAATCTTTCTTACTGCCTAAAAAAACAAGTCATTACCATTAAGTGGTGCTTGCCCTATGGGTTTATCATGGCACATACACCTTAATGATAGATGTACAGGTGAGTGACAGTTCACTTGAGGGAGCTGTTTAGAGTAAAAAAAGGCACAGCTTACTACAAGTAATTACTTAACCTCTCTTTAATTCCTATAAAGCATCAACATAAAAGTTATTTCAATGAATGCCACAAGGGTTGTAGTTAAATATGACATATGCTAAAAATTTTACTGCAGAAAGTAATGCAAAATTGAAATGACTACGAGGATAGCTTGTATACTAGGAAAATATCTTTGAACAAACACAGGCTTCTTCTGAATAATCCCTTTTTGCTTTATATGTCAAAATACAAGAATTCAAATACATTTTTCCATCATATCAGACCCTAGAGAGTGGATATTAGGTGGTCTGAATACACTAGAGAAGAGATTAAAGAAATTGAACAGCTAGTTTGCAGTTGTACTTTTCTTGTGGTGCTTTTAAAAAGAGAAAAAAGTCATTGGATAAGAAAAGAGAACTATTTAAAATGCCCAACAAAAAATGGAAACAAAAACATATACATATATATGTAAATGTGTATATATTAAGGGAAAAATCCATGTATATATGCTTTTGTGTGTATATAGTACATTGCATTGTACATACATATATGTATCAAATATATACAGACACACACAAATGCACACACATATATGTAACAATCATCCCTTTTAAAAATTCATAAATGCATCACGGGCCAAGTTGAGCACTTTATGCCTTGTAAGGTTACTTTTTATGCAGATTACTTGGAAAAGTACTGTTTGCCTCTCTTGTGTGACTTCCATGAAATCAGCATTCAGCAAGTCTGTCTTCCTGGCAAACAACGGAACATTCAGCTCATATGTAAGAAAAGAGATCCCACCAATGAGAAGGAAGGGCACAGAGTGGGAAAAGTGACAACTCTGGTACAAAGAAGCAAAGAACGATGATTCAGAAGGAGGGTGGGAGAGCGAAGGCTGCCTCCATGCCTGCCACGGTGTAGATTCCACAACTGGCACTTACTTGGCAGATAACCTGCCAGGACGCCGACCTTGGCAGCTTTACAGAGGTAACCTTTATGTGAAGAGGAACTGTTCATAAACAATGTCTCCAATATACTTGCCACAAAAATTATTTATTTTTCCCAGGAAAAAGGGAAAAATACACAGCAAGGCATATTTTATATTTCCATCCCCCCCGCACCCCTTTATAAACTAAACCCCTTGTTTCAGGGGCAACATTTATGGCTCACTATGGAAAATTTCCCATATGCCCTATCCGTCTTTCGTAGTCCTTAAGGATGTGTAAACAACATTTAATTATAGGACACAGCAACAATGGCTTTTATGAGTTCACTGAATTTTCCTTTCAATTCAAGGCCATAGGATAACTAGTTCTCCTTAGTAACGTTTGTCTGGGTAATTCTGTTAGGCAATTTCATTTCCAGGGGGGCAGTCTCCACCTGGACCGTTGCCTTCTGTCCTAGGGGTTCTTCTTTCATCCACATGCCACATTATGCAAGTGGCTGTGGTGGTGGCTGTCTTCCTTCCATTTACATGATCATTAACTGCCTGCAATTTGTTATTTTCAGTGTTCCTCTGCTGACAATCAAAGGTGCCAAAATATATATAGTACCTTGTGTGTGAGAAAAAGAAAGCTCTTGTTTAAGAGTAGGAGGTAATTTTATACTCTGGCAGTAGGAAGCATTAATTCAGTGGGAGCAAAGAAAAATGAGAGTCTAACCTTGTTTTTAAATAAACATGGGAAGACTAGGAACAGTGTCCATTCTAGGGAGAAAAAGTATATTTGAAGACTTTACATGCCTGTGCATACGTAGTAAGCTGCCAGCTGAGACTGGTGGTAAGTCCATTCAGAAATTTCAACTCAGAGCTCCTCTGGGAATAAGGTGCTATTGTGCCTGCTAGTTTCAAGTCAGAAAGGGCTTTTTCCCTTACAGCTGGCATCAGGCTTAGTGATGAATCACTTGCCTCTTAATGGTTTTGTTCCTTTTATTTTGTTGGAGATTACTGGCCTCGATTGATGGCTCCGTGCAACTGGTAAAAGCAAAAAATAGCTGCTCTAGAGTAAAACAACAGGGAAGAAAAAAACAAAACAATACTTCTTCCTTAGTTTGGCAGCAAAACCAGTCAGCTTTGGTTGCTGAGGACTGGAAATTTAGTTTCCTATTCTGTACCTCAGATATCATTGTCTTTACTCATAACAGCCAGACCACGCTATAAATAAAGGAAAATAGTTTCTATTAAATAAGCAAGTACTGTTAAGCCAGAGTGAATACACTTCTATTTTGAAAGGGTATTTTGGGTAATAAAACAATATTATCTTATATATCTGCCCTCTATGTCTCCATACAGTACTGCGTACTTTATATATTGTTAGTATTTATCCTAATTTCAATTAATAAACTATGTGTTAGTTATTTGCTTGTCAATAGTGTTCCATGCTATTTTATCAATACCGTAAGTGTGAGAAAGTAAGGAGAAGCCCATCTTGTTCATTACTGTATCCCCATCACCTGTGCTCAATAAATATTTTAAATCAATGACTATATGGCTAATACAAAGATGTATAAAGTAAGGTGTCATTACATTAGGTATGTTGTGTTATGAAAAAATCAACCAAACTTATACATTCCCATAAAAATATAAAGGAGTGGTAACTGTAACATGAGAGAAAGTGATGTGCAAGTTTGGAGAAGGAGAAATTTACTTTTTGACTCAGGAGAGGGGAGATCAGAGCAGACTGCAAGGCACGGTGGTGTTTAATTTAGTGTTTGAAGGTAGAAGAACAATGGAAACGTTGAGTAGCTGAAAAGGACAGACTCAAAAAAGCATTTGAGTAGAACAAATTGTTTGAAGGGAGGGCTGATTTATAAACGTTGTTGGAAATCATGCTGGTAAAAACAGTTTAGGATCAATTTGTTAAAAGCCTTGTGCAATAAACCAGAAGATTTACATTTTATTTAGTCTTAAAGGGAGTCAGGAATGATTTTTAGTGAGTAAAGTACCATAATCGGAATGGAGCATTGAGAACACTAATCTGGAATCAATGTGAAAGACATGTTGGAGTGTGAAGAGGAAACTGAGGAGTTAAATTAAATACTATTATTATCATCTAGAAAGTAGATAATAAGAGTATGAAGTATGGTGAAGAGGGTGTGAATGGAGACAATAGTTTAAATAGAAGAGAGGATGCAATGGCAAAAAGAAGATGCTTTTGTCAACAGAGCATTTGGATTTGGAAGAGAGATGACTTGGAGGTTTTAAACACCATTTAGCAGGCCAGTGATGGCATGGTAACCAGAAATATGGAAAAAATAAATTTGGATGACAAGATGATGAATTTAGTCTTAAGCGTGGTAGAGGCATTGACAGGGCATTGGCTTAGAAAATTTAATTTAAAATGCAATTGGAATTTCAGTTTAAAACCTCCATGGGAGAGCAATCCATGATGATGGGACACCCATGTGAGGAGCAGTAGGCAGATCTAGTGAATTGGAGGCTGATGTCATTGGAAATAAGAAGGCAAAAAGTTCTTCAGTGCCAGGGCAGTCTAGGGGGAAAGGGTGATCTAGAAAAGCATATAGATAAAAAATGTTCTTTACTTAATTCCTAGCTCCTGGGCTCTTCCTCTAGCTATTTATAGAGAACTGTGAAGGGCTATGAATGAAATATAATCAACTGCTAAATATCTTATGAACCTTCACTATACACAAAGCTTGGTAACAGGTTCTGAAGGGACAGAAGGAAATACAGTTCACAATTTCCTCTCATAAAAAAGTTTGTAATCTAATAAGGGAGATGTAATTTACTTAACTACAGATTATTCAAAACCATGAAATAAGCACCTACTTTGTACTTGGTATAGCTACACTTCATACCCCTCAGAGATCTCTTTTCCAGGCTAGACATTTCAGTTCTCTCAACTACTGCTTTAAAAAAGGTGATTTCAAATGTTTTTCCTACTCCCATTCTCCTTCTAATTTATCAATGTTTTTCTTACAGCTGATGTCAGAATTGTGTGCCGAGGTAGGTAGATCACTGAAAGCTGAAGAGTGGCTGTTATATCCAGTGGTAGAATTCCTTAGGTCAGGATATTATATTTCTATCAGTCTAAGCAAATACTCCTTTTTGGCCATTCGATGAAAGTTTTTCTCATATAGAAAAATTAGGAAATACAGATAAGCAATAAAAGATGAAGGAGAAGGAGAAGGAGGAGGAGGAGAAGAAGGAGAAAGAGAAGGAGGAGGAGGAAGAGATGAAGAAGAAGAAGAGGCGGAGGAAGAAGAAGAAGGAGGAGAAGGAGGAGGAGAAGAAGGAGGAGGAGGAAGAGGAGGAGGAGGAGAAGAAGAAGAAGAAGGAGGAGGAGGAGGAGGAAGAAGGAGGAGGAGTTGATGACAACAATGACGAAGGAGGAGGAGGGTTAAGAGGAGGAGGAGAGAAGAAGAGGGAGAAAAGGAGGAAGAGAGAATAAGGCAGAGGAGGAGGAGAAAGAAGAATTCCATGCCCCCAAATTCTAGTTTTTAGATACAAAGTAATCACTTTAACATTTAACTCAGATATTTATTAGTTTCTCTGTCTAGCAGCTGTGTGACCGCAGGACTGAGGTTCTCATCTCTTTTCTAGGATACCAACATTTCTGGGTGGCACCTACCTTTGCCCTCTCTCAGTCTATCAGCTTCTTTTCCTGTTACCTTTGCCCCAGGTCTTAGATCTTGACCCTTCTCTCAGATGTAGGCTGCTGCCACTGTCTACACCAGCCTGCTGCTTGGAGCTCACCAGGTGTTTGTTGCTCCTACACTCGCATCGTTTCCCTGCATTAGGGAGCCTGCCTGCAACCCTTTCCTTAGGCCCCTTGGCAGTTGCCCTGTCTTCATCAGGGTTGACTCCAATGCCACTTCTTTCCTGAGCTTTCAGTGGATTTTCTCTCTATAACATGTTATCTGCATGGCTGTCAGAATCATCCAATGATGCTTAAGCCATGAGAAAGATCTTAGGGGAAAACTAGCTGTATTAATTGCCATTGCACAGGGAACTTCAGTGACTGATATTTGACTGTATTTATCATTTCTAATTAATGCCAATTTAAAAACAAAATCATTCTTCCAGGAGACTCTGACCTTAAGTTTCCTCTGATCACTTTCTTGCCTCAGGGTCTTCCCATTGTACTCTCCCCTACTCTCAAGACAGCTAGTAGAGTCATTGGCTCCGGAGACCACCTTGAGATTTCTGTCCCACTCCCCAAATGAGAATATCTACCTTATTGGAGTCCCAGATAACTCTGAATTATCTGGTGGAAGGAGCTGGCCACAGGACACATCGGTGTTCTTGATACAGAGCTCAATAGTAAACTCTGGACTTATTCTCAGTTCACTGCACCATATTATTAGAACACTTAACGTCATAAGAACATGAAAGTACCATTTACACCAGCAAAGCCAAACAGAAATTTATTGGCTTAAAAAGCTGAAAATTTTTGTTACCTTTGTGTGTGTGTGTGTGTGTGTGTTGAGAACACTTAAGACTTACTCTCTCAGTAAATTTTAAATATATAATATATTATCATTAACTATTATTAGTGATAGTTACCACGCTGTACACTAGATTCCCAGAACTTATTCATCTTGTAACTGAAAGTTTGTACCCTCTGACCAAAATCCCCTTATTTCCCCCACCTCCAACTCCCTACCCTCTTTTTCTGTAAGTCTGACTTTTTAAGATACCACATGTAAGTAAGATCACGCAATATTTGCCTTTCTGTGTCTAGCTTATTTCTTTTAGCATAATATCTTCTATGTTCATTCATATTGTCACAAATGGCAGAATTAACTTTTAGGGCTGAAAACACACACACACACATACACACACACACCCCTATACACACACCACATTTTACATTTTCTTTAACCATTCGTCCATTATGAACACAAATTACTTCCACGTCATGGCTATTGTGATCTCTTCAACTGATTTTATTTCCTTTGGATATATACCTAAAAATGTGATGGCTGAATCAAATGGTAGTTCTATTTTTAATTTTTAAAGGAATATCCTTAAAACTTATCTAGGATGGTTATTTTCTATAATGGCTATTTTCTATAATGGTAGCACCAATTTACATTCCCACCAACAGTGTATATGGGTTCATTTCCCCCATATCCTTGCCAACAATTGTTCTCTTCTTACTTTTTCATATGGCCATCCTAACTGGTGTGAAATAATATCTCACTGTGATTTTGATTTGCATTTTCTGATTAGTGATGTTGAACATCTTTCTGTATACCTTAAATATATACAATTTTTCCCTCAATCATACCTCAATAAAGCTGTCTTATTCTGTTCTGTGCTGCCAAAATAGAATACCTGAGACTGAGTAATTTATAAGAACAGAGATTCATTTCTTATAGCTCTGGAGTCTAGAAAGTCTAAGGTTGAGGATTCCACATCTGACAAGGCCCTGCTTTCTGTGTCATCCATGGCTGAAGGTGGGAGGGCAAGAGAGCACACACAAGAGAGAAAGAAGGGAAGGGGGCCAAATTCATTCTTTTATCAGGAACCAACTTTCAAGATAACTAATCTACCACCTCTACAATAGCATTAATCCACTTATGAAGTCAGGGCCCTCATGTCCTAATCATCCCTTAAAGATTCACCTCTCAACATTGTAGCACTGAGGATTAAGTGTCCAAAATATGAACTTTGAGGAACACATTCAAACCATAGTAAAGTTGAAAAAAAAAAAAAAAACTTGAAAATTTGGGGAAGTGGGATCAACTGATTCTAAGTAGAACTGTATACACAGGCTTAAAGGACAGGTTTAGTATCTGGATTATTTCTGCACATTTGTGCCCTACTTCTCTGTTGGGTCCACTTTTGGACAGATTCTATCATATCAGTAGAAATACGGCTGCTGTATAGGTCGAAACAGCTTCCTTTTAGTTTCAAATCTCAGGAAAAAGAGGATCTTTCACCCAAATTCAGCTAGAAAGTTAATATTTGACTCAAATTAGTCCAGTGACAATTTCTGAACAACATATTATGGCAGGGGAATGAAAGGTACTAATTGATTCAGGCTGGGATCACATGGCAACTCCAGATTGGGATAGAGTTGACCCCAGTAAAAATTGGATCACTTTTACTAAAAGAACAGGAAATGAATGCTGGATTGCTCAAACCCAACAGATGACTGCTACAACCTGCCATTGTCCTGTGGTATACTGGTGAAAACACAAATTAGTGGGGTATTGCCAGTGTATGCCTGGAAAAGTATTCCACATACACACACATGGATTTCTGAGCCAATCTATTAAATACACATATATGTTTTTTGAAAAATGAGTTCGTACTAAATATACTGTATTGTAAACCTGTGGATTTTTTTTCAATCATATATAATGATCATCCACATGGCTATATATACTTTTTTGGTTTTATAGGAATCTGTTGTATGGGTTGTCACAATTTATATAAATACATGTTCTTCTTTTTCTTGCATGTTTATGATTTTTAAATTTTAAATGATTATAAATAGTTCAGCAATAAATTTTTGTAGCTGATACTTAGGGACATATTTATTCATCATTGCCTCCTTAGACAATATCTTACTTTTTTTTCTCTCTCTGATAGTTCAATTCTGAACTATCAGAAGTGAAAATTTGTGGTTAAAAGTTATGAAGCTTTTGGGCCGGGTACAGTGGCTCACGCCTATAATCCCAGCATTTTGGGAGGCTGAGGTGGGCGGATCACGAGGTCAGGAGATCGAGACCATTCTGGCTAACACTGTGAAAACCCATCTTTACTAAAAATACAAAAAATTCGCCGGGCGAGGTGGCGGGCGCCTGGGGTCCCAGCTACTCAGGAGGCTGAGGCAGGAGAATGGCATGAACCTGGGAGGCGGAGCTTGCAGTGAGCCGAGATGGCGCCACTGCACTCCAGCCTGGGCGACAGAGTTAGACTCTGTCTCAAAAAAAAAAAAAAAAGTTATGAAGCTTTTAAAGTTCTTGATGTATATTGACAATATGGTGCAATTATTTCTCTCTCAGTCTCTCTCTCTCTGCACTCATATTAACACTTGGTTCATGCTAAATTTGAGATCAGCATTGCTTTCTCACATAGATAAACTGTTGGCAAACTAGGTATTCTCAATTTTCATTTGAGTACTAAAGTAACCTATAAGCTTTAATCTCTTGAGGCTTCTTTTCAGATCCTGATTCTTCAGCATGCCATTTTTGTCACCCAATCCATATTTGTGTTATCTGTAAGTTCCATAATTAGGCCTTCAATATCTTTATCCAAATCACTTATAAATACCTTGAACTGCGCAAAACCAAGACAAGATCTTGTTGTAATTTACTGATCTCCTTATATATTGATATCAAATTATTTGAAACATTACAATCTTTAAATTTTAGAGTAGCAAATCAGCTCAGAATTAAATAGTCTGATGGTTTACTTTTGTTTTTATCCAATTAGGAAACAGACCCAGAGAAGTTTAGTCATGTTTGCGAGACTACACAGCTAGAATGATAAAAAGATATACTATTATTAAATTTAATACCAATTACATGTTCCTTTCTATTCTCCAAGTGTTTTCTTATCCAAAATTATATCATTGGAGGATTAATCACACATTTTACTGAAATCAAGAAACTTTATGGTTAGTGACATTTCCCTATCAACTCATCAGTGGAAATGAAGTCAGCGTGGCGTACCTTATTATTTAGTGTACTTATAGTAGCTGTTCCATTTAGTAATTCAATCTACTTTTTGTTTCTCATCATGCTGTAATTATAATTAAAGCTCTTCATTATATATACCTTCCTTCCTAGGTTGAAGATCATTCACTTTCATGAATATCAAAACAAAAATAAACTGGCAACTTGGTGTCCAATACATTTTCATTTGTTGAGGAGGCAGGAAAGTGTGTCATGGAAAGATAAAATGACTTGCTTAAGAGCAATGTTGTGTCAGTTGCCTTTTCTTTGTAATCTTTGAACATTACATCATCTTCTCTGAGATCATTTCTCTTTCTTTTCATTTTGACCATATCTATAAAGTTACTTTTGTTGTCTGGCATTTCTGAACCTCATCTTGCTCATATATCCTCAGTGAGGACTTTGGTCTTCCTGACACTATTTATACAAGTTCACATTGATCTTTCAGCTTAGTCTTGGTCATGTGCCCCACATTTGGTGTTTTTTCTAGTCCCTTTCCGAAGATTTCTTTAGTTGTCCCCTTAAAAATTAGAGGTTTTTTGTTTGTTTGTTTGTTTGTTTGTTTTTTAGTGCAGTGGTATTATCTAGGCTCACTGCAACCTCTGCCTCCCGGGTTCAAGTGATTCTTCTGTCTTAGCCTCCTGAGTAACTGGTGTTACAGGTGCCTGCCACAATGCTACACAATACAAAAATGACTCATTTTTGTATTTTTAGTAGAGATGGGGTTTTGCCATGTTGGCCAGGCTGGTCTCGAACTCCTGACCTCAGGTGATCTGCCTGCCTCAGCCTCCCAAAGTCCTGGGATACAGACGTGAGCCACCACACCCAGCCAAAAATCAGAGCATTTTAAAATGATAATTTAGGATTTTTCCCCCTAGGCCATTCTAGAGTATCCCTATTATCAGAAAGTACATCCCTTTATAACATGTTTCTATAGCATGTTTCTTCTCTAAACATTTGAAATATCTTTTCCCAAACTCAAGTAGAATTCTCTAATCTCATAGCTCACTGTTACCAAGTTCTGTATCCCATTGTATCTTTTACCTAACATGTTTCCACGTCCACATTGTCAACTTTCTCTTCTGATAATTAAAATTAGGCAGAGAGTCCTTCTTTCTGTGAATGGACTCACAGTTGTCAGGAAGAGCTGTTTCCAATTTCTGATCTTAGCCAGCAATGCCTGTTACTGGGTGGGTAAATCTGCAGAACTCAGTGTCTCAGTATTGCAAACCTACATAGGTGCTGACATAAGCTACATTCTCCACAAATCAGTCTTATCAGTAGTAAACATTTTTTATCTTATTTTTCTATTTGCATTATTTCTGTCTCGCTCTTGTCTCTGTTAATTCAGGAAGGGAAAAATGGGTTTTACCTTTTGAGCTCCCTCAAACCCTAGACCTGGGAACTATGTCAGGAAACCCTGAATACAACTCCATGGCCTTGTGGTAAAAGCACGTTAGCCTCCCATTTTGAAGTCCCCTAAAGATGGTGCTGACAAGGGCCTGATGAGTTCACTGGGAGTAAGAGGTTGTGAGGCAGTAACCTGAGCAAAGGAGGTTCTATGTTTGATGAAGAGATGATGACAAGTAATTAACAAAAGAAATAGAGAATGAAGAAATAGAAAGTGAGAGGTGGCACAGGAAATTACAGATATAGAAATCATAAAATAAGTTTCCTAAATAGCTTCAGATGTAGCATAATTTGCACATGTGAGGAGTTTGATGGTAGAATAAAACAGATTGGTGGTAGCTAGAAAAAATATTATGACAACAGAAACTCCATATTATTTTTTTAAAGATAAATGATACTGATAGGAGAGAAGTCTACGAAGAAAGAGATTACAAAAATGTTAGAAAGGAAGAGAGGGGTGTGTATGTGTGTGTGTGCTCGCGCGCGCGCGTGTGTGTGTGTGTGTGTAGAGAGAGAGAGAGAGAGAGAGAGAGAAAGAGAGAATTTTCTCCTTAAAGTAATTTTGAAATGCAGATTTTTCTGCAGGCTCACATATCTGTATTGTAACAGCCAGACGCTTTGTAAGCACACTAAAGATTAGAAACTATTATTTAAGCAGATTTGAAAGGGATGGGATCTGGTGCCTACAGGCAAGGGATAAGCTTTAGATGAGAAGTAAATCTCCTCTGACACCAGTTGGAATGATGAGAAGATAGACGTATGTTTAGTAAATGGTAAAGTGGAAAAGTTATATAATCAGTAAGGCAGGAAAACTTGCATTGTTTGATGTTCCCTGGTATTTTCACCTATTATTCATTTAGTGACAGAAATAATTTTCTGTGTGTGTTAGTCCCTGTGCCAGGTATTTTACTTTTGTTCTGTTATATAAAGCTCAGTGGTGACTCTATACAGTAGGCATTACTATCCCCTTTTTGTCTTGAAAAAACTGAAACTTGTGGAAATGGTGTAACATGTCAGGATGACACAGGAAAGGAGTGATGGAGCCAGGGCATGGCTCCAGATGAATCTGTCCCCACATCTGCAGCTTCTTTAGCTAGGGTGGGAGTCAGGAAACTTCTTCTGTAAAAAGTCAGAGAATAAATATTTTAGGTTTTGTGGGCAACTTCTCAACTCTGCCACTTGCAGTGCAAAAGCAACTACAGACAACATGTAAATTGATGGGGATGCCTAGTTCCAGTAAAACTTTATTTATGGACCCTGAAATTTGAATTTCATGTAATTTTCATGTCACGGATTTTTTTCTTTTGATATTTTTTCTTTTTTTTTTTTTTTTGAGACGGAGTCTCGCTCTGTCGCCCAGGCTGGAGTGCAGTGGCGCAATCTCGGCTCACTGCAAGCTCCGCCTCCCGGGTTCACGCCATTCTCCTGCCTCAGCCTCCCGAGTAGCTGGGACTACAGGCGCCCACAACCGCGCCCGGCTCATTTTTTGTATTTTTAGTAGAGACGGGGTTTCACCGTGGTCTCGATCTCCTGACCTTGTGATCCGCCCGCCTCGGCCTCCCAAAGTGTTGGGATTACAGGCGTGAGCCACCGCGCCCGGCCTTCTTTTGATATTTTTTCAATCATTTAAATGCGTAAAAATCATTCTTACCTTGCAGACTGTATAAAAACAGTCAATGGGACAGATTTGGCCCATAAGCCATAGTTTGTCCACTACTGGCATAGGGCACTGCTTGTCAAATTCATGCTTATCAGTACATCTTACCAAATGCAGGAACTGAGACTGTCCAATCAGAAGGAAGATGAAGCCTTATATTGTTAAGTAAAAGTCTGAAATAATTATTGTTTTCCAGAGGAAAAATGTGACTGTGTTAGTTCTGTCTACTTTTTGTCTTTTGATCCCGAACCTGTGTATTAGGCCATTCTTGTACTACTGTAAAGAAATACCTTTACCATGTATAAAGTAATTTATAAAGAAAAGAAGTTTAATTGGTTCACAGTTCTTCAGATTTTACAGGAAGCATGGTGCTGGGATCTACTCGGCTTCCAGGGAGGCTTCTGGAAGCTTACAATCATCGCAAAAGGTGAACAGGGAGCAGGCAAGCCACATGGCAAAAGCACGAGCAAGAACAGGTGGAGGCAGGGAGCATGCCACACACTTTTGAATGACCAGATCTCCTGTCCACTCAGAGCAAGAGCTCCCTCATCACCAAAGGGATGGCCCAAATCACTCATAAGGAATCTGCCTTCATGATCCAAACACCTCCCACGAGGCCCCACCTCCAACACTGGATATTACAATTCAACATGAGATTTGGGTGGGGACACAGATCCAAACCACATCAACCGGATAAAGATAAAGTACACTATAATGGAGATTATGCTGTAGATCACCTATTTGTCTTTCCAGATCCATTTTCCATGCTATTCCAATACTGAAGAGGCTGTTTGGCTGAATGCCTCCTTATTTTTTGGCTTTTGGTGGGGTTGGCCAATGGGGAGCACCTGTAGAGGTTGGGAAGGAGGGAGGATAATACAGTTAGGGTTTTTGTTCCTCTGCTCCTTCCCTAAAATGTCCATGTAGGTTAAATGTGTGCTATGATGTCTCAGCTCTTTTTCAAATGTCTCCCTTAGCAGGGCACCTTCTCCCCAGGTTCTAGGAGACACTTCTCCCCTCCACTTCTAGTCTAATGGTAGTGAGTGCTACGAGCCATGAGGTGCTGTACTATCCCTTGTCTTATTCCAAATCTTTCTTGCATTTTCGTAAATGGTCATTTTATTAATCTGTTCTCAAATTATAGAATTTGAATGTGTCCTCTTGTTTCCTGTAAGAAGCTTCTGATACAGAGAGCTGTGGCTGGGTTCAGCAATATCTGTTCAGGAGGCCTCTCTGGAGTATGGCATCTTCTATAGGAAAAATAATATCCATTCCTTCCTAAATGTCCACATTGTAGTATAAAATATATTTTAGCAGCTTTATTGAGGTTTAATTTACATAAACCATATATACTTAAAACACACATTTTAATAAGTTCTGATATATGTACATACTATTGAAAACATCACCACAATCAATAAGAGGAACATATTCATCACCCCTAGAAGTTTCCCTGTGCCCCTTACAAATCCCTCCAGACTATGCTCCCTGTTCCCTTGATCTCATCCTCAAGCAATTGCTGGCCTATTTTCTGCCATCACAGATTAATTTTTCTAGAATTATACATATCAGAATTACATAATATGTACTCTTTTTTTGGTCTGGCTCATTTCCCTTGGCATAATTATTTCTTGTATATTTTAAATCATTGCATCAGTGAATGTTTATTGCCTGCATGTGACATATCCATTTGCCTCTGTTTAGGCTTCAAGTTCTTCAAAGGATGCCACATTTGACATTGGACTCCTAGAACCTAGTATGGTACCTCTCATACAGATGAAACTTGATAATTATGGAATTGACATGCCAGGTTATAGATTTGCAACAATGCTGCCTCCATTTCTTTATAATTGCACAGATACAATAATTTATCCAAGAATTAGATGTGTGAGTTACCCTGGAAACTTAACTGCAATATATAACGTGTTATAGAAGTTCCCTTCTTTTCCATGATAAGAGTTGTGTTTTTAAAATCAGAAATGGATACTGGATTATTTTTTTCTGAGTCTATTGAGATGATTATATATTTTTTCCTTTTTGTTGTTGATATGGGACATTACACTGACAGAGTTTTGAATGTTAAATCAGCCTTGCATTCTTGGGATAAACCCATCTTGCTCATGAGGTATTATCCTTCTTATATTCTGTTGTATTTGATTTGCTAGTACTTTGATGAGAATTTTGCATCTATGCTCATGCAGGATACTTATCTGTATCTATTATGTTTTTGTTTAGTTTTGGTATCAGGGTAAAACTGGCATCAGAGAAGAGTTGGAAAGTGTTTACTGCTTTTCAGTTTTCTGAAAGAGTTTGTATAGAATAGTAATTCTTCATTCAATGTTTGGGAAAATTCACCAGTGATGCCACCTTGGCCTGGAGTTTTCTTTGTAGAAAGATTTGAACTTCAAATTAAATTTCTTTAATAGACATAGGATATATGAACTCACTTTTCAGTCAATTTTATTGGTTTGTCTTTCACGTCATTTGTCCATTTTATCTAAGTTGTTGAATTTATTAGCATAAAAGTGTCCATAGTAGTCCCTTATTATCCTTTTAATATCATTAGAATCTGTAGTGATATCACTTCTAATGCTGGTAATTTATGTTATCTGTTTTTTGTTCCTGTTAAGTCTGGCTAGGAGTTTATCAACTTTAATGACCTTCTCAAAGAACCAGCTTTTATCTCTTCATTTTGTTGTTTCCTTCGTTGTGCGGAAACTTTTGTTTTTACTGATTTTCCCTATTGTTTTCTGTTTCCAATTTTATCGATTTCCACAGTGATATTTGTTATTTTCTTCCCTCTACTCTGTTTACCTTGCTCTTTATTTCTAATTTTTTGAATTAGAAGCTGAAGTCGTCAATTTGACACCTTTTTTTCATTTATAACATAGACATTTACACTATAAATTTCATTCTCATTACTTCTTTGTAGGCAGCCCATAAACTTTTATATGTTGTGTTTTCATTTTAATTAGCTCCAAATGTCTAATTTCTTCTTTTTTGACCCTTTAGAAGTCTGTTATTTAATTCTTAGAAGTGTGTTATTTAATTTCCAAATATTTGGAGATTTTCCAAAGATCTTTCTGTTACTGATTTCTAATTTACTGTTATTGTGGTCAGAGAACATACACGTATGACTTGAATTCTTTTGAATGTATTGAGACATCTATTATGGCCTAGAATATGGTCTATCTTGGTAAATACAATGTATGGATGCAATGAGAATGTTGTTCAGTATAATACTCTATAAATATCAATTATGCCAAGTTGGTTGATAATGTTCAAATTTTCCATACCCTTGCTGATCTTTTCTTCACATGTTCTATCAATTATTGAGAAAAGGGTATTAAAATCTCCAACTGCTCCTGTGTCTTCATCTATTACTCTTTTCAGTTGTACAGTTTTTGTTTCATGTCCTTTGAAGCTCTCTTCTTATGTGTAGAAATGTCTAGGGTTATTGTATCTTCTTTATGAATGGATGCTTTTATCACTATCATATCATTTATTCTCATGAAATGACCTCTTTATCTCTGGTAGTATTTTTTGTCCTGAAATCTACTTTGTCCGATATTAATATAGCTATTCCTACTTTCTTTTGATTAGCATTAGTATGCTATACATTTTAACATCTTCATACTTGTAACCTTTTTGTGTCTTTATATTTGAAGTGCCTTTTTTTTTAAAGATGGCATATATTTGTGTTTCCCTTTTTTTTTACAATCTTAAAATCTCTGCCTTTATTTGAATTTTTAGGCCATTTATGTATTTTGTGATTATTAATATGGCTTGATTTAAATCTATTATTTTGATTCTTATTCTTTATTTATCTCACGAGCTCTTTATTCTCTTTTTCAACTTTTTCTGCCTCTTTGGGATTGAGTACGTTTTGTGATTTATTTCATTTGTTGGCTTATTAGCTACAGTTTTTGGTTAATTTAGTGGTTACACTAAAGTTTATAGTATATACCTTTAACTCATTACACATACCTGTATGTTATATCATACCATTTCATGTATAGTAGAACCTTGTAGTACTATATTCCCATTTTACCTGGCCCAGCCTTTGAGCTAATATTGACACGTATTTTATTTTTAAATATGTTATGAATGCCATAATAGATGGTTTCTACTTTTGATTAAATGGTCAGTTATCTTTTAAAGAGCTTTACATAATAATAACATATTTCATTTATTTACCCATGTATGTGTGGTTTCTGGTGCCCTTCATTCCTTTGTGTAGGTCAGGTTTCCCCTGATGTCATTTTACTCTGCTTGAAGGCCTTTGTTTAGTATGTCTTATAGTGCTGGGGTGGTTGTGATAAATTCTGTCATCCTTTCTATTTCTGAAAAAAAACCTTTATGTCTTGCCCTTGCTTTAGAAAAGATATTTTAGGTTACGTTTTTTTATTTCAGCATAATAAAAATATTGCCTCACTACCATTTCATTTGCATTGTTTTTTAATGAGAACTGCTGTTATCCACATCTTTGGTCCACTTATAATGTATCATTTTTCTCTGGCTTCCTTTATGTATTTTTGTTTCTCACTAGTTTTGAACTATTTAATTACAATGGGCCTTGATGTAGTTTTCTTCACATGTGTATCATACTTCAGGTTCATTGACTTATTCAATCTGTAGGATTATAATTTTTTATCAGATTTGGAAAAAATCGTTTTCTGTTCCATTCTCTTTCTACTCTCCAATTTTGTACAACTCCAATTCCATGTATATTTGGCTGTTTAAAATTGCCCTACAGCTCACTGATGCTTTGTTTACTTTTTGTTACTCTTTTCTTTGTAAAAAGAGAAAAGAGTTTCTGTTGAGAGTTTCTGTCACCATGTCTTCAAGTATACTAATCTTTCCTTTTGTCATTTATTCCATCTAGTTGTATTTTTATCTCTAGAAGTTTAATTACAGTCTTTTTTTTTTTTTTTTTACATTTTTAAAAATATCTTCTATGTCTCTAGATAACTTTTCTTTTTTTTTTTTCTTTTTTTGAGATGGAGTCTCTCTCTGTCACCCAGGTTGGCGTACAGTGGCACAATCTCTGCTCACTGCACAAACTCCGCCTCCCAGTTCAAGCAATTCTCCTGTCTCAGCCTCCTGAGCAGCTGGGATGACAGGCACACACCACCATGGCAGGATAATTTTTGTATTTTTGGTAGACATGGGGTTTCACCATATTGGTCAGGCTGGGCTCGAACTCCTGACCTCAGGTGATCTACCTGCTTCAGTTTCCCAAAATGCTGGGATTACAGGCATGAGCCACCGCGCCCAGGCTTTCCTTTTTTTGAGTCATAGTTTCCCACCTCTTTGAATGCTGGCAATATGTGACTGGATGGTAGGCACTGTGAACTTTACTTTGTTGAGTGTTTATATTTCTTTTGTTATTTATTTATGTATTTATTTAAGACAGGGTCTTGCTCTGTTGCCAGGCTTGAGTGCAGCGATGTGATCAAAGCTCAATGCAGCCTCAAACTCCGGTGCTTAGACAATCCTCTTGCCTGAATGTCCCAAGTATCTAGGACAGGTACATACCACCACACCTAATTTTCCTTTTCTTTTTTCTTTTAATTTTTATTTAAGATTCAGGGCTACACGTTCAGTTTTGTTATATAGGCAAATTCATGTCACAGGGGTTTGGTGCACAGATTATTTCGTTACCCACATACTAAGCATTAGTATCTGATAGGTATTTTTTTCTGATCCTCTATTTCCTCCACCTTCTTTTCTGAATGAGCCCCTGTGTCTACTGTTCCCCACTTTGTGTCCATATGTTCTTGTTGTTTAGCTCTCACTTTTAAGTCAGAACATGTGGTATTGAGTTTTCTGTTTCTGTGTTAGTTTGCTTAGAATAATGGCCTCCAGCGGGCCGGGTGCAGTGGCTCACACCTGTAATCCCAGCACTTTGGGAGGCTGAGGCGGGTGGATCACGAGGTCAAGAGATTGAGACCATCCTGGCTAACAAGATGAAGCCCCATCTCTATTAAAAAAAAAAAAAAAAAAAAATATATATATATATATATATATATATATATATATATATATAAGCTGGGCATGGTGGCGGGAGCCTGTAGTCCCACCTACTTGGGAGGCCGAGGAGGGACAATGGCCTGAACCCGGGAGGTGGAGCTTGCAGTGAGCCAAGATCATGCCACAGCACTCCAGCCTGGGCAACAGAGTGAGACTCCATTTCAAAAACAAACAAACAAACAAACAAAATAAATAAATAAATAATGGCCTCCAGCTCCATCTGTGTTGCTACAAAGAACATGAATTCATTCTTTTTTATGACTGCATAGTATTCCATGGTATATATGTACCACATAGTCTTCATCCAGTCTACCACTGATGGACATTTAGGTTGATTCCATGTCTTTGCTATTGTGGATAGTGCTGCAATGAACATATGCATGAATTACTCTTTATGGTAGAATCATGTATATTCTTTTGGGTATATACCCAATAATGGGATTCCTGGGTTGAATGGTAATTCTGTTTTGAGTTCTTTGAGGAATCCCCACACTGCTTTCTACAATGGCAGACCTAATTTACACTCCCACCAGCAGTGTATTAGCATCCATTTTCCCTGTAATCTCTTCACCATCTGTTAATTTTTTACTTTTCAATAACAGCCATTCTGACTGGTGTGGGATGGTATCTCATTGTGGTTTTGATTTGCATTTCTCCAGCAATTAGTGATGTTCAACATTTTTCACATACTTGTTGCTGCATGTATGTCTTCTTTTGAAAAGTTTCTGTTCATGCCCTTTGCCCACTTCTTAATAGGGTCATTTGTTTTTGCTTGTAAATTTGTTTAAGTTCCTCATAGACTCTGGATATTAGACTTTTGTCAGATACCTAGTTTGCAAATAGCTTCTCTTATTCTATAGGTTGTCTGTTTGCTCTGTTGACAGTTTCTTTTGCTGTGCAGAAGCCCTTTAGTTGAATTAGATCCCATTAGCCAATTTTGTTTTTGTTACAATTGTTTTGGCATCTTCATCATGAAATCTTTGCCAGTTCCTATGTCCAAAATTATATTGCCTAGGTTATATCCAGGATTTTTAAAGTTTTAGGTTTCATATTTAAGTCTTTATTTCATTTTGAGTTTATTTTTCTATATGGTTAAAGGAAGGGGTCAAGTTTGAATCTTCTACATATGACTAGCCAGTTATCCCAGCACCATTTTTTGAATATGGAGTCCTTCCCCACTGCTTGTTTTTGTCAGCTTTGTCAAACATCAGATGGTTGTAGGTGTGTGGCCTTATTTCTGGTTCTCTACTCTTCTATTCCATAGGTCTATGTGTCTGTTTTTGTACCAGAAACGTGCTGTTTTGTGTACCATAGACCTTCAGTATAGTTCGAGGTCAAGTAACATGAAGTTTCCAGCTTTGTTCTTTTTGCTTAGGATTGCCTTGGCTATTAAGTACTTTTTTTGTTCCATAGGAATCTTAACATAGTTTTTTTCTAGTTCTGTGAAGAATGTTCTTGGTAGTGTGATAGGAATAGCACTGAAATTGTAAATTGCTTTGCACATTATGCCATTTTAATGATATTCTTTTTATCCATGAACATGGAATGATTTTCCATTTGTTTGTGTCATCTTAGTTTTAATTTAATTAATTAATTTATTTATTTTTGAGACAGGGTCTCATTCTATTGCCCCAGGTGGAGTGCAGTGGCATCATCTCAGGTCACTGCAGTCTTGACCTCCTGAGCTCAAGTGATCCTTCCACCTCAGTCTCTCGAGTAGTTGGGATTACAGGTGTGCTCCACCATGCCTGGCTAATTCTCTGTAGAGAGGGGGTTTCTTACCATGTTGCCCTCGTCTCCAACTCCTGGGCTCAAGAGAGCCTCCTGCCTTGGCCTCCCAAAGTGTTGGGATTACACACATGAGTCGCCATGCCTGGCCATCTCTGATTTTATTAAGCAATGTTGTGTAATTCACACTGTAAAGACTTTTCACCACCCTGGTTAGCTGTCTTCCTAGGTATTTTATTTTTGTGGCAATTGTGAATGGAATCGTGTTTCCGATTTGGCTCTCAGCTTAGATGTTGCTGGTGTGTGGGAATGCTACTGATTTTTGTATATTAACTTTGTACTTTGAAAATAGGCTAAAGTTGATTATCAGCTTGAGGATCTTTTGGGCAGGTACTATTAGGTTTTCTAGACAACCCATTGGTTTTATCCTGTGAGGAGTAGTGGAAGCTAGGCCTACAGACTGTCACTGCTGAACTTCTTGGATTCAGCTCCTCCTTGGGGGTGTGTGAGGGAGCCTAATCTATCCCTTTGCTTGATCAGCAGCCACTAATGCCAGATGTTCAGGGATCCAAGGCCCCTAGGACTCCACAGGTGCTTGAGCAGTGACTCTGCCTAGGTTGTATGTAGCTCTGCATGTCAGTCTATTGGCCATGGTGGGGTGGGCTCACAAGGGGATCTCTTTAACACAGGGTTTAAAGGTCCATGGAGACAGTGTGGATCCCTGGGGTCTCTCACTTATTCACCATTTCCCCATGGTTGGGGAGCCTTCCCTGGCTCCATCCCACTCCCAGATGGGTGATTTTCCTATCTTGTGCCTCTTCATTCTCCATGGATTGAGTTCTTTCCTTGATGAATCCCAGTGTGTTCACCCGGATGTATCAGTTGAAGATGTAGTATTTAGTCACCACTTTATCTTCTCTCCATGAAAGGAGCACACACTTGCCACTTCTAGTCAGCTATCTTCGCCCTCCCCTCCTTAATTTTTATTATTATTGTTATTTGTAGAGTTGGGATCTCACTATGTTGCCCAGGTTGATCTCAAATTCTTGGCATCAAGCAATTCTTCCACCACAGCCTCCCAAAGTGTGGAGCTTACAGGAATGAGCCACCGTGCCTGGCCCATATTTGTATTTTTATAAATATTCTTAAACTTTGTACTTTGATGTAATGTTTCTCAAGAAACTGATTTTTGGTCATGTTACTTTTAAGATCTGTTAGGGACCAAAGCAATACTCATTCTTGGGCTAATCATTCCCCATTACTGAGGTGAAAAAATTTTTGTGTACAGTACCAATGTCCCCCGATTCTTGAGCTTTTTCTGTTTGGTTGGTAGAAACAGGCACTGTTGGCCTTGTGTAAACATCAGACATTGTTACCTTTAATCATTAGTGGTGTTTTTTCTCTAAGTCTCATGTAGTTTCCTCAGTGCATACACTGATTAGTACACGGGTGAATACTTGTAGGGGATGCCTTACAGATTTCCAAATACTGTGATATTCTGTGAGGAGTTGTCCCCTTTATGGCACTCTTTCATGAGAGCTCTAGAAGCCCTCATAAATCTCAACTCCTTCTCTCAACTCAGGGAGTCCAACTCTCCACCTGGTTTCTCTCTCACTACTCTAGCCTGGAAATTCAAGTCAGTCAAAGGGCTTATTTCATCTGTTTCCCATCTCTCAGGAATTGCTGTACGTTGTTGCCTGATGTCAGTGTCTTGCAATCCATTGTTTGGCAAAACTGACAACACAAGAGATATTTTGTGTTTGGAAACAAGAAGGTAGTTCATCAAATGGTATTCATTTTTAAAATGTATACACACACACACACACACACACACACACACACATATATACACACATATAATATTTTTCCAGTTCTCTATGAGAAGGGTCACTGTTTTGCTAAGCAACAATGGCTACATAGCAATAGACTATAAAATCCTGGTGGGCATTAGTTTTTGCCTGTGTTTTAGCTTTTGAAGACAAAATAATGTTTCTCTTCCTTTAAAAATAAAGTTTATAACAACAACATAGATAAGTCAAGGAGAGATACAGAACAATTGGTAACAATAACCACATTTAAAACAACCAAATTTGACTTGACGTGACAATCCATAGCCATTTTGTGCAAAAAGACAATCCTTCATTAAATTTTAAAGTGAATAGTTATCAAACTATTTACTGTGCTACTTCTCAAATATGCCCAAAGATGAACATTTCATCACTAAACAGCGATTATAACTTTCTATTAATGATGTTTCATTATTTAAGGAAATAAGTGATCTAAAGCATAAAAAGTGCATATTGTCCCTTGTGGAATTTTATAAGAATATATTTAATTTGTATGAAAAAAGAAATTGATCCTTTTAACATTTTAACTTTTTATAAATTAGTCTTTATCCAGAAAAGTTTATAATCAACATTTGTGCTTTTATTTAAAATCACAGATGGTGACACCTAATCAGTTGGAAACCTAACAGTGTAGTATGCAATTTCATACATAAGTTTTGCAATCGCTGAATTGTAAAGTGTTAACAGTGGTCTAACCCATTCAGATGTTGGAGATTTATGAATTTTAGTCACATTTTCCTTAAATGCTTTTTTGATTTATATTTTAATAATATATTTATAGAATATATTATAATTTACAGAGGGCTATTACACACATTATTTCACATGAACCTATGAGCTAGGGTGGGCAGGTAATATTATTTATGTTTTTCAGATGAGAAAATTGATGTTCAATGGCTTAAGGAAATTAATTATGTTCCTGCTATAGGAGGTGGAATCTAGATCTAAATGGAATAAAAGTCAGTTCAAAGGATTGTAACCAATCTATTAAAATTGCCATATATAATAGTCCATTCTCATCCTGCTATGAAGAACTACCTGAGACTGGGTAATTTATGAAGAAAAGAAGTTTAATTGACTCACAGTTCTGCAGGCTTAAAAGGAATCATGACTGGGAGGCCTCAGGAAACTTACAATCATGGTTTTTCCCCAAGTCTCATATAGTTTCCTCAGTGCATACGCTGATTAGTACATGGGTGAATACTTGCAGGGGATGCCTTACAGATTTCCAAACACTGTGAGATTCTGTTATGAGTTGTCTCCTTTATGGCACTCTTTCCTGAGAGCTCTAGAAGCGCTCATAAATATCAACTCCTTCTCTCAACTTAGGGAGTCCAACTCTCCACCTGGTTGGAGAAGGAAAAGGGGAAGCAGGCACGTCTTACCATGGTGGAGCAGGAAAGAGAGGCGGGTAGGGCAATAAGGGGGGAGTGGCACACACTTTCAAACAAGCAGATCTCATGAGAACTCATTCACCATCATGATGAGAACAGCAAGGGTAAAATCTGCCCCCATGATCCAATCACCTTCCACCAGGTCCCTCCCCCAACACAGGGGATTAAAATTCAACTAAGATTTGGGTGGGAACACAGAGCTAAACCACACCACCATACCTTTAAAAAGGTTCAATATTCTTTTGTTACAAATTATGAAATCACGTGTTTGAACCCAGGCTTCAGAGGATTTAAAATGATTCCCCATATATTTAACAACTATTGTGTGAATCTGGACAAATCACTTTCTCTGAACATTTCCTTCATGTAGTTTCAACATATTTATCACTTGTTTTTGCTTGCTGCTTGTTCATAATTATTAGCACATAAGAATTAATACTGCTACACATAAAACTTTGTAATGGTCATACCACATTCATACTACTATTAATGACAAGAACTTTCGAGCAAATGTTTAGAACACAGGCCAGGTCTGGTGTTGGTGAAATCCCACAGCTTTTGTTTGTCTTGGAGTTTTTATTTCTCCTTCACGTTTGAAGGATATTTTTGCCAGATATACTATTCTAGGGTAAAAGTTTTTTCCTTCAGCCCTTTAAATCTATCATGCTACTCTCTCCTGGCCTGTAAGGTTTCCATTGAAAAGTCTCCTGCCAGATGTACTGATGCTTCATTGTATGTTATTTGTTTCTTCTCTCTTGCTGTTTTTAGGATTCTTTGTTTATCTTTGATCTTTAGAGGTGATTATTAAATGCCTCAAGGTAGTCTTCTTTGGATTAAACTTGCTTGATGTTCTATAACCCTCATGTACTTGGATATTGATATCTTTGTTCAGATTTGGGAATCTATTTATCCCTTTGAATAAACTTTCTATCCCTATTTCTTTTTCTACTTTCTCTTTAAGGCCAATAACTCTTAGGTTTGCTCTTTTGAGGCTATTTTCTAGATCCTGTAGTCATGTTTCATTTTTAAAAAATCTTTGTCTCTTCTGACTATGTATTTTCAAATAGCCTGTGTTAAGGATAACTAATTATTTCTTCCGCTTAATCTATTCTGCTATTAAAAGGCTCTGGTGCATTTTTCAGTATGCCAATTGTATTTCTCATCTCCAGAATCTCTGCTTAATTCTTTTTAATTATTTTAATCTCTTTATTAAATATATCTGATAGAATTTTGAATTTCTTCTCTGTGTTATCATGATTTCCCTTGAGTTTCCTCAAAATAGCTATTTTCAATTCTTTGAAAATTCACATATCTCTGTTTCTCCAGGATTGGTCCCTGGTGGCTTATTTAGTTCATTTGGTGTGGTCATGTTTTCCTGGATCATCCTAATGCTTACAGATGTTTGTTTAAGCTTGGGTATTGAAGGGTTAGCTATTTAGTATAGTCTTTGCAGTCTGGGCTTGTTTATACCCATCTTTCTTGGGAAGGCTTTCCAAATATTCAAAAGGACTTTGGTGTTGGGCTCTAAGTTGTATCTGCTTTAGGGGGCACCCACGCCCAGTAATGCTGTGGTTCTTGCATGCTCATAGAGGTACCACCTTGGTGGTCTTGGACAAGTTCCAGAAGAATTATCTGGATTACAAGGCAGGAACTCTTGTTCTCTTCCCTTACTGTCTTCCAAACAGAACCTCTCTCTGTGTTCTGAGCCACCCAGGCCTGTATGGACTGACATATGCATTCCTGTGGCCACCGCCACTGAGATTGTGCTGGATCAGACCTGGTGCCAGCACTGCACTGGGTCTTGCCCAAGGCATGCTCTAACCATTCTCTGGGCCCTGGGGTTCTACAATCAGGAGGTAGCAAAGCTAGCCAGGCCTCTCTCATTTTCTCCAGGGTAGTGAGTTCCCCTAGTCCCTGGGTGAGTCTATAGGTACCATCCAGGAGCCAGAGACTACAATTAAAAACCTTAGAAGTCTACCTGGTATTCTAATATACTGTGGCTTACCTAGCACTCAAACCACAAGATGCAGTCCTTTCCACTCCTGCCTCCCCTTTTCAAAGGCAGAGGAGACCCATCTCATGCCCACACCACCACAGGATCACAAGGAATACTGCCAAACTATTGCTGATGTTCCCTTAAGGTCTTAGGGCTTTTCAGTCAGCTTGTGGTTACCCTTAGGGAACTGAGCTCCCCTCTGGCCCAGGCAGGACTAGAAATGCCATCCAACAGCCACGTCCTGGAATCCAGATGTTCTACCCCGCTGTGGCTGAGCTTGTACCTAAGGTGCAAGTCACAGTCCCCTTTACTTTTCCCTCTGCTTTTCTCAAGTAGAAGGAGTCTCATCCCATAGCCACCACAGCTAAGAATTTGTTGATTCCCACCTGAAGTCATCATGTCTCAGAGTCTCACCTAGGGCTCTCAACATACCGCCTGGGTATTGCTACTGGTTGTCCAGGGGCCAAGGACTCTTCAGTTAGCAGGTGATGAATGATGCCAGAACTAGGTCCTTTCCTTCACAGTAACAGGTTCCCTTCTGAACCAATGTGTGTCTAGAAATGTCATCTGAAAGCTAGGGCCTTGAACAGGGGCCTCACAACTGTGACTGGTACCCAATCCTGCTGTGGCTGAGCTAGTATACGATATGCCAGACAAAGACCTCCCTGCTCTTTGCTCTCCTTTCCTCAATAGAAGGAAGGGATCTCTTTTGGAGCCGTAAGCTGTGCAGCCTGAGATTAGGGAAGGAGTGATGCTAACATTCCCATGGACACCTCAGCTGATGCCTCAGCAGGTCATGTGCCCTCCCAGTCCACTGTCTCTGGGTCCAGTTCAACACTAGGAATCATCCAAGAGTTGCAGTTCTTATATCCTAGACTCTTTCTCAAGTTTGCTTAGAGACACAGAGCACTGCAGACCTCAGTGGTGAGGCTTGCAGGAACTCAAGTTCCATCCTCTGGGATAAGTGATTCCCCTCTGGCTAGGGCTGGTTCAAATACTCCTCCATGGGCTGGTGTCAGCTGAATTTAGTCTGTTTTTTCTTTCTGCTATAACAAGGTGGCACTCTGTTCAATGCCTCACAGTTGCTGTGCCCTCCCTCTCCCAGAGCACAGGAACACTCTGCACCACGCCACTGCTGCCAGGGGATGAGGGAGAGGTAGTGATATGGTTTGGCTGTGTCCTACCCAAATCTCATCTTGAATTCCAGTGGGAGGGACCCAGTGGGAGATAATTGAATCATGGCAGCAAGTTTTTCCTGTGCTGTTGTCATGATAGTGAATAAGTATCACAAGAGCTGATGATTTTAAAAATGGGAGTTTCCCTGCACAAGCTATCTTCTTCTTTTGTCTGCCACCATGTGAGGTGTGCCTTTCACCTTCTGGCATGATTGTGAGGCTTCCCCAGCCATGTGGAACTGTAATTCCATTAAACCTCTTTCTTTTGTAAATTGCCCAGTTTCAGGTATGTCTTTATCAGCAGCATGAAAACAGACTAACACAGGTAGCATTGATAATTCAAGACTGTTTTTCATACCACTTCAGTGCCTCTTTCTGTGACATGAAGTTAAAACCAGGTACTATGAGTGCTTACTTGATTTTTGGTTCTTATGCAGGTGCTTTTATGTGTGTAGATGGTTGTAAATTGGTGTCTTTCCTGGGGGATTAGGAAGGGAGAATTAGTGGAGCCTTCTATTCTGCCATCTTGCTCTGCTCCCATTTAGAATACCTTAATTTTTGAAAATTCAGATCTCAGTACAACTTCTTAGTTAAAACTCTAGACAAAAGTGTGAAGTAAAGTTAAATTTATGTTGCTTCTACACACCTAACTCACATGCAGATAAACAAACTCCTTTGATACATTCTGCAAAACCCAAAGTAAAATCAAACATCAAATACTTAGTCCAAATACAACAGCTGTATTTGGACTGTAAGTAGCATGATATCAGAGGAAGTCAAATTTAAATATGAGTGTTGTGTGTTTTGAGAGGAAAAACTTTTGAATATCAGTGATAGCAATAGATTGTGATGATGACTGGCAGATATAAAATGTTTCTGCAGATGGATGTAGAGGTTATTATGTATTGGAAAAGATTTTTAGGAGGAAACACAGTTCAAATGGTGACAAGTACATCTTCCATTGCTTTTGAGACTCAGGGAGAGATAAATATCTTGGGAGAAGTGAATAGAAAAATATCACCTAACCTCAATGTTACAACTTCCATGAAAAATCACTTGTCTCAAGAGAAAGAAGAGAAATCAATGGGAAATTGCTTGGGTGGTTAGGCTACAAGCTTAGAATACACTTTTGGGTCAGAGCTCAGGAACATATTCTAGGATAAGTGGTACTGTTTGACCTGATGCACTACTAGAAGCTGTTTTGTTCTCAGAGGGAGGTTGTCATTATATAAGAGAAAAAGCACTTGAACTCTGGCTGGAGCATACTGCAAAATTTAGAAATGGTAATGCTTACTGGGGAGACTTGGGGGAGTTTGTCATATGTATTTCTACATTTTAAACATTGATAAACATTTATCACTGTCCATGGTCACCTTTGGTAATTGGGTTCTTATGTTGAAAGCATTGAGAAACCTGAACAGTTTTGTGGCACATTCCTAGCTACAAATCAAAATGAGGATAAAAATGACTCTAGAAAACTATAGTGTGTAAATGATACTCCAGAAATTGGTGCCTGTAACAGTGACTCTCAAGCTGTGTTTCAAGGAATCCTAGGGCTCTGAGAAGGAACCTCGAGTGTTTTCTGGAGGTAATCATTGAAGATAGGGCTTCAGTTCTTCTGCTTCTACTTTAATTAGGAAAATTCTATCAGTATATGTTTTATATACAAAGATCTTGTAAAATCTTTTACTTTAAAATACATTTTTGGCCTCTTGATTTTTATTTTGATGCAAGCTCTTTATCTCATCACATACAAGTAACACAAAGTTCACAGGTAGGAACTGGTCTGCAGGCCATATTTTGAATAGCACTAATGTAGAAAATTCTATAGGAACTACCTCTGACCCTTAAGTTAACCACAGATGTACATCTTAAGACTTTGAACAATGACCTTGTCAGAAAATAGAATAGTGAAGTGTTTCTTCCCTAGAAATTATATGAAGGCTTAGACCTTAGAGAAATATCAATAAGAATGAGAAAAATTGATGAATAATTAAACAAATGTGACTAGTAAATGAGTCTGAGCTGGGCTCACCTACCTCAAGAGTACTTGCTGGCAATGGGGAGACTATTAGAACACTGAGAAGTTAAAGTGCCTGCCATCACATACCGTATCTGTATTAAGGTTATAGAGATTCAGAATTAGGGAACTATCTAAAGGGAGACAGTGTGGCAACACAGTTAGATGCTTGAGTCTGGTGTTATATTGCCTTGGTTCAAAAACTGATGGTACCACTTCCCAGCTATGCAAATCAGGTGATTAACGTAACTTCATTAAGCTTCAGTTTCTTTTTCTATAAAATATGAGTAATGATAATCATACCTAATGAGGTTGTTATGAGGATTAAATAAAATAGTTCATGTAGAACACTCAGCATATAATGATGAATACATGTTAGCTATTGTTATTTTTTGAATCAAAGTAAAGTATTTTTTACAGCATTTGAGACAACACTAAAATGAGAGCATAATGGCAAAATAAGACTTTCTAGTACTATTCCCCTTGCAGAAACAACAATTTGAACAACTCTCCATGCATGAAAATACCTTTAAAAGAGCTAAGGAATCCAAGTGAGAGATTACAGCACCAAAGTGTAGCATAGAAATAAAAAAAGAGGCATGAAATAAAGTAGGAAGATCACTTTCACATCACCCACATCACCTGTACCCCAAGCCTTGGCAACACAGCACAAAGAGAGATAATTCGTGCATGAGAAAAGTAGAATTATGTGGGAAGACCCTGGAGACCGTGGCTCCAGGCCCACCCAAAAGAAACATGGCACCAGACCAGCATCTGTGGCCACAGGCTTTAGATTAGTGCCTTCAGACTCAGGCTCCAGTCTAATTCTGGGACCAGGCTGGTCTTCTTAGCCTGAGGTCCAGGCTCATCCCAGTGGACCCAGGTTACGGGACTACCCCTGCATATCCAGGACAATAGCACATCCCTATGATCTGAGGCTTCACATCTATCTACTCACTGAAGGCCAGTCCACACAAGGACTCTAGCAGCAAGCTTGCCCATTGACCCCTCCAGATGGTCCACCCAGAATCAATATGGACTGACTAGTGAAGGGCTTTTCCTACCAAATCCACTTTATAAACATGGAAAGAGTTGCTTGTTTCTTCAAATGCACAAACACCAACACAAGACCACAAGGATAAAAAAGAATCAAGTAAATAGGACACCACTAGTGGAACAAAATAAAACACAAGCAACAGAGCTTACAGAAATGGAGATCTGTGAACTGCCTGATAGATAATTCAAAATAATATTCTTAAAGAAATTCAGTGAGCTATAAGAAACACAGACAGACAACTAAACAAAAATTTAAAAGAAA
The DNA here is from genome assembly GCF_049350105.2 of Macaca mulatta. Lineage (NCBI taxonomy): Eukaryota > Metazoa > Chordata > Mammalia > Primates > Cercopithecidae > Macaca > Macaca mulatta. The sequence goes on along the minus strand of NC_133408.1, from coordinate 161,573,922 downwards.
TACATAAACAAAGTGAGAAGTTCAACAAATAAATAGAAACCATATCAATCAAAAATAAATTTTGGAGCTAAAGAACACAATGACTAAATTGAAAAATTCCATAGAAAGTTTCAACAGTGGACTTAATCAAGCAGAAGTAAGAATCAATGAGCCCAAAGACAAATCATGTGAAACTACCTAGTCAGAGGAGAGAGAGTAAGAAAGAATGAAAACAAGTGGCAAAAGCCTAGGGGACAAAACTGTATGATCATCTCAATAGATGCAGAAATAATATTTTATAAAATTCAACATTTTTAGTAATAAAAACTCTCAATGAATTATGTATAGAAGAAACATACCTCAACATAATAAAGGCCATTTATGACAAGCCCACAGCTAACATCATACTCAACAGTGAAAAATTAAAAAGCTTTTCTTCTAAGATGAGGATCAGGACAGGAATGCCCACTCTCCCACTTTTGCCACTTACATTATAGCCCTGGAAGTCCTAACCAGAGTAACTAGATAATAAAGAGGAAAAAAATGCAATCAAATCAGAAAAGAAGAAATAAAATTTTCCATTTGCAGATGACATGATCTCATATATAAAAATACCCTAAAGACTCCAACAAAAAAATGTTAGAACTAATAAACAAAGTCAGTAAAGTGGGAAGACACTTTATCAACATGCAGGCCTGGTGTGGTGGCTCACACCTGTAATCCCAGCACTTTGGGAGGTTGAGGCGGGTGGATCATGAGGTCAGGAGATCGAGACCATCCTGGCCCACATGGTGAAACCCCATCTCTACTAAAAATACAAAAATTAGCTGGGTGTGGTGGCGTGTGCCTGTAGTCCCAGCTACTCAGGAGTCTGAGGCAGGAGAATCGCTTGAACCCAGGAGGTGGAGATTGTAGTGAGCTGAGATCACACCACTGCACTCTAGCCTGTGCAACAGAGAGAAACTCCATCTCAAAAAAATAAATAAATAAAATAAATAAACAAAATTTAAAAATCAACATACAAAAGTCAGTATCTTTTCTATACACTTGAAATATGTGAAAAAGAAATCAAGAAAACAATCCTATTTACAGTAGCTATAAAGAATAGAAAACTTAGGAGTAAATGAAAATAAAATACAGGTTGAATATTCTTTGTCTGTAATACTTAGGACCAGAAGTGTTTTGGATTTTGGAATATTTGCATTATACTTAGCAGCTGAGCATTCGAAATCTGAAAATCTGAAATCCAAAATACTCCAGTGAGCATTTCCCTTGATTGTTACACTGGTGCTCAAAAAGTTTGGAATTTTGGAGCCTTGCAGATTTCAGCTATTCAATTTTGGATGCCTAACCTGTACTTACAAATAAATTTAACCAAGTCAGTAAAAGCTATATTCACTGAAAACTGTAAAGCATTCATGAAATAAATTGAAGAAGAGGCAAATAAATGGAAAGATACGCTGTGTACATGGAGTAGAAGAATTAATATTGTTAAAAGTGATCTACAAATTTAAGACAATCACTGTCAAAATTGCAATGATATTTTTCATAGAAGTAAAAAAAAAAAAAAACACCCAAAATATATGAGGAACTCAACTCAGCAGAAAGAAAACAAATAACCTGATTGAAAAATGGGTAAAGGAATAGGCTTTTCTCAACAGAGACAGTATCCTGTCTTAGTCCATTTATGTAGCTATAACAAAATGCCATAGCATGGGTAAATTACAAACAATAGCATTTCATTTCCCACAGTTTTGGGGGCTGGGAAGTCCAAGATCAAGGTGCCAACATTTAGTGCCTGGTGAAGGCCTTCTTGCTGAGTCCTTACATGGTAAAACATTGTGTTCTCACGTTGAGGAAACAGAAGAGCGAAAAGAGAGTGAGGCAGCTCTCTTGCCTCTCTTTTAGAAGGGCTGTAATCCATTCATGAGGGCTCCACCCTCATGACTTACCATTGAAAGGCCCCACCACTTAACACTATCACATTATGATGAAGTTTCAACATAAAAATTTTGGAGATCACATTTAGACCATAGCATATCCAAAGAAATGAATTAAGTATATCAAATAGATGTCTGTATTCCCATATTCATTGCAGAATTATTCATAGTAGCCAAGATATGGAATCAATCTGTGTTCATCTACGATAAATGGATAAATAAAATGTATACATGTACAAAGGAATATTCTTGAGCCTTAAAAAAGAAGGAATTTTTATCATTTTTGACAACATTATGATAAGTAAAATAATCCAGGCAAAGAGAGATAAATAGTACATGATATCACTTATATGTGGAATCGAAAAAGCCTAACTCATAGACGCAAAGAGTAAAATGGTGGTTGTCTGGGCAGGGAGATGGGGTTGGGGGAAGGAGGAGAAGATATTGGTCAAAGGGTACAAAATTTCAATTAGATGAGATGAATAAGTTCTGGAAATCTATTATAGTAGGGTGACTATAGTTAAAAACTATTTGTTGTTATTTGAAATTTGTTGTATACTTGAAAATTGCTGAGAGTAGATCTTAAATATTCTCACTACAAAAAGTATAACTATATAAGGTGATGAACATGTTAATTATCTTGATTGTGATAATCACTTTACAATGTATACATATATCACAACATCATGGTCCACACTACAAATATATATAATTTTTATTTGTCCATTATACCTTAATAAAGCCAGGGGAAAAAAGAAGACGTCATGCTAATAATAATTTATAACACTAAAATGAATTATAGATATGTTAAATATTATTGAATTAGGAGCAGGAGGAAAATGCCTTCTATATGGGGAAAGGATCATATCAAGTGTCAAAGTTTATACCTTGCCGTGATGTACATACATGAAAGGGTGATGAAATTTTGCACCTAGCACTGGTAAGCTGAAAACTGTAGAGAACAAACCAATGTATTTCAGACCCAATGAATGAATCCTGAAGACCTACAGAAGTAATTGTAAGTTCTTCCTCTGATATTTTCTACTTGACTGTGTCTGGAATCAGCTTGGTAATGTCCTCCACAGATCACTTCCCCCAGTCAACACCTGGATGCTTATCTAAAGATCACAATTTCAGGAAAATAGTCTATTTATTTTTTAATAACAATTTCCTCTGCAAAAGAAAAGACTCTTACCTTAGTTGCTAGTAAAACAGTGATAGAGTATATAACGCCTTTTAAGAGGTTAAACCATGGAAAAGGTATCCCTGGACAGAAATCCCATGACATCAGAACAGTGCTTGGTAACTCTAACTGGGAAGATACTCATTCAAGGGCTTAGCATGAAATGAATAATTGCTGAGCCACTAAAGAAGAAAATACCAGCATCATTAACTAGCTTTTGCTTGGTTCCATTAGAAGGAGCCTAATTGGAACCCACCTTAGGCAGATACAACAGGTGCACTAAGGTCCTGGCTGCCTCACTTACACCCACAAAGAGAAAAAATGTTTCCCTCTTCCCATCATTCAGGAGCTCCTAAGACAGGTGAACAGGACTAATGTTCACAGGGATCAGCTCTTAGAGAAAGCATTAGTAAAACCAGGGAGTCAGGGATTAGAATGACACAGACATGTCACAGGGATCCAGGCCCTAGCCATGTCCTAATGCAAGGAGAGAGGCAAGTTGCTCTAGCTTTGAGAGCTGTCATCACCCATCAATACCTCCTGCTTACCATGTGACCACCATTCTTCCAGTTATACATTTTACCCTGCTTCCTCTAAAGAGTTTTCACTGTAGTCCTATGGATGTTGTTCAAAAGGCATCACTTCTGTTCAAAATGCCACCAGTTCCCAAAAAGTACTGATTCTACCAAAGATATACAATTTCAGGATCTGGTGGTTTTTAAATCTTCTATAAACTGTGTTTCTTCCTCAAATATATGTCGTGACTATTTCTCCACTATATCTTTGTGGCAAATGTCATAATATTTATTTAAATAGTTCTCTCTGCTCTCACTATAAATGGTGTTAGAAAAGACTTGAAAGGGAGATTACTTGAATTTCTGTGTCACTCTCCACAGCTGCTCCTAGTCGTTGAGGTTTCTACCACCATTTACAAAGAGCTGTTATATCCAGATACATAATATTTGGAGGCAAATGTTTTCTAAATCCAGTTTTACCTCTACTGACAAGGAAAAGGGTGTGCAGGAGTTGGGCTGGAGACTGGCTGCTTTCCTAAACTAAAATTGTCCAAATGGCACTTCCTGATGAGTCAAGGAGAGTCTATGGGCAGGGAGCTTGCATGTCATTACCAAGGTTACTGAAGCACTCCTTGGAGCATATTTTCAGCAGCATTGATTTTATGTAGAGACAGATGGGTTAGCTATTTTATTTAATTTGAGGGCTTCAAAAAGCTAGTCTCAATATAAATTCTATTCATATTTATGTGATCTCAAATTCTTGCCGTAGATACCTTCTAGAGATACATATCTTCTAAATAAATAAAGATTTTTTTCTCTAAACACTAGGGTTACAAATTAGCTAGACAACACATTAGCAGGGGTTAGTTACATAATCAATAATTCATCATATCTCTCTTCAATCAGGGGAGCATAGGTATCTGACAGGTGAATAAAAAGTGGCAGTTTACTATGAGAATTAAATAAGGCATTGCCTGTAGAGTACTGGGAACTTAGAAGATGCTGAATAAATAGTAGTTCTCATTACAGTTAGAAAAAAAAACAGAATAACGGATTATTAGGTTTCAAAGTCAAGCTGGAAAAGCTCTTTATGATAGTGCTTCTTAAATTCTATGCAACTGCAATAAGAACCAGACATTGCTGCCCCATATGCCTCTGCAGTCCTGGGAGCTTCTGAAAAGAAGTCCGAGGTGGATTTTTTCCCTATCATTTCTTATTCTAATGCCATTCACAAGAGAATATACATGATTAATGTCAGATCAATATTGGATATGGAGAAAAGAACACAAAAAAAATACCAGGTAAGCTTTTGGAGGCAGGAGTGGTTTATTCTGTCTGTTCTAATTACCCTGGGTAATTAGAAAAGGAAAAAATAATTCTATATAGGCCACTGAATGAGATCTCATTTCCTATGAGAGATAAGATCCAACTTCCTCTGGAAAATCACCAAATCAAACTTGCTTCATCACTTACTGCTGCCATAAGCTCTCTAGATGAGTTGGGAAGATATGTTCTTTTCATCTAAAGCTCTTGCCCCAGACAAATCACTCAACCTCTGCGAGTCTTGGTTTTCTCATCTATGAAATGAGCATAATGTCAATATTATCTACTTCATCAATTGTTATGAAAACCAACTGAGGTAATATATGACCTTTTATTTAAAAAACACTATAGAACAAAATGTTTCAGGTAATCTACTGGGCATTGAAGGCACAAAACACGAGTAAGGCATAGTCTCCCCCTCACACAGGGAGTCACACACATAAATAATGACTGCTCATGATAAAAAAAAAAAATACCATAATGGAGATACAACAGAAACTCATCTGTCCATTAAGTTAGGACTGATAGAAGAGTGGCTATCAAAAAGTTCATATAAGTAGAATATCATATGAGTGATGTATGTGTGTGTGTGTATGTGTATATATAAATAAATAAATAAATATATATATATATATCTTTAACTTAACCCAAACAAATACACATTTGTTGGCCAATTGTTTTTGTTCTGCATAGTTCCTTGTGCATGGATCTACTGATTGGAGTGCTTAGTTCCATTTCTTCCATAAACCATACCTATAAGATACGGTGCATGCTTCCCAGTAAGGATGGTATTGTTAAAGTAGAATGAGAGCTTAAAGAACCTTGGATAACTAATTTGCAAAGACACTTATAAATCCAGTAGTTTGGAACAGACAACACAGACAACATGTCATTTTCAGTTGGATCATAAGGGAGTTCAATAGCTTAAAGGAAAAGAGTGACTGTTGAGGTGTTGGGGAAGGTAGAAGGGCTTTTGAGGCACAGGAAACAATATATGGAAATCAGAAAGGGATGATTCATGGAAGATATGCTTCAGGCACACTTTCCCAACACCCTTGGGAAATATGGCCAAAGGATAGGTGCCTGAGAGAAACTTAACAGATAGGTATGATTTTCATCACTATGTTCAATTTTTCAACAACTCTAACCTATTCGTGCTGGATCATCTAAGCTTTCTGAATATTCAGTTTATGTTTATGTCACTATGTCCAAATTTCTGAACAGGTTCATTTACCATACCTACTTCCATACATTGGAAAAAAGAGAGGTCAAGAAAAACATCAATATAGACACATTTCTAGCCTGTGGAATTGAGGCAGACTTCCCCAACCTCACTGCTGGTGGACTGAGAAGATGCAAGGCCCATTTTCCTGGGGCAAGGCAAACATAAGTATAAGCTTCCACCAGTCATCTTGCTGAAAAATTGTGATTGCAAAAAAGCTGTTGCACAGCACCTTGTAATGTTAGAAGGCTGATTTTCATCACCATGCTTTCCCTTAGGAATCACTCCTTACCTGACTAAAGTCTTACTCCTTTTTCAATATGAGCTCAAATGTCACCTCTCCACAAACAGTAATCACTGACCTCTAGCTCATTGTCCCTTAGTCTGGTAACAATACTATGTTATTGACAATGAGATAGAGGTCTTTCTATGACCTGCAATAACATATTTCTTGAATGTTACTTCATTCTGTCTTGGGTATATATGTGTATCTGCAAGTGGATTGTAAGCTTCCTGGACATGGGATCTTTATTTTCTGGACTCTATTTCTCCCAACAGTGTCTTCTACAGTGGAGTCAGTAGTTTTACAGTAAGAACTAATTTGTTCAGCTGAAGAAAGAAAGGTATGAATAAGAGGTTTTGGTATCCTGGAAGATAAACAGTTGCATTTATGAAACATGCTCCTAGAAATGATGGCAAGATTTGGAGGTAAATTTGGAGGGGGTCTAGTGTTCAGGCACAAAGACATAAAGAGGGCCGGAAAATAGGAACTTAGAGTAAACATCAGAGGAATTGGGATGGTTTAGCAAGGAAATGGAGAGAATTTGGTGTAGTTAATTGGAGAATATTATGTACTATTGTGTACATCAAGTGGTTAAGTAAAGAAAGATTTGTAGCTGTCTTATAGCTCTATTGATGATGAAGGTAACAGGAATATCATTCAGTTTATCTAACTTTCTTCCACATATTTCTTTTTTCTTTTCTTTTTCTCTTTTTTTTTTTTTTTTTTTGAGATGGAGTCTCACTCTGTCGCTAGGCTGGAGTGCAGTAGCGTGATCTTGGCTCACTGCAACCTCTGCCTCCCAGGTTCAAGCGATTACCCTGCCACAGCCTCCTGTGTAGCTGGGACTACAGGCATGCACCACCATGCCCAGCGAATTTTTGTATTTTTAGTAGAGACGGGGTTTCACCATGTTGGTCAGGATGGTCTTGATCTCTTGACCTTGTTATCTGCCTGCCTTGGCTTCCCAAAGTGCTGGGATTACAGGCGTGAGATACCGCCCAGCCATCCATATATTTCTTGACATCAGAATCCTTTCTTCATCTACCTTGTTTCTGTGACACTCTGTAGAAATAAAGGGAGCAATGATACTTTACAGGCCATTAGAATTTTATTAAGCTGGTATGTAAAAATGCACATTGGTCAGTGTCTGGGCCAGTGTCCAGGAGTCTAAATTTCATCTTAAAATTAGTTAGTGTTGACAATGTTTCTCAAAGATCCCCTAGAGTGGCTTTATCTGGTCTATTATGTTTACTAGGCCCATGGATATATGTTCTATACATAAATGTGTTTAATGGCCATGATTAGACTGGGCCTAGAGCGGCAGTGCTCTATTCAGATGACAGTGCTGGGTTAGTTGAGGAAAAGAGAAAGCCAACACAGTACCACACACTTACCCAGAATGCAACAATTGGATCCTGAGAACTTTCTCCGTCTATCAGAATGAAAAGCCCAGCCTATTTCTTAAAAGCTAAGGAGAGTTGGGGATGCATGTAGGCCAATCCTTAGTTTGACATTCAATCAGCCTGTATGTGTATCCGTCAAAGTAGATGTTACTTGAAAAATCACTTAGACCATCACAACATGAAAGACAGTTTTCATATTAGCATTACTTTGTCTTACACAGTGATAATTGCTAACAAATGCAGTTTCACTATTATAAAGATGGGGGGAATCCAGGCGTATTGTGTGAGAGAGAGAGAGAGAGAAAGAGAGAGAGAGAGAACTGTAGCTTTATTTGTTGTCAGAAGACAAAACATCACAGCAGCAAAAGAGATAGACTGACCCCAGAGTTAGTTGAGTGCAGAGGAAAATCATTTGCATAAATGCTTTACCCTAGCCTGGGGCAGATTTGCAACTCATCACTAAGGAGCTGTAGTGGGAAGGATGAGGAGAGAGAGAGGATTATTTCTTTCACTTCCGCAGTCTGTTGACCTCACTCTTCCCTTGAATAAGTGAGCCTGTGGTGGTGCCAGCATTCATGGTTTTCCACAACCTAAGTTATACAGAGAACCACAGCTATTTTCAGTAGAATCAGACCCCAGCTGAGTAGCATTCTGCCCTTTTTGCTTTTTTCCCAGAAGTGCAGAAATACAAAATGACCTGAAACTAAACATTAACAACAAATGCACTTTTTCAATTCTCTTTTTCCTCCCACAATCATATTAACGATAACAACAATAGCAATACATTATTTCTCTCCTCATTCAAGACTCACTTAAGCAAAACATTTACAATCTGGATGATTAACTGATCATTTTGAGTTCTCTGATGGCAATTAAAGTTAACATTCTGGTAATTATTCCTTTTGAAAGGAAGTGGGGCTATCTTTTTAGATGAGAATCTCAACAACAATCAAAAACAAACAAACATACACACACACATACACACACACACACACCCCCAAAAACACCCTGGACTGATTAAATTAAAACAAAGGGAAATTAGCGTGACATTTCTTCTTGATTCAATTACAGTTTTCAAAATGATGAATGTTATCTGTGAATGTTTTAAGGTTCACTTTAATGCATATTTTATCAACTTTGAATGTATCACAAATTTCCCTTTTAATTTAGCCTTTTAAAAATAGTAAAATTAAAACTGTCTTGCCCAGATTTAATGGGATATTAGTTCTCTTCTCACATATTCTGTCTGGTCTTGTGAGAGTGGCCCATTGTGCCTAAGTACAACAGTCTCTTTGCAGTGCTGAATCTTAGACACTGAAGACAGCCTCTCTTCAATGGGGTTACTACAGGGGAAAAAAGAAAATTTCAGTGCCTCATAGAAGGGACAATCTAATCCTCTTTGCTGGTACATCTGCTGTGGCAGTTTTGCTCTGCAAATCAAAAGGCACCCCATTAATTAGAGTTCCTTTTCCTTTCATTTTATTCAGCTTGTGAAATGTGACCAGTATTCACCAAAAAAAAAAAAAAAAAAAAAAAAATGTTTCGGGCCACTTTAGTCACAAATATCTACCCGAAGGGTGTGCGCTTTGATTTCTTGTCTGATTTCCGCTTACTGTTCTTCCTCTATTTTTTTTTTTTTTTTTAAAGAAGGAGCCCTTCTCCTTTGGCAGAGTGCAATACATTGAGAGAGCTTTACAAAACAAAGCTTTCAGCTCTGAGTCAGCAACAAACTCATCTTTGTTCATGTGTTTCTATTAAGGAAAGAAGGCCAATTTTATGCAGGTTTCTATGGCTGGCTTCACAAAGGCATCTCTCTGTGTGCAGGCTCTCTGGCAGGAACAGCCGACTCTGAGATCATCATTTTCAGCAATCACCAGCTGCAATGAAGATCTGAGAAAGAAAATCATAAACTGGTTTATATAGTGATTTTCCCGAGGAGACTGACATATAGAGCCTCACTGGTAGGCAATTAATAAAGGCAGTTCATTGGTTGTATTCACAAAAACAGCCCAAGGCTTTCTCTATATTTTCCTTTATCTATAAACACATTTTGATAGGATATTCGTGTTATTTATCTTGAGGAGGAAGCAAAGCTCATTTGCATTTCCCTGGGTTTCCCTGGAAATTCCCAGGAATTCTTGTCCTTCGTTTGATGGTGTTTTACTGTGTTTGGGATTACATTAAACTATAATCTCACAGTCTGAGTCCAGGTATTCGGCATTTGTTTAATGATATAGTTAGGGCACTATAAGATACCCATTTGGCCCATAGGGAGATGGTTTAAGACTTAGGGGATATATCAAAAACATTAAGAATAAACAAAATAGTTCCAAACTCCTGAGGCAAGCACTTTGAAAAACACCAAAAACATGACCTATTTGTCATGAAGTGTAACAGAATGAAGTTTGGAGACATGGATTAGTGTAGCACAATCTGTGCTAGTGTTTCTTTAAGAGTATTCCAAGATAGGTTCATTCATACTTTGATTTAAAAGAAAATTTCCATGTTTGAGTAGGAAATGCTAGTCTTAACAAAATGAAACTTATTTTAGCTGCAGGAACTCTCAGAATCCAAAATATGCTAATGTTCATAGTCATTTTCTAAAAGAGATTCCTTCTAATCCCCCTACTGCCACAGGAGCACCTGCTTGGACTAGAGCCCCAAAGATCACACTTTAGGGAAATGCTGACCAAAGCCAATGGGGGACTGGCAACTGAAGACTTCAAAAGCTCAGGCTATCATGGACTGTGATGATGTCTGCTAGAGAAACTTCAGACATATTTGTTTCGATATGGATATATAAAATACTTATAGTTAGATGCTATCTGAGACTAGCTAGTCAGAAATCAATCACAATGTAAAATGAGAGAGCACTGCACCTTTCCTGCTGGCCCTGCCCCCAAATGTTGACTATCTTTTTACAGGTAGAGCCTTAGGAGATCTCTGTTGGTTTATGGATACCTAGGTTTTATGATTCTCATATCAGAGGCTTTGCAGCATAGAGGAAGAGCGATGGTGGAATTTAAATGAGAAACCTGGGCTGCTTAAGTACATGGAAACCCAGCAGTTACCATGCTGCTCTTTCTTGATTCATGGCTACCAACTAGAGATGCCAGATAATATATTTTTTCCACATGTTAAGTGTGATGTATTCTTTGTTGTTACATAAGATCTGCTAGCAAATACTTCTGTTCCTCTTTTTTATTACTTCAAAAGGGAAATATTTGTTGAGTGCCTACTATGTGCCAGGTACAGTATAAATAAGACAGAACTAGTCCCTGCTGTCTTGGAACTTACTGACTAGAGGAGAGAAGGGACTAATTTCTAGTCATATAGATGATTTATTCTTTTTATAAAAGGGACTGCTGTACATTTAGAACTGAGTGAGTGTGGCAGAAATTGCTGATATTTTGAAAGATTACTTCATTAGATTCATCCTGAAACTTGCCTAGCCCAGGAGTGTCTGTCTTCTTCACAGGCATAAGTCTGATACTTTGCTGTTGCAAACATCTTGCATTTCTATGATTGTGCTTTGGGATAGAAATTCATGATGGGCAAGGATGGGTCCCTGTAATTATTTGTCTGGAATTCCTGAGCAACTCTTTCTGTTTTTCAGTGACTGGTGAGCCACCGTTCAGATGAGATACAATCAGTGTGCCGATTGTTGCACAAAAACCAGGGTGATTTCTACTTTGGAATCCTTGGTACAAGTCTAAACTTATCTGGAGTTAGGAAATAAATCCCAAAGGCACATACCTCAGTACCTGATATACTACAGCACATAAAGGATCTTTCTGCACTCTTGAAGCAAGCTGGGGCTTGGTTTAAGGGTGTTTTTCTTATGAAAGAGGGAATTGTGGAACAATTATGGAACAAGGCAGTGAGAGGGAAGCTATGATAAAATGGTTCTAATACTCACAAAAGTTATAATACAAATTTTTTAAAAAACAATTATAATCTAAGCTTCTTGCTTCTCAGTTGGTCCTTGGTCTTTGGTCTTTCCCTTTCTCTTTCTACCTCCAGCTCCACCCTATAATTTTAGTGATTATATGTTTGTATGGACATGCCAGACCACCACATCCTAGCTCCATTCTCATTCCTACTTGGCTCTGGGGTGTGTACATCTGAAGTGAGGCCCGCCCCTAGAGAGAGGAATCAAATGCAAGAAGAGACTGCAGCCCTCAAAGCAGCTGGATAGAGAATTCTGAGACCTTGGAGAACAAAGCCATATTCTATAAGTGGACTTCGACTCTAGCTGTATATATTCCCTAGACCTGTGGACTTCCCATCTGATGGTGAACTGGGTGAGGGTAGGAGACTGCTAGTACAGCTGGACAGAAGCTAATACAGGGCCCTCTAAAGCATATAGTCCAAGCCTGGTTCTCAGGATGGTGCCAGCTGGCCTTGTAGGCCTGAGTAAGGATTTGCTTTTTCAATTAACAGAGATGGGAAGTCATTGAAATGTTTTGATTTGCATTTCCAGAATCTCACTCGTGCTGCTGTATAAAGAGCATCCTGGAGAAGAACAAGAGTGGAAGGAGGGAGCCAAGTTCAGAGATGATTGTAGAGTTTTAGACAAGAGATGAACACCTTTGTGGGTTGCTGTGAACATCTACTAGTTACTGATAAACAAATGCCTTCACACTCTATGTTAGTCATGTCATGGTTCCTTAGTGGGGCAGAACTAATGGGATATATATATACACACACACACATATATATGGGAGTTTATTAAGTAGTATTAACTCACATGATCACAAGGTCCCACAATAGACTGTCTGTAAGCTGAAGAGCAAGGAAGTCAGTCCAAGTCCCAAAGCTGAAGAACTTGGAGTCCAATGTTCCAGGGCAGGAAACATCCAGCATGGGAGAAAGATGCGGGCTGGGAGGATAAGCCAGTTTAGCCTTTTCTTGTTTTTCTGCCTGCTTTATATTCTGGCCATTCTGGCAGCTGATTAGATGGTGCCCACTCAGATTAAGGTGGGTCTGCCTTTCCAAGCCCTCTGACTCAAATGTTAATCTCCTTTGGCAACACTCTCACAGACACACCCAGGAACAATACTTCGCATTCTTGAATCCAATCAAGTTGACACTCAGTATTAACCATCACAAGTCTACCCCTTGTCAGCTTGAACCCACACACATCTCCTGAGATCATACATAATCTTCAGATAAAGACAATAAGGTCATAATTATGCCTAACATAATACAACTATCCTTTGTACAACCAGAAATGCACCAATCCCCAACCAAAATGCTATTACATAATATGAAGTCAATAAATCTTATGTCACATGATAAAGGAAAAAGGAAATAATGAAGATATTTTCTTAGTACAAGTGCCTATATGCATAAACATGCTTTTAACAAAAGGAGGAGGAAGGCTGGGCGCGGTGGCTCAAGCCTGTAATCCTAGCACTTTGGGAGGCCGAGAGGGGTGGATCACAAGGTCAGGAGATCGAGACCATCCTGGCTAACACAGTGAAACCCCATCTCTTCTAAAAAATACAAAAAACTAGCGGAGCAAGGTGGTGGGTGTCTGTAGTCCCAGCTACTTGGGAGGCTGAGGCAGGAGAATGGTGTAAACCTGGGAGGCAGAGCTTGCAGCGAGCTGAGATCCGGCCACTGCACTCCAGCCCGGGCGACAGAGCGAGACTCTGTCTCAAAAAAAAAAAAAAAAAAAAAAAAAAGGAGGAGGAAATACTCATGACAATTACAGCTCTCACTTCTGCAACTGGTCATGTGGTTGCAGTTGGTATCGATGACTACCATTTTCTACTGCCCATTCTGTATTCCATTTGCCCTCAGCAAACAGCTCAGTAGGTCATGTTTTTTTTCCCTCATGGAGTGACTCAAACCTTCATTCCTGAAGGGTCTGGACACCATTCCACCATTCTATCATTCCAGCTGCTTCAGGATGATGGGGAACATACTATTGAAAGCTTTTAAGGAATCTAGAAAACAACTTCATCTGCAGAAGCAGGTCTAAGTGAGAACTAAAAGCTTCCACTTTCATATTACTTCCCATCTATGTTTAATGTAGCTTTATTATTCATTGTCTTCACTAACATAATTTTATTATTTCACCAGTTTTATTAATATAACTTTATTATTTCAGAAAACTCTTGCCCAGGAAGATAGTGGTTGTAAGTAACTTTATCATTTGCTCCGGGACTTTCCTGGCAATTTTTTTTTTTTTTAATGAATATTAGGCTTAATTCTTCAAGTCTTTTTGAAACCCTCTTCTAGAAAATATCTTGATTCATCCATGTCCCTGCAAAGCACATGAACTCATTCTTTTTTATGGTCGCAAACTAACACAGGAACAGAAAACCAAACACTGCATGTTCTTACTCACAAGTGGCGTTGAACAATGAGAACACATTGACACAGGGAGGGGAACATCACACACCAGGCCCTGTTGGGGGTTGGGAGCAAGAGGAGGGAGAACATCAGGACAACTACCTAATGCACGTGGGTCTTAAAACCTAGATGATGGGTTGATAGGTGCAGCAAACCACCGTGGCACATGTATACCTATGTAACAAACCTGCCCATTCTGCACATGTATCCCAGAATTTAAAGTAAAATAAAATAAAATTTTTTAAAAAAGAAAATATCTTGCTGTGTTCACCAGTTCTAATCTTCAAATCATGAGACATACACAATTTCAATCAAATACTTTACATCGAAGACCATCTTTAACCAGTCTCATGATCTCATAAGCCTTCCAACTTTGCTGGAACACTAAAAGACTAATAGACAATGACAGGTAGTGTTCTTCTTTTTTTCTTTTTAACCTTGTGAGGAATAAACCAAGATTTACCTCATCATCAGGTTCTTTTGGTGATATTTATGGTGAACTAGTGTTTGACAATCTTGGAGGCCCACCGAGAGCTTATCAAGACCTCACATTACTGTAGCCCAAGACCCTCAGTCTTAAAATACTTCACTCCTCTGAGGCCTCTTGAGATTTCATCTTGTATTGGGGCCTTGTATTTTTTTTTTTTCTTTTCCTTTGGCTCTCAGAATTTTTTACTTTATTTCATTTTCTAAGAATAAAAAGTCTTTTTTTTTTTTTTTCTTTTTTGAGATGGAGTCTCGCTCTGTCACCTAGGCTGCAGTGCAGTGCAGTGGCACGATCTCAGCTGACTGCCAGCTTCGTCTCCTGGGTTCACGCCATTCTCCTGACTCAGCCTCCTGAGTATCTGGGACTGCAGGTGTCTGCCACCACACCCGGCTATTTTTTTTTTGAATTTTCAGTAGAGATGGGGTTTCACCATGTTAGCCAGGATGGTCTCGATATCCTGACCTCATGATCTGCCCACCTCGGCCTCCCAAAGTGCTGGGATTACAGGCATGAACCACTGCGCCTGGCCAACAATGATAAGTCTTTTAAAGTAACACTTTCATTATGTAACCATATTCTAAAACTTCCTATTCTTGCTGGAAATCTGCCCTATGACTAGTAATACAAAATTTGCCTCTTATTTATCATTTTTGGTGTGTATCTATAAATGTCAAGTGCATGGGGAAGAGGACAGGTGTAGCTCTCATACGTCTGTTCCTGAAGCAGCATTGCAGACTGAGAAATTTAAAGGGTTTATATTCATGTTGGCTTCCTTTGGATGAAATTTGCTTTAGGTGATAGGTCACTTAGTAAAACCTCATGGGAAATTTCCTTAGTCTTGTTTTGTCTGGTTCCAGAAGACATCTCTTTTAAATCTTTCCACCTTCTGTAAAATTTATATCAGTCACATTTGTAATTGGAGATGTTCTGGCCCTCAGGCTGGGGCCCCAAGCCACAAGGTATACAAGCAATATTTACAACCATCTATTACCACACTCCTATGGGTTCACTTCTGTCTAAACCTCTCTTTACTCCCCGCTTGGCCAGACTCCTGCTTCTTGCATTTATCTATATTATCGCTCAAATTTAGGTAATGTCATTCATAAATGGCACTGATTTCACCAAAGATAATTTAGAATTACAGAAGTCACTTTATGGATTTTTTTAAAGAAATCAAAGATAATTTTTATTGAAGATATTAAATGCTAAGCAATGTAATTATATTGCATTTTAAATTCTACAACAATGATGTGAATTTGATATTTTTATTTTTGTAAGAGCCCTTAACATGAAGTCTACCCTCTTACATTTTTAAGTGTATATAACACAGTATTATAAATAGACATATAGACCAATGGGACAGAATAGAGCACAGAAATAAATCCACGCACATATGGTCAACTGGTATTCAACAAGAGTGCCAAGAATACACAATGGAGAAAGAATAGTCTCTTTAACAAATGGTATTGAGAAGATTAGAAATACACACGCAAAAGAGTGAAACTGAACCCTTATCATAAACAAAACAAAACTCAAAATGGATTAAAGATGTCAAGGAAAACTGAAACTATAAAACTCCTAGAAGAAAACATAGGGAAAAATCATGACGGTATTCATGACAATGATTTCTTAGACAAGACACCAAAAGCAAAAATAAAGTGTGACTACATCAAACTAAAAACATGCACAGCAAGGAAACAATCAAAACAGTGAAAAGGTAATGTACAGAATAGGAGAAAATATTTGCAAACTCTATATCTGATAAGGGGCTAATATTCAAATTATAAAAGGGACCTCTAAAACTCCTATAACTCAATAGCAAAGAAGTAAATAACCATATTAAAAAATGAGCAAAGGACTGGAATATACGTTTCTTCAAAGAAGACAGACAAATGGCCAACAGAGAGGAAAAGTGAAATTTTGATATGATCAAAATTGTTCATTTAAGAGGCATCTTAGAACAAAAAAGGAAGAAATCCCAAATATCCGATTGTGTACATTTTTGATTGGTATAAAAATTCATCCAGAAGAAATTCAGATTCCCAAATTGCTTCCATAAGTGATAAATTGGCCAAGGCAAAAGAGAACTGTAAACAACTTTAAATTATCTCTGACGTATTTCCCTCTAAATCACAAGTCACAACTCAAAGTCTTGATCCAACCACATCTCTTCTTCCATCTTATGTTTCTCAATTACTCTCTTCCTCTATTTCTCCCTCCAATCTGTTCTCTTTCCCTTCCAGTCAGTCAGAAACCTTCTCGCCCAAATTCTGTTACTTCTTAAAATTAAACTGCTCTCAGAATAGGAAAATCCCTTGAGGCTGATTTTAAAATGTAGTCTCCCTTTGAAATGACAGTCATAGTCAAAGACTTTCCAAAATCCATATAGGATTTTAAAAAATTGCAGAGAAATTTAGAATTGTTGTAGGAATGTGTAATTCAGGGGTCCTAAATTTATATCGATTAGATTGTATGATAATGAGAGCATTAGATGCAAACGATTGGATGGAAGAGGCAGAAAGGGAAAATCCTAAGGGTATCTCAAAACACCTCACATTTTATAGGAAATCAAGGGGATTTACAGGGATTTACAGATGTTAGACAAAGCCTTTGGAGGTTATCTCTAAAACCTTGCCAATGAAAATGAACAGACTCTAACCCAGTTCTGCAAGCAAGGGAAGGATGAGTTCAGAAACTTTAAGAGATGAACTCTTAAGTACTCTTAGCATTCAAGAATAGTTACTCAAACAGGTGTAATTTGAGGTCTCTCTTTACTTTTTATAAATGGCCTTAAGACTGAAATAAGGGATTTGATATATAAGCAAAAACTGGAATCAAAAATCATCCCACTGTCATATATCCAGTATCTGAATATTTTGGAAAAAAAAACTCTTTGAAAAGAAACAGAATAAGGATCAAAATAAATTGATGGCATTACAAATGAAGGACTAGCTGTTTCTATTTCAGTCATTAAACCCTGCAGGAGGGAGTTTAATGACAAAGATATTTAAAAAGATAGGTAAAGTAAAACAGATAGGATCCTTCATTCTTTTTGAAAAATTATTTTTAAATTAAATTTTATTTATTTAGTTTTTTTTTTGTTAGAGACAATGTCTCACTCTGTATCCCAGGCTGGAGTGCAGTGGTGCAATCATAGCTCACTGCAGCCTCCAACTCCTGGGCTCAAGTGATCCTTCCACTTCAGCCTCCTGAGTAGCTATACACTCACTCTTACAAGAAAAAAATTTCTTTACATATTAAAGGAGAGCCTTAAATTTTTTTATTGATACGGGCATACAGTAAGTGGAATAATATTCCCCCAAAGATGTCCACACCTTGATTCCTGGAACTTGCAAATACATTATCTTACATGGAAAAGAGGGACTTCACAGATTATAGGGTAAAGACCTTGAGATGTAGGGATTATCCTGGATTATCTGAGTGAGTTTGATATAATCCCATAAACTTGATAAACAGAACTTTATCTGGCTGGAAGCAGAAGAGAGATAACACAGAAAAGAAGTTCAGAGAAATTTGAAGGTTGAAGACTCAGCCTTCCTTACTGGCTTTGATGATAGAGGAACGGGGTCACAAGCCAAGAAGTACTGGTGGCTTCTGGAAGCTTAAGAAAGACCTAAAGCTCACAGCCAGCAAGAAAATTGGAGCCACACTCCTACAACCATGTAGAACTGAATTCTTAATACAACCCACATGAGCTTGGAAGCAGATTTACTCCCAGAGCTTCCGGAAAAGAATGTAGCCCTGCCAACTGGTTGATTTTAACCTTATGAAATTGAGACCACATAAGCAGCTGGGTTGCACTTTACCTGGACTTCTAACAAAACTGTGAGATAATAAATGGGTGCTGTTTTAAGCCTTTAAGTTTGTGGTGCTTTGTTATAGTAGCAATAGAAAGTGTATACAGGGTACTAAAGTATCAAGCCTAAACCCTACTGCTGGTATACAGCCCTTCTGTCAGAATCAACCAACTGCCTGATGGGTAGATATCTTTAATAACCTTCAGATTCTTCCCATGTCCCAGCTCATAGCTGTCCCTCTTGGACTTTTAACTGAGAATATGCTTTCCTCTTTCATGACAAAACCCCTACTGACTTGATAGGGATGAATTTACTGTGCAAATGAAACTGCCAGATTAAAGGTTCTTCTGAAGGTTTCTTCCTGGAAATGCCTGATAACTTGACTATTTCCTCTGTTAGTAAAAGAGTCATAGCTAATTTGGGCATGGGTACACTTCTTTCTAATCAAGCTCAAATGGAATACATCAAGGAGATTAAAAAAAAAAAAAAAAAAAAAAAACAAAAAAAAAACAAGAGAGAAACAGAGAGAAAGGACTCATCATACTCTCTACCAGTTCTTACAACATCCACCTCCTCTCAGTAACAAATCTTTGTCAGTGGGGCATATAGGTCATTGAACACCTCAGGTTCATAAATAGAATAGAGATTCTCCACTTTCCTGATGTACCAACCTCAAATGCTATTTTGTCTTTGGTGCCTCCTGAGCCTACATATTTTATAATTGTAGCCCTGTGTTTCACTTTCTTTCTTAAGATAGTCAACACTTGTTTGCTTTTTGTCCTAAGAAAATTAGCGCTACAGCTAGATTGTTATTCCCAAGAAGTTTAAGGAGGCACTTTCCAACTTTCGCAAGGCCTCAGCCAGAACATGAATGACATTATTTTTTTCTACCTTATATGTGGATGATTTTTGTTATATTTTAAAGATGAGGTGAGCTCTAAGATGGATTTCATCTATCTACTTACTGTTTTAGCTTAAGAAGGGCATAAGTTTCCAAAGAAGAGTTTTGCTTTTGTAGAAATAATGTCTAGTCCCAGGACATGACTTACCTCAACGAGATAAATTCCTTATTCATGATAGACCACAAGCAGTTCAAAAGTTTCCCAGGTCAGTAGTAAAGAAACAAATAAAACAATTCCTGAATTTGCTACTGCTAGCAATGTGTTTCCAACTTTTTGGAAATTGCCAAGCCTCTATAAGATTTAACTAAGTCCTAAGTAACTGGATCTAAACATGAGCAGACTTTTCTGAGGATTAACTCCTTAATGACCTCCCACCCTGGAATATCTAATTTTCATAAACCTTTGTACCTATTTATTCATGAAAGATATGGACAAGCCCCTGGTGTTCTGATTCAACTTCATAGAAAATATCAAACCATTAGTCTCTTTCCTGACACAGTGGCAAAAGCCTACCCACTGAGTCTAAGGACATTTGCCACAGCTAAACTAATGGAGACTTCTACAACTTGGTTTTCAGTCTTCCTTATAATTGATAGTTCACCATTCTGTATAACCTTTTCTGATAACTGAAAATACACAACATTTGTCAGCATATAAGCTTATATCCTATGAAATCCTTTTATTTTCTCCCTCACAAATTTCACTATTGTTGAAATACTTCAAATCTTGCTATTCTTTTTTTACCTGAAAAAAAAAAAAATGCAATGACTTTCTGACCTCTGCTTGTTAACTATACATGTTCTGAATAAATTTATTATGACCTCCTTTAGAAAATTTAGACTTAATCTTGTATGTTGATGGATCATATCTTAATACTATTCAAGAAAACATCAGGCAGGTTATTCTATAATGTCCCTGACAATGGCAAAATCTTCCTATATGGCAGAATTATTTGCAATCACCAGGGCTTGTGATTAGCTAAAGATAAGGAGGTTAACATAAATATTAAGAGAAGATATGTGGATATGGTTTTG
The DNA here is from genome assembly GCF_049350105.2 of Macaca mulatta. Classification (NCBI taxonomy): domain Eukaryota; kingdom Metazoa; phylum Chordata; class Mammalia; order Primates; family Cercopithecidae; genus Macaca; species Macaca mulatta. Next base: position 161,553,470 of record NC_133408.1, on the reverse strand, counting down.
GGTTGTCCATAACTTTGTAATGCTTTGAAGGCAAAGAAGTTTCTTGATTCAGAAGGAACCCTGATTCAGAATAATTAGCATATTAAAGAACTTCTGAGTGTTCTAAGGCTTTCTAAGGAGGTAGCTATTAGGTTGGTGCAAAAGTGGTTGCGGTTTTTACCATTACTTTCAATGGCAAAAACCGCAAATACTTTTGCACCAAACTAATATATTAAAAGTAGGAACTCATTCAAAATTAGGTAACACGGAGGCTTAAGGGAATGCTCTGGGTGATCATTATGTCAGATAAGAAGGATTCTGAAGCTCCCTAACCCTCCTGAGATTAAATGTTTGGAGAGGCCCAAAGTCAAATACTGTCTGCACAGTTAGAAGTACTGGGAGATATACGGCTATACATTTTCTGAGGATACCTTGATGATCTTAGGATATCTGCCTCATAGCACCAGAGGACCTAAAGTGGAAACTTGGAAAAATTTTACAGGAAATTATCTACAACAGCAAAGATAAATTGGCTACTGTACTTAATCAACATTAATGGGGCGAGTATACTAAATTGCTGAGGATATATCTGGTTCAGGTTTTATCTGTCACTAGGATAATGTTAATAAAAATGTAAAGGTTGGGACATGGACCAAGACTGAAACTGCATGAGCCCTTTGTATATTTCTAAGTGGATTTTATAAAACTACCCTACTTGATCCATTAATATGTCTGGTTCATTCAGATAGTTCTCAGGATTTCTGAAACATTTTCTTGCTGGAGAGCTACGCTCTAATCATGTTTTTAAAATTACTTAATTTTGTGTACCCAACCTGGAGAACTCCTGGGAAATCCAATCTATCTTCTCAGTAACAAAAGTACCCATTTTACTGAGACTATCATTTAAAAGCTTTGCAAATCCCTGCCACTTACTCAAAAACTTTGCTGTCAACAAAGTTCCAATCTCCATGAAAGGAAGAAAGAATGAAAAGAACTCTAAAACTCAAATTAGCAAAACTCTCAGAAACTCTCAAACTTCTAAGGCCTAAGGTATTGTCATTGAGATCAAATCCTTCTAAGATTCATTGACTCCTCTCCTATGAGTTAGTAACAGGTTGGTCCATGTTTCATGAAATATTATCTGCAGTTCTGGACTCCACCTATTAAAAACAGATATGGCCAAATGTAGCAGGTAATTCATGGAACACATCCAGTCTTCTTATTAACAATTTTAACCAGCCTTTTCTCAACACTCTTCCAAGCAATCCTTGAATGACCTAAAATCTTTTGGAAAGAACCCAGTTGGTTACTGTTCACTACTAGGACAGTAGTATAACTCCATGGAGTTAGTCCCTGTATGTATGTCTCTCATAAACCTTGCCTGAATCACTGAAAGATGGCCCTTACCAGAGATCTCAAGCTGAGAATTCTTGAGATCCCTCCAGAAACAATTTTCAGAAGCAGATAACTTGCATTAAAATCTTTGAACTAAAGATGACAAAAGATAAGATATAACCAGCTTCTACTGAAGATCCACAGGAAAAGACTATGGATTATCATGCTTTACACTGCATTATTTTGTTCTTTATTTTTCTAGATATTTTATTTCCTTGTTTGCTTTCTGCTTAAGGTTATCGTTACGTTACCAATAAGGCCCCTATTTCTAATTTTACTGTTCATATGACTAGTCACTCCAATGTATGAGTTCTACAACTGGCTACAATTTACTAGTAAGCTAAAGTACACATTTAAAGTAACAGCCCACTTTCCATAGGGAGCCTCACAGCTTTCCGTGGTACTAAATCCTTATAATGAACCCTTTGTTTTCCCAGATAACTATATTCAACTACTAGCTAACTTTATAGATTAAAAAAAAAAAAAACAGTATTACAATAGGCCAGAAAACAAGAAATCTAAAACCCCATATCACATTGTATTTAAAAAGGAGGTTTCCGTTTCCACAGAAGCAACAAGTGGAGATCCTCTGGTGAAGATCAATGGCTTTTGAAACTGAGCTTACACAAAAATAGAATTTAAAAGCAGACTAGGGTACAGATGGTATATATTTGGAGGTTAATACTTTCAAAGATCATCCAAGTAAACACACTCCTTTTTCTTTTGCCTTAGTTCTACTTAAGGATCTCCGTACTACAAACTTCACTGCCTGGTACTGGACCATTCTTGACAAGTGGTGCTAAAATACTACATCACTATTTGTCAATCTTTTGGGGCTAGATTGTCCAAGAATAGATAATTGAGTGGCTCCCAATGACTGGTATTTGATACAGGTACAGAAGCCTACTGGTTTCTTCCTGTCAACTGGACAGGAATTTGTTATATTAATAATCTGATCCCTATCTTCAGGGTATTCTCAGAAACATCCAAGGTCCATTTTGACCTGTCACTTTGCTCTTTCAGAAAAAAATCTCCATGTGCTTTAAAAAGAGGCCGGAAAAGGCCGGGCGCGGTGGCTCAAGCCTGTAATCCCAGCACTTTGGGAGGCCGAGGCGGGTGGATCACGAGGTCAGGAGATCGAGACTATCCTGGCTAACATGGTGAAACCCCGTCTCTACTAAAAATACAAAAAAAAAAAAACTAGCCGGGCGTGGTGGCGGGCGCCTGTAGTCTCAGCTACTTGGGAGGCTGAGGCGGGAGAATGGCGTGAACCCGGGAGGCGGAGCTTGCAGTGAGCCGAGATCACGCCACTGCACTCCAGCCTGGGAGACACAGCGAGACTCCGTCTCAAAAAAAAAAAAAAAAAAAAAAAAAAAGAGGCCGGAAAAGCAGGAATAATCCTGAATACTATGGTTCCTAGAAGAACAGCAGAACAGAAAGTGTCACCAAGGGGAAGTGCCACTTGAGAAGTTCATGAAATTGGACTGGTGCTCATTTCGAATAGATATAGTATTGGCCTCTTGAGAGTGAGTGGATGCTGTTTTGGGGAAAGAGTGTTAGGCTTTCATCTCTGCAGATCTCTTTGTTGCCTTTAATCTTACTAATCTTACATTTGAGAAGGGAACAAACCATAAGTTACATAAACCTATATCTAGTACTATGGACTCTTTGGATTGTGGATAGGATCTATTCTTTCAAATTTGGGTACTCTGGGCAGATAACGTAGTTCTTCTCTTGTGTTAATCTGGTTGTATTGTTAAAATGTGTGATCTCTTGCGTTTTGAATAAATTGAATGCCACCATACCACTGAATGATCCAACAAATTATCACCCAACAAAGAGAACAGGAAAACCTAACTCTTGTGGAGGTTGGAAATAATAGTATCTGGAAACATCATACATTATCATGACAACTCAAATAGTGATGACAGTTTGGATTGATCACATTTCCAGATGCTAATGGACCATCTTGCAGCTCAGGCTGAAGAACAACCACATGGTAGGACAGAGAGAGCTGAAAACATCTACACTCATGCTGCTCATGGTCTACACAAACATAACTTTATTATGTGATTGTCATAATTAACATGACTTTATTATTCTTAATCAAAATGAATTTACTATTCTAGAAAACTAATGCCTGAAAACATAAAATATGCAAATAACTTTCTTGTTTGTTCTAGAATGTCCTGAAAAACCCATATAAATAAACACCAAACTGTTCATCTGTTCAACAGATAGCATCAAACAACTTGTTATTTCTCTCACCTCTTTCAAATTCATTCTTTGGAATCTTCACCTTGCTGTGTCTACCAGTACCAAGTTAAAATGATCCATAGCAATTTCAGTCAAGCTCCTGCATTGAATATCCACCTTAAATCAGACTCCAAATCCTCACCAATATCCTGATATTGTCACTTCCCTTCTGGGGTGCTACTAAAACTCTCTCTTGTATATATGTTTATATACATAAGTATATATTCACACAAATTATATATATATACACACACATACACACACATATATACACACACACACACCCCTACACACACACACAAATTTAGTGAGCCATTATTTGACAAAAGTTTAGTTTTGAACACCAACATTTTTGACACTTGTGACCTGTGCCATCTTTAAGTTCAACAATAATTTTCTAAGTTAGAGTTTCTAGAAACCCACCTCATATCATCAAACCACTAAAAGTTAACACAGAAACACATTCAGTAATAGCTTAATTGTACATTTTTAAATAACTTAAGGAATATAATTGCATTGTTTATAACTCAAAGGATAAATGCTTGAGAGGACAGTACCCCATTCTCCATGATGCGCTTATTTCACATTGCATGCTGTGTCAAAACATCCCATTTACCCCATAAATATATACACCTAGTATGTACCCACAAGAATTAAAAATAAAATTTAAAGATTTAAAAACACATTAAAAAATATAATTCCCTTATAACATCTTTTAAGAATGTTTGAAATACATAAACCCAAATAAAATATAAAAGCTATATTGAAAATATCCCTTCTCGGGGTTTATATTTACCATTAAAGGTACTTTTTAATTTTTAATTTTTTATTTTTTGAGATGGAGGTTTGCTCTTGTTGCCCAGGATGGAGTGCTATGGCGAGATCTCAGCTCACTGCAACCTCTGCCTTCCGAGTTCAAGCGATTCTCCTGCCTCAGCCTCTCATGTAGCTGGGATTACAGGTGCATGCCACCACGCTTGGCTAATTTTGTATTTTTAGTAGAAACAGGATTTCTCCATGTTGGTCAGGCTGGTCTTGAACTCCCGACCTCAGGTGATCCACCTGCCTCAGCCTCCCAAAGTGCTGGGATTACAGGCGTGAGCCACCATGCCTGGCCAAGATACATTTTAAATGTCAAATTTGAATATTATGTTTATAATTAGAAAATTTGCAAAATTTTGAGGTAGAGTGGTGCCTTTTAACATTATATGTCAAAGTTGATCTTAATAACAAATTTTAGATGCTTATCCAAACATGATGTTGCTGCCACTCATTTACCTATATTTGTGTCTTGAGAACTACAGTCATTATTTTATTTATTCTTTTATTATCCAGCCAAGAATTGGTTTAGTATGTATCATGAGTCCTCATGGTGCTAAACGTTGTGGACACAAATCAAGTAAGACTTGGTTTCTACCCTCAGTCAGCTTACACTCCATGAAGGAAAGCAGCTCAGTAATTAACAATGCTTAAAGTGTTATGAGTGCTAAGATGGAGCTACTTATGGGACTCTATAAAATACAGGATGAATCTAAACAGTCTGAGACATGACAAGTCTTCCCAGAGAAGATGAAATGAGAAGTGAGTTCTGAATGATTAGTAAGAATTACACAGGAGTTCAAGAATTTAGCTAGACAGAGCTTCTCAAGGCTTAAAGTACATATGAAGCACCTAGGAATTTTGTTAAAATGCAGCTTTTCAGCCAATAAGTATGAGGTGAGGACTAAGACTCCGATTTCCAACAAACCCTTAGATGATGTCAGCACTTCTGGTCCAAGAAATACTTGAAATAGCAAGACGCAGGAGGGAAGCTTCTTAAGATAATTTGCTATAAAACATCAATTCTACGAATTTCCCAGCAGCCAATTTTTAGTATTTATTCTTTTTTAAATTGGAGTATAACTTATTTAAAGTGCACAAATCTTTGGTGCAATGAATTTTTGTGCAGACACCCCCACCACCTCCCCCAGACAGACCACACACACACACACACACACACACACACACACACACACAGAGAGAGAGAGAGAGAGAGAGAGAGAGAAAGAGAGCGAGAAAGAGAGAGCCCAATATATCCACTATCCAGATCAAGATAAAGAACATTTTCAGCACACTGTATCAGTTTTCTAAGGCCCCCAACCAGTTAGTAACTCCACAAATGTAACCACTCCTTTGTCCTCTATCAAAATAGATTAATTTGGCCTGTTTTGAACTTCATATAAATGGATTTACACAGTATACATTACTTTATGTTTGCATTTTACTCAACACATCTGTGAGATTCATCAATGTGCTCAACAGTAGCCTATACTTATTCACTTCTCTGTAAAAGCAAAGTAGTACTGACTGTATATTTCATATCCTAATATGTATTCCTATTTAAATATACTACAGTGTTTATCCGTTCTCTTCTCGCTATTGTGAATAAAGCTTCTGTGACCACCCCTCTGTGTAGCTTTTGGTAGATATGAGTGCTCATTTCTGCTGCAGTAGGTCAGTTGCCAAGTCACAGAGTAGGCATACATTTAGCTATGTAAACACTGAGAGAAATTTCTCCACAATGGTTGTACATTTTATATTCCCATCAGAAATGGATACAACTTCATTATTCCACATCTGAGCCAACAGTTGGTATTTGCTTTTCCTTTCGTTTTTAGCCAAGTTGATGGGATAGATATTACTCCATTTTGATTTTAATTTGAAGTTTTCTGATTACCATTAATATTGAGCTCCTTTTTATATATTTATACAAACCTGCATCAATGCAAACTACAAATAAAAAAACTATAACAAAAAACTAATGATGATTAAGCAAAAGCCATCTTTAACAAAGAAACAAATTTAATAATACAGAATTAGAGAAAAAGGAATAGCAGCATGTGAATGCTGTAATTATAGGCTATGCCGATGATACACTCATAATAACATATTATTCTACTAGAAAATTTCAAGAATCTCAACTATCTGAAAGGATGTGCCAGTAATAATTTTACAACATTGTCAAGCTAGGCTTCTTAAGGCTTTTAGAAAATGTTTCTAACAGGGTAATCTTGATTTGCAAGTAGAAAATATTAGTAAGCCTTAATAACTCAATAGGCCTCAAAATGGTGAAGAGATCCTTCATGTCAGTCCTTGGATCACACTTGGAAGATGCTGATCTAAGGGTTGGCTCCCAAAAGGAAAATCACTGCAATATTTTCTCAAAGGAAAGATTTATTAATACGTTTCGATATCTATACAAATACTCCCTTTAGAAAAAATATCCCAAGTTATCCAATAATAATAATATACGTGTAGAACATATTAGCTATTTGTATCCCATATACACTGCTAAGAATGACACAGTTTTATATTCAAGGGGCTTATTAAAACATGGTACAAAGAAAATTATAATAATAAGTATACTGTCAGCTACTATGCACTAGTTCTTACTATCTAACAGATCCTGAGAAGGACTTGTTCATTGAGAAATACACAAGAATGTATCTGCCAAAGTGAGTGTTATTCTCTTGAGAGGCTAGCTTTTCTCAAAGTTTAGCTACTAAATTATTAACAATATATTTCCATAAGAAAATTTTTTTACGCATTAAACTATTTTCTTAATAGGGTTGTAAGCCTTATAGCTTGTCATTTAACAAAGACAGTTGGACATTATTTTAAATTTGCTTCAAAATTGCTAAAATTGAGGCAAACCGAAATTTTACTTAAAAGAAAAATAAGCTCAACAACATTTGAAATAAGCCATGTCAAATTACTCAAATTTCTTAATGAGCTGCAACAGAGTTGTCTAAAGTGAATTGCAATACTTTCTTTCGGGAGCCAGAAATAGATACATGTGAGCCAAACTCCTAATTTCAGGGTCTGTCTGGGCTGTTCTAAAGTCAGATATAAATATCAAATCAAAATCTATTTTCATTATCCCCATGAGATAATCCCTGACAGCAGCCTAGCATTACTATCTGTTCTCCCTGAAGACCCAGTATCTCCCAATGAATAGGGTGCTTAGTTATTTATAATCAGAACATAAACTTTTGATGTAACCCATTTTGTAAAATTGTTGATACTAGAGAAAGGCAATGCAGGTTTGGGTGAAACTGGGCTATCTGACAAGGTGTCCTACAGTTCTCTAGACAGAAGACATAAGGGAATTTTGTTTTGTTTTATTTATACAGTCTGAAATATCTTTAGAAAATATTTCTTTTTGGCTTCAGCAGATGTCCAGCTGGTCATGATGGGCTCCACAGGAGCTCTGGGGAGCAGAAGGACCTTTCCAAGAACTTAGCTCCCTCAGCTTTCCTAGTTCTGTGGTTATGTAGCCCTGAATATCATGCTGATGATGGACATAGAGAATCTCAAGAAAATAAAGAAGTCAAACAAAGAGTTCAGATATTTGGATGCTAGCCTGAAAGATGCAGGCAGAAAATGAGAGAGTACAAAATGTGGGCTCTATAGGAGTTACCTCAACCTCCTCTGCACAATGAGGCCTAAGAGAGAGCAGTGGCAGCTTTACAGAGACATGTATCCAATAGCCCTGGATACTATGCTCTACATACTAAATATTGGCTTGTCAGACAAAGATGATAATCATATCAAGGAAATCCAGAAAAGACCAGAAGCATAGCAAAAGAAGGCCAAGACTGGGACAGCAGAAACCATCTAAAGAGTATTATGGTACTATACATTTGTTTGTTTTAACTATACAGAAGTAAATTTACCATGCAGCTTATGAATTGAAGCTTCAGGGTGCCTCACCTGGTGAGTCCTGGGAATTCAGAGGGGTAATTGTGAGTTTTACGTGGACAGGAGAGGCCAGGATACCATTAGGAAACATTTCTCTATTGGTATTTCTGGTTAACGGCCCAAGAGATTGCCAAAGAAAAGCACCTGAATTTGTAGTACTTGGTGATTCATTTCCTCATTCTAAATAAACATCCATTTTTGTAACTGATTTTTGTCTCTGCATTTTTGCATTTCTTTGTAGAGAGTATTCTAACATTGTGTAAGCTTCAAATGCAACAAAACTAGGATCAGCCTTTGATTCTGTGTATTGTTCACAATTTCATACAGCCAAACTCTTTCTTGAGGTTTTAAACATATACATCCAGTGAACATATAGTCTATGAAACATCTGTAATACTTGCTTATCATATTATAGTGATTACCTTACAAAGACCCCTTTCAGAGACAAGGTCATTAATCAGAAGAGATTGTCCAACATGAGACCACCTTTTAATAGTTTTCATTGCACAAATGCTGCTAATCAGTCTTTTTCCGATAAATACATAGCTATTGAGAGATGAAAAACGACCTGTTCATTACATATATTACGTGGGAGGCACTACACTAACAGGCAGAAGCTGGGGCCATCCAGGTCATTGACATTGAGCTAAGTGAAGACTTTGGGGTGGATGTGGAATTCACAGGTCCCTGGCTCTCCAGTTTATTGATGTTGGGAGACCACACAGCAAAGAAGATAAAGAAAACAACGTAAGGAAAAACACTAGATCTGTACCAATAAACTATGAAAAAAAAAAGGTTCAGAAACTTACCAGAGTAATTAATTTGTAACAACATACACTGAGGAATTGTAATATTTTATTTTTATGAACATTTTTAGAACTGTAGGGATTTTTTCCCATAATAATTAGTTGGAATTTTAATCATGGAAATAGCCCAATTATGTAAAACAAATACTGCATTCTTGCTTTCAGTTTAAAATATTTCTTTTCTTTTAGAAGTTAAGAAAACTGCACTTATGTGTTTCCAGAGAACTTTATGATATAGGGTTAGAAAGTGGGTAAGGTTTCAGTCTGCCTTTGAGGATAAAACCATTGACGTTTAGAAAGTTGATATTAGCGGCCGGGCGCGGTGGCTCAAGCCTGTAATCCTAGCACTTTGGGAGGCCGAGACGGGCGGATCACGAGGTCGGGAGATCGAGACCATCCTGGTTAACACGGTGAAACCCCGTCTCTACTAAAAAATACAAAAAACTAGCCGGGCGAGGTGGCGGGCGCCTGTAGTCCCAGCTACTCGGGAGGCTGAGGCAGGAGAATGGCGTGAACCCGGGAGGCGGAGCTTGCAGTGAGCTGAGATCCGGCCACTGCACTCCAGCCTGGGTGACAGCGCGAGACTCCATCTCAAAAAAATAAAAAAAAAAAATAAAAAAAAAAAAAAAGAAAGTTGATATTAGCATAAGGATAATTTTTAGAGTTTTAATTACAATATTACTAAACATGCAGAGTAATTTTTAATTCTCCTGAAAGCAAGCATTCCATGTCCTTCTGTGCTTCATCATTTAAAAATAATGTAAAATGTATTTCCTTTGGCAGAAGGTACAGTAAGATGAAAACAAATCTCCTAACTAGGGAGCTCATTCATTCATGCACTCAGAACCTAGAAGGTACTCAATAAAATGCTTGTTAAATGAATGAATTCTTTCAAATACCAAATACTGTCTCCTAAAGGGTTCATATTTAAATCTCCTAACATTAATCAAGACTTAAAAAATGACTAGTGCCTGCCTATGAATGAGAAAATAATTTTTAAGATGAGTCTTTCAAACTATTGAGCATTTTATATTTTAGGAGGGTTTAAAAATATCTCTTTTTATTCCTAGTTGCAGGCATAGTGATAGTACCTGTCTTGTGACAATGCCCAATAATGTTTGTTGAATTTAGGGATAAATTGGGGCACTTTATGAGTTCCTCCTTTCATCTGAGTTATACCTACTGTGTTTACATTTAGGTTGACAATGTATTTGATTAATGGCTTGGATTGTTATCAGTATAAAAAAATGAACTTTGATGACTACTAAGCATGAGATCCTCAAGAAAAATTTAAAAAATAGACTACCTAAGAAGTAAAGGAAATTTTGTCATCTCAGGATGGACATAACCTATAGTCATTATATAGCCAAAGATAGAAATAATCAGCAGGCCAGTAATAAGCATGGCCAGTAAAAAGGACAGAGAGGGAATTTGAGGTTGTGATAAAAACACATGGAGGAGATGATTAAGATATATGTGGGAGGTGATGGTTTCCTTCATTTAGCTAGAGCAAGGGTATATTAAAGAGTAATGAGATATTTGGTTAGAAAATATGGAGGTTGTGGACCCCATTGATGAAGGGCCTCAGATACCAGACTCAAGAATTTACATGAGGTGTCACAGTCAAGAGAATGTGAGTCTAGGAAACTGATGTGGTGAAAGCAGTGTTTAAAAGATAATCCCGGCAGGTGCGTGCAGGATAAAATGACAGGCTCAGAAGCTAGAGACTTAGGATATAGCTAGGGTCTGGCCAGCCCTTTGGAGGAGTTTAGGGAGATGAAGAAAGTACAAATGCATGAGGTGGAGCAGGGTCAGCATGTAACTGATTGACTACAGGTAGATTCTGGGTGCTAGTTAAGGATTAGGGACATTTGGCTGGGTTTAAGGCTTGTTTACATGCCAGATGACAGACTCCTAAGGGACACTCCCTCTGAAATAAATTATGGGAAAGAACGAAAAGCTAAGGCATAAGTTATAAATTTAGGGAATTACCAGCCTAAGTGTGATAGCTGAAACTGAGAGAATGGGTAAACAGAGAGAGTATAGAGAAAGGGAAGAACAAAATATCAAAGAAAACTTTGGTTGGCTTCACACTATGGGTTGTACAGAGGGGAGGAGATGGGACAGGGTGAAACTGTAGCTGAGGAAATAGGAATATTAAGTTTTAAGAAGAGAGGAAAGATTTCAAGTAAACAGTGGCCAACTGGGTCAACTGTAGTCAGGGAGACAAAAAACAAAGTTGGAAATGTGAACGCTCAGGGAGGATTCATTCATCTAGGGGAAGAAGAGGGAGAAGGAATAACTTTTGCTCTTTTTTTCACAAACCTTTAAAAATATTTCTTCCTGAAAAATATGAGAGTGGACATGAACATTTTGAATTCTTTCAAAAAGATTAATGCAAATCTTAATATATAAGTGGATTATATAGTGATATACAGACTTGATGCTTAAAAATATTGTGGCTGAAATCTATGCTGTGAAAAAAACAGATGATTAAAATCATTAGATGCTGAAGACAAACAGTTCAATCCAACTCCCAAATGGAAGAAATAGAGGTACTTTTACCTTTTGAGGGGATGAGCCACTTTTTTAGAGAAGAGTTCTTTGCTGATTGCGGTATACTTGGTGACTTGATACAGGAGTTGGCGGATATATTTCTGCTCTTTTGCATAGTTTTCGGAGGATTGAAAAGGGAATAGATAAAAAGAATTTAAATTCTTATTTCTTAGCTTCCCCGGACTATATAGGAAAAAGATGTAAAAGCAAGTCAAAAATTGAAGTTAGAAGAAAGTTGTGACATATTCCTGGCTCTGTGACTTTGATATTTACAAAGATGGTAAAACAAAGATAGATTTATGTATCAAAAATATGAGTATATATGTATTTGGTGACAAATAGGGATACTTAAAGACATTTTTGCAATATATGGTAAAACAGGGGTCCCTACTAAACGGATGATTGGTAGTCCATTTTCTCACCCAAGCTTGTTGGAGTTTAAGGTTAACAAGCCTGCAAGTTATTTGCAGTTAACTGTTTGTGGTTCTATTGTCAAATATGTACAGGATGGTTCTCAATGTTTATAGAGGTAGCTGGTTTACTAACGTTTCATCCTGGTAGAGTCAAAATATGGAAGAGTTCTCTTTTGTCTCCAATTGCTCTTTCAACCATATTCTGCTAAATCACTTTTTCCAGGCCTCTTAGAATTATTTTAGGTTGTTTCTGTAACTCTCCATCCACTTTAAGGTATTAAAACATGGATTCCATTCTAAAATGACAGTTCTGTTACATGCCCAACCAGCACACTTCAGGTCTTTTATTTCTTGTAATTGCCTAATCGTCTAAGGAGTTTGTGCTGTGCAGGTCTGTGTATTGATTCTCTTCTTTGTTTCCTTTTTCTTTGTAATTCTGTTACTTTCCTTTCTGGGTTTACTTTTCTCCTACACTGGTACCTGGGAAGAGAAATGTGAGAAAGAGCACTTGCATTCCAAGGCTGGCTCTTTCCTGGGATGCAAGTGTGAATTTTTAAGGTGTTCCACTCAGCTTCCTACTCTAGGGGACATCCCACATTCTCTTGTTATGATGTTCCTTTCATTCATGTTAGTGAGACAGCTCGAGTGTGGATATACCCTCCTGGAAATTTCCACCCGGGTAAATGGTGGGAGTACAGATTGCTCCAATAATGCTCCCTTGCTGCTATCTTTCCCCAATTCGGTAAAACAAACAAACAAACAAAAAAACCAAAAACCAAAACAAAACACACACACACACAGAAGGTAGATCTCCAATCTTGTTGCCCAAGGGGAAGTTTGAGGCAGTCTCTATTTTTTACAGGTGACCCCAAATTCCAAAGAATTTTCTTCACTTGTGGTGGTGACTGAAAGGATCGAATCAGTCTCTTTTCCCTTTTGCTCCTCAGGCAAGAGCTGGCAATAGCTCTCTGTCAACTGTGGCTAACTCCCTAAATCCCAAATCATCACCTGTTGGCTTCTCTTCGCCCTGTCCACAGCCTGTGCATTGTTTTTTTAAAACTCCCATCAACAGCCTGTTACAATGTGCCAGGTGTTTCCTGCCATAACTGAGTGAAATGAATTATAAACATAATATCTACAACTCCATACTATAAATATTTTAAGGTGAAAGTGTGATTTAAACACAGTTATCTTATGAAGTATGCATATCCAAATACTACTAGAGAAAGAAAATCTTTGGAATAAGATAACTTGAATTAAAATATCAGCTCTGACATGCATAAATTCATCTGTAGAGTGAACATATACATGCTGAATTCACGGAGTTGCCATGTGATTCAATGAAATATAGGTATCACCTAAACAAATATTAGCTTAAACCATATGAAACTGCCAAATGGTGATCATTTATTTGGCTACAATAATTTTAACTTTGTGCAGCTCAGGCTAATAACATTATTTGAAAGAGACACATATAAAACATAAGTATAGAGAAACACTGATGTTAATGAAGTAGAACAAATATACTGGGCAAACCAACCAAAATAAAGTTGCTTTATCTATATTAATATCAGCCAAAATACAATGAAAACCAGAAAGGATCAACAGAGATAAAGAGAGTCCATTAATAATGATCAAAGTTTCATTTCACTGGCAAGGTATCACAATTTAAAGTTTGTAAGCACCTAAATATGGTGGCTTCAAAATATAGAAAATGAATAATGAACAAACTACAAGAATATATTGACAAATCCATAATCATAATAGGATATTTTAGTATGAATTTCTCAGTGATTAAATAATCAAAGAAAAAAATCACTAAAGAAATCTATTTAAACCTAAGTAGAACAACACAATTAGCAAATAAACTAAGGGATAGATATAGAACATTGCAACCAACAGCTGCATGATGTATCTTCTTCTTTTTTTTTTTTTTTGAGATGGGGTTTTGCTCTTGTTGCCCATGCAGTGGCACAATCTCGCCTCACTGCAACCTCCGCCTCCTGGGTTCAAGTGATTCTCCCGCCTCAGCCTCCTGAGTAGCTGGGATTACAGACATGCGCCACCACCCCGGCTAATTTTGTATTTTTAGTAGAGACGGGGTTTCTCCATGTTGGTCAGGCCGGTCTTGAATTCCCGATCTCAGGTGATCCACCCACCTTGGCCTCCCAAACTGCTGGAATTGCAGGCGTGAGCCACCGCACCAGACCTACTGCATGATGTATCTTCTATATTTAAGCACTTATGATGTAAATGGAATAAGTTTAAAAGACAGCAATAGAAATTCTCCAATTGCTTCTCAGCCTTTTGTCCAAGATTAAGCATAGAAATTACCCAATTTAAGACACAGAGAAAGATATAAAAAATGAACTGTTGACATATAAAAATGGAAACAACTTAAAAGAATATACAAATGTAGAATATAGAATACAACATAAATGTAGAATATATAAAAGTCATATATTTATAAATGAATGTTCCAGAAGCATATTTATCAAGGACAAAGACTATCAATAAGTAACAAAGTTTTTTAAATTGTTCTATATTGTCAAAATTTTCTACAATTTGAGCAGATGCTCACTATTTGTTGAATAAGTTTTATAAACAAACTACTTATTTTTCACCAAAAATACAAAATAAGTAAAGAAAATTCTAATAATTACATGAGAAATGATCTCTCCAAGTATATAAAAAAGATAATCTATACAATATTCATCTCAGCTTTTAATTTTAAAAAGGTTATCAGGTTTTCATATGGAATCAGAATATTTGAGGGCTGTGATGGCATTCTGCAGGTTAATATTTTAACATTAAAGTTTGAGGACCATTGAAATAGAAGGAAAGTGAAGATGGTTAAATATGGAAAAGCTAGCAATAATCTCAATGATTGACAATTATAATAAAAAGCCAGATGATTTCCTTCCATTTAGCCTACTGACATGGCAAGATAATGAGTCAACTGTGGATATAGAACGTATTATTTGCTGTCATATTCACAGGGTATCAGAGCTCGATTTTGTGATTTTAGAAACAGAACCCCTTAATGGGGTTCATTTTGTCATTTACAAATAATGGCTATATGCTTAGTTTTAACATACATAGTTCTGAAGCTTTCATTTCAAAATGCTATTTTATTATTATTTCAAGCATATAGGACTGGACATTTGAGTGATGAAACTTTTAACTGCACTCATCTTACATATATACCTGTGTATTCCTGCATATACCTATCCAAAGACTAAATGCTATAATTTGGAATATTCTTTTGAGTGGGTTGGAGGGGATGTTAATTTGAACAGGGGCTCTCAATAATAGACACTAAAATAGTTTATGCTTACAATTTCTGGAAAAAAAAGAAAGCTCAGAGATTTGATAGATGTCTATGAAGTGTTGCTAAGATTTTCTTTTACTTCATACTAAAGAAATATAGCCAAAGTCCAAATGGGAAATAGTTCATATTTTGCCATACAGTTGTATAATTCAGGTGAATACAGTCCAGTAGACTCAAAGACAGGAGGTTACATCACACACAATGCAGTTAAGCAGAAATAGTGTAGCACTAGACTTAAGAACATTAGTTCTGGAGTCAGAGAGACCTGAATTCAAATCTTAGCTCCCACACTTATTAGCTGTGTAATATTGGACATACTCAGTTAACCATTCTTAGTTTCAGTTCCTTATCTGTGCAACAGAGCTTATATCATTGAGCTCAAAGAGATGCTTACTATCAAGCAGAGTGCCAGCACATCAGTAAATCATTATTAAGATCAAGAAAAATCCTATTCTAAGATAAAAAAATATTCCTAGCACAGCATATACCTATTCTCCTTTTAGCAAAATGTATACAATTATATTTGTATCAGTGTTTCCTAAAACCTGTCTTAAAAGCTCATTTGTCAGAATTCTTCATTGGCAGAGTTCGGCATATGTTGGAAAAACTATTTTGATGAGAGTCTTAGGGTGATGGCATGATCTCCAAGGGGCGTCTCTTTTTAAAGTTTTTAATCTTTATGAATACATAACAGTTGTATATATTTATGAGGTATAATGTGTAATCATCAAATCAGAGTAACTGGGATACCCCTCAACTCACACATTTATCATTGGTGTTAGGAGCACTCTAAATCCACTCCTCTAGTTATTTTGAAATATCCAATAAATTATTGTTAACTATAGCCATTCTGTTATGCTATTAAACTTGTCTTTCCCAATAATTGTATTTGGATATCAGTTGCATTAACCCTCTTCTGTTAGTTTCTCTAGCCATATCAGCTCCATCTTTTTTCTTTCCTAAGCCTCACCTTCACATCTCCACTCCTAGCATGTGGCTTTTCTTATAAAGTGAAATTTGGCCAAAGCAGGCAGGTCACATGAGGCCAGGAGTTCGAGACCAGCCTGGCCAACATGGTGGAACCCCATCTCTACTGAAAATACAAAAATCAGTCAGGCATGGTGGCGTGCACCTGTAATCCCAGCTACTTGGGAGCCTGAGGCAGGAGAATCGTTTGAACCTGGGAGGTGAAGGTTGCAGTGATCCAAGATCGTGCCACTGCACTCCAGCCTTGGCAACAGAGTGAAACTCAAAAAAAGTAAAATTTAGTTTTCTTTTTTCTCCTTTAAATTTCATTTTCATACTCATCAACAAACTTGACAAAGTTTTGTCCTTGAACATCATTCTTTTCAGAAGATCTGGAAATTTTAGAAATTTTAAATAATCTCCTGTCACATGTGGTACATAAATATCCAACTAACATGTTCATCTACATATATATAATAATATATATTCACATACTATACATATATACTCACTTGGCTTTCCACGCATGGGATAAGGCAGGTAAATTTAAGAGGACTCTATAGAGGAAGACAAGGCTCTGACCACCCTGATAAAGAACATGAAACCATAGCAACCCACGGGGAGAATTAGATTTCATCAGAACAACAGTCTATAAAAACCTACCCTTTTTGTTTAAGTTCTTTCTTACATACTTCAATTGCATGAAATTTGGTAGCTTACATTAAAGTTGATTTTGTTGATTGACTGTGAGAAAGTGAAACAAATCAATTAGGATTTTCTTCCTCACAGGAACACTTCAAATATCCATGTGGTTGGTGAATTAATGAAGATGCAATGCTTACTACTATAATCAAAATGCAGCTGTTTTTCATCTACCCCATAGAGGCAAACCATGACACTTGTGACTACCAATTACTGCCAATTGCAAAGGAACAATAAGGTTTAATTAATGTTAACTTCTCCTAATCAGTAAGACACATTATAAATGAGGATATCAACCACATCACTTCAGGGATTTCAAATGTTTCTTTCCTCTGGTCCTCTTTGAAGGCTCCGGAAGGGCTATTCTGAGGAGGACATGAAGCACTAAATATAAGGTCACATACATACAATGAGAGAAGGAGCCATCAAGTGTGGAGAAGATGTGGATATAGAAATTAGACTGTCACACTTCTGTACTTCATTTTTCCTGGGATCTGTCCTGTCCAAGAATATGCAAATACCGTCACTCCTTGGGAAGAACTGGTCTTACTCAAGGCTTCTGGCAAGAATATGGAATCCTAGCTCAATTTTCAAGGGCTCAGCTGATGGTAAAAGGATTGTAGAGAGCTGTGGGGCTTTCCCCACTGACTATATTTTTGATACTAAGGTCTTTCCTGCTGGTGTTCCTCTGATGATGCCTCTTCTACCACATTGCCTGTGAAATAGTATACTCATTGTCTCCTCAAGTGTACACCTAATCTTTACTAAAAACTAAGGGAGCTTACGGTTGT
Organism: Macaca mulatta; assembly: GCF_049350105.2. Taxonomy (NCBI): domain Eukaryota; kingdom Metazoa; phylum Chordata; class Mammalia; order Primates; family Cercopithecidae; genus Macaca; species Macaca mulatta. Next base: position 161,535,535 of record NC_133408.1, on the reverse strand, counting down.
TATTCAGACTGGTTCAGTGCCACTAACTGCTCATTATCTACCCATGTGTGTCTTAGATGTGTTCCCATTGCATTTGATGGCCCCTGAGAATCTCTCTGGGTATCCTCCAATCCTGCTCATTATGACTTGCCTCTTCTCCATTTCAGCCTCTTACCATGAATACCCTTGTCATGACTCTGCAGCATTCTGAGACAAGGATTTGGATTTTAGTCCCTCTTTACTCAAGACCAGAGATCAGCAGAATCTACTCCATATTTAACCCTACTCCAGAGGTTTGAGTCTGGGCGAATTCTGTTCCAATCACACTGCCGATCTAACTAACCCAAATTCTCATGATATTTTCTTTATTTCACCTAGATATGCTACCGTGATCAGGCTCTTCCAGACTCAAATTATTCTCATTTTTCTTTCAGCCCTCAAGTTTTGTTGTTTATTCACACTCATTCTTAGAATAATCTTCTCTCAGATTATTTTCTTAGCCCAGATCTTATAGAAGCAGTTTCATATTGGTATGTTAGGGATTCACATACTTTCTTCTAGGAACTAGATCTCACAATGATTAAAAAAAAAAAAAAAGAAAAAAAAAAAAAAAGCCCATCAGCCTTCAGGTGAAGATAAAGTTAAAGCTGCAATAGAAATCTCATGTCTGTGGAAGCTTGCCTATTTAAACTGGCAACTCTTCCTGCGGTTTTTACCTGGAGGACTCTGTTTTGTCATTAGATGACCCAGTTTGAGCTGGGCTGGTAACCTCCTTGTTAACATCTTGTTTCATTTGTTTGTTTTTTTTTTTTTTTTCTGACATTCAGGCTGCCTCTTAAATTCCTGGTTTCTCGATCACAGGCAGTAACTCATTTTTGGTTTTGTTTGTTTTTAAGAACATAGAAGATCATTTCTCGCAATACGGTCCTAATGTAAACAGTCAAGGTTGCCAGGGTGGCTTTACGGCATATGGTTTTTCAAGGACTCATTTTCTGTCTAGCATCCCCTAAGATATACTTTCCTTCATGACCAGAGGTGTATTACAGGCTCTTTTGTGATTTGGTTTGCAAAAATGGAAGAGAGTGAGTGGGCCTGAAAACACTAAACATGCATTCATTTTTCATGGATGGAAATTCAGTCACATGGCCACCTCTAGCTACAATAGGGACTAAGAAATTCGGTCCTTAGCAAAGAAATTATGTGAGTTGCTAAACCTCTGTTACTGTGCTGTCTGGGGAAATACACTATGTTTTTCTGTCCTATTTTTGTGCCTATGAACAGGGAGATTTAGAAAATTGATCAGAGTCACGTTTCATCCATTTGATAAAACTGTAATAGGCATTGGGTTTTTTTCATTGTGTTCTTTCAAGAAAGAAACCCCACTGTCTCTCTTTTGATACACCAATAGCTGGTGCATCAGCTATTTATCCCCGGTGCTTAGATCCATTAATTTATGCATATAAGAATATTCAAATTCTACATTTTACTATTATTTATTATCTGGAATACGTTTATAAACAGATGCCTCGTCTCACCTACTATTTGGTTACTGAATGGCACAGTTTGTAAAATAAAGGTAGCATAAATGTTTTACTGTTTATCAGTTTTCAAGATAATGAATTGGTTTCTTATTAACCTCAAAGGTATGCAGTTAGTTATACCCAGACACACACACACACACACACACACACACACACACACACACACACACACACAAAATTATAAACTCATAATAGATTCAATCTCTTTTGGTAGCTTTTAATAATTTGTAATTTTTTGGAAGCTTAAATTATGGCATCTTTTGGATAGTGGAAGCCTCCTAAAGTTTGTTCTGAAGTTCTTTTTACATTACTAGCCAAATGTAATAGCTGTTTTGTATTGGTCCTTTTACTCCATAGCAAGATAGTTTTGCAAGATTCAGACTGACCTGGATTCAAATTCACCCTCTCAGAAAATGTAGAGGCGGGGCGCGGTGGCTCAAGCCTGTAATCCCAGCACTTTGGGAGGCCCAGACGGGCGGATCACGAGGTCAGGAGATGGAGACCATCCTGGCTAACACAGTGAAACCCGGTCTCTACTAAAAAAATACAAAAAAACTACCCGGGCGAGGTGGCGGGTGCCTGTAGTCCCAGCTACTCGGGAGGCTGAGGCAGGAGAATGGCGTAAACCCGGGAGGCGGAGCTTGCAGTGAGCTGAGATCGCGCCACCGCACTCCAGCCTGGGCGACAGAGCGAGACTCCGTCTCAAAAAAAAAAAAAAAGAAAAGAAAAAAATGTAGATAAATGTAACCCTTATGAATTGTAGCTCCCTCGTGTGTAAGAAAATGGCGATACTCGGTAAATTTCAGGATTTTTTTTTAGATCATTAGCAGAAACTCAATAAACGGTAGACACTCATATTATAATTGTTGTTATTACACTCTGTACCTCTTTTGCTCAGTATCTCCAGAAACAATGTTAAATTCCTTTTTGATCTCTATCCTTTCCTCCCGTCACTACTTATTCCTCCCTGACCTCTACCCACCTTGAGTTATAACAAAGAGTTTGGGGGTCCAGTTTGAGAATTTTGTCCTCAAATACCCTGACCTGCCTGTGAGAACTCATTCACAGGAGTCTTCTGACTTGGAATTACTTTGTGTCCTGTTCCTGATATAATCCTAGAAAATAACTCATATTTGGCATAATTATTAATACTACCCCTCTCACTGTCAAAAATATCTTACAAATAATGTGATCACCCAACTCTGTCTAGACCTTGCCTCAGTTCTGAGCTCTATATGTCTTAATGTTTCCCTACTGAGCCTGCTACTTAATAAGCACATCTTGTTCTCTCTAGAATTCTTGCTGGTTTGTGTGAGTTGTATAAAGATCCTTGAACCATGCTGCAGAAGGTATGTGCTCTGATCTAACATCTCCCACCCACCAGCTATGGAACAATGTCTAAGGAACAATGACTTAAACCTCAATATTTGCATCTTTTAAAAATAAACTGATAGACATCTTGTCTTTTTTCTCATAGGATTGTTACAAAGCTAAACGCTAAATATAACATAAATGTAACATACATAACTCGATAAATGATAATACACAGTGCAAATATAAGAACATTCCAGTGGGCTATATCCTTGAGCTCTTGACTCACTCAAAGAGGCAGTGCTATACACAAACGAAAAGCTTCATGTTAGTCAATTTGTCATTCTATTCCTAAGATCTGCAATGAAAACTTTCAGTAAAGGCTGTGCAGATACTTCAATTTATTATGTTTTGGTAGATTTTAGTAGTTTCCATCTGAGAAAAAATTTCTCCTTTAAGCCAAGGAACTATTGTTATTGGTAGAATCATGAACAATGAGCAAAAAGAATGGGATGTATGGAAAAGGGAAGGACTATAAGAGGCCATGACTTGGATAGGGTGATGCTATGATTCCCTTCAATCTTTTGTTTAACTGAGTCAAGTCTCTGGAATATGATCAGCTGCCTGATGAGAGTCATTATGACAGGAACCACAGTCTCATGCAAATGTATATAGCTTTATATTTTTATCTCCCAGGGCTTAAATACTCTGCTACAGATCTTTTCCTTGAGTCAAATATACAACTTATGTAGAATTATATATGGGTTAGTGGTGAGCATTGCTTTTATGAGATAAGGAAGCATTTAACAATAGTCTCATTTTATTTTAATGCTTGGGACTATTTTATACCAGAAATAGAACTTTACTATGAAGGAGCAGTAGAATGCAAATAAATGCCTCATAACATAATGTTTTGATACATAGTGTTTTGATCTCTAGGAAATTCATCTGAGAGTGGAAAAGTTACATGGATATACTGCATAGTGGTTGAGTCTGGGCTTTTAGTGTAACCATCACCCAAATAGTGTACATTGTACCCATTAAATAATTTATCATCTTTCACCCCTTCCACCCTCCAACCCTTTTGAGTCTCCAATGACTTATTCCACACTCTACGTCCATGTTCATACTTTATTTAGCTCCAACTTATAAGTGAAAATGTGGTGTTTGGCTTTCTGATTCTAAGTTTTTTCACTTAAGATAATGGCCTCTAGTTCCATCTGTGTTGCTGTGAAAGACATGATTTCATTCTTTTTTGTGGCTGAATAGTATTCCATTGTGTGTGTGTGTATATATTTTTTATCCATTCACCCATTGATGGATACTTAGGTTGAGTCTATATCTTCGCTATTGAAAATAGTAGCTTTAACCGTTATCTAGATTAAAAAAGTACTTGTGAACTTTTTTGGTGAAAGCATCTGAAAGAGTTGAAAAGCTGGGCGTGATGCTCAAAGGAGTGGTCAGGCTTCAGGGATATGGAAGTTATCCACACAGCAGAGAGACTGGAGCTATGACAATGAATAAATACATGAAAATCAATAATTTTAACAAACTACACTGTAGATAAAACCAGTTTTGAAAATTGGTTTAATTCTTAAAGTAAGTCACATCCTTTTTATTTCAGTTCCTGCTTAATTATCATTACTTCTTATTTCTTACGTATTTTTTATTTGCAGTCCATGATTTTTACGTTATTTTTGTCTAATTCTCTCTTAACTCTCTCTGTCCTTTCTTCACAGTGAATTTCTTTGTAATTTCTGTACCTTTTGTTTCTCATCTTCTAATGTAATAAGAAATAAATTCCTAATTTTTAAGCTGTTAGTCCATGATACAATCTATGAGTTACTAAAATATTTTGAATATCAGCTATGAAAATACAGAAATTTATTAATATTTTTTAATATCCTTCCCAAAATCTGCAATCTATGACTACAGTCAAATTTACTCTAAAGATATTTTGCTATTTCTAGAGAGGCAAAATCTAGCTTTTCTTCTTAGATGTAATATATACTCAGCAAAATTTTTTTGGAGATTGATTATGTTCCTGATCTTAAGAATTTAAACTGAATAGAATATGTTCCTTTTCTGTAAACAGTTCTTAATGTAATGGGCTTTCAAGACAGAGTTTACTTAAAATCTTTTTCTCCCTCAGAACCTTCATTTTAGGCATTGGAATTAACAGCTTATTGTATGCAAATCCATGTACTCCATAGTCGTTTTCAACTAACGATACTTGTAATTTGTTGGCTGTTTGGTCTATGCTGGCTTATTCTTGAAATGAATGACCATGCTTTTTCTATGTTTTAAATGGCTTGGCACATATAATCTTATATAACTTAGAGCATATGAAAACGGCCAACACACAGAAATTTAAAATTCTTGAAAATTTTTCTGTTGTATCCTTTTAATCTTAGCCATAGTACTTCTAGAGATTCTTCTTTGTGTGACATTAAATGATAAGTGGCTCTTGGATCATCTACACTTTTTAAAAACATCATTATACTGGTGTTCAAGAAAGAGAAGGAAAAGCTTGACTTTTCTGTGCTTTTGAAATCTTTACTAAAAATACCATTGGTGAGCAGAAAAACAGGTTCAATGTCAAATATACAGGCCAGAGATTTTGTCTTTGCTTGGCCTCTTATGAGTCCTGGAGGGAAAGACGCAGTGGGGCTAGTTGTGGGCAGAATAAAGGTGGTTTCTGGAAATATGGATTCCTGCCAGAGTGAGTGCTGCTTAGGTCTATACAACTGACACTTGGTCATGTGGACCCTAAACTTCCTTTCTGCCTGAGAGTCTCTCCTGCAGCTTCCAGATGCAGGGATTGCTGAGTCAGGCATCTTTCCCTCACGTGACTTCAAGAAATGTCAGGATTTAAAATATTGCACTTCATTTATAACTGTTATATTAAAAACCTAAGTTTATTTTCATTTCCCTTTTGACTTGAGAATAGCCATAAAAAATAAGCAGCATGAAAAATTATGTGGAACTATCACAGTTTGTAACTTCCATTAAAATACATAAAATTTGAGAATCACAAACTATGCTATGACATGATATTTGAGAAAAAAATGACTGTTCACTGCAGGGTGCTAACCTCTGCGAGAAGACCTTGTTAGTTGCAGCAAAAGTCACTGAACTGTATCCAACTTACCAAAAAAAAAAAAAAATCTCCATCTCTTTCTGATCTCCTTCAAAACAACCCATTCTTGCTTGCCTGTAAAACCTGAGAATGGACCCATAAATGCTGACTAGATTATAATTGATTTCACTTATTTTCTTAGCTTGTTATATGCTTCTCTCTATTACTAATAGGTAAAATATTATTTCCTGGTTGTTTTGAACTTGAGTTTGAATGTACTTTTATGTGAACTAAACTAAGAAGTAATTTTAATTAGAAAGTGAAAGTGGTAGATTTGAGAGAGAATAGGATTTAAAGTCCAGCAACAGTTTCCAATCCTTCCTACTGCATTTGCTGCCTGTGTGATCATAAACACATCTTTCTGAATATCAATGATATTATTTTGAAAATAAGAACGATAATAATTCTTCTCCTGTCCACACAGAATTAATGGATGGATCAAAGGACAATGTACATGAATGCTTTTAATAACCACATGAAAGTTATTGTTAATAATGACTGGAAAAGAATTCTTTAAGACTATATTTGTTCAGAATTGAAATTTAAAATGGAGCCTACATTTAACTGTACATTAACTATCAAGAAAATGATAAAAAAAGGAAATTAATGAATGTGATGACATAATTTCAAAGTAAAGGTTTTGGCTAGAAAAATAATATTTTAAGGACTTCATCATATAATTACTATTTATATGTAGTACTACTGAATCTAAATAAGTCTCTAAATCTCAACAAACATATTTGCATATATTTTCATTCATCAGTTTTTGGCAGAAGGAATCTAAATAAGAATGGAAGACAGCTTGGTTTAAGACATTAAAAACTTGTTCATTTGCTTGCTTGTTTGTGGTTTGTTAATTTAGCTTTTGGCCATTTGGTTCATTGTTTCCTGACATTATTAAAAAGATTCAAGAAAGAAAAAAAAGTTAAATTTTGAAATGCTGTCATTTAAACTAAAATAACAATGAATTAAAAGCAAATAATGTAAAAATAGTCTATTTCCGTTTTCTTGTCTGTAAAAATGATTGGTTCTTCTAAACACTCCATTAACTCAGCGTTTCATGATTGCGGTTCCTGAAATATTGAATGAGAACTGCCTGGAATATTCATTTAAAATGTATGGGGCTCAGAGTTTTGAATCAGAATTTCTGGAGGTGGTATTAAGATTACCAGCATCTGCAATATAAACAAGTATGCCAAATGGGCCTTGGGCGTATTAAAAATTGTAAATCACCGCATCATCTATGAACCTGTGTATGTGTGCACCCCACTTTTATTTCTATGCTCATGCAAGCTGGGAAAGCATTGATGGGAAGTTATAGGGAACAGGCATTATTATTATTATTATTATTTTTTATTTTTTATTATTTTTTTTGAGACAGAGTCTCGCTCTGTCACCCAGGCTGGAGTACAGTGGCGGGATCTCGGCTCACTGCAAGCTCCGCCTCCCAGGTTCACGCCACTCTCCTGGGGAGCAGGCATTATTAATTCAGTGTTTCTAAGACACAGATTGTATTACAGATTTGTCATTTTTAACTTGATGAATTTAAAATTAAGTCCATTGATAGTAACATGGAAGGCATGTTATACATTAATTTTTATTTTTCAAAAATATGTTAACTATTTGCATTTGAGCTCACTTGATAATGTGGCAAGCTGCACACAGATTATAACTTTCATTAATGAAAGGATAGAAAATCCTCTATATGGCCATATTCCTCTAAGACTACCCTATGGTAGATTTTTCACTCTTCTGAGTAGACTTTATTCTCATCCTAAGTTAAATACTGGTACATCTTAGAAGCTTGACTTTACCCTCTGCTCAATACTGCTCCCTTCTCCTGACATCCATAGTGTTGATCATCAGGGCGCTCATTAGTTAATACCATGTCCATTACTCTTCATATCAGAGTCTGCTTCTGGGAGAATCCAGCCTGTGACAGGGTCCTGCCCATGTTCTGTTCGTTCACCCCAGAGGGCCTCTTCCGGCAGTTCCTGTCCACATAGGCAACTTTGTGTGTCTGTCTCTATTTGAAGGTGTTCTCTAGTTGCAGAAGCTGCTTCATTGCTATAGATCTATATAGGAAAGCTGGAAGTGAACTCCCAACTAACGAGAATGGGAATAGTAGGAAACTGATGAACATGCATCCCAGCCTCCTTACCTCTCAGTGAAAAAACTGGGATATGTGTGTTTCAGTCTCATTCTCAGAGGTTTAACTCTAGTCGCCTGGAGTGATAACCTGTTCATTCACATGTCCTATACTGACTACCTTCCTTTTCCTGTCTTATTCTCTCTGCTCCTGACTACTGTCTTCCTGAGATCACTTAAAATTGAATCAATTGAACCCAGTCCTTTCGAGACCTGCTTTGGGGAGTCCAAACCATTATAAAACAAGATGTTGGAATCTGTAGCCTTTGCTTCATTTCCATTTTGATTTGTACGTATTGTTACTGTGTCTCTCTCAACACCCTTTTATGTTGGTAGAAGTTTAATTTGTTATAAATAATACTTTTCACTAAAAAAAGAACAGTACAGGATTGCACATGCAAATTGTTAGAATAACAATTAGGCATTCTAGGAGGGTTGTTTTAATAGTTCTATTGCATTTGGTCTCAATTCATCCCTAGAGAACATATTGAACTTAGTGATATTTAAAGAGAATCCACTGTAGAAGTTTCCATTTAAAACTGTCAGTCGGGCGTGGTGGCTCACTCATGTAATCCCAGCACTTTGGGAGGCCCAGGCGGGTGGATCACGAGGTAAGCAGATCGATACCATCCTGGCCAACGTGGTGAAACCCTGTCTCTACTAAAAATACAAAAATTAGCTGGGTGTGGTGGCACACGCCTGTACTCCCAGCTAGACAGGAGGCTGAGGCAGGAGAATCGCTGGAACCCGGGAGGCAGAGGTTGCCGTGAGCTGAGATTGCACCACTGCACTCCAGCCTGGGTGACAGAGCGAGACTCCATCTCAAAAAAATAAACAACAATAAAAACAACAAAAAAAGTCTAAACAACACTTGCACTCATTATCACAGCAGTATTCATAATAGCAAAGGCGTGAAATCAATCTAAGTGTCCCTTTACAGTACATTGGATAAAGAAAATGTGGTACATATACACAGATATGGTTTGACTGTGTCCCTACCAAATCTCATCTTGAATTCCCACATGTTGTGGGAGGGACCTGGTAGGAGGTAATTGAAAGGTCTTTCCCATGCTGTTCTTGTGATAGTGAATAAGTCTCAAGAGATCTGATGGCTTTATAAGGCAGAGCTTCCCTGCACAAACTGTCTATTTGCCTGCCACCATCCATGTAAGAGGTGACTTGCCCCTCCTTGCCTTCTGCCATGATTGTGAAACTTCCCCAGCCATGTGGAACTGTAAGTCCAATAAACTCCTTCTTCTGTATAAATTACACAGTCTCAGTTGTGTCTTTATCAGCAGCATGAAAACAGACTAATGCATACACAATGGAATACCATGCAGCCATAAAAACAAGAATGAAATCACGTCCTTTGTAGTAACATGGATGCAGCTAGAGGTCATTACCCCAAGTGAATTAATGTAGAAACAGAAAATCAGACACCACATGTTTTCACTTATAAATGGGAGCTAAACAATGGGTGCACATGGACATAAATATAGAAGCAATAGACACAAAAGACCCCAAAAGCAGGGTGGGAGGGAAGGGGAAAAGGTTTGGTAAAACTACATACTGGGTACCATGTTCACTATTTGGGTAATGAGTTCACTAGAAGTCCAAATCCCAGAATTAAGCAATATATCCATGTAATAAATCTGCACATATACCCCTGAATTTACAATAAAAATAAATAGTAATAAAACTGTCTAAAGAAGACCTCAAGTACCAAACACACACTTCCTTTGCTGTTTGCAATAAAATGGTTCTTATGTTCCCATTGTGAATAATTTTATAATCATATTAGAAAGGGAAATATGACGGATAGAGTTACAAAATTTCAAAGTTCATATGCTATTACATTTATTTTCCTCGAATCATTTTATTTTATTTTTCCTTTCACTCTAGGAAAAGAAAAGAAAAAATGAAAATTACTTTTCCTTTTGTGTGGTCAAGCTAACAAATTTAAACAAATGGAAATATACGGCATGCCAAGAAATCTAAAATACTAGACTTTCTGTGATCTCAATTTAAATTACATCTAAAATTGTTTTAATTCTGTTGGCTATGAGAAGTATAATTTGGTAAAAAGTCATTTTATCTAATAAAAATACACATAACTATCCAATTAAAATATTCAAATCAGTTTCTTTAATCATGTGTTTATTTTAAGATGATGAAAAAACTATACATTTTATCATTGTATGAGGTACAGTAACTGAGTTATTTATTCTAAAAGTAGTTTGGGAAAGGAGGGAGATGCCATCAATCATTTTCCCAGTATTACACGCCCTGTTTTTTGTTTGCTTGTTTGTTTGTTTGTTTTGAGACAGGGTCTCACTCTCTTGCCCAGACTGGAGTGCAGTGGCATGATCTCGACTCACGGCAACCTCCGCCTCCCAGTCTCAAGCAATTCTCCTGCCGCAGCCTCCAGAGCAGCTGGTATTACAGGTGTGCCCCACCATGCTCAGCTAATTTTTGTATTTTTAGTAGAGACAGGGTTTCACCATATTAGCCAGGATCGTCTTGAACTCCTGACCTCAAATGACCCACTTGCCTGGGCCTCCCAATGTGCTGGGATTACAGCTGTGAGCCACCATGCCAGGCCCCTGCTTTTTTTAAAAAAATAATAATCGAGTAGAAATTCACATAACATAAAATTAACCATTTTAAATGTGCATCATTCAGTGGCATTTAATACATTTACTGTTGTGCAACTGCCACATCTATCTCGTTCTAAAACATCTCCATCACTCCAAAAGAAAACCTGTACTTGCTAAGCAGTCACTCCCCATTGCCCTTCTCTCAGCCCCAGAAACTACCAATCTGCTTTTTGCCTCTAAGGAATTACCTATTCTGAGTATTTCATATAAATTGAATCATATGCTATGTGACTTTTTTTGTCTGACTTCTTCCACATAGGATGTTTTTGATGTTTCTTCATGTTGTTGCATGTATCAGTACTTTATTCCTTTTTATGGCTGAATATTATTCCATTGCACATACACACACAAGTACACACACACCACAATTTGCTTATCAATTTATCTGTTGATGAATATTTGAGTTGTTTCTACATTTTGGTTTTTGTGAATAGTGTTTCTATGAACGTAAGGGTGTAAATATTTCAGTACCTGTTTTCAATTCTTTTGGGTATACACATCAGAGTGGAATTGCTTGATCATGTGGTAATTTTATGTTTAACCTGAGGAACTGCCAATGTTCCACAGCAGTTGTATCATTTTACACTCCCACCAGCAATGTGTGAGGCTTTCCATTTTTCTACATCTTTCACACATCTTTCCCAACACTTATTTCCTTTTTATGGTGGTTGTACTCATCCTAATGAATGCAAAGTGGTGTCTCATTGCGGTTTTGATTTGTATTTCCTTGATGACTAACTACGTTGAACATCTTTTCATGTGCTTTTTTGCCCTTGTGTTCTCTTGGATAAACATCTCACATACTTCCCTCGTTTTAAATTGAGTTGTTTCTCTTTCTATTGTTGAGTTGTGAAATGTATTTATGGAGTGGGAACACTAGATGTACTATTAGATATGTTATTTAAAAATATTGTTTTCTATTTGATAGGTTGTCTTTTTACTTTCTTGACAATATCCTTTGATGAACAGAAGTTTTAATTTTGATGAAGCTAACTTATCTTTTTTTATCTTTTCTTGCTTGTGCTTTTGGTGTCATATCTAAAAATACATTGTCAAATCAAAGGTTATAAAGATTTAGCTAATATTTTCTTCTAAGTATTTTATGGTTTTAGCACTTGTACTTAGTCTAAGTGTCCATGTACAGTGCATTGATGCATTTTGAGTTACGTTTTATATAAAGTGTGAGGTACGTAGGGATCCAACTTTGTTCTTTTACATGTGGACATCCAATTGTCTCTGTATGATTTGCTGAATATTCAATCCCCATTGAATGGCCTTGGCACCCTTCTAGAAAATCAACTAGTCATAGCTGAATGGGTTTGTCTTGGGGCTTTCAATTCTATTCCATTGCTGTATGTCTATCCTATACTAATACCACACTATTTTGATTTCTGCAGTTTTGTAGAAAGTTTTAATATTGAGAATTATGAGCCCTCCAACTTTTTTGTTGTTGTTGTTTGTTTGTTGTGTTTTTCTGAGATGGAGTCTCACTCTGTTGCCCAGACTGGAGTGCAGTGGCACAATCTCGGCTCATTGCAACCTGTGACTCCTGGGTTCAAGCAATTCTCTTGCCTCAGTCTCCTGAGTAGCTGGGATTACAGATGTCCACCCCCATGCCCAGATAAGTTTTTGTATTGTTTTAGTACAGACGGGTTTTTGCCATGTTGGCCAGGCTGGTCTCAAACTCCTGACCTCATGATCCACTCGCCTTGCCCTCCCAAAGTGCTGGGATTTTAGGTGTGAGTCATCATAATGGCCCCAATTTTGTTATTCTTTTAAAATGTTTTGGCTGCTTGGGAATGTTTGTAATAAAATATAAATTTGAGAATCAGGTTTTCCATTTCTGTAAAAATAGTCACTGAAATTTTGATAGGGATTACTTTGAATCTGTAGATTGCTTTGGGTAGAATTATCATCTTAACAATATGAAGTTTTCCAATTCATGAACATGGGACATCTTTTCTTTCTTTTTAGGTTTTCCTCACTTTCAGCAATGTGTTACAGTTTTTAGTATAAATTTTTATCACTTCGGTAGAAGTGGTCCTAGGTAAATGAAATTATTTTCTTAATTTCCTTTTTGGATTGTTCATTACTGACATACAGAAACACAACTTATTTTTGTATGTCAAAATACATACATATTGACGTTTTATATGCCAAGTACAAAATTTTATACTTGCAGTTTTGCTGAATTTGTTTATTAGCTCCATTAGTTTTTCATGGAATCTTTGTGATTTTTACATATCATCTAAAATCATCTGTTTATAGATCTTATTTTACTTCTTTCTTTCCAATTTGGATGCCCCGTCCTTTCTTCCCTTCCTCCCTCCTTCCCTGCTTCCCTCCTTCTTTCCTTCCTTCACTCCCATCCCTCGTACCCCTCCCATCTTTCTCTTTCTCTTGTTTTCCCTCCCTCCCTCCTTTCTTTTCTTTCCTTTTTTTCTTTCTCTCTTTCCACCCCCTCACTCCCTCCCTACCTTCCTCCTTCCCTTCCTTCTTTCTTTCTCCTAACTTTTGTGGCTAGAACTCCAACAACAATGTTGAATAGCAGCACTGAAAGCAGGCATCCTTGCCTTGTTTCTGATCTCAGGAGGAAAGTTTTCAGCCTTTAACCATTGCTTATGATGTTAACTGTGGGTTTTTAATATATATCCTTGTTCTTTTTCATTTTTCATGAGCAAAAAATTGCATTCTATTCATAGCTTGCTGTGTGTTTTTATACTGAAAGAGTATTGGATTTTGTGAATTTTCTGCATCAATTTACATAGTCATGTGGTTGCTTTTTGTTTGTTTGTTTTGTTTGTTTTGTCCTATTAATGTATATTGAACCACTCTTGGATGCCTGAAATAAATCTCACTTGGTTGTGTATTAAAAGTACACAATACTTTTAATATGCTGTTGTATTAAGTTTGCTAACATTTGGTTGAAGATTTTTGCATCCATATTCATGGATGTGAATTGACTTGTAGGTTTTTTTTGTGGTGTCTTTAAAGGGCTTTGATATCAGGGTAATAGTCTCATAGAATGAGTTAGGAAGTATTCCCTCATCTTCTGTTTTTTAGAAGTGCTTTAGAAGAACTGGTGCTAAGTCTTCTTTAAATATTTGTTACACTTCACCAATTAAAGCCTTCTGGTCCTAGACTTTTCTGTTTGGGAATTTAAATAATAATTATTATTGATTCAAGCTCTTTATTTTTTATATATCTATTCAGATTTTCTATCTCATCTTGAGTCAATTTTGGTAATTTGTGTATTCCTAATTTCTTTTTTATTCAACGAGTTTATCTATTTTGTTTGTTCATTTTATTCTCTTATAATCCTTTAAATTTATGTAGCGCTGTAGTAATGTCCTCACTTTCACTTCTGATTTTAGTTACTTGCACATCCTCTCCTTTTTCTTGGTAAGTCTAGCTAAAGGTGTGTCAGTTTCATTGATTTTTCTCAAAGAACTAACTTTTGATTTGGGTTATTTTCCTTATTGTTATTCTATTCTTTATTTTATTTATCTCTGCTCTAATATTTATTATTTCTCTCCTTTAGCTACATTTGAGCTTAGTTAACACTTTTCTTTTTCTAATTTCTCATAGTGTAAAGTTGTGGATTTGATATATATATATTTTTTAATTTGCAACTAAAAATTTTCTCCTCAGCACTGCTTTTACTGCATCCCATACGTTTTGCCATGCTGTGTTTTTATTTTTATTTGTGGGTGAAGGTAGAAAGAAAGACTATAAATTTATCTTTGGATAGATTGAGTCTGAGCTGCCTGTGAGACATTAAAGTAAAGGTGCCGATTAGGGAGATGTATTTGCACCTGGAATTCAGGAGCATGGTATAGACTGCAGACACAGATTTAGAAATAATTAGCACATAAATATAAGTCATATTGGTAGGTAATAGTTAAAACCATATAAGTGAGTGGGTGGCAGAAAGTATATACAAAAGGAGAAAAGGCTGTCATGAATACAAACATTTGAAAATTGGATAGGGATGGAGAAGCCAGTAAAAGAGGTTAAAAATATGTCAAAGGACTGGGAGTGAGAGTGAGGAGCAAAGGAAAGACAGTATTTCAAGTTTTCTTACTCTGTAAGAAGACATGCAAAGATGTTGAGATGCAGAGAAAAATTAGGAGTGAAAAGTGTCCTTTGGATTTGGTGACCTGCAATAAATGGTAATGTCAGGAGGTGTAGATAGGTAGAACAATAGGAGACGTGAGCAGATTGGATGATATGGAGGTATGGAAGTTGACACTAATTTGAGAGGTTTAATCACAAAGAGCAAAGGAATCATAAAGTGTCAAACAAGTGGTAAAAAGGGGTTGAAGGAAAGATGTTTGTTAATGGAATGACTTACAAAAGTTAAAAGTTATTAGGAAGGAAGCAATATAAAGGTAAAGGTGAGGTGCGGGGCACAGGGAATAGTCAATATCCTATAATTCCTAAGAAAATATTAACTATTTACTGTCTTGTTGAATTGCATAATTTTTAAGCATATATATCATTTTTTCAGCTAAATTTAAGATATTTGGTGATCGATAGGTCATTTTCCTGTTTGGATTTACACAGTCTCAACTCAGATACACACACAGATATACACATATATTGTAGACACACTATGGACGCACTCAGGCTTATGCGCACAGTCACACATTCCACAGTAACAATTGTACATAATTGATACTCCTCACACATTTGTTTTACGTTGATGAATCAAAATATTTAAAGGTTAGTGACCTAGGAAAGACATTTCTCAGTGACTCTACCAACAGCTTTCTCTTCTATCTTAATAGAAAATGATAAACCATGTTCATATCCTCTCATTAGTATTCAGCAGCAATAGAAGAATACTAAATCCTCACTGAATAATTTAGTTTGAAATGTTTACCCTTTGATGTACAAGTACAACATAACTAGAAAAATACCAGGTATTGAATCCATTCTCAGAAACTAGCATTTTAGAATATTTAACACTTTAAATGCCAGATGAGACCCTGCAAAATGCAGAACAAAAAGCTTCAAAGAAGGTTTCAAATTTCTGTTGATACATTTACTCTCATCTTCCCAACCCCGCTTCTTGTCCATCTTTGCACGTACTATTCAAAGGCTAACCAAAGCTTCCTGGGCCACTATTTGTGCTCTTTATCCTGGTCTCAAATACTGAAAGTTGAGAAGTTTCTATTGTGTGTTAGCTGCAGCTATATAAGACCCTGCAGTTGCCCAAGTCACTAGAATTCACCACCGAGTGGGCACTGATAGAGGTATTGCAATCAATAGGAAGAGCAAATGGACTGAGGTTGCTTCTGCCGTTGAAAAACTCTAAGGCTTGGATGAGACATTTAATTGAGCCCCATTTCCTTGTTTTTAAAGTGAGACTAGATTCACTTACCTAACAACTTAACTACTTTCAAGATTAAAAATAAATGGCCTGGCAGACAGTGAGCCCTCAATGAATGGTTGCATTTTACTGGAGTAAGGAACACGCTTTCTTTCATCTTGTTCCCGTCTTTGCCTTTATCAGGAAAATTGCACAATTTCAGTTCCTTCTCACTCCTGGATTTCTTATTTGGGTCAATTTATGCTCAAACCTGTGATGTGCTGGAGGAAGGACCTGGACCATTTTTCTTATTCCTACATATGGTGATAAATGGGGCGTATTATTGAGATTCATTGACTGTAATTACGGCAACTTTACTTGGCAGCTTATCTTTTTCTGCTCTTTTATGTCTTAGAAAGTGGCATTTATTAATATTTAACTTTTATTTATGTGCCTATTAATGGTGTGTGCTGTACAGATAATCCAAAAATGCCCACTTTCTGGTTATAAGAAGCTTATTCTCTAAAATGACAGACAGCTCTATTCATGCCCTTGAGGGATAAAAAGTAGAGAACAGTTGCATGCTGGCAGGGGGTGCCACTCTGTGATCCAATGTGCTTTCTATCCCTGTCCTATATATATTCTCAGTCTGATTTATGTGCACATTTAAGATTCCCACAGGTCTGTATGAAAGCGTTAGGTCAGCCCACAGTGCAGGGTTCTGGCCTGCAGGGTTCCTTCTAGGCTCCAAACACAAGGGTGGACGTCAGGTTAAGTGTTTTGTTTGTTTGTTTGTTTGTTTGTTTCCTGCCTGTGATTCCAAAAAGACATAGCTCTATTAGGTTGTAGGTTAGAGATCTTGCCACGATCCCAGAATTAGGCAGAGTCTCCACACAACAACTAAACAGAAGGCGGAGAAGACAGAGCAAGTCAGAGTTGAGGACTCTTGGGGACTTACAAGACAAGGGTGACTCTTAACAGCCTGGTTGTGGACACAGGCCAGCTGTTGCCTAGCAACATGAGACTAGCTAATAAAGAGAAGTTGGAGGCTTATTCTCCTAGACTGCAGGTAATTTTTCTAGGGGAGTTTGGAAAGTGTGTTTTTGTAACTTTTTCTTTTCTAGAGTCTAGAATTTGCTCTGCATGTCAATTAGATAGCAGAATTTAGTGAGTTCTCCCTGCATGCAGAGTGATCTCTTTTGGTGGTACTGTCCCTTCAGCAATGAGAGCATAGATACTATATTTAAAACTGAGGGCTCAGGAGTAAGTTGGTAAGCAAACTTACTCCTTAATGCAAAGTAGCAGTGGTGGCTGCACACATTTCTGAAATAACAAGGCAGATGGAAACTAGCAGCTGTAAGGAGACAGTGGTAAATAAAATATCAGCTGAACTTCTTAAAAGAAGTATCTTTCCAGAGTGATGGCATCCTACACTTTGGAAACATTTATAATTCCTAGGTTTTAGTGTCACACTAGGTTTCAGTGTCATGTGACTAAACAAACTGTCCAAAGCCAGATTAGGAGAACTGCTATAAAAAATGCAAGTAGTTCATTCCTATAACCTAGAGCACTTAAAGAGCTGTCCACACGCAAGTGCTGGCCTGCAACATGTTACTGGTCCTCAGTAGGTAAACAAATTGAGAGTAATCATTTACAAGCTTTTAAAAAGCAATTTGACAGAGTAGTTTTATATCTGTTTAATATATATTTCAAAATAGGGCTTATATTTTTATGGCATTTTTATTTTACCATAACTCATTTTAATTTTATTTAAATAAATGTATTGGTCTACAATGAATTGGAAATTAGAAACAAATAAAAAACTGATCTTGGCTGGGCGTGGTGGCTCACGCCTGTAATCCCAGCACTTTGGGAGGCCAAGGCGGGTGGATCACGAGGTCAGGAGATCGAGACCATCCTGGCTAACACGGTGAAACCCCGTCTCTACTAAAAATACAAAAATTAGCTGGGCGTGGTGGTCAGCGCCTGTAGTCCCAGCTACTTGGGAGGCTGAGGCCGGAGAATGGCATGAACCCAGGAGGCAGAGCTTGTAGTGAGCCAAGATCACGCCCCTGCACTCTGGCCTGGGCAACAGAGCGAGACTCTTGTCTCAAAAAAATAAAAATAAAAATAAAAATAAATAAAACAAAACTGGTCTTTCAACGCAGATAGTAAGAGAAACACTGCTCTAGACCAAGGGTCAACAAACTTTTTTGTAAAGATCCAGCTACTAAAGATTTTATGATTTGTTCTTATAGTTTTAGTTGCAATAACTGCTTCAGCTGCTGAAGGGAAAACAGCAATACTGAGACAAATTGATATGGTTGTGTTCTAATAAAACTTTATTTACAAAAGCAAGTGGTAACGCTTGCTCTAGAACAATACTTCCCAAACCGTATTGAGAAATCAACTCACAAAGATCTTGATTCAGCATTTACGGGATTGGATCTGGGATGCTACGTTTCTGATAATCTCTTAGGTGATGCTGATGATTCTGGTTCATGGGCTCACTTTAAGTTTCAAAATTTGATAAAAGAATTGGTAAGTTGAAATTTGAAAGACAAGATCAGAACCCACTCTGCTATTTGCTTGCAGAGTAACTGAAAGAGAAGGTATTTATCTTTTAAACCTCAGTTTTCTCATCTGAAAAATGAAGATGATAATTTCTATCTCATTTAATTTCTGCTGAGTTTAAATTTTATTACACATGTGAAAATGTTTTCTAAAAAATACAAAAATAATGCTAAAAGGTGTAATGTAGGAATAATATTTGTTATTACCTTTAATTTTCTTTACACTGCTTCAGTTTAAACCATGTGAGGAAGTGTACGCAGGTTAACTTGTATCCACACACTAGAGAAGTTCATTTTTATTTGAAGTACCCTAGTCGTGAGTATATATGCTGTCTGTGTTTAGTCAGGATCTGAAGGACCTTTACTATGAGTTCACACAGAGGTGGCTATGGGAAGCAAGTCAACAAGTGCTATGTAAACATGCATTAGAGGTTTTGTTAATGCTGACATTGAAAAGCAGTATTTATTGTAAAAATAAGTGCAGTTCAATGAATGGCTAAAAGACAACAGGTTTGAACAAAGTACATGTAATGAAGCAACCAGTCCAGCAACCTTTAACTTCAGAGTGAGCCTTACATGTAGAACACCTTCTGGTTTTGTCCTTCACGTAACAAGCCAACTCGGTCCAACAGGAAGTTTACCCGATAAAACAGTCAGAACAGTCCTGCATTTTTTCATTGAAGCGACTCTTTCTCTCCACGTCTTGCCAGAAATATCTTTGTCTGAAAGGAACCAGAACCTCACCAATCTTACAGAACAGGTTGTATGGTTCTCTTTTGTGTCTACCTGCAACTAAATATTTGTCTAAGGGGCAAGATAGAATATAAGACTTGCTTTCAGCTGCTTGGTACTGAGGTTGTTGGGGAGAAGATACATAGTTCCACCTGTTTCTGATTTCCCAAACCTGACAGTTGTGAATGGCCAATTGGCTTCAGAGAGTTCACTGCGTAAGACATTATTATTTCTGTAGCGTACAGTCCTGATAAATATTAACATTTTCCTAAGTTTTCTTCCACTAAAGGAAAGTATGAGGAAGCCATCTTGGATTTACTGAGAGGAGCTAAACTCACCCTCTTAGGACATGGGTGAGAATGGCATCTTGTGTCTCTGAAGATAGTTGTGCTGAGAAGAGAAGGAACAGGGCAACTGATTATTTCGCCTACAACATGGACTTGCAGTGAGGCCCTGTATGCCTGACAATTGCAGAAAATAGCTTTATCTAAATTAGAAAAGAAGGTTGTTCTCTATTATCTAAAATAGAAAAACTGGGAGATCTGACAAAGAGGGATCTCTTGAGGAAACAGAAATGAGATTCAGGGTCTTAAAAGTGAAGGGTCACTGAACCAATTCTGACAGTGTTCTCAGTAGCCCTGGGATGTGGCTTTGAGAGTGAAAACAAGGAGGACATCTGCCCTGTGAGATCAGCCCAGAAGGAGGAGTGCAGCTGAGAAATTGACCTTGTCTTGGCATTCCAAGTCTGGATTTCTGGGCCCCCTTATGACAGACAGTCCAAATTTTTCCTTGTATTTGCAGCAGGAGACAAGTCCAAGCAACCTTAACTTTGGAGACAAAGTGAGCTGTGAGTGCTAATCAAAGGTATAGACGCATTTTAAAACACCTCTGAGTAGGTGAAAGCCCTTAGTAAAAAATCCCTATGGAGGAAGAGGAAGGAGGGGTTCTGGACAGAGGCACTGTTGCACTCATCAGCCTTCCTGAGTCTGGCTGGTAACCTGAGGGTGACTGTGTAGGGCTTGAAAATGAGGGCAAAGAGCTGCAAAATTGGGAGTTCAATAGAGGGGTCGTCTGGACTAACTCAGTCTAAGAGAATAAGACCCTTCATCTAGAGAGATGCACAACATCCTGGGAGAGATTCGCGTGTTGGACTGGTTCTCAAGAGTGACACCATGTGGCAGTAAGAAAAAAAAATCCTTGACCAAATGCAGTTTTCTCCCAGTTGATGTAAAAGTTGGATTGATCCCGTCCCTCAACTACATCAACTGCATGACATTTGACCATTCAAAAAGGAGACATAATCCTGAAAAGGGAGATTCCTGATAATAATGTAGATGGAATCTGCAGTCATTAATTAGAAAGCCATAGAGATGTGATTATACTGGAGTCCCTCTTTTGTGAAAGAGTTCTTAGGTTTATTGTAAGAATCAAATAAATGAAATAACTGATCTATTGATTCCTTAAAAAGAACAAAATAAAATAAGGGTAGTAGTCATAAAGTTATCATAGGTGCTATGTATTGTAATTCTTTTCATAGGCTGGCAATTTGATGTTAGATAAATTAAGTGGTCTAGGTAAATATCCCCCTTGCCTCTTTTTGTGCTTTATATATTTCCATATTTGGAGAACTGTTATGCATTAAATGATGTCCCCTAAAAAGATATGCTCAATTCAGTACTTTTGATGTGACCTTATTTGGAAATAGAGCCTTGGCTGATGTAATCAATGTAAGATAAGGTCATTAGGGTGGACTCTAATCTGATGTGACTGGTATGCCTATGAGAAGAGACCCAAAAAGAAACATACACAGGAAGAACGCTATATGATGATGGAAACAAAGATTGGAGTTATGCTGCCACAAGCCAAGGAATGCCTGGAGCTACAGGAAGATGGAAGATGGAAGGAAGGAACTTTCCCTAAAAGCTTTGGAGGAGCATAGTCCCACCAACAACTTGATTTCAGTCTTCTAGCCTACAGAACTGTGAGAGAATAAATTTGGGTTGCTTTAAGCCACCCATTTTATGATATTTTGTTAAGGAAGCCCTAGAAAACCAATACAAGTACTAATTAATTTTAAAATGGAGAATGTTCCTCTCACTCCCAGCAACACAAAGCCAGTGTACTTTTAACATTTTGCTGTCATTCCTTGAAAATAATGACACCTGAAAGAATCTGAACAATAAGAAAAAAGGGAGGAGAAAGAACTTATGAATGGCTAACATTCTATTCAATTCCAGTATATTAACAACAAAAATAAATGATGATAATGCCTGTTTGCTCCCTAATCCATGCCTCTTCAGTGATTAATTAGAACAGAATTAGACTCTACAATGAAAATTGTAAAATGAGCATATTGTTATTTGGGGCCCTGGGGTTATGAACTAACCTAGACTAATTCATTCATTCATGACTGTGAGATATCAAACGTAACGTAACCTTAGGAGTGAAGAGGACTCTAGGTTTCCTCCTTCTTACTTTCACAACCAGGAGAAATGTTAAATTAAGGCAAATGTCAGAACAAATCTGCCATAATGCAAATATTTATGAACAAGCATATTGCAAAACATTAACTAAGCTGTTTTTCCCGCTCCAGAAAAGTTCCAGTTCTCTGTGTTTTCATGCACAGCCAAGCATTTTGCATGAAATGTTCATTTAAGACAGATGTGATGCTATCCTCATAGCAGGATTCAGTTAACCTTTTAATCAGAATTCAGGTCCAGGATGTTTGAATGAGATCCATAGTATCTTTAAGTGATGGTATTCAGCACTAAATTAAAACCCTTAATCCCAGGGATTCATATAGCTTAAGCAAGGGTGAAGATGCTTGTAGACTCTTTCTAGCCATATTCATAGCTCTTAGACACCATTTTACCAATTAAAATTATTTTTTAACATCTTTTGTACAGTTACAATCCCTTCTAGGAAGACTTAGGTATGGGAGTGTTGAAACTTTTGTAGAAGCTTCCTCTGAAATCTAATTTGAGTTTTTCAGATCTTAACGAACCCTCCTTGAAGCATGTATATCTGATTAGCACTTAAAACATTTGCTAACTTACCCTCCATCCCCCTGATGTACATAAAGTTAACTTACATACATATAAGTCATGTTGTTGGCTGGGCACGGTGGCTCCTGCCTGTAATCCCACCACTTTGGGAGGCCGAGGCGGGCGGATCACAAGGTCAGGAGATCGAGACCATCCTGGCTAACACGGTGAAACCCCGTCTCTACTAAAAATACAAACAATGAGCTGGGCGTGGTTGTCAGCGCCTGTAGTCCCAGCTACTTGGGATGCTGAGGCAGGAGCTTGCAGTGAGCTGAGATTGTGTCATTGCACTCCAGCCTGGGTGACAGAGCAACACTCTCTCTCAAAAAAAAAAAAAAAAAAAAGAAAGAAAAGAAAATGTTGTTTGAAATACGTTACAGTAATGTTGATAATTAAAAATCTATCCTCTTTGTTCTGTCAAGATGCTGATTATCCTCTGAGTTATTAAAATCTGCTCTCAAATCTTTACACACAAAAATAACAATAGATTTCAATATTTTCATGGAGGAGGAGATAGAAATAAAAACCTCTGAAAATTTTAAAACATTATTTTAAATAGGGGACCGATCCTAGTAGGTCAGCTTCTTTAAGTCACTTACCCCCTCCCCTGCGGACAGAGTTTGGTCAATTAACTTGGTATTGTACGCACTATCCCGTTAGCCAGATCAGGAAAAGAAACACATATCACTTCAACACACACCTTTTTACATTTGGTATCGACGTTTGAAAAATAAGGTAAGTGATGGATCTAAGAAATGTCCATTACTATATATTACCAAGTAATATTTGCCTAGTTGAACTCATTGAGACCAGAGACTGGTTATTAGCCTAAGAGGCAGAATTTGAATTTGCCAGTGTTCTGGAATTGGTTATGTTTGAGGATAGTCACTTATGCTAATTATAAACCAAGTGACTGACAAAAAGACCAGAAAAGTAACTAATTCACAATGAAAAACACAATTGCCAAATGAACCTAATACTAGCATTAATTTGACACATCTGCTTTCTCCCTGTAGGCAAACTACTAAGAAAATCAAATGATCAAGGTACCAATTAAACAAGGAATCAAAAAAGAGATAGCTTGTCTATATGAAATAAATGTTTATGCCATTGAGCTCTGCCAGACTGATGGGTCTCCATTATAGGGGTAGTTGATTTGACAGGTGCCCACACTACCCACCACCATAGAACTTAGAGGAGCCCTGACAACCATTATCTCTGGAAATCTTTTTCCATGTTTTCATGGCTAAAGTCACTCTTCCTAAAAATAAATCCCTTCTTTAAAGATGTAAACATTTTCACTCTGGTTAAGATTAAGCCTCATGGTTCTTGGAGCTTGGTAACTTTGCATTTCTGTTTTATATTGATTTTATGGATCAATTCACATAGTAACTTTATTTCTGACAGAATGAATTACTGTAGGCACTTTTTGTGGCCCCATGTACTACTTTTAGCTAGTGATTATTCTTTAAGTCAACACAAAAGAAAAGCACAAATGTGGTATTAGAAACGAAATTTTAGGAGAATAGTTTTAGAATGGTGCCTTGTATGGGCATCAATAAATATCTGTTGAATTTATAAGGGAGTGAATGCTGCTCATACTAGTTCTAAAAAGAACTTAAAAAGAACTTTTCTTTCATGGTGAAAGAAAGGCAGGGGTAACTTCATATAGCCAAGATAACCTGGCATTGCCATCACTGACTCAGAGCCCATGTACTTGGTCCATACTTGCTGTTGTGACTCAGTTTTTTTGCTGTCAGAGTGGAAGGATCACATCCAACTACCTTGTATAAATTGACCAGAGAATCATGGGGAAGGATTTGAGGAACCCAAAACAATATGAAATATTTCCAACAGTCTCAGTCCTGTCCCGCAGGAAGAAATTCTTCCTCTCTTCTTGCTTTCCAGTGTTTCAGCACGAAGCTTCTCCTTTTGTTCCCTCTCAACAGGAGAAGATAGAAAGCAATATGGTGTTAATGAATGAGAGACATCATGACAAGAGATAAAAGAGTAAGAAAATTTCGTGAAGAGAGCTTTGAAAATTAATTAGAAAAGAAGGGTAAATACTTTTGTTAAATCCCAGAGCTTTAAGTAACCTACTTTTGAAGATGATGCGTGAATTTTTTAAAACCTTTGCTAAATCAGTTTTATTCTACCGGGCTCTGATTATTTGCTTATCCTTTGATATATGATATTCTCTTTAGAGGCTTCAGCCCACTTGAAAACTTTACTACATTTTCAAAATGCATTATGACACCATGTTCTTCTTCACTTTGCTTTGTTTTAAGAAAGAACCCTGGTATAAAAGGAACAAATCCTTTTTTATTGTTTCTTTTTTCTTTCTTCTTTTTTTTTTTTAACCCTGGTTCACTTTAATAGTGCTCTTTCATCTTCATCAAGATTATGCTTACCCAAGATAAAAGTCATTTTTTGGTAATAAAATTCGTTCTTTTGAGGTTAGCTGTAGTTACCTTGAGTTATACATCATAACAAAATTATTAATTCCATCAAAAAGGAGGCAAATGACATGAATAGACATTTCTCAAAAGATATATAAATGGCCAACAAATATAAGAAAAAATGCTCAAAATCACTAATCATCAGGGAAATGCAAACTGAAACCACAATGAGATACCAACTTACTCCTGCAGGGATGACCATTATTAAAAAGTCAAAAAGCAGTAGATGTTGGCATGGGTGTGGTGAAAAGGAGCACTCATACACTGCTGGTGGGAATGTAAATTAGTACAACTTCTATGGAAAACAGTATGGAAATTCCTTAAAGAACTAAAAGTAGATCTACCATTTGATATATTGATCCCATTATTAAGTATCTACTCAAAGGAAAAGGAATCATTATATGAAAAAGATGAATGCACACGTGTACTTATTGCAGCACAATTCACAATTGCAAAGATATAGAATCAACCTAAGTGCCCATGGAATACTACTCAGCCATAAAAAGGAACAAAACAATGTCCTTTGCAGCAACTTGGATGAAGCCAGAGGCCATTATCCTAAACGAAGTAACTCAGAAATGGAAAACCAAATTCTGTATGCTCTCATTTATAAGTGAAAGCTAAGCTAGGAGTAGGCTGTGCTGACAAATGGAGGCTTCTTGACACATAGCTGAAGGCCCTGAAACATCAGGTATTTGTGGGTCTTGGTCCGCATATCCATAGACATCAGCAGCAGAAGGTTGGCTTTAAAGAAATAATTAGGGCCAAGAGAGCCTTGGCAGACATAGGTGGCCTTGACAGGAACCATCAGCAGGAAAATAACAGGTGCTGCAGGGACACCAAGAGAACTGGTTGGTGAACATGTGAAATCCAGACATACAAAATCAATTTGAAGGGAAAGCTAGTATGCCCTTGGAAGTGGTGGTGACAGAGCCAGAGATCTTCTCTTCTTAGCTATTTTTGTGACATCATTTTTAACACTAGTCTGGGACAACTTAGGGGCAACTATCTACTCATTTCGTATTTGGTATATATATTGAGAGTCATGTTTTAACTTTCTTTTTAAAGGTAAATTTGATATATTTCTATTTTAAAAACCTAAAGTCAATTAATTTTTAAACAATATGGATTCTGGTTCATTAATCCCCAGTCAGTGGTTTTAAATGGAAAAACAGCTTCTCTGCTTCTCTTTAGAATCAAATAATATGAAGTTTCTTTATTGTAGTTATGTGATTATTTTTTATATTAGAGATAATACTCAACTGAACAAGTCTCCCCACCATGAGTAAAAAGGCATATGGAGTATTAAAATAGACTTTGAAGACTCAGAGGTAAGGGGAGTTGGAGAGAGATCATATGAAAAAAGATTATAGTTTGCAAATGGCCACCACTAGAAAAATTTAAATTGTGGTGAATTAACTCATCTTTACCTTCTTACCCTACATTTTGATATTTAAATATTGATTTATATGTTAAAAAAATCATGCCAGGCTTGCTTGGCTTTTCAAAAACAAATAGTAGTTGCAAATTATTTTCTTTTTATTATGACTTAAAATTATGCTTTATAATTTTTTTTGTAATCTGCGCCACCTAAAAAATAAATTCAAAAATAAATTACTATATGTTTTTCAATCCTAAGACACTATTTTGAATGGAAAGGGGAAAATACCAGTCCATTTAATGAATACACTGATTGTAAAACACATCTCAGTTTTAGAACATTAAATGCATAAAAATGAGCATTTTGAAGTCAGCAATACCATGTAGTTTTTCTTCCTGCCAGAAATCAAGCCTGATTATGTGGCCCTCCTTGCTATACAAGTATTTCCACATTTTTTCCATTTAAATGTCTAGAATGGACACACAGAATTTCAGCTGGTTTCTAAATATGACTAAGTGAAAGGCGTGATTTCTTTATCATGAAGAAATGGCAGTACTTCAAATGACTCTTGTCAATGTCATGTTGGTTTCTTGTCTGCACATGTACAGGTTACACTGCCTCTTGGTTGAGCATTTCAGTATTGGTATTTTACTACCACTCCATCATTTAACTCTGGTATATTTTTTGTTATCTGTCATTTCATACAGAGGCATGTCACAGCCCAGACATAACTCCAGAATGGAATAAAAGTATTATCTTTGACTCAATGTTACTAAGTATCATGTTGGTCTAAAGTCTAGCTTATTCTCTTCCATGCCATTCATTTTATGTAGCGATCAGAGTAATGTTTTGTCATCATCTTAGTCCAGTGTTTTTCACAGTGTGGGTTAAGGGTAACTTGCACCAGAATCCCCTAGGTGCTGGCAGAAATAGTGATTACTGGACCCCAACGTCAACTTCCTGTTTTCAAATATCAAAGGCTAGGCTCTAAAATACATGTTTAACAAGCTCTCTAGGAGATTCCTATGTACACTGAGGTTTGAGAAGTCTGTATGGTGCACCATGGACTCAAGAGCAGGACTGTCTGGGTGTGAATTTTCTTTAAGAGCAGATGACCTCAGGCAAATTGACTGAACTATTTGTGTTTCAGTTTCTTCCTCTGGAAAATAGGATATTACTGCCTTCCTTATAGGGATGTTTTCAGGATTAAATGAGTGAATATTTGCACAGTACTTAGAACAGTGTTTGGCATATAATAAACACCATAAATATATGTATTTCTGAATCTATAAAGACCTTGTAAAAATAAAAGATCTTCATTTAACAAATACTCCGTGAACATCCACTGTGCTGGGCATGGGTCTTAGCCTGTGAATGCTTGCATTCTAGTGGAGGAGTAGCATTCCAAGTGCGTATGCACTCAGACCTTTAACAAAGATCACCTGATTAATTCTCACAGTGCTAGGAGGTAGGTAATATTATCCTTCTCCTTTTACAGAGGAGTGAAGAAAACCACAAAGAGATTAAGGAACCTGGCCAAGTTGGACAGCTACTCAGTGACAGAGCTGGTAATGAACACGGACAGCCAGGCCTCACCATGTTCCCATTTAACTTTGCTATCCTGAAGGGTATATTCTGTTCAATGAAATGCTCAGGTGACCAAGGTTATGTTGACTTGTAGTCAAATGAGAACCTATCTGGAGGTCAGAAAAGAACTGGAGTACAAAAGATTCAAACTTAGTCAGTGGGTACAGTCTTCTGCTGAACTTCTCAGAAGATGCCAGGGTGGGGAGAAAGGTTATTATACTTTGAGGGTTTGGCATAATGCTATTGTATTTACAATAAGCTAAGAGGCTCAAAAATTGTACTTTAAATAGATACAAGTTTAATTCGGTGTTAAATCTTTTTTAAACTCTAGTAACTGAAAAATCAGACATTCTAATGACACCAAATAGCTAGGTTAAAGTCCTGTAGTCCATAATCAGTGTCCCCTGGTAGTCGATGTGATCAGCAGGCTTTTGGGGTTGGGCTTTGTTTCCTTTTCTTTTCTATTGAAAGAAGAAAGTCATTTAAGGTGTGGTATCTATGAATAGTACCTTGTATTTATATGAAACCTCTCTCTAAGGTGTTGAAATACTTGATTCATGCCCATTCCCTTTCAGTTTTGGATGTGTGGTTAGAGGTGATGATTAACAATCAACACTAGAAATAAATCAAGTATAAATCCCATGATTCTACTTGTTCAAAGGGGTTTTTCAATTATAGGCAAGAAGAGATCATGTGAGGTAATTCACTCCTTTGCTTCCAAAGAGAACTGCCTTTTTAGTGGCTGTATTTTAAATAATTTGTTAAGGAAAGAGAATGTTCAAAGTTTTGGACTATTGTGGTTGAACAGAAAGGTCCCTGAAAACAAAGTTGAGGGAAGGAGGCAAGAGGATTAGAATTTATATTTGCTGGTTGATATAGGCACTGAAGTATACATTTAGTACTCTTCAACTTTCGTTAGTATGAATTGCATTATCTTGAAGAATTCATAATACAACAAGTTAGTTTTACAAGAGGTTACAGAAATTTCCAGGTCTTTGTTAAAGGATATTTACCCATAAAACCCATGTAATTTTAAATTTAATGTAAATAAAATGTTTTGAAAAGATCTTGAAACATGCATACTTTTTAACTGATGAAATGGAGACTTAAAGATATGTTTATTGTGTGGAGATCATATATCTATGTGTATATGTACAATATATTCTAATTAATTCATCTTATAAAACATTCAAAAGACATTTTAAAAAGGAGAAAATGGAAAAAGCAATATTTTAAAATAATTTTTAAATGCTTAAAAACTATAATGCTATCATTAAAAGTAGCATTTGCTATTATTTTGATGTGAATGGGCATGTCTCATTTTAGGAAGTGTTCTGTGCATGGAGATAGAGCTGGCTTTAGACAGAAGCAGTTTGACTCCAGTTTCTACAATCTTCACTGCTTTTCTCTGCTGTGTCCTCTAGGGTGTCACCATGTAAACAAAGTTTCTTCGGATTTCCAAATTTTTAAAGAAGTTTCAGAAACTTAGATTTTTATGTGAAATCTTTTGAATTTTAAATTTGCCCTATTTCAAACAACGGATGAGCAAAATGATACACATTTGGAGCAGGGCAAAGCACACTGGCCAATAGCACATGACCTCTCGTTTAGCCCTTTGTGTAATTTATTCAAGATGAACACTTTTTAAAAAGTAGACATCATCTTTACTGTTTAACATGCTCTCCCTCTGTAATCTCTACTGTTTTATTTTTCAAGCGAATTAAAATCCACTCAACTTTTCAAGTCTCAGTGCCCACAATCGAGTCTAACTTCCTTTAACAAAATGCCAGATCTGCTACTTCCTGCTCCGTGCTCCACCCTCCCTTTGCATGTGATCGTCTTTTTATGATCTGCGAGGTGCTCTTCTCCTTCTTGTCCTCCTCATTAGTGCCTGCCCATTATTAGAGCCCGCTGGAATGTTGCTACTGTGTGGAGCCTTCTGAGTGAAGGATGTGCTGGTTATACAATTAACCAGAAGAGAGATGAGGGAGGAAAATCCCAAATAAAAAATTCTCATTATAATAGATACCTAGTGACCTGGTTTGACCCACTCAATATCTTAAAAGTAAATTCAAATGAGACAATGTCCTTCGCAGGGACATGGATGGAGCTGGAAGCCATTATGCTCAGCAAACTAACCCAGGAACAGAAAACAAAACCAAACACCATATGTTCTCACTTATAAGTGAGCTGAACTATAAGAACACATGGACACAGGGAGGGGAACAACACACACTGGGGCCTATCAGGGAGTGGGGTCGGGGGAGGGAGAGCATTGGGAAAAACAGTTAATGCATGCTGGGCTTAATACCTAGGTGATGTGTTGATAGGTGCCAAAAACCACCATGACACATGTTTACCTATGTAACAAACCTGCACATCCTGCCCATGTACCCTGGAATTTAAAATAAAAATAAAAATTAATTAATAAAAGTAAATGCAACAAATAGAATTGAGCTGTTCTTATGCACCACTCCAATGGGTACTAGAATTATGATAATCGAAAACATGATCTCCACCTTCAAGTTGTTCACAGCCTAGAACAAACATGCCATCAAATAATTGGAATACAGCAGTAAAAGAACTTTAATGGAGTTTGTTAAAATGTTCAGATGGAGAATAGAAAAGGCAAAGGCCTGAGGAGCACATTTTAGAGGAAAGTCATGAGAAGAAATGGAAGGATAAATAGAAGCTTTTCATGGGGGCAGAATGAGGGAAAGGCTTTTCAGGCAGAAGGAAGAGAAATTTCATGCAAAGGATCAACATGTTTACATAAGAAAACCTGGCATGGCAATGACATGTTGTTTCCTAGGATTAGAAATTCATAACAATATTTAGGTGACTACTGTTACTGAATTATCACTATTATCATGTACTGTAATTTATATGGAACTTGGCCATGAAATCATTTTCCCGAGGCTTCCTGTAATGAACGATGAGCCTCTTAGCTGAAGCCCATAATGACTCAACTGATAAATAATGCTTTTCAAGTCTCTGGACTGCATCCAAATTAAGGAAACATCTCTACCTATACAAAGTCCTGTGTTAGAATAAGAACATATATTTTCTTGTGGGTTCTCTCTTCACCAATTCCTTGGCTCAAACTATGAAAATTTCCACCCCACTCTCCCCATAATCTGCTGCATCAAGCCTCAGCAATTCCTTCAGAAATTCTAAATTAATTCAATGACATTTTACTACAGATAATTTGTGGAACTGGAATATTTGTTCAATGTTGCTCTTTTTGCAGCATCTAAACTTGGAATTATTAAATTAATAATGGTCCTTAGTACCTCATTATAATATTATATGGCTTGCGATTAGGTATATGACATACCCCAAACCATTAACAGCCCCTATAAATGAGTATTGTTGCAGCATAGAAAAATAACATCCTCTCTCCTGTTATACTCAAATAATTGAATGAGAAAACTGCTATAAATTGCAAACGTTTTGTCATATAAAATTATGTTTAATTAAAATATAGATTAAAAACTACGATCAGCTTTTAGTAACCAGTATTACAAGCATCAAACGTCTTGAATTTTCTTGATTCTCAAAAGATATGATTTCACCAGCAAGGTGAACCTCCTTGGGGCAGGCTGAGTCAGCTCTTGAAAAGCCAGTGAGCCATGCTGTTGCCATTCATAATCATCCCCATTAACTTTCCTTTTAGAATTAGGTCAGGCATGAGCATTGGCTGTGCAAGATACAAAATATCCTGGAAACAGTCAGGATAATTGTTGGTGAAGTGTTGTTACATCACTCTTGCTCCTCTCTTCTTTCCTTCTTTTTGTATAGTGTGTTTTTTTTTTTCTCTCCACTAATATATTTGAGGCTTGCCTATGAAGCCTGAGGCATTAATTCACTCTGAGAGTCAAGTTAAATATCACTGTTATAACCTTACAAACCAACTGGAAGCAGGGACCCTATCAATGTGCCTTGACCACCTATGGTGGCATCTAGTGCCTAGCAGAAAGCCTGCTATGTTAACACTCAATAACTCAACAAATATTTGTTAAATGTGAATTAAAATGCTTTTATTAGGCAGTTAACACATTTGAAACACTGGCTGGGCTCTGTGCTTCTTTTAAAAAATTTTGTAAATATGGCTGATAATTTATACATTTAACTCAGAGTGTTTATAATCATATCATATATATTATATATGATATATATCTATATGTGATATATATGATATATATCTATATATCATATATATCACATATATCTATATACTATATATCTATATAGATCTACTATATATAGTAGATATATCACATATAGTAGATATATGTGATATATAGTAGATAGATATCATATATATTTTATATACACTATATATTACATATAGTAGATATATGATATATAGTATATTGTATATGACATATATAGTAGATATGTGTGTATATACTATATATGGACATATACATATATTACATATATAGTTGTGTGTATATATTTAATTAAAATATAGATAAAACCACATATATAGTGTGTATACATATATACACATACATATACATGCGCGTGCACGCGCGCACACACACACACACACATATATAGAGAGAGAGCGAGAGTACCATATTTGATTTCAATCTGTAGTAGGAGTGCAGGGTGGGAGGAATGAGGACAACTTTCCAAATGAAAGAAATTGCCTCACATAGTTATGATTTTTGTGATGAGAATACTTTACATCACTCTCTTAGCACTTTGCAAGAATGCAATATATTATTAACTATAGTCACCATGTTGCACAATATATCTTTTGAACTTATTTCTCCTATTTAACTGAAATTTTGTGTCCTTTGCCCAACTCCCATGTTCTCCAACCACCTTAGCCTCTGGTAACCACCATTCTACTCTCTACTTTTATGAGATCAACTTTCTTAGATGCTGCATATGAGTGAGATCATCCGGTATTTGTCTTACTGTGACTGGCTTATTCAAAACATCATGTTGTATGCAGTAAATAGTTACAAGTTTATCTGTTAGGAAAGTTTTAAAGCAAGTTTGTTTTTTCCACCATATTACCATCCCTTTTTGTGGAAGGTGTAAATACTTCATCTTTCCTATTTTCTTCTATCTCTTCCTTTTCCAGATGGACTCTAAATAAGGAAGGTAAGTTTTACGTGCCTTCTTGTGATGAAGATGGATCCTCACACTTAGACTGTTCTTTAAGGTAATGCATGCTCTTATGTTGAAGTCCACAACCATGAAGTATTGGCAAAGCTCCCATGTTGTTTGGCCATCTCTGTTGCCTCAGCCCAACCTTTCCTCTAACTGAGTTATGAATCTCCCTGTGGCTGAGCTGAAATTCCCATTCAGCACATTCATTTCAGGCATCTCATCTTCTAACCACCATTTTTATTTTGATGAGACAGCCCCATTTTGTTTTCCTCTGAGGTAATTTCCTTCCAGAGTCTGAACAAAGAAGTTGGGTTGAAGGTTTCCCCATATCCCCTTTGACTGATTCTCCTTTTAAAACCTAATCCTCGCTCTCCCACACATGCTTCAGGTTTGAATTGTGAGGTTTGAGGGGTGGGGTTGGAATTTAGGTCACTGCCTGACCACTGTTTTCACGCCCTGTTCCCTTTCCTCCTCCTCCTCTGGGTCCAGAAAAGTTTTCTTTTTTTCTTTTCTTTTACCCCGTTACTCTATGTCAGTGACTTCCCCTAATGTCACATCCTCCTCATTCTGAGGGTAGCATCAAGGGAACAAGATTTACAGAGAGAAATAAGAATACATAGATTTAATATTTTCCGAGCATTATATACAAGCTATTCATTTTACCCAAGAGAAAGCTAAAGCTCAAAGAGATTAAAGTAACTTGCTTGCAAAATAACAGAGCCTAGATACAATGCCTGGCTGTAAAGCATTATAACACTATGCAGTTTGGAGTTTTTGAGTGTTTTAATCAAAAAATAGGAGCTTATTTCTCTTTGCAATTTTATCACCATATATTACTTCTTATCAAATTAAATCAAATTAAAAACATAATTTGATGGCACTTTTTTTTTTTTTAAGATGGAGTCTCACTCTGTTGCCAGGCTGGAGTGCAGTGGCACAATCTTGGCTCACTGCAGCCTCCGCCTCCTGGATTCAAGCAATTCTGCCTCAGCCTCCTGAGTAGCTGGGGCTAAGGGCACATGCCACCACATCTGGCTAATTTTTTTTAAATATTTTTAGTAGAGACGGGGTTTCACCATATTGGCCAGGATGGTCTTGATCTCCTGACCTCATGATCCACCCGCCTCAGCCTCCCAAAGTGCTGGGATTACAGGCGTGAGTCACCGCAGCCAGCCAATTTGATAGCACTTTCTTAACGTCTTACAATGTTTGGCATATGCGACCACAAGAAATTGCCCTAATTAATTTATTTGACAGAACATAGCTTATATGCAAAAATGAATTAATGATTAGATAAAATTAAAATCTAAATTAGGGATGCACATCTTTTACTTTTTACTTATAGTAGGGAGACTTGTTTCAGTTGAGTATTATCTCTCATATAAAAATAATCGCATAACTATAATAAAGAAAATTCATATCATTTGATTCTAAAGAGAGGTAGAGAAACTGTTTTTCCATTTAAAACCACTGACGGGATTAATGAACTAGAATCCATATTGTTTAAAAAGTAATTGGCTTTAGGTTTTTAATAATAAGATATCAAATTTACCTTTAAAAAGAAAGCTAAAACATGACTTCTCAATATATATGACAAATATGCAACAGGTAGATTTTTTCTCCCTAGTTTGTCCCAGACTAATGTTAAAAATAATGTCACATAAACAGTTGCAGAAGAGAACATCTCTGGCTCTGTCACCACCACTTCCAAGGGCATACCAACTTTCCCCTTAAATTGATTTTTTATGTCCGATTTCTCCATCATGTTCTCCATCAACTAGTTCTTTTGGTGACTCTGTAGTGCCTGTTATTTTGCTGCTGATGGTTTCAGTCAACACCACCCATGTCTGCCAAGGTTCTGCTGCCCCTGATTCTCTCTTTAAAGTCAACCTTCTACTGCTGATGTCTTTGGGTACACAGGCCAAGACCTGTGAGTGCCTGACGTTTCAGGGCCTTCAGCTATGTCTCATGAAGCCTGCCATTTGTCAGCCGAGCTTACTTAACTGGCACCAATGCTGTTGATACCCTGATCTCAAGGCACCATGGGGCTTTGATTAAGGCCACCCCTTTAAAATATCTATTACACTTTTACTGCAAAAATTTTAATGTAAACCTATGAGAACTCAGCTGAAGAAATGTGCTGAAAATAGACAATATATTATGTGCAGAAACACACTTTTCCTACAATATTTACGTCATTGGTCCATTATCCAAATTTAGCACTTTCCT
Organism: Macaca mulatta; assembly: GCF_049350105.2. NCBI lineage: Eukaryota > Metazoa > Chordata > Mammalia > Primates > Cercopithecidae > Macaca > Macaca mulatta. The sequence continues at coordinate 161,500,311 of NC_133408.1, read as the reverse complement.
GAATTGAGTACTTTCCTAGGAAGTTTTTAATTCCCTTATGCAAAATAGTGTCTGGGAGTATATCTAAGACTCAAGCGAAGACCTTCTTGTCTTCCTTCCTATCCATATACTTATATTTACAACTGCCTACTGGATATTTCTATTTCATATCTCACATTTTCCTTGAACTCAGCATGTCTGAATCAAAGTCATTATCTCCTCCAATCTTGCATCTGGGATTCTAGTCTCAATAAATAGAACCACCTTTCACCCAGTTACCTATATCAGACACATTTCCTGTGCCTTCTTCCCAACCTTGCCACTGCTCATATCTGCTGTCTCCTAAAGCCTATTCTTCTGCCTCCTAAATTCTCTCAAGTTCATCCACTTCTCATTTTCACTATCTTGTGTCAGGGCGTCATCTCTTGTCCATATTTCGACGTAACCTCCTAGTGGTTTTCCTTACAGTTTCTCTTGCCCCTCCTCTCCAATATGCCTTGTACATTGTATAGCCAAAATAATCTGCCAGAAAATGCAGTCTCATCATCAATTTCTTATTTAAAAATCTTAAATTCCTTCTTCTTGTTCTTAGTCCTAAACTGGTTTGGCCATAATAATGTCTTTTCCCTCTTGGAACTGCCGCGTCTATCTCTCATCCCCAGGCTTTTCCAAGTACTATTCTCTTTGCATGGAATATTTACTAAATTTTTGTTGAATAAATGACCAAATGAATGTTTTCCCAGAATAAATTAAAGAACTAAGGAATAAAGAGATTCCCTAAATTTATTTATATTCAACTGAACAATTTTACTACATTAAAAATATATGTAATGTTTTACAAACAAAAAAGTAAAACTGAAATTACCATTTCCATATGAACCTTGTGGATCTGTTTTCAGATCCTAGCTGGAGTGATCAACTAATTCTGTGGCTTGGACTGCGCTGTGGTCCTCTTCTACCTGGGAGTATTCCTCTCTTTGACTTGGGTGACGCCCTGAAGATGCAGCCAATCCTTATGACAGGATGACAAATATAGAACAGTGAGGGAATCACTGGACACTTTACCAGCCAAATCCCTCAAATCAAATCTGGCATAGATGGAGTGACAGATGTCACTGTCAGATTGCTCTAACATCCTTGATATGACCTACCGCTAGATGCTCTAATTTCATTTCAAAAAGCCTGAGTAATCTTTACAAGTTTGAACAGTGAAAAAGAGAAAATAACTTTATAACTTGGCAAGGCCAGTGGCATGCAATCCCTTTAGAAACAGACCTAGAAACTCCATCATTTATAAGAGCATCTGGCTGCCATCTACAGGATGCTGGGCACAGGCCAACTTTGGTAATTACATTCAGCTTGCCCACCTTCCCTAATCACTTCAATTGGATGACACATATTCAATTCTGCTCAAAAAATACTATGCATGATTGCTAGTCAGTTCTATAAGGCAACTGGCTCGCCCTAGAAACTGCAACCTTTTATAGGTAAGAGAAGTAAAATAATTGCACAATAAATTCAGAACTTTGGCTTGAAAATGGCAAATTATGAGACAATGAAACTGCTAATTATATTATTTAGGGAAATTTAAATATCCTAACTGGCATTGCCTTTGTAGTTTATTAAAGGAGAAAAATTCATTTTAACCTGATCTGACATTTCACTTTGGTTTTATGGTAATTACAGATTATAAAACCAGTGTAGTATTATGCACTCAAGCACATGCACATAAAAGGGATTTTGTTTGGTGTGAACAGGATCCTATAAAGTCTAAAATATAATTCAAATAGCGGACAAATATTAATTACATCAGAGTATGAAAATCATTAGTAAACAGAAGATGTCACTTTTACTTGCATTTCCCTAGGCTTCTTGCATTTGCAGGACTTAAAGTAATTTTATTAAGAAATTTGACACTTCATTTGAAAGAGTTTGTGTTTCAACAACTAAAACATTTTTAAAAATTGGTTTCATTCTTCCATGCTATTTTGAGAGTTTTTGAGAGTGGAAGGATGTTTTATGGTTGGCTGCTGTTTCAACAGAATTCAATATTCAAGGGAGGAAAACTTAGAAAGTATGGTGAATAACAATAAACACTTAAAGCTTCACCACGTGCAGAGAAATGTTCTATGTGATTTGCCTATATTAACTCACTCAGTTAATATAGTTGAATTGAATCCTTATATTGATTCAATTACCTTGGTACTTTTAATATTCCTATTTTATAAATGGAAAAAATGAGGCACAGATAAGTATCCCAGGGCCATATGGGCAGCAAACAGTAGAGGCAGGATTCAAACTCAGGGAATCTGGCTCTAGAGTTCATGCTTTTAAACACCATGCTATACTGCCTTTCCCACAAACACCAGAAGAAGCAATTATTCTTTTTAAAAAGAGTCAAATATCTCTCAGTGAATTTTATCTCAGAACATTGATAATGTTCCTTTAGCAATATCATTAGTGCCAGAAATGACATAAGGGATAGATTTGGCCTACTGAAGACTCTCTTCTCCAGTGGACTTCATCTCCAGTGGATTAGAATAGCATTAACAAATCAGTTCAACTTGCCCACTTGAACAAATTACAAAATAGCATTATCTGCATATATAAACATCTAGCCCGCTTACAAAAAAATTTTGGAAACGTTTGCAGATTAGTCGAACAAGCACTCATAGTGCATACAATGAGTAAGGTACTATGCTAGGCTCTAGAAAAAATGAATCAAGTTTAACTCACCCTTTAAGGGCCATATAGATTACTGGAGACACTAGGAATGTACATAATTACTTCTAATGAATGTTATAGTGTGGTAAGTATTAAAAGAGGAGTAAAATAGGCCGGGCGCGGTGGCTCAAGCCTGTAATCCCAGCACTTTGGGAGGCCGAGACGGGCGGATCACGAGGTCAGGGGATCGAGACCATCCTGGCTAACATGGTGAAACCCCGTCTCTACTAAAAAATACAAAAAAACTAGCCGGGTGAGGTGGCGGGCGCCTGTAGTCCCAGCTACTCAGGAGGCTGAGGCAGGAGAATGGCGTGAACCCGGGAGGCGGAGCTTGCAGTGAGCTGAGATCCGGCCACAGCACTCCAGCCTGGGTGACAGAGCGAGACTCCGTCTCAAAAAAAAAAAAAAAAAAAAAAAAAAAAAGAGGAGTAAAATAAAAATGCAAATAGAGCACAAGAGGAAACTTAGATGGGGGATTGGGGGGCTGATCATCAGAGAATTTGCAGCAGGCAGTGGACTTTTGAGCTAAGATGTTGGGATGATATTTCAGACAAAGTTATAAAAGGATCCAAGTCACAAGGCATAGAGGTAGTGGGAAGAGTTTTGGGAGATGAAAGAAGATATGTGTGTTGAATCTAGATTATGAAGAACATCGTGTATCTGTATTTTACAAAGAAAATTTGTATGTGTACATTCAGTGTAACATCTCAATATGTGCATTACATATTCACATAATTTTCAGTGGAGACTATTTCTACAGAAAAAAAATATTATGCTCAATGTAGACAGCTCCTTATTCTAGACTAGTGTAAAACAAAAAAAGGATAAAATTCCTGTTCAAACATGCAATCACTATGTGACCTCAGTTTCTTTGTTAGAGCATGGGAATAATAATATTTATCTCATTAAGATTCCTGTAAGGTACAATTAAATAATGCATGTAAGTCTTAGTCCCTTCCTAGTAGGTTCTTTAAAAACATGAACTATTTTCTCAGTCCTGAGTATTATTTATTGTGTCAGCACAAGGGAAAAAGAGAGACAACTCAGAGACCCTCCTGTTTGAATTAGCTTGCCTAGTTAAGTGACCCAGCAAAGTGGGTCTAAAGTGACAACTTTAGAAACACAGGAAAAAAAAGGTAACCTGTATCTAATACTAATCCTCCATATCTCATTTACCTTTCAGAATCATTTGCAATGTGTCAATGGAGCAAGACTCCATAAAGAAGCCACGACACTTCATTGATGGGTATGCCATTAGGTGGAGGGATGGATTTTCTCCTCGAGGGAGTGAATGAATAGCCAGAGTTTCAACATCCTGACGTGTCCCTTTTTGTGTTAACCATTCTGTCTCATGGCTTTTCCCTTTCAATTGGATAAAGTCATGTGTATGCTGATGAAAAGACTATGAGTCTCATGAGAACATAACCTTTTCCTTTATTGAATCATTCCTGCCCCTAGCAGGAAGATGTATAGAGTGAGGAAAAGAGACTAGTGCAATCCTTACTTAGCCCAAATTTTCCATGGGAAAGAGTAAACAATTCCTTCTTAGTACCATGCATCCTTATGGGAGAAAACTTAAGGATAAATACAGTAAACAACAAGGAAAACAAAACTTTGCATATATAGCTTCCTTGGGGAAAACAATGTATTCAAATTAATTTTCTTTATCAAAACAAATGAAGGTTGAACTAAACAATTTTAACGCTTTTAAAATATTTTCATTTGCTACACATATTGTTGATTACTTTAACAATGAGTATGAATTTTGAGTCATTAACCTTTATATGGTGATACATCTTTAATCGGAATATTACATGGGAATGGAAACCAAGAAGTGGAAGTGCTTACTATCACAACAAGTGACCCACTTGAGAATTTGTGCTTGCCATCCCCACAACTCTGAACTCTACAGAGAGTTGAGAGATCCTGGTTGCCAAGCAGGGAACAGGGTTTAAATAAGATTCCTGTGAATTATAAGCTATGACCTGGGCACTTCAGGCTCTTTATGCCAAGGGAGAAGCAGCAAAAGAGTAACCATCATCATGGCAGGGATAATTAATTCTGATCAACACAAGGAGGCAGGGCTGATGTGACACAATGAGGACAGAGAAAAATATGTTTGGGTGTCTCTTAGTACTCCCTTGTTGAATTTTGATGGTAATGGGAAAGTGCAGAAACCTCAGTCTGCAAAAAGCATGGTGGCCAGTGTCACAGACTTCTCAGCGATGAGGGTCTGGGTAGTGGTAGTAGATAAGGCATGTAGACCAGCAGAGATGCTAGTTGAAGATAAGAGGGATCTACAGAGGACAGTAAATGAAAGAGACAATGAGATCATTTGAGGTCCCAACATCAGCTGCAGTATTGGCAGATATATTTCATTCTACTAACCGTACTCTTTTAGGTTCCTCCAGAAAGAGAATTCTGTGACAATCTTAGAGGAGTTGCTCCAAAAATATATATGTAGTGAATTCAAGCAATGCAAGAAGTGGACTGCACATGCTTCCTCCTAAATGCTGAGGATGCTGTTGGCAAACAACCTTCAGTTATCTGTTTTTTCAAGGGTTGCCTCAGCTCTAGAGAGTCACCTTTCCCAAGGTCATGTCCCTTCCCAGTGTAGCTCATATCTAATGACTGTTCAATATAAGGATACAAAATTCTTGCAGCTTTAATCCAACTAGGAGCAAACTTTAGCTCCCAAGATTGCCGTATTGTCAGTTGAGGTCTACTTTGGGCCTATGTCACAGCTCAACTTCCATCTTTGCTCAGTCTTACTTCTTTCTCCTCTGTGGTACAAACCCTGCATGTTGAACTCTTAGAAGAAACCCAGCTGGAGAAATTCTTTGGTGGTCGTGGTGCCTGTGGTGGCAATGGTGCAAGTAGTGGTGACTTCCCAGTGGTTTCAATGTCAGTTTTCTTGTGCAGATATTGGACTGGTGGGCAAAAGCATCAGCAGCAACAGTTTTGTGTGCCATTCTGTGGGTGACCACTGTTCATGGTAGTTTTGTCATTAAGACAATCCCATGGCACAGTTTTGGCCATTTTGCCTAGAAGCTTAACCTCAAGTCTTATTCTCTAGGTCTTTCAACAATTATGTTAGCTATCCAATATCTTTTTAATAAACTTCTGCTTAATCAAACTAAATCAGCTTCTGTTGTTTATAACAGACTGATATAATAATTTGTCTTAAATTCCAAAACATTAGACATTTAATAGTTGGTTGATACACTTCCCAGGACAGACCAATGTCATAAGTATTATGTGTATAAATTAAGTAATACTCCACTGAAGAGATGTTTTGGGCTGGCAATAGTGAGGGAGGATTGGCATGTTAGAGCTGGAAAATAAAGACAAGCAAGTTCAATGATGCAAATATAAAGCAGATTGATGTAGCTGAAAAGAAAGGGAATAACAAATAATAATGATGAGACAGGATTCTGACCCAATTAAATTATATTTATATTTTCAGAAAGATGAAATAAAGACCAAACCTCTGGATATATGGTAAGTTTTACTTTCATTAAATGGACATGATTTTTAAAAATAGATATCTAGCTCTATTCCGTGCCTAGCAGGGGATTAGGCTATAGTGAATTTGAGGGATAGCCTACAGTTTTTTAATGACTAAAAACCGGCAATGGGTAGCATGTATGAATAAATACAGAAAGTTGCTGTTTCTCTTTTTCATTTATCAAAACGCTCTAATAGTAAAAATAAAAGATAGTCTCATATATAGTCAAGTTCTGAGCTTAAACATTGGATAACAATTGTGCTTTTACATTAAAATATCATCAAGGTGCAAAAATAACAAGCCCACAATAAAGTTAAAATAAAAACTCATGAGGTAAAACGACATCATTTTGAACTTACTGGTTTTTTTTTTTTTGTTATATTTAAATGTCCCACACAGACACAGACCATTTTAGAGGATTTTCTATTTTCTCACTTGCAATGTTTTCTTTTCTGAGTTCACGAACCAGCATTTAATGGCATCCAATGGCAATAAAATAGTAGCTTTTAAATACCCATATTAGATGGTTTCCTAGGGAAATAGCTATGTGCTTGGATGAGTCTGGCACTATGCCTCAAATGTCAACAATATTCAGGGTGTGTCAGATTTCCAAAGATAAAATGTGTTCCAGACACCTAAGGATGGCTTGGCTTCCATCACTGTGCAATTCAAACCTGGAAACTGTCAACAGAGGTGCCCAGCTGTGCTTGCCTGCATGAAAGAAATGGAGGAACAGAAGTCAATTTCAAAAGAAGCCAAGGATCAGGACCTGAACAATTTTAAAGAATAAAAACAGAAGCTTGAATTATAGCCAGAAATAAGTCAATGACTAGTATCAACCACTGAGCATGGGTGCAACATGTTTCTCTTGGCAGTGGGTAGAAACACCAGTCCCCTAAAGAGTCTTTATGGCTGTGGTCCCCTTTAAGATAGAAAGACCCAAGTTTCTTAAAATAAAGTAATCCAGAAAGAAAAAGAAAATGAGATATGCTTTTGTGCCCTTGGTGCTGCTGCAGCAGAAACAATAAGAGAAAGAGGTATTGTTATTCTTATTACTAGCAAAAACCGTGACATGAAAGTAGAAGTAGACTTTTTTGGTTATTATTTTATTCTTCTCCATGATTCTGAAAATCACACAATTCAAAGAAAGATAGGTATGTTGTAATGCTCTGATTTCCTTTATTACTTGGGGTAGACAAATGAGATAAGGACTTACCAGACAAATGTGACTATATAAGCTAAGCATTCTTTCCTCTAATAATAACAATAATAATAATAATAATAACAACAACAACCAGGGGCCAGGCTCAGTGGTTCATGCCTGTAATCCCAGCTCTTTGGGAGGCCAAGGCGGGTGGATCACTTGAAGTCAGGAGTTTGAGACCAGTCTAGCCAACATGGCGAAACTCTGTCTCTACTAAAAATACAAAAATTACCCAAGTGTAGTGGCACACGACTGTAATCCCAGCTACTTAGGAGGCTGAAGGAGGAGAATAGCTTGAACCTGGAGGGTGGAGGTTGCAGTGAGCTGAGATGGTGCCACTGTACTCCAGGCTGGGTGACAGAGTAAGACTCTGTCTCAAATAAATAAATAAACAAACAAATAAAATAACCAGGATAATGTAAGACAAAAGTAAAAGTTCCATTTAAAATTAGGAGATGACATCATTTGGCTGTTTCCTCACATAAATCTCATCTCTAATCATAATCTCCACATGTCAAGGGAGGGACATGGTGGGAGGTGATTGCATCATGGGGGTGGTTTTCCCCATGCTGTTCTCATGATAGAGAGGAGGCGCTCATGAGATCTGTTGATTTGAAAGTGATGGTTCCCCCTGTGCGCGCACGCTCTCTCTCTCTCTCTCCTGCCACCTTATGAAGAAGGTACTTGCTTTCTCTTCACTTTCTCTCATGATTGTAAGTTTCCTGAGGCTTCCCCAGCCATGAGAACTCTGAGTAAATTAAACCTCTTTCCTTTATATATTACCCAATCTCAGGTGGTTCTTTATGGCAGTGTCGAAATGGACTAACACAACATATGTCTACAGGAAATTTACTTTTTGAGCAAAGAACATACGTATGAATTAAAGAAATAGATACCTTTAAATAAGCAAACACAGAAAATGGGCACCAAGAGTGGAGTATTGCTATAAAGATAAGATGAAAATGTAGAAGTGATTTTGGAAATGGGTAATGGGCAGGAGTTGGAACAGTTGAGAGGGCTCAGAAGAAGACAGGAAGATGTGGAAAGGTTTGGAACTTCCTAGAGATTTGTTGAATGGTTTTGAACAAAATGCTGATAGTGATATGGATGATGAAGTCCAGGCTGAGGTGGTCTGAGATGGAGATGAAGAATTTATTGGGACTGGGGTAAAGGTCACTCTTGTTATGCTTTAGCAAAGATACTGGCAGTGAGTGTTTTGCCCCTGCCCTAGAGATCTGTGGAACTTTGAACTTGAGAGAGATGATTTCAGGTAATCGGTGGAAAATATTTCTAAGCAACAAAGAATTCAAGCAGTTACCTGGCAGATTCTGAAAGCATTCAGTCATATGCATTCCCAGTGATTATCTGAAACTGGAACTTTTCTTTAAAAGGGAAGCAGAGCATAAAAGTTTGGATAATTTTTAGCCTGACCATGAGGTAGAAAAGAAAAACACATTTCCTGGGGAGAAATTCAAGCTAGCTGTAGAAATTTGCATAAGTAATAAGGAGCTAAATGTTAATAGCCATGACAAGGGGGAAAATGTCCCTAGGGCATGTCAGAGATCCTCACTGCAACCTCTCCCATCACAGGCCTGGAGGCCTAGGAGGAAAAGATGGTTTCATGTGCTGGGCTCAGGGCCCTACTGCTCTGTGAAACCTCAGGATTTGGTGCCCTGTGTACTAGCTACTCCATCTCCAGCTGTGGCTAAAAGGATCCAATGTACAGCTCAGGCCATGACTTCAGAGGGTGTAAGCCCCAACCCTTGGCAGCTTCCATTTGGTTTGGGGCCTACACAGAAGACAAAGGTTGAGCTTTGGGAGCCCACACCTAGATCTCAGAAGCTGTAGGGAAATGTCTGGATGTCCAGGCAGAAATCTGCTACAGAGGCAGAGCCCTCACAGAGAACCTCTACTAAGGCAATGTAAAGGGTAAATGTTGGCTTGGAGCCCCCACACAGAATCCCTACTGGGGCACTGCCTAGTGGACCTGTGAGAAAAGGGCCACCATCCACCAGACCCCAGAATGGTAGATCTACCAACAGCTTGTACCATGCACTTGGAAAAACTGCAGGCACTCAGTGTCAGCCCATGAAAGCAGCTGTGGGGGCTGTACCCTGCAGAGCTACAGGGATGGAACTTCCCAAGGCCTTGGAAGCCACTGCTTGCATCAGCATGCCCTGAATGTGAGACATGGAGTCAAAGGAGATTATTTTGGAGCTTTAATATTTAATGACTGCCCTGCTATGTTTCAGACTTCCATGGGGCTTGTAGCCCCCTTTGTTTTGGTCAGTTTCTCCAATTTGGAGTGGAAATATTTATCCAATGCCTGTACTCCCATTGTATCTTGGAGGTAACTAACTTACTTTTCATTTTACAGGCTCATAAGGGAAGGGATTTGCCTTGTCTCAGATGAGACTTTGGACTAGACTTTTGAGTTAATGCTAGAATGAGTTAAGCCTTTGGGTGACTATTGAGAAGGCATGATTGCTTTTGAAATGTGAAAAGCACATGAGATTTGGCAGGGGCCAGGGGTGAAATAATATAATTTGGTTCTGTGTCCCCACCCAAATCTTAATTGTAATCCCATGTGTTAAGGGATGGACCTTGTGGGAGGTGACTGGATCATGGAAGCAATTCCCCCCATGCTGTTCTCATGATAGTGAGGGAGTTCTCCCGAGATCTGATGTTTTAAAAGTGACAGTTTCCCCTGTGCTCTGTCTTCTGTTGCCTTGTGAGGAAGGTACTTGCTTCCCCTTCACCTTCTGTCATGATTTTAAGTTTCCTGAGGCCTCTCCAGCCATGTAGAACTGTGAATCAATTAAACCTCTTTCCTTTATAAATTACTCAGTCTCAGGCAGTTCTTTGTAGCATGTGAAAACAGACTAATACAGGATAAAAATATCAGGATATATTTAAGAGCTTCTAAAAACTTCCATTAAATATAGGAGTCAATGAGAGAAAGTGGAGAGAAGCTGAGGAAAGAATCCAGAAGCTGCAGAAAGTCCTAGGAAAAATGCATTTCCTGAAGGTGACAGGTATACTTGAATGCACAAAAACAATATCCTTTAACTGGGTCAACAAATGAGAAAAATAGTGAGCAGCTTAATCCCAGAAGTCATTAAATCCCAGAAGTCCCTCAGGATCAAGTTACAATCAGAGAAGCAGGGGAGAGCTATGACATGAAAATGACATTTGCAGGAAGAAGTCTGTCTTTGTGTTAATTTAGAAGAAAGCAATTAGGTTCTAAAAGCATCTTAAAATTCTACTCTGTCCCAGCAACCAAGAACATCTTGCAAACACTGTCCAACTCATTCAAAACATAGGTAACAATAATAATTAGCAAAGGGCTGATGCAATTCATTTAAAGGCAAGTATAAAAAGTAATTAGCACATTATCCAATAAATAAGTTATAAAGAAAAAGGAAGAATAGATTAGCAAAATTTTGAAATAAATAAAGAATAGCCCAGAAAAAAATGTTGATATGGAGCAAATAAAGAGCCTAGGCCAATCTTTGTCCCCAAATTAAAACAAAATAAGCAAATAACAAAATTTAATGAAACTATTGCTTCTATGAAGGAAAATGCAACAATACAACAAAGATGCCGGACATCAGGGAACAGATGGCAAGAAAGCAGCAAGACATGAAATTGCATTGGCTAAACATAGAAAATAAAAGGCAAAAATAAAATAAAGAAATGAAAAAGATATGAGAAGGAATACAAAAGCAAAGGGACACTGTAAAAAACATGGATGATAGAAACGAGAGAAAGAGAGGATAGAAAATGAGATAGAATTAAAGAAATAATTAAACAGAAAAAATACATAAAAAGACAAAGATGTGCAACATATACATAATTGGAATTGCTACAAAACCTAAATCAAGACAAAATTACAGAACAAATATTTAAATATAATTCAAAGAAATGTCCTTGAAATTATAAAGAAAGGCTTGAATGTGTCCGTGTGTGTCCATATGCGTGTGTGTGTGTGTGTGTGTGTGTGTATGTATGTGTGTGAAGACACACCACATGCCAGGAAAAATTAATCTAGAAGAGTCAATACTGAAAAATAACCTGGAAAGCATGCCATATTATGTTTCTTCAACCTCCACAGAAACATTTAATGTCAGAAGACGTGATCTAAACAATCCTATACAGAAAAAAAATTTAACTGAGGGAATAATTTTCTGGCCCAACTGACTTCTAGGTATAAAGGCCATAGACAAACAGTTTGCGATAGTCAAGAAACCAGATAACATTACTTCCACTAATCTTTCTTGAAAAAACTACTAGAGAATAAGTTTAGCTATTATGATATAATGTACATTGAATATACTTAACAATAATACACCTAAGGCTAAGACAAATGTGGGGTTTACAGTGACATATCAGTGTAAATATTGTATGTCCTACAAATAAGAAATATCTTGACAAAAATTGAAATGAGCAAGGAGGAAAAAGACAGATTAAGCATCCTGATTGTCTTACCTCAAATCACTGGAATTAAAAAGAAATTAAAAATTAGCAAAGTAATAGAAGTATATGCATATCTGTTACATAAAAGTAAACACACAAACCATACTATTACTAAATAGTATAAAGTGTGGAAGGGAAAGAGAAGATGAATAGGAAGAAAAGATGTGCTAAGTTTCTTATTCTTTTTCTTGCTAGGGAACTAATAAACTATACACACACAAACACACACACACACAAAATATACACATGTGAAAGAAAACAAACCACATATTGAAATATACAGTGATGATGATAATTACAATGACAGGAAATATAAGTCAAAGTAACAGAATGGATGTAAGATTAAATATATCTGTATTTTGGACAACTTAAAATAAGCTAAATATATCTATTGAATAGAAAATAATTTTGAATTAGATCATAAAGCTACATATAATTTTATTCGAAATAGGACTCAGAGTTAAATAAGTTGCATCCTGAACAACTCTACTAGATTTCAATAGTCTAAATGAATAAAATTCAAGACCATGTAGTACACAATCATTGTATATGGGGGTGGAATATGTGATACTATGGAACACAGTTAAACCAAAGGTTAAAAATAAGTGAATGGACAAAGCTGTATCGTTCAAATGCAGACAAAACATCCAGAGTCATGATCTTAATATCATCAAGGTTGAATTCAAGATAACAAGAATTAAACAAATGAAGAGTGATATATTATTATATATTGTTAAAGCATGGAGTCCAAAATGAAATAACATATTATAAGGCTGAAACATGCCATTCAAAAAGAAAAGAAAACAGTGATGAATATCTACCAATCAAACAACAGGGTGTCATCATTTGTCAAACAAAAACTGCAAAAGTAGCAGGGAGAAATAGAAACATACCAGTAAGAGGAGGCAAATGTACTACTGTTTGTCCACGACACATCAATTGGGCAAACCAATAAGCAAGACTCATTTATCTACTGTCTTCAAGAGACTCATCTCACAATAACACCAATAGAGTCAAAGTACAGGGTTGGAGAAAGATCTATCATTCATATGGAAAAAAAGAGCAGAGGTCACTACTCTTATATCAGATAATACAGATTCTACACCAGTAATAGTAAAATAGGACAGAGAACAGCATTACATTATGATACAGGGCTAAATTCAACAAGTAGACATAACTATCCTAAATAGAAACACACTCAACATTGGAACACCCAGATTCATAAAACAAGTACTTCTAGACCTATGAAAATATTTAGACAGCCACAAAAAATAGCGGGGGACTTCAACACTCACAGACAGTGTTAGGTCATTGAGGCAGAAAACTAACAAAGATTCCAGACTTAAGTTAAACACTTGACCAATGGGACCTAATAGACATCTACAGAAGATAGAGTCATCCAGAAACTACAGAATATACATTATTTTCCCCAGCACAAGAAACATACTACAAGATCTACTGCATGCCTAGCCATAAAGCAAATCTCAATAAATTCAAAAAAATTGAAAATATACCAGCCAAACTGTCAGGCCACAGTGGAATACAAATAGAAATCAATGCCACATAGATCTCCCCAAACCACACAATTACATGGACATTAAACAACTTACTCCTAAATGAATTTTGGGCAAACAACAAAATTAAGGCAGAAATCAAAACACTTTTTGACATAAGTGAAAACAGAGACACAACATACCAAATATCTGGGATACAGCAAAAGCAATGTCAAGAAGAATCTCTATAGCACTAAACACCTTGTTCAAAAAGTTGGAAAGATCTGAAACTGATAATGTAACATTATACTTACAGGAAAATAGAATAACAAGAACAAACTAACTCCAAAGCTAGTAGAAAAGAAATAACAGAATGGAATGAAATTAAGATCCAAAAATAAATACAAAAAATCAAAGATACCAAAAGCTTGTCATTTGAGTGAATAAACCAGATCAATAGATTGCTACCTAGATTATTAAAAAAGAGAAGATCCAAATAAGCAAAATCAGAAACAACAAAGGTAACAACACAACTAATCCCACAGAAATACAAAAGATGCCCAATAACTTTTGTAAACACCTCTATGCTCACAAACTAGAAAATATAGAAGAAATTGATAAATTCCTGGAAATGCACAACCTCCCAAGGTTCAACCAGGAGTAAATTAAAACCCTGAACAGACAATTATCAAGCTCCAAAATTGAACTAGCAATAAGAAACTCATCAACCTTAAAAAGCACTAGACCAGATGAATGCATAGCCAAATTCTACCAGATGTACAGAAAACAGCTGGCACTAATTCTACTGAAATTATTCCAAAAAACTGAGGAGGAGGTATTCCTCCCTACTGATTCTATGAAGCCAGCATCACCCTGATACCAAAACCTAAAGACAAAACAAAACAAAACAAAAAACCCAACAAACTGCAGCCCAACATTCCTACTGAACGTAGACACAAAATCCTCAACAAAATACTAGCAAACTGAATTGAGCAATACATGGAAAAGTTAATTCACCATGATCAAGTAGGCTTCATTCCTGGGATGCAAAGTTGGTTAAACATACCAAATCAATAAATGTGATTCACCACATAAGCAGAGTTAAGAACAAAACCGTATGATCACCTCAATACATACAGAAAAAGCTTTCAATAAAATCCAGCATCCCTCCATAATAAAAATTCTCAATAAACTAGACATGGAAGAAACATACTTCAAAATAGTAAGAGCCATCTATAACAAACCCACAGATAATATTATACTGAATAGGAAAAAGCTGTAAGCATTCCCCTTAAGAACTGGCACAAGACAAGAATGCTTACTCTAACCACTCCTATTCAACATAGTACGGGAAATGCTAGCAAGAGCAATCAGACAAGAGAAAGACAAATAAAGGCATTCAAATAGAAAAAGAAAAAGCCAAACTATCTCTCTTTTGGATAATATGATTCTATACCTAGAAAACACTAAACTCTCTGCCAAAAGACTTCTGAAAATGATAAGCAACTTGAGTAAAGTTTCAGGATACAAAATCAATGTACAAAAATCAGTGGTGTTTCTATACACCAATAATGTTCAAGCAGAGTGCCAGATCAAGAATGCAATTCCATTTACAATAGCCACACACACACAAATAAAATAACTAGGAATATATCTAACCAAGAAGGTAAAAGATCTCTACAAGGAAAGCTACAAAACGCTGCTGAAAGAAATTATAGATGACATAAACACATGGAAAAACATTCCATTTGTCATGGTCTAGAAGAATCAATATTGTCAAAGTGTTCATACTGCCTAAAGCAATCTACAGATTCAATGCTATTCCTATCAAACCACCAATATCATTTTTCACAGAATTAGAAGAAATTATTCTAA
Organism: Macaca mulatta; assembly: GCF_049350105.2. NCBI lineage: Eukaryota > Metazoa > Chordata > Mammalia > Primates > Cercopithecidae > Macaca > Macaca mulatta. Next base: position 161,485,052 of record NC_133408.1, on the reverse strand, counting down.
AATTCATATGGAACGAAAAGAAAGTCCAAATCGCCCAAACAATCTTAAGCAAAAAGAATGAAGCTGGAGGCATCATATTACCAAAATTAAAACTATATTATAAGGCTACAGTAACTAAAACAGCATGGTATTGGTACCTAAACAGACTTATTGACCAATTGAACAGAGTAGTGAGCCCAGAAATAAAGCCACACACCTACAGCCATCTGATTTTCAACAAAGTTGACAACAATAAGCAATGGGTAAAGGACTCCATATTAAATAAATGATGCTGGGATAAGTGGCTATCTATATGCAGAAGATGAAACTGGACCCCTACTTTTCACCATATATAAAAATTAACTCATGATAGATTAATGACTTAAATGTAAGACCTCAAACTATATGAATCCTAGGAGAAAACCTAGGAAACACCATTCTGGTCATAAGCCTTGGGAAATAATTTATGACTAAGTCCTCAAAAGCAATTGCAGCAAAACCAAAAATTGCCAAATGGGGCCTAATTAAACTAAAGAACTTCTGCACAGCAAAAGAAACTATCAACAGAGTAAACAGATGACCCACAGAATGGGAGAAAATATTCACAAACTATGCATCCAACCAAGGTCTAGTATCTACAATCTGTGAGGAACTTAATTCAATAAGCAAAAAATACATAATCCCATTAAAAAGTGGGCAAAAGACATGAACAGATATTTCTTAAAAGAAGACATGCAAGTGGCCAACAAACATATGAAAGAATAATCAACATCACTAATCATCAGTGAAATACAAATCAAAGTACCATGAGATACCATCTCGCACCAATCAGAATGGCTATTATTAAAAAGTCAAAAAACAACAGATGCTGGCAGAGAAAAGTGTATGCTTATACACTGTTGGTGGGAATGTAAATTAGTTCAGTTACTGTGGAAAGCAATATGGAGATTTCTCAAACACTTAAAACAGAATTACCATTCAACTCAGTAATTTCATTACTGGGTGTATATTGAAAAGAAAATAAATTATTCTACCAAAAAGACACATGCACTCAAATGTTCACTGCAGCACTAATCACAATAGCAAAGACATGGAATCCACTTAGGTGCCTATCAGTGGTATATTGGAGAAAGAAAATATGGTACATAATACCGTATAATTCCACATAGGCATAAGAAAGAACGAAATCCTGTCCTTTGTAGCAACATAAATGCAGCTGGAGGCCATTATTCTAAGTGAATTAACACAGGAACAGCAAACCAGATACTACATGTTCTCACTTACAAGTGGGGACCAAACATTAGTTACTCATGAACATAAATATGGCAACAATCTGGGGACTAATAAGGGGGAGGAAAAGGAGGGAGGCAAGGGTTGAAGAAAAATTTAAAACACTGTGAGTTACATGAAAACTTATGCCACTGTGAAGTGATTCTATGTTCTTGGATAAGAAAACTCAACTTTGTAATAATTTTAGTTAATTTAATTATTTTAAAATTAATTAGTTTGTAAAGTAATTTATAAATACAACACAAAATATTATTAATATTAATTATTAATATTTTTTCACATTTAGATAAGGTGAAGATTTTACATCAAAATAAAATACAGGCATACTTTTTTTAATTGCACTTTGCTTTATTGCATTTTGCAAATTTAAGGCTTGTGGCAACTCTGCATCAAACAAATCTATAAAGGTCATTATTCTAAAGGCATTGTGTTTACTTCATGTCTCTGTGTCACATTTTGGTAATTTATGCAATATTTCAAACTTTTATTATTATATTTGTTATAGTGAGCTCTGATCAGTGATATTTGATGTTGTTGTTTTGTAATTGTTTTGAAGTGTCACAAACTGTGCCCATAAGAGACTGAACTTAATCGATAGATGTTGTGTGTGTTCAGATTGCTCTACCAAGAGATCATGCTTCTGTCTTTCTTCCTCTCCTTGGGACACCCCTATTTCCTGAGATATAACAATATTGAAATTAGGTCAATGAATAACCCTACAATGGCCTTCCTGTTCAAGTGAAAGGAAGAGTTGCATGTCTCTAACTTTAATTCAAAAGCTAGAAATGTTTAAGCTTAGTAAGGAAGGCACACTGAAAGCCAAGTTGTAGGCCTCTTGCATCAGTTAACCAAGTTAGGAATGCAAATAAAAAATTATTGAAGAAAACTAAAAGTGCTACTCTAGTGAACACATGAATGATAAGAGAAACAGTCATGTTGCTGATATGGAAGACATTTTAGTAGTCCAGTTAAAGATCAAATCACCCACAGATTCTATTACATAAAGTCTACTTCAGATTAAGGCCATAATTCTCTTTAATTCTATTAGGGCTGAGAGAGGAAAGGAAGCTGCAGTGGAAAAGCTAGCAAAGGTGGGTTCATTTCACGAGGTTTAAGGAAAGAATCTATCTCCATACATAAAAGACATGGTGAAGCACCAAGTGCTTATGCAGAAACTGCAGCCGGTATGTAGCTAAGGTAATTATGACAGTGGCTACACTAAACAACAGATTTTCAACGTAGACAAAACAGTCTTGTATTGGAAGAAGATGCCACCGAAGACTTTCATAGCTAGGGGAGAAGTGAATGCCCAGCTTCAAAGTTTTGAAGGACAGGCTGACTGTCTTGATAGGGGATAATGCAGCTGTGGACTTTAAATTGAAGCCAGCCCTTATTTATCATTCTGAAAATCCTAGCACCCTTGAGAATCATGCTAAATCTACTCTGCCTGTTCTCTATAAATGAAACAACAGCCTGGATGACAGCACATGTATTTACAAGATGGTTTACTGAATATTTGAAGCCCACTGTTGAGACCTACTGCTCAGGAGAAAAGATTTCTTTCAAAATATTACTGCTCATTGATAAAAGTTCTGATGGAGTTGTACAAGAAGATTAATGTTGTCTTCATGTCTGCTGACACAAAATTCATTTTGCAGCCCATATATCAAGGAATAATTTCAACTTTCAAGTCTTATTATTTAAGAAATAGATTTTGTAAGGCCCTGGCTGCCATAGAGAGTGATTCCTCCAATAAATCTGGGCAAAGTAAATTGAAAACTTTCTGGAAAGGGTTCGCCATTCAATATGCCATTGAGAATATGTGTAATTTGTGGGAGGAGTTCATGATATCAACATTAAAAGGAGTTTGGAAGAAATTGATTTAAACCTTCATGGATGACTTGGATGGTTTCAAGACTTCCATAGAGGAAGTAACTGCAAATATGGTGTAAACCACAAGAGAATTAGAAGAAGAGTCTGAACATTTGACTGAATTGCTGCAATGTCATTATAAAACCTGAACAAATAAGGAGATGCCTCTTATGAGTGAGTCAAGAAAGTGGTTACTTCAGATGGAATTTACTCTTGGTGAAGATGCTATGGACATTGTAGAAATGACAACAAAAGAGTTAGGATATCACATGAACGTAGTTACTGAAATATCTCTTCTGTTCTATTGGTCTTGCTGTATGATCATGTTTAATACAGTGCTATTTTAATTAAAAGCTTTATAGTATGCTTTAATATCTGTCAGGATTGTACTTCCTCATTGTTCTTCTCTCACAGTTTTATTGACACTTCTTTTTTATAGTTATACCTCGCAGATATTGTGGGTTTGACTCCAGACCACCACAATAAAGCAAATATTGCAATAAAGTATGTCACACAAATTTTTTTGTTTCCCAGTGCATGTAAAAGTTATATTTACACTATACTGTAGTCTATTAAGTGTGGAATAGCATTATATCTAAGAAAATAATGTACATATCTTAGTTAAAATACACTATATTGCTAAAAAATTCTAATGATCATCTGAGCCTTCAGTGAGTTGTAATCCTTTTACTGGTGGAGATCTTGCTTCCATGTAGATGGCTGCTGACTGATCAGGGTGGTAGTTGATGACGGCTAGGTTGACTGTGGCAATTTCTTAAAATAAGAAAATTATTAAGTTTGCCACATCAATTAACTCTTCCTTTCATGTAAGATTTCTCTTTGGCATGTGACAGAGTTTAATACCATTTTACCCATGGTAGAACTTATTGTAAAATTGGAATCAATCCTCTCAAATTCTGCCACTGCTTTATCAACTAAGTTCATGTGATATGTAAGGCATCTCAAGTAATTGGGAAAAATAGACTATTGAATTAATGGCATTGTGACACTGTGGGTAACATCTGGAAAAAATTAAATTATGTCCCACATTTGATACTGCATACCAAGATAACTTCTAAAACAATAAAAATTTTAATGCAAAAACCAAAATGTTAAAAATACTAAAAAACAATGCAAGAATTATTTTATAACCTCAAAGTGAAGGTGACCTCTGTAACTATGACACAAATTCCAGAAGCCACAAAAGAGTAGCCTAATATATTCACCTCTGTAAAACTTGTAACAACAACAACAACAAAAAACTTCTGTATCATGAAACACTAAACACAAAATAAAAACCCATAACAAACTGGGAAAGAATTATTTTATTTTTTTGACAAAAGGCTAAGCTCCCATATATGTAAGAGTTCTTATTGGTTAGTAAGAAAGATAACAACCCAGAAGAAAAATAAAGAATTTTATGAACAGATGTTTTACAGAAAGTTAGCTGCAAATGACTCTTGAGCCTATAAAAAGATATTCTTCACTCCTGGTAACAGAAATACAACTGAAAACTATATTGAGATATATTTTACCTATCAGATTTGCAAAATTAAGTTTCAAAATTTGCTAATACAGCATTGGTGAGGAAGTAGGAAACAGATGCTTTCATACATCGATTCTGGGATGGCAGATTGGTACAGTAGGAAAAAGTGGCACTTTGGCAGTGTATATTGCAACAGTTTATATCCATCAATCCAACAAATCCACTTCTAAGAACTTACCTGAGAGGTTTACTTGCATATATGCAAATAAAGATGTACAAGGATATATGTATAAAACCGTGCAGCCCTATTTGTGACAGCAAATATGTGTAAACAACCTTATTTTCATCTATACAGAAATAGTAAAATAAATGATATACCTAACCAAAGAGTATTTAAACGTTTTTAAATTCTCATGTATTAACATGGGGAGATTGTCAAGATACACTTAATGGGGAGGAAAGGCAAGTTTGTAACAGTCTAGTACAATACCATAATGTAGAAGTGTGTGTGTGTTTTCCTTATTTAAAAAATAATATCTGAAGAGATGAAGAAACTAGGTTGGACGCAGTGGCTCAGACCTGTAATCCCGGCACTTTGGGAGGCTGAGGCAGGTGGACAGCTTGAACCCAGAAGTTTGAGACCAGCCCGGGCAACACCCTGTCTATACAAAAAGCAGAAAAAAATAGGTGGATGAGGTGGCACACCTTTGTAGTCCCAGCTACTCAGGAGTCTGAGGTGGGAGGATCCCCTGAACCTGGGAGGCAGAGATTGGAGTGAACTGAGATCCTGCCACTGCATTCCAGCTGAGGTGACAGAGCAAGACCTTATCTCAAAACCAAACCAAACCAAAACAAACAAACAAACAAAAAAACTAGGAGTGATTACCCATAGGAAGACAGATGAATGCGGATGGTAAACAGGAAGGGAAGAAAACTTTTCACCACTTACCTTTTATACTTCTTGATATTTGTTTCATGCTTATTAAACAGTAGCAATTTACTAAATAAAACAATTTTTTAAACTGAGATATATATTCCCAGTTTGCACAATATTACAAAACTTAATTTTCTGAAGTGCAATCTAGTTTTGATATTCATTTATAAACCTGAAGTGGTGTGGCACACTTTTATACTTTTATGTTTATTCCTTGGCCCTCTGCAGGCTAGATTCTACTGAATTTGCTCTTTCAAAACTCACTAACAGCTTCCTAATTCCCAAACCCAATAACGACTTTTCCGTTCTCCTCTCATTTGAATTCCCTTCTGTGTTGGATGCTGCTGTCCACCTCCTTCCTTACTGAAACACTGCCCCTTTGTCAGTACTTTATCACCTACTAAAGTCCTGGCCCTCCTTCATAGCATTCACTCTCCCTTGAGCTCTACAAATAGCAGGATAAGAATAAGATTGTTTTCAATTGCCTTGGTTAAATACCTTACCACCCTTGACATTTGCTGGAGCTTGTAATTCTTACTGTGTAAAGCACTTAATTATCAAAAGCCCTGTTGCCAACAACTGAAGATTATCTTTGGTTGAAGGGGCAGGAAATAATTAGGAGCTTTGTTATTTCATTTCCTTCTAGTTACTATTCTCTGTTTTGAAGGTGGTATACAGAATACTTAGAAGCAGTAGAATTGGAGCCCCGGACTTGAGAGGAACAGCCTTTGAAACCAGATTACCTGGGCTCAAAGTCCAACCTCATTCCTCACTAGGGTGTAACCTTCAGCCAGTTATTCAAACTTAGCTAAGTGAGTTACTACAACTGTGCCTGTCTTGCTTCCTTCTCCCTAAAATGGAGGAGCCATGATAGTACCTAGTTCATTGCACTCTTGGGTAGTATTTATGAGGGAATAGACATAGAATCACTTTGAACCATTCCTGGTATCCGGGCTCTTGCATCTATGGCTAGTAACAGTCCATGTAGAAAATTCTAGAGCACTAATTCTAGAGTCAGCACCCTGAATTCTAGTCTCATTTCTACTACTACCTTGATCTATGTTTTGGATACATTTTCTGAGTTTCAGCTTCCCTGTTTATAAAACAGAAGGCTAAAATACAATCTCAAAAATTCTTTTCTGTCAATATAATTCTAAACACCTGCTTTGAGGAACAATGTCTTAAGCCCGTTATTTCAAAGTCTCATAGCTAAAGCACTGCTTTGTGTATGAATTGGGAAGCTTTTCTGAAGGTCAGGATTAATAACTTTACAAAATGGGAAACATACAGGTTTGTTTTATGAAGACATTTAGTATTTTACTTATTTTTAAACAAAGCCACTTCTGTTAGGACAAGAAAAAAATCATATTCTTAAGAGATAAAGTGCTTCTAAAGTTGAATATTTATGTAATCAACACAGGTTCTTAGAAATTTATAATATTGGGGAATAAAACCAAAATTGCACAGATTAGAAATAGATTGATCAGGCAGGGCACAGTGACTTATGCCTTGGGAGTCTGAGGCATGTGGATCGCTTGAGCTCAGAAGTTCAAGACCAGCCTGGGCAACATAGCAAGACCTCTGACTGTACAAAAACTACATACACACACACATGCACACATGAATGCACACACACGCATGGATACATACACAGCTGGGCATGGTGGTGCATGCCTGTAGTACCAACTACTCAGGAGACTGAGATGGGAGGATCTTTTGAGCTAAGATCATGCCACTGCACCCCAGCCTGGGCACTAGAGAGAGACCCAGTCTCAAAAAATAAATACACAAATAACAAATAAAAAAAGAACAGAAAAAGAAAAAAGAAAGAAATCAGCTGATCAACAGAAAAGCCCTTACATTAGAAATAAAATATTTATTGAATGAGGGGAGGCAGTTTCCAAGGTGGCCAAATAGGGAACAGCTCCAGTCTGCAGCTCCCAGTGTGATTGATGTAGAAGATGGGTGATTTCTACATTTCCAACTGAGGTACCTGGTTCATCTCCTTGGGACTGGTTGGACAGTGGGTACAGCCCACGGAGGGTGAGTCAAAGCAGGGCGGGGCATCGCCTCACCTGGGAAGCACAAAGAGTCAGGGGATTTCCCTTTCCTAGCCAAGGGAAGCCATGACAGGCTGTACCTGGAAAAATGGGACACTCCCATACAAATACTGTGTTTTTCCCAAGGTCTTAGCAACCAGCAGACAAGGAGATTCTCTTCCATACCTGGTTCAGCAGGTCCCACACCCACAGAGTCTTGCTCACTGCTAGCACAGCAGTCTGAGATATAACTGTGAGGTGGCAGCCTGGCTGGGGGAGGGGCACCTGTCATTGCTGAGGCTTGAGTAAGGTAAACGAAGTGGCTGGGAAGCTCGAACTGAGCAGAAGCCACCATAGCTCAGCAAGGCCTACTGCCTTTACAGACTCCACCTCTGTGGGCAGGGCATAGCTGAACAAAAGGCAGCAGACAACTTCTGCAGACTTAAACATCCCTGTCTGACAACTCTAAAGAGAGCAGTGGTTCTCCCAGCACAGCATTTGAGCTGTTGAGAACGAATAGACTGCCTCCTCAAGTGGATACCTGACCCCCATGTCACCTAACTGGGAGACACTTCCCAGTAGGGGCCAACAGATACCTCATATAGGCGGGTGCCCCTCTGGGACAAAGCTTCCAGAGGAAGAATCAGGCAGCAACATTTGCTGTTTTGCAATATTTGCTGTTCTGCAGTATCTGCTGGTGATACCCAGGCACACAGGGTCTGGAGTGGACCTCCAGCAAACTCCAACAGACCTGCAGCTGAGGGACCTGACTGTTAGAAGGAAAACTAACAAACAGAAAGGAATAGCACCAACATCAACAAAAAGGACATCTACACCAAAACCCCATCTGTAGGTCACCAACCTCAAAGAGCAGAGGTAGATAAAACCACAAAAATGGGGAAAAACCAGAGCAGAAAACCTGAAAATTCTAAAAAACAGAACACTTCTCCTCCAAAGGATCACAGCTCCTTGCCAGCAATAGAACAAAGCTGGATGGAGAATGACTTTGATGACTTGATGGAAGTAACCTTCAGAAGGTCAGTAATAACAAACTTCTCTGAGCTAAAGAAGCATGTTCAAACCCATTGCAAGGAAGCTAAAAACCTTGAAAAAAGGTTAGACGAATGACTAACTAGAATGAACAGTGTAGAGAAGACCTTAAATGACCTGATGGAGCTGAAAACCATGGCACAAGAACTTCATGACACATGCACAAGTTTCAATAGCTGATTCAATCAAGTGGAAGAAAGGGTGTCAGTGATTGAAGATCAAATAAATGACATAAAGTGAGAAGACAAGGTTAGAGAAAAAGGAGTAAAAAGAAATGAACAAAGCCTCCAAGAAATATGGGACTATGCGAAAAGATCAAATCTATGTTTGATAGGTATACCTGAAAGTGATGAGGAGAATGGAACCAAGTTGAAATGAAGGAAAAAATGTTAAAGGCAGCCAGAGAGAAAGGTCAGGTTACCCACGAAGGGAAGCCCACTAGACTAACAGTGGATCTGTAGGCAGAAACCCTACAAGCCAGAAGAGAGTGGGGGCCAGTATTCAACATTCTTAAAGAAAAGAACTTTCATCCCAGAATTTCATATCCTGCCAAACTAAGCTTCATAGGTGAAGGAGAAATAAAATCCTTTACAGACAAGCTCAAGGGTATTCAATTAGGAAAAGAGGAAGTCAAATTGTCCCTGTTTGCAGATGACATGATTGTATATTTAGAAAACCTCATTGTCTCAGCCCCAAATCTCCTTGAGCTGATAAGCAGCTTCAGCAAAATCTCAGGATACAAAATCAATGTGCAAAAATCACAAGCATTCCTATACACCAATAACAGACAAACAGAGAGCCAAATCATGAGTGAACTCCCATTCACAATTGCTACAAAGAGAATAAAATACCTAGGAATCCAACTTACAAGGGATGTGAAGGACCTCTTCAAGGAGAACTACAAATCACCGCTCAATGAAATAAAAGAGGACATAAACAAATGGAAGGACATTCCACGCTCATGGATAGGAAGAATCAATATAGTGAAAATGGCCATACTGCCCAAGGTAATTTATAGATTCAAGGCCATCCCCATCAAGCTACCAATTACTTTCTTCACAGAATTGGAAGAAACGAGGTATTTATTTTGACATCACTAAGTTGAAATTTGAGTATTAGACTTCAACCTTATTTTTGAAAACAAGTCACTCCTTAAATCTCACAATCTTCTAGCCCCTTGGCTAAAACTCTGGGGCTCTGTCTTTAATACGTTACTGTCATTTACTCCTTAAGTCCAATATAGTCCTGAGCCTAGGCTGACCATTTGCTTCACTCCATTGCCACAGTGTCTACATTTTCTTCACATCTCAACCTGATGGCTGCAGACTGGTTGACTTTGGCCTTTTTATTTTCAAGTAATCATGAAGTCCATTGACAAGTGCCTTCTTCTTTAAAGCACTTTCCCTGAATACTTGTATCTCAAGAATTCATATTGATTTGCTGCCCTCTTATTAATAAGTCTAAATTTCTCTGCCAGACTCAGAGTTGGGCCTCCTTTAGCTGCTCTAGTCTCTTTTCTTACTGCTTTCTTCCCCTCTGTTCCATCCATCCCATATATTTCAGTTCCGTCATGGACTCCATACACAATGTCCTCCTCATTACTGATTTCATGCAGGTAATTAGCATGTCAAGTCTTTTCTTTTTGAGACAGGATCTTGCTCTGTTGTCCAGGCTGGAGTGCAGTGGCACAATCATAGCTCACCAAAGCCTTGAAGTCCTGGGCTCCAGTGATCCTCTCACCTTAGCCTCCTAAATAACTAGGACTACAGGCATGCACCACTAAACCTAATTTTTTTGTAGATATGTTGTAATTTCTTTTTGTTATGTTGCCCAGGCTGTCAGGCCTTATTTTTTATTGAAGCTTTACATATTTACTGATATCTTTTATGCATTTGCTATTAATAACCCAATTTCATGACTCTCAAATTATTTCAGGTTCATGCATTATAAAAAAAACTTAAATGGTCACCACAATGCAATGATCTACTTACTTTTTGGGAATATATGACTTGAACTTAAAATTAGTTCTTTTACTGACCAGTTGTGTTTCTGCTGGCAAATCATACTCTGAGCCTCACAACAGTGTTATAAATATTAAATGAAAAAGATGAAAAGCTATTTCGTCAGCCCTAATTGCAATACCAGTACCATTGTTTTCAATACGTTATTTCCATGCAGAACAACACATCCTTAAAGTATTAGATAAATAGACGGTCTGTTGAAGGCGTTTAACAAGCGTACGAAGTATGTTTCAAAAAGCAACAAAGTGAAGTTTCAAATTTTTAAAAAATTGGAGTTAACTGTAAAGCCATTGGTATTAATATAGTTTAGTTCTAATTATTGAATTAGATGGCAATTCTTATTAGAAGGAATTATAACAATAAACTGATGAGACACTGTTTACTGAAGTGTTTGCTAAAAGAAACATTACTATCAGCTGACTACACCCACTACAAGTTACAAGAGACCTTTCCTAATTGCATTGTGTTGTCACTGATAAAAGATCTATTTGTATGAATAGAGAGAGTCTAATTAGGGCCTCTTTGCAGAGTAATGCTGATTCTATATATTTTTTCCCTGTTACCATTCTTTGTGGTATCCACAGGCAACTACATTGAAATCAGTGTAGACTTGATCTACTGAGGAAGTTTAATGGGAAATGCTAATGACCAGGAAATGTTAATGAGCTGGGAACATATATCCTAGCTGAGATGAAAAGCATCATAAAAGAATAATTAACGTTAGAACTCACAACAACTTGGTTGCTAAATTATTTTATAATTTAAGAATATAGGACTAAAAAGCAGAAATATAAGGTATTTTGAAAGATTCTTTAGTTGTTGAAGTGTCTTTTCTACACTACTTTAGCGTACACTGAACAAAAGATTTAAAACTGAAGTAGTAACAAAAGTAGAGCTTGTGTATACCTATGGAAAGCTAAGACTGTTGGTCTTTTTTTTTTTTTTTTTTGAGACGGAGTCTCGCTCTGTCACCCGGGCTGGAGTGCAGTGGTGCGATCTGCGCTCACTGCAAGCTCCGCCTCCCGGGTTCACGCCATTCTCCTGCCTC